>NC_090646.1:358169240-358769240 GCF_040937935.1 Hyperolius riggenbachi | reverse complement strand
GATATGTATTGTTTTTTTTTTCACAAAGTGTCATTTTCCGCTAACTTGTGACAAAAAAAAAATCTTCTATGAACTCACCATACCCCTAACGGAATACCTTGGGGTGTCTTCATTCTAAAATGGGGTCACTTGTGGGGTTCCTATACTGCCCTGGCATTTTAGGGGCCCTAAACCGTGAGGAGTAGTCTAGAATCCAAATGCCTCAAAATGACCTGTGAATAGGACGTTAGGCCCCTTAGCGCACCTAGGTTGCAAAAAAGTGTCACACATGTGGTATGGCCGTACTCAGAAGAAGTAGTATAATGTGTTTTGAGGTGTATTTTTATACATACCCATGCTGGGTGGGAGAAATCTCTCTGTAAATGGACAATTGTGTGTAAAAAAAATCAAATAATTGTCATTTACAGAGATATTTCTCCCACCTAGCATCTGTATGTGTAAAAATACACCCCAAAACACATTATACTACTTCTCCTGAGTACGGCGGTACCACATGTGTGGCACTTTCTTGCACCCTAAGTGCGCTAAGGGGCCCAAAGTCCAATGAGTACCTTTAGGATTTCACAGGTCATTTTGCGACATTTGGTTTCAAGACTACTCCTCACGGTTTAGGGCCCCTAAAATGCCAGGGCAGTATAGGAACCCCACAAATGACCCCATTTTAGAAAGAAGACACCCCAAGGTATTCCGTTAGGAGTATGGTGAGTTCATAGAAGATTTTATTTTTGTCACAAGTTAGCAGAAAATGACACTTTGTGAAAAAAAACAATTAAAATCAATTTCCGCTAACTTGTGACAAAAAAAAAAATCTTCTATGAACTCACCATCCTCCTAATGGAATACCTTGGGGTGTCTTCCTTCTAAAATGGGGTCATTTGTGGGATTCCTATACTGTCCTGGCATTTTAGGGGCCCTAAACCGTGAGGAGCAGTCTTGAAACGAAATTTCTCAAAATGACCTGTGAAATCCTAAAGGTACTCATTGGACTTTGGGCCCCTTAGCGCAGTTAGGGTGCAAAAAAGTGCCACACATGTGGTATCGCCGTACTCAGGAGAAGTAGTATAATGTGTTTTGGGGTGTATTTTTCCACATACCCATGCTGAGTGGGAGAAATATCTCTATAAATTGACAATTGTGTGTTAAAAAAAGAAAACAATTGTCATTTACGGAGATATTTCTCCCACCCAGCATGGGTATGTCTAAAAATACACCCCAAAACACATTATACTACTTCTCCTGAGTACGGCAATACCACATGTGTGGCACTTTTTTGCAGCCTAACTGCGCTAAGGGGCCCAAAGTCCAATGAGCATCTTTAGGCTTTACAGGGGTGCTTACAATTAGGCACCCCCCAAAATGCCAGGACAGTGAACACACCCCACAAATGACCCCATTTTGGAAAGTAGACACTTCAAGGTATTCAGAGAGGAACATAGTGAGTCCGTGGCAGATTTCATTTTTTTTTGTCGCAAGTTAGAAGAAATGGAAACTTTTTTTTTTTTTTTTTTTTTGTTACAAAGTGTCATTTTCCGCTAACTTGTGACAAAAAATAAAATCTTCTATGAACTCACCATGCCTCTCACTGAATACTTTGGGATGTCTTCTTTCCAAAATGGGGTCATTTGGGGGGTATTTGTACTATCCTGGAATTTTAGCCCCTCATGAAACCTGACAGGTGCGCAGAAAAGTCAGAGATGCTTGAAAATGGGAAAATTCACTTTTTGCACCATAGTTTGTAAACGCTATAACTTTTACCCAATCCAATAAATATACACTGAATGGGTTTTTTTTTATCAAAGACATGTAGCAGAATAACTTTCGCGCTCAAATGTATAGGAAATTTTACTTTATTTGAAAACTGTCAGCACAGAAAGTTAAAAAAGTCATTTTTTTGACAAAATTCATGTCTTTTTTGATGAATATAATAAAAACTAAAACTCGCAGCAGCAATCAAATAGCACCGAAAGAAAGCTGTATTAGTGACAAGAAAAGGAGGTAGAATTCATTTAGGTGGTAGGTTGTATGACTGAGCAATAAACCGTGAAAGCTGCAGTGGTCCGAATGGAAAAAAAGGCTCTGGTCCTTAAGGGGTTTTATGACTGCAGTCCTTAAGTGGTTAAATCTTCAGTGAGGCTGAAGATGGTGGCCTCTCCATTCTTTTGCTGGGCATACACGGCATTTTGTTTTCTTATCAATCAGCTGCTGATGGCTCGATTGATAATTTCCGACAGGTCCGATCAGCGAGGCACTCGATTCTCCGCTCGATACCCGCAGGCGGACAATGGGAAGAAAACGAGCGGAAGATAAGGAGCGCCCCGCAAGGACGAGCGGGGATCGAAACAGGCGCCAGCTGGGATGCGCCGGGATCGAGCCAGCAGCTCCGCATAAATCTAACGGTGTATGCCCAGCATTATAGACGTTCTCCTCTGGTACTTTATGGCTATAAAGTGAGCTTCACCTCCACATCGTTTAGTCTTCTCCTGTGGGGACAAAGGACCTAACATATTTGTTGATTAAACATGGAACAGGAGCAAGCCTCAATGAAAATATGGAATGCCATTTACTAGGCCTGAAAGATGAATCGAATTTAAACCGAAGTCGAGATCACCAAGATCACAATTTCGGAATCGTCAAAGCGGCAATTATCGCCATCACGTCATTTCCACATGGGGGAAGTTTGAAGAAGTGGCTTCAAACTTTCCCAAAGCCCCAGCGCATGCGGCCCGCAGTGTTGGACATTCCTTCCGCACGAGTCCAATGCTGTCCGTCCTCTATCGCCGTCTGCCAGCTCTTGTGCTTGGCAAAACTCTGTCACATGACATACAGGAAGTATTCCGTGCATTAGAGCCTGCAGGAGGCGAAGTGGATAGACGGGCATCGCTGGACTCGTGCTGGAAGCTATGTCCAGAACTGATGCAGCTTGGGGGACAGAGGAGGCACAGAGAGACACAGAGACACAAAGGGGGCAAGAGAAAGACCCAGAGGAGGCATAAAGAGGCAAAGAGGGCACAAAGAGAGACAGGGGGACGGAGAGGGAACAAATGGGCAAAGAGGGGGGAGCAAAGCTTGATTTGAAGGAAATCGTGAATCGAAATCGCAATTTCAGACAGAAATAGCTCAATTCAATTTTTTCCTAAAGTCGTTCAGGCCTACCATTTACTTTACCTCAGATGGGGTGGCAGTGGCACTTGACAAGTGTACTTGAGATGATAAACCCATTTCAGAGTTGGAATAGCAGTGATCTAGAACAGCTTACTCTGCAATAAATGAATTCATAAGTATTATAAAGTTTTTATTATAAAGTTCTTGCAGATTCTCACTCTAGTCTGTTTCTGTATTCAGTCTTCAAAAACTTTTGCAACAGGAATATTTCAGCATGAGCTGACCCCGCTGGTAGGCTGCCTTTCCAGTGGAAATGGATGTTTACAGCTGCAGCTTATTATTTCATTATTACTTATTATACATTATTATTACCCCCAACTGTGGATGTGAGGTGTACTCATGAGGAGATCTGCTGAAAAGTGTCAGTACCATGATAAGATTATATAAATTAACTCTACAGTGTGTAGAGGGAAATGATTCCATACTTTGCGTAAACTTACCCTTAAATCATATTCCTGGACCAGAACAGATAATAGATTTAACGTACTTGGCTAACCATGTCCTCTACTATTGGCCCAAATCTTACAAGGGAAATCTACATATTAGTCAGCCTTGTCATTTCTGTGTTTACTCATGCTTTTTCCTGCCTCCAGGGCTCCTAGATTGGGTTCCTTCCCATCATGGAAAATGGTCCTGCCACAGGGTTTGTGAAGCAGGAATAGTGAAGGTAATCATGGTAAGGCTTACTGATGATATCTAGATAAGTCAGATTTTACTCAAACGCTGACTATGGCCTTGGCAACACATTCACATTTCCTCTGCATCTTAAGAATGTTGCATTTGGCTCTTGTATTTTAATGCAGTTAAAAGCCAGATGTCAAACTGGTTTAAGAAAATGATGTATAATTGAAGTACATTTAGGGGTAAAGGGGATAATGCCAGTATTTGTTCTTACATAAGAAGTTCTTTCTTTTCTGTTCAGGCACGAAACAAATTATCACAACTTCAGGAGAGTCAGCAAGAAATGAACAAAAGCATTGAGAACTACAACAGTTCTCTCAATGGAGACCATGGAGTAACTCTCAATAATATAACAGATGCAGAGACCTTTTCTCCGCGAGAGAGGCTGGACCTTTCCACATCAGCGGTGAGAAACGGCATTGGTTCATTGGCCCTAAAGAAGCAGCTCTTCGTACCCAACATTTTGTGATGACTACAGTCCAATAATAATAATAGCTTATGGGTTTCCTATGGTTTAAGCCCCATACACATGCTGGATAATTTACACCTGAAATGATCTTTTGGGCCATCTCAGCCAAGAATCTAGCAAGGGTACAGCTGCTACACAATGGTCTCAATTCTGGTAGCGTTTTCAAGCAAATTACCGCATGTACGGTAATTCACAGCATGTGGTAATGACATTTAGCAATTCTGGCAGATTTTAGCAGGGCTGTGGAGTCGGTCCAAAAATCCACCGACACTGACTCCGACTCCTCAGTTTAGGATTCCTCCGACTCCTCTAATTTGCATATTACAATTTTGTTGATTAAAAGTATGTAACATGAAATTCGTCTCTTAACTGCCAACGCTTAGGAATTTTACAAGACAACTGAAGTGAGAAGGATATGTAGACTACTATATTTATTCCCTTTAGACTAAAACTAGTCCTTGGTAAGAGTACTTGTAAAAGGTACAAACCGGAACAAAGAACATTTATCAGGCCCTAGGCAATGTAAGTGTGGGTACACGTAAGAATGATGTGCAGGTACTCTGCAGGGGAATGAGGAGATTCTTCCTCTATTACACATTCTTCATGCACAATCTGAACAAGGTTTATGGGTGACAGACAACACCTCTGTGTTCAATGTGCACAGCATTCTCAGTGGATTCCCTGCAGCTCTGTGGGGAGTGCATATGTAGAGTATAGTACTACTGTGTAACAAAGTAAACCTGAGACAGATGAAATTAAAGTTTTATACATACCTGGGGCTTCCTCCAGCCCCCTTCAGGCTAATAAGTCCCTCGCTGTCCTCCTCCACCACCTGGATCTTCTGCTATGAGTCCAGGTACTTGAGCCAGTCGGGCGTAGTGCGCATGCACACACTCCGCCGCCGGGAGCGTACTGCACCTGCGCAGCACTATTGCACAGGTGCAGAATGTTCCTGGCTGTGGGAGCGGCATGCGGCCGGACAGCGCTGACTGGCTGAATTACCTGGACTCCTAGCAGAAGATCCGGGTGATGGAGGACAGCGAGGGACTTATTAGCCTGAAGGGGGCTGGAGGAAGCCCCAGGTATGTATAAAACTTTACTTTTCATTCGTCTCAGGTACCCTTTAATTTGTAGTCACCAAACCAAATTTTAACAACATATCAAATTATTTGATTTCATGAGCAAAGGGAGTGCATACATTTGCATAAATCAGAATCAATGCAGAATTATTTCCATCTCATTGACCATCTCTATTAGTGACACAGCTACACATCAGGCTTTATTCTTACAGCATAGATGTTATTTAGTATATATAAGAGATTCCTGTGTACACATCATATATACAGTCACAATCAGATCTGTATATCTGACCTTAAAAATACGGGGACTGCTTTATTGAAGCAGCACAAGTAACTAATTTTGATTGGTTTATTTCATTTTTGTGGACTAAGCACAGCTATTACTGTATATATACTGTATATATACATTATTTTTAATGACTATTATCTGAGAAATAGAACATTTTATCATATTTTCTATTTTAATTACAGTTACAAATTCAGTCGGAGTCGGTGCATTTTTTCCCGACTCTGACTCCAGGCACCCAAAATTGCCCGACTCCACGACTCCGACTCCACGACTCCGACTCCACAGCCCTGGATTTTAGTCATGTTTTACTGCATGTGGTAAATTTTGGTCATGAATTACTGCATGCGATAAATTATGTGGTAATTTGTGCAGTAATTTGCATTAATTTTACTGAAAATTGATATTCTCATAGAAATTAGGGGTCCTGTTGGCACATCATTTACCGATCAGTACCTGGCGGTATAGTCAATTTGTGTGTATTTAGGGGAGTTCCTATACAGTTCCTATTGCTGTTTTAGTGGAGTTCCTATTCAGGCTGTATAATAGAGCAGAATAGTAGAAATAAAACTCCAAATATTTAAAGGATTTTCTTTTCTTTATAGCGGATGCCTATAAATATACTTTTCATAGGTTGCTACATAATCAAATACACCTTCCCCCCCCCCCCCCCCCATCTAAAAAAAAAACACAGCTTCCAAAGACTGTCCTAACTTATGGAAAACAGTTGTTTACCTCATGCTTACAGCTGAAATACAGCACTCTATGCATTCACCCCGCTTTTTGCCACACGTTTTACCAGAAATGCGGAAACATCTTTCACAAACAAAAAAGAAAAGAGGAAAGTACCGTATGAGGTTTTTTACCGACTAAAAACTATATACCGCACATAGCTACCAGAATTAAGGCCAATGTCTGTTCGTGATCTGTGATATTTATGTTAATCTCACACTTACTGGGTGAAGATTAAACTATCCCACCTGTGAGCGCTTTGTTTATATATAGGAAGTGTGGGCATACCCCCTTTCCTATGTTGTAATACTAGAGCTGCTGCACCTATGGAGAAACCAGAATGCTTTCATGTGTGGAGTGGGGCTGACTTAGCTGGTAGGACCCAGCAGAGCTAACTGCAGGCTGATTTTAGGAACAAGCTGGTGGGGTAATATCAGCAAAGCTGCATTTTTATGCTTATTTATTTACATATTTTTTTGTACTTGAGTTCAGGTTCACGAGGAAGCACAACTTTCAATTAAAAAATGCTGTTTAATATTGTGTTTTTGTCCCAGTTTTCAGCCAGTTGTGGATTTCTAAAACTGCCTAGACATTAAAATTTTCACTTCTTTCACATCTCTACCCATTACAATAGTTCACTACCTGGAGTTACAAAGGTACATGTTCCAATGTGAAGTAAAGTGTATTAATTCCACCCTCAAAACCTCACATGTAAATCAGGCATGAAGCACAACTAAACCCTCACAAGAATATCACTGCCAGGAATTTCTGGCATTAATGGCCATGCAATATTATTAGGTAATATTCTTTTCATTGTTTATTTTAATACGAATAATTAAAAAGATTCTGTTTTTTTTCTGTTCTGCAGGATGATCCATTCAAGAGCAAAACTCACCTGTTCAACAGTAACAACAACCAAGACGTCTACACTGACCCATTCCAAACAGAGGACCCCTTTACCTCAGACCCTTTTAAAGGGGCAGACCCTTTCAAGAGCAGTAAGTTCACTAAATCATGTAACATGCTAACTCCATACAGTATATCCTGTCTACTGCTCTTTTTACATACACTGAATGTATTATAATGTATGTTGAAAAAAAGATCCATGTCCACCAAATTCATTCTTACCATTCAGCTCCAGATGTCCTAACCTAGACACAAATAAAATTAAGCCATCTAGTAAGTGGTATCCAGTTTTATGATGTGTGGAAGGGGAGGAATGACCCTAGATGGCAGTGGAATTAATTCCTTAGATCAAGTCATAACCACCCTTCAGTAATTTTAATAGTGGTTGCCATTAGTTTACTTTTTTTTCTTATAGAACCTGACTGTTAGTTACATGCGACTTAGTTCCTAATAACTCATGCTGGTTCTGTGTTATATTATTCTCTGTTATATATATTATTATATCATCCTGCAGTATACACTGACATACTTTATATATTTCAGAAGTTAGACTTATTGGTATATTGAATACATTTTTAAACTATTAATTACCTTTTTTTCATCAGATCCATTTGGTGATGATCCTTTTAAAGAAACCGACCCCTTCCATGCGCCTTCTACAGATGATCCTTTTCATAAACCCACCAAAAGTGATCCATTTTCTACTGATCCTTTTACTAAAAACAGTGTCCACTCAATGACCCTTCCATTAAAGGTAAGCTCTAGCAGGTAAACAAATGAAATAGCTTTTGCTCTTTCATCTTGCCATCAGTGGCGTAGGGATCACAATAGCAGCCATAGTGGCCAACTGAGGTCTAGAGTAAGCAAGTGTAACGGTGGAGAGAAGTTCCATACCTCTCCGCGCTCCACTGATGAGCTATCTTTCTCCTAGCATCCTTGTGTCCATGACTACAGCACACGCTCTCATCACATGGGTTACTTAACAAGAGAGGACGCTGTAATCATAGAGAAGGTGGTGCATGCAGAAGATAGATCGTTGGTGAAGCCCGTAGAGGTATGTCACTTCCCTCCAGTACTCCTCTTGTTGCTCTGCATATGGGCTACCTACACTGGGAGGTAGGCCTGAAAGATAAATCGAATTTAAATCGAAATCGCGATCACCAAGATCACAATTTCAGAATCGTCAAAGCGGCGAATATCGCGATCACGTCATTTCCACATGAGGAAGTTTGAAGAAGCGCCTTCAAACTTTCCCAAAGTCCCAGTGCTCGCAGCGTTGGACATACCTTCGATCTTCTATCGCCCTCTGCCGCCTCTTGTGCTTGGCAAAACTTCGGGTTCCTGTATGTCACATGATATACAGGAAGTATGCCGTGCATTAGAGCCTGCAGGAGGCAAAGTGGATAGACGGGCATCGCTGGACTAGTGCTTGAAGCTATGTCCAGAACTGATGCAACTTGGGGGACAGAGGAGGCACAGAGACAGACAGCGTGGGCACAGAGACACAAAGGAGGCAAGAGAGAGACCCAGAGGAGGCATGAAGAGGCAAAGGGGGCACAATGAGAGACGGGGACAGAGGGGGAACAGGGAGGCACAAAGGGGGGGTAACAAAGCTTGATTTGAAGGAAATCATGAATCGAATCGAAATCGTAATTTTAGACAGAAATCGCTCAATTCAATTTTTTCCTAAAATCGTTCAGGCCTACTGGGAGGGCACATCTGGCTCTCTATACTGGGGTCCCTTTTTGTTACTCATAATGGGGGGACTAATTCAGGCTACCTACACTTCGGCTCCTCTGGCTACCCATATTTGGGAGGCTACCTAATACTTGGGGAGGTCCTCTAGGGTGGCTACTTCAGACTGCCTACACTACATATTTTGTTGGCACTTCTTGCTACCTATACTCTGGCTACAGATACAGCAAGATATCTTTATTATGCTGGGGTGGTGCACTCAAAATGTTGCTACGGGGTGGTTAGGACTTCTCTCAAATGTTCATTTCGTGCAGTGTCCCCACTGCTGAGGCTTCCTTACCATTTCTGTCTTTGTGGCCATCTCTTTTTACATGGGAAGGGCTTAGAAGTGTCTGTAGTGGGATCATATTCAACAATAACGTCAGAGGTTCCAATCAATTTCTTTTGCCATTCTAAAGGTTGATTTACTATACATCAACGTAATATACTTTTTCACTACATCTGATCAAGTATAGTATTTATCAAATTTTCTACAGAAGAAAAGTTTCATTAGATTTTTTAAAAAAATACAATTATTTTTTGACTAACTATGAAAGATCATAAATAAATACAATTTATTGATTTTATTTAAAAAAAATGCTATAGATTGTTTGGAGTTGTAGTGTTACAGATTCCTGGGGTGAGTTGCCCCTTAACACATGGTACATGTTCCCCTGGGGTACTTGGCTTGGGTTCAGTTTGAACTTGTCATAGTCAGTATATCACAGTGAGTTTGAGAATAAGAAATGATAAATTGTATATAAATAAGCCTAAATATGTATTTATAGTTAATGCAAAGCATAAAGTAATGTTTGAAAAGCATTTATAAACTAATATTAACCACTTAAGGACCGCCCCCAGCCGATGGGCGGCGGCAAAGTCCGGGCCTAAACGACTGCAATACGGCCATCGGCGGGGGCAGCTGCGGGCGTGGTTATGCGGCGATCGCGTCATTCGTGACGCGATCAGCCGCCGGCGACTGGCTCCGCCCCCCTTACGCTGTAACCCGCCGGCCGTTCGGAAGCGCCGGCGGGTTACTAGCACCCGGATCGCCGCATGTAAACAGTATAATATGCTTTGTAATGTATACAAAGCCTATTATACTGGCTGCCTCCTGCCCTGGTGGTCCCAGTGTCCGAGGGACCACCAGGGCAGGCTGCAGCCGCCCTAGTCTGCACCAAGCACACTGATCCTGCCCCCCCCCCTTCCCTCTGATCGCCCATAGCACCCCTCAGACCCCACCCCCCAGACCCCTGTTTGCACCCAATCACCCCCCTAATCACCCATCAATCACTCCCTGTCACTATCTATAAATGCTATTTTTTTTAACCCTAATCTGCCCCCTGCTTCCTTACTGATCACCCCCCACCCCTCAGATTCTCCCCAGACCCCCCCCCCCCCCCTGTGTACTGTATGCATCTATCCCCCCTGATCACCTGCCAATCACCCATCAATCACCCCCTGTCACTGCCACCCATCAATCAGCCCCTAACCTGCCCCTTGCTGGCAATCTGATCACCCACACCAATAGATCACCCGCAGATCCGACATCAGATCCCCTCTCAAGTGCAGTGTTTACATCTGTTCTCTACTCTAAACACCCACTAATTACCCATCAATCACCCCCTATCACCACCTGTCACTGTTACCCATCAGATCAGACCCTAATCTGCCCCTTGCGGGCACCCAATCACCCGCCTACATGCTCAGATTGCCCTCAGACCCCCCCCTTATCAATTCACCAGTGCAATATTTACATCTGTTCTTCCCTGTAATAACCCACTGATCACCTGTCAATCACCTGTCAATCAATCACCCCCTGTCACTGCCACCCATCAATCAGCCCCTGTCACTGCCACCCATCAATCAGCCCCTGTCACTACCACCCATCAATCAGCCCCTAACCTGCCCCTTGCGGGCAATCTGATCACCCACCCACACCATCAGATTGCCCCAGACCTACCCTCAGATCACCTCCAAAGTGCATTGTTTACATCTGTTCTGCCATCTAATCACCCACTGATCACCCATCAATCAGCCCCTGTCACTGATACCCATCAGATTAGACCCCTATCTACCCCTAGGGCACCCAAACACCCGCCCACACCCTCAGAACGCCCTCAGACCCCAGCCCTGATCACCTCGCCAGTGCATTGCTTGCATCTATTTCCCCCCCCCCCCCCCCCCTTTAATCACACCTTGAGACACCCATCAATCACCTCCTGTCACCACCTGTCACCCCCTAGCACACCTACCCATCAGATCATGCCCTAATTTGCCCCATGTGGGCTCTTGATCACTCGGCCAAACCCTCAGACCCCCTTCCGATCACCTCCCCAGTGCATTGATTGCATCTATTTTCCCCTCTAACCACCCCCTGAGACACCCATCAATCACCTCCTGTCACCCCCCCTAGCACTCCTAACTATCAGATCAGGCCCAATACAACTTGTCATCTAAGAGGCCACCCTGCTTATGACCGGTTCCACAAATTTGCCCCTCATAGACCACCTGTCATCAAAATTTGCAGATGCTTATACCCCTGAACAGTCATTTTGAGAAATTTGGTTTCCCGACTACTCACGGTTTTGGGCCTGTAAAATGCCAGGGCAGTATAGGAACCCCACAAGTGACCCCATTTTAGAAAAAGACACCCCAAGGTATTCTGTTAGGTGTATGACGAGTTCATAGAAGATTTTATTTTTTGTCAACAGTTAGCGGAAATTGATTTTTATTGTTTTTTTCACAAAGTGTCATTTTCCGCTAACTTGTGACAAAAAATAAAATCTTCTATGAACTCACCATACACCTAACGGAATACCTTGGGGTGTCTTCTTTCTAAAATGGGGTCACTTGTAGGGTTCCTATACTGCCCTGGCATTTTAGGGGCTCTAAACCGTGAGGAGTAGTCTAGAATCCAAATGCCTCAAAATGACCTGTGAATAGGACGTTAGGCCCCTTAGCGCACCTAGGTTGCAAAAAAGTGTCACACATGTGGTATCGCCGTACTCAGAAGAAGTAGTATAATGTGTTTTGGGTTGTATTTTTATACATACCCATGCTGGGTGGGAGAAATCTCTCTGTAAATGGACAATTGTGTGTAAAAAAAAATCAAACAATTGTCATTTACAGAGATATTTCTCCCACCCAGCATCTGGATGTGTAAAAATACACCACAAAACACATTATACTACTTCTCCTGAGTACGGCGGTACCACATGTGTGGCATTTTTTTGCACCCTAAGTGCGCTAAGGGGCCCAAAGTCCAATGAGTACCTTTAGGATTTCACAGGTCATTTTGCGACATTTGGTTTCAAGACTACTCCTCACGGTTTAGGGCCCCCAAAATGCCAGGGCAGTATAGGAACCCCACAAATGACCCCATTTTAGAAAGAAGACACCCCGAGGTATTCTGTTAGGAGTATGGTGAGTTCATAGAAGATTTTATTTTTTGTCACAAGTTAGCGGAAAATGACACTTTGTGAAAAACACAATAAAAATCAATTTCCGCTAACTTGTGACAAAAAAAAATCTATGAACTCACCATACTCCAAACGGAATACCTTGGGGTGTCTTCTTTCTAAAATGGGGTCATTTGTGGGGTTCCTATACTGCCCTGGCATTTTAGGGGCCCTAAACCGTGAGGAGTAGTCTTGAAACCAAATGTCGCAAAATGACCTGTGAAATCCTAAAGGTACTTATTGGACTTTGGGCCCCTTAGCGCAGTTAGGGTGCAAAAAAGTGCCACACATGTGGTATCGCCGTACTCAGGAGAAGTAGTATAATGTGTTTTGGGGTGTATTTTTACACATACCCATGCTGAGTGGGAGAAATATCTCTGTAAATAGACAATTGTGTGTAAAAAAAAAATAAAAAATTGTCATTTACGGAGATATTTCTCCCACCCAGCATGGGTATGTGTAAAAATACACCCCAAAACACATTATACTACTTCTCCTGAGTACGGCAATACCACGTGTGGCACTTTTTTGTAGCCTAACTGCGCTAAGGGGCCAAAAGTCCAATGAGCATCTTTAGGCTTTACAGGGGTGCTTACAATTAGGCACCCCCCAAAATGCCAGGACAGTGAACACACCCCACAAATGACCTCATTTTGGAAAGTAGACACTTCAAGGTATTCAGAGAGGAGCATAGTGAGTCCGTGGCAGATTTCATTTTTTTTTTGTCGCAAGTTAGAAGAAATGGAAACTTTTTTTTTTTTTTTTGTCACAAAGTGTCATTTTCCGCTAACTTGTGACAAAAAATAAAATCTTCTATGAACTCACCATGCCTCTCTCTCTGAATACTTTGGGATGTCTTCTTTCCAAAATGGGGTCATTTGGGGGGTATTTATACTATCCTGGAATTTTAGCACCTCATGAAACATGACAGGGGGTCAGAAGAGTCAGAGATGCTTGAAAATGGGAAAATTCACTTTTGGCACCATAGTTTGTAAATGCTATAACTTTTACCCAATCCAATACACTGAATGTTTTTTTTTTTTTTTTAATCAAAGACATGTAGCAGAATAACTTTCGCGCTCAAATGTATTGGAAAGTTTACTTTATTTGAAAAATGTCAGCACAGAAAGTTAAAAAAGTCATTTTTTTGACAAAATTCATGTCTTTTTTGATGAATGTAATAAAAAGTAAAACTCGCAGCAGCAATCAAATAGCACCAAAAGAAAGCTGTATTAGTGACAAGAAAAGGAGGTAAAATTCATTTAGGTGGTAGGTTGTATGACCGAGCAATAAACCGTGAAAGCTGCAGTGGTCTGAATGGAAAAAAAGGCTCTGGTCCTTAAGGGGCGAAAAGACTGTGGTGCTCAAGTGGTTAAGGACGCCTAACAAATATATATCTATCAAGGGGTACTTGAGGGGATTAAATAAAAAAGATTAATAATGTTATTCACACTAGAGAATACTCTGCAAACACCATCTTTAGTAAAGGGTTTAATGCTGTATGTATTAAAAAAAATAACGTCATGATAAAATCAATAAAAATGATCCCAGAGTATATCGGCTATTGCAATTCATTTTTAAAGAGTCTCTGAAGTCTTATAAAATTCAGGTTTTTATTTTAAAAATCTATTTATCATCATTGCCCTAACTAAAACGCTGCATTCCCATGGCTGCACACTAACTAAATCCCCCCAAACTCCCCGGGGCACATTGCGGGGAGCGCTTCCGTAAAGAGACAGAGCTTTCAGCTGCAGCTCTGCCTCTACTCTTGTCCATCAGCGCGGATCGCTGCCTCTGCCGGCCCCTCTCAGTCTTCTTTCACAGAGAGGGGTGGGGAGAGCCGGAGATACACACGGATTGACGTGCATGGAGGCAGAGCTGCCGCTGAAAGCTCTGCCTCCTCCAGCAGCAAAATCCACGACCAAGAAAGTCGTGGATTTTTGTTTGGGAGTTTGGGGTGATTTAGTTAGTGTTCAGCCGCGGGGATGCAGCATTTTAGTTAGGGCATTGATGTTAAATAGATTTTTAAAATTAAAACCTGAATTTTATGAGACTTCAGAGTCTCTTTAAATATTTTTCCTTTGCTTTTTATTTTGATTTGTACAATCCTTTAAAAATGCTGTTCATAAAATGTATTATGTGTTGTATGAGTTTGAACAATCACGCAATGGTCTTGTACTGTTATAATTATAAAAAATATTTCCAGGGGGAACCTTTCCATTGTGTTGTCTTTGAAACTGAACGCAATTGAATTACAACCTGCGGAGGTCCAGGGAATAATGGCTTACTGCTTATAGTCAACCAGGAAAGGGAATGCACCACCCCTGCAACCAGATTTTCAGCTGATAAATTGGTGCCTTATTGCAGCCTTTTCAGAGTCTTCACAAAACAAATGAGCACAGTTTTTCTGACGAGATGCCCTTTGTCAAGTGTCACACACTAGACAGTTGACAAAGGGCATCTCACCCGAAACGTTGTGTTCATTTGTTCTGTGAAGCCTCTGCAAAGGATGTAATAAAGCACCAATTTATCAGCTGAAAATCTGGTTGATGCAGCCTCTTTTTATGCCGTCTTTGAAATTGAGCAAAGAATGAATCCTCCTTTCCATTTGCTTTTGGATCTGTCAGTCAAGTACTTTCGAACACTGGTAACCAGGGTTAGACAAAGAGATTCAGATAGTTAAAGCAGGGTTATGCAAATTTTGTGTAGCTTAAAAATGGACCAATCGAAGTCCACCTTTGCATAATTGTACTGGATCGTTTTTTTTCAAGCTGCATAAGTTTGCATACACAGCTTGCATAATCTTGCATCGGAATGATTTGCATTTCATTGACCACTCCTACTGACAAACGTAGTCCGGTTGAACTCAATGAACTATTTTCAACCCAAATAACTACGAGAGCTCAATAGATAGTTACAGACTATTAATAAATTAATAAGAATGTAAGAAATGGATACACAATTTTCAATTAGTTATTTAGAAATGATAAATGTATAGTTGTTTTGAAGGAAACTTCAGAGAGGTCTATTTTTGAATGACAAGTAAATGTAATGTAATGATTGTTTTGCTCTGGTTTCTTCCATAGCAGTCCGATCCTTTTGAGAGTAGAGATCCCTTTTCATCTTCAACACTGCCAAAGAAAGACCCAGGTGAGTATACCGTGAGCTTAAAGCATGCTAATACAGTGGTCCCAAAGTTTCCGCTTATGTCCCCCTTAGCACCTTGGTTTTCCAAGACATCCTGGGTCAAAATAAACCGCTAACAGATCCTGGAATTTAAAAGGACACCCTCCACTTTCCCCTGTAATTAATTCATTGCCCATTGCACTATGCTTCCATTGTCCCCTGTAATTAATACAGGGCCTTGCCTGCAAGAGTTGTGCTTCCACTACACTCCTAGCAGCCTATCACATCCCTGTAAATTGTGCTTCCTTATCACCCGAACTGTCTCTAAATGCTCTTCCTCTCCCCCCTGTAATTTCGGAGCAGTGCTTTTCAGCGGTGCTAGATTTGGGCGCAGCCAGCGCCGCCATAGACTATAAAGGGATTCAAGAAACAGTGGGGGGAAAGGCTGTGCATCCCTAAACACATGCTGCAATTGAATGGTTAATCGCACAGGCATACACCGCCTCTGCTAGACTGAAAAATGCATGCCCTGCATCCAAAACAAGTGCTAGCATTTATTACGCTAGGAGGAACTTTAGCTTCCAATATGGTTTGCATGCAAAGTATATTATACTAGACACTTGCGCCACGGTGAGGCAAACCTCCGGGCAAGTGACCTAACCTAAATTTAAAACCTTGGGAGCAGCTAAGCAAAAAAAAAATGTGTAACTTGCATGATAAGTAGTAGCAGATTTGCATGTGATTTGCATCTGAATTGAATGCGAAGTGTGCAGGAAGTCTATTTAGGTGCTGTACACTTGAGCTGGTGGTCATTTCAGATGCAGCCTTAGTGGTATGCGCTGGCATTCTCCTCGCTATAAAGGGATTCAGTCTATAGCGGCACTCAGTGAGTAACGTCGGCGCCGTCAGAAGACGGAGCCGAGGTTGCTTAAAAAATCATAATAATTCGGCTTCCAGCAATCGCTGGAAGCCGAATTATTTCATTCCCCCACTATCCATGGCGGCCTGGAGGGGGAATAGTAATTAATTCGGGCCGGACTTGTGCAGAAGCAGGACCAGCCATATAACAGCTGGATCCTGCGCCCAAGTCTACCGGCGCCGAATTCAAATGTACTCGGTAATTTATGTCCCAGACCCTTTCCAGTCACTGGAGTTTCTGCACCTCTGTCATCTCTTTGATACCACTTTGAAATTACAACCATTTTAACGCTGCATGGAATTTCAGCGTGGGCAGGGTGAGCAGTCATTCAGCTCACCCTGCTCCCTACTGACCGGGCAGCATAATAATATGTACGCCCAGATTCATGCTATCCCATTTAAAACTATCCACATTTTTTTAGGCCTTTCCAACACCCCAGTAACATCAGTAATCTGAAAGTGTTGGAACTAAGTGCTCCTCCTTCACATCAAAGGGTAAAAGAGAGGTAATGGTGTGCCAAAACCTGGTTTATGTTTGTATATATTTAATTCCTAGACATATGTTAACTGAAGTGTTAATGCTGTGTTATGCATGTCACACTGTTATTCTTGTGTCTTTCACTGTTCTTGTTGGTTTTTGTTTCAGATCCATTTGGAACTCTGGACCCCTTTGGAAGCAGTGCATTCAGCAGCAATGAAAGTTTTGCAGACTTTAGCCACATGTCCAAGGTAAGAAAGGTTTGCAGATCTTTTGGGTATCATGTGATGAATGTTATTTGAGGGACCTTTTCGCTAGTTTTGTTGTTCACCACTAGATGTCACTGTTAGCGCACTGAGCTTCCACAATCTGCTAATACTGAAACTGCAAACTCTCTAGTACTGCTGCCACCACTTCAAAGTTGAGATTATAAGGTGTAGTAAACAAGAGGATTGTGGTTTTATCTGAGAAATTGCTTGTTTTCACAGAAATATTTGTTTTTTCTGTTTTGCGATTTTAACCTACACTTTTCATCTAATAAACAGAAATTTAATTTTGAAAGCTATTTTGGTAACTGGCCTGTTCATTAAACGTTTTATCATATATGGTAGTTTTTCAAGCATTAAGGAATTCTTATGCCAGCTCATCCCCCCTCTCCCCACCCACATGCAGGGAGCAGTGAGACTTCTACCTGCTCCAGTGCTGTGGGTCTTCTCCATGCCTCAGAACTGCACACTCTCTGCTGCCATTTGCCAGCTCCCAATCACATGACCGGTGTAAGTCCCGTGATTGGGAGCCAGAGCATGGCAGCACAGAGTAAACGGCTCTGAGGCATGGAAGAGGCCTGCAATGCTGGCAGCAGATAACTATCTCACTGCTTCCTGCACTAGTCTGCAATTCAGTGCCATGTTAGGGGGAGGGTGGGATTTCAGGGGTCCCCCAGAACAGTCTTGCATGTCCCCTGGCATAAACTACTTCTAATAGGTCATGACAATGCTGTTCTCTCGCACTTACATTGACAAACTAATGCGCACTCATGCCAACTCATGTTTGTTGAAAGTTTTATCGCCAAAAAGACAGATTGTAACAAGTGTAACTCTCTCCAGACACAGTAAAATGTTTCGCTAGACCCGTATAGATACTCAGTTCCAGAGCTTGTTGGTTAACTGATGTCAGACCAATCACTTCAAAATGTATGATTATGAGCCCAGGCACTGCCCTCTTCCTGATACACTGACTGTATGTGCTTTAGACTGTAATCTTCTCATACAGTTTAAGTCTGTTCATCCCCCTTGGCAGTGTGAGGCATTCTTCAATGGTGGTAGCCCTTCCACAAAGCCTGAAAACTGACTTTCTGATTTCAGGATGAGTTTTTTGGTGCAGAATCTTTTTCGCTCAACAAAAGGTAACATTTGTGCACTGTGACTCCTAGGTTATTAGATGGTGGTTTTAGATATATCCCTAGAGATGAGCTATCAAAATTACCTTTCAATTGATGCCAACTATAATTTTACATTATTGCTGAGAAGTTTAAATTCAGCATCTTTGATTCCATGTTTCTCTATTTGGAACAGAAATGTCTCCTGCCACCTGTGCTTTCTACACACCCCATTTCACTCACTCACCTGTTCTACCAGAACACAGTTTGCTTTGTCCACCTGTACTAACATTACAGTAAAACATATAGACAACCTGTAGATCTATTAAACCATTTAAAAAAAGGATTTCATCATGATCTCATACTCCTATGGGAGTATGAGATCATGAATGGTTTAATAGATCTATGGGTTGTCTATAGCCGGTAAGAATTAAAAGATTTCTGGGGAGGGTGGTGCAGCGGATCTGAGATGAAAAACGAACTATAACAAGTAACTTGTCTATATATCTTATCTAAAGCTTAGATAGTTTACACAGCAAATCTAGCTTCAAACAGCGTCAATAAAATATGATTATTTTTTCCTGACAGCAGCCATGTTTGTAAACATTACACACAGGCAAGCTTATCTGCATCTTCAGCACTCAGCCTGTGAAAAAAAACCTAATCCTCCTCCCCTCTGCCTCTGAAATCTCTGGCTAGTAATACCTCCCCCTCCTCTTGCCCAGACTGAGCTCCCATGAGACCTTGCTATTGTGTGAAAATGCCAAGGCTCTCTGAAAAGATGTGGGCGAGGCTTGTCTAGTTAATAGGGAATTAGAGTATTAAAACAAAAACAAAAAAGTATTTGGCTTGAGGAATGTCCTATAAACAATAGGAAAGGAACACAATTATGCAATGAGTAAAAGTTCATCTCGGATCCACTTTAAATACTGGTACTGCAGACTCTAATTACATGGTGGGGTAAGTTGGAGCAGACAGGCAGCAACTGGTATTGCAGCCTAAGGTGTAATTGGGGTGGCGCAGACAGTCTTTTTGAGGAATTGCAGTCAGGGTTTTTTATGATGGAGGCGCAGATAGGTGAACCTTGGTACTGCAGCTTTGTTTTTTTAGGATTGCGCAGACAGTCATTTTTAGGTATTGCAGTCTGTTTTAGAATGGAGGCGCAGACAGGCGAGTCTTGGTACTGCAGCCTCTGTCCTTAAAGGGAACCTTAACTGAACGGGGGGTAAAGAGTTTTACTTACCTGGGGCTATTACCAGCCCCCTGCAGCAGTCCTGTGCCCTCGGCGCCGCTCTGGAATCCTCTGGTCCCCCGCTGTCACTTAGTTTCGTTTTTGACGACTTACCAGTCGCCGTCCGCCATGCGTATTATTGGACGCATTCACAAATGCAATTAGCGCTATTGCGGACCGCAACGCGTACAAAAATACGCGTTGCCGCATTCCGCACGCATAGATATGCGGCAACGCGTATTTTTGTACGCGTTGCGGTCCGCAATAGCGCTAATTGCATTTGTGAATGCGTCCAATAATACGCATGGCGGCCGGCGACTGGTGAGTCGTCAAAAACGAAACTAAGTGACAGTGGGGGACCAGAGGATTCCAGAGCGGCGCCGAGGGCACAGGACTGCTGCAGGGGGCTGGTAATAGCCCCAGGTAAGTAAAACTCTTTACCCCCCGTTCAGTTAAGGTTCCCTTTAAGTTTTAACCAATAAAGTTTGAGGAGGGGATTTTTAAGGGTCATCCTCGCAACCAATCAGTAGCCCCTGAAGAGACTTCCGGGTCGAAATGCGTAGGGCGGAGCCTTGAGATGTGCGAAGAGTGGGATCTGTTGATGGCAGCGCGGTTTGGCTTTCTTTGAACCAGCGGAGGCGGATGCATTGGGAGCGGTGTCCTGGGAACACCACCTGTTACATGCTTGCTTACCCCTGACGTTTGTAAGTGCAATACTGCTTGCTTCTGATTTTATTAAACTGTACTTCACTATATGCAACTTGTTTGAGCCCTAGTGTTTGGATCTGACTGAGGTCTGTAACGGACCCCCCTCCCAAAGATAAGGCTGATTGCTGAAGCAGATGTACTGATTCCCCCTGAGCGCTTACATACCTCTTGTTTGAGAGGTTTACTGGGTGAGTGCGGGCTAAGTGGGGGGGAGGTGGGGGGTGCCTATCACTCACTTGGTGCCTGTAAACGGGTGTGGAATCCATATTGGTGTATATTGACAACTGTGGTGAAGGGGAAATCTGAGTTCTACAGTACTAACCTATGGAATTCTTTTTTTGTCTTAAATCAGGATGATACCATTTATTGGCTAACTAAAAAGAATAAAAATAAGCGAGCTTTCGGCTTTGCAGCCTTTGTCGGGCTTACAATCCTGTATGCTTGCAGGCTGATGGTACAGACAGCTTTATACATGCAACATCAAATGGATACACAGATTTTTTTCAAGCATAAATACAAGTCATTAAGAAGCCTTAAGTGAAACAGAGCATCTAAATGGGGTGGAAGGTTGTTAGCAGAGATAAGAATTCTTGTTTATATCATGTTACCAGACCTGGGAGTTGGACTGACACAGAGGCATCGTAAATTCTGAACGCAATTCTGAACTGAACGGAAATCAATTTAAGAAACGAAAATTGAAAAATCGATGGGAATTCAGATCGGACATGTTGGAAATAATCTATCTGGCAAGTAAATCTGCCAGAAAATTGTATGGTGTGTACCTAGCAATAGCTTCACGGCAGTGACAATAATCATATCTCCTGCCTGTTGGTAATCCATTGTCGGCAGAGTAAATGGTTCTTTGGGGGGCAAGGGGAGAGGAAGGCGTTCTTTAGTTGCTGCAGCTGGATCTCCAAAGATAGAATGTAGATGCATTTGACGGGGCTCTCTGCAGCCTTGCTTTACAAAGTGATTGCTGCAGAGGGTGCTTAAACTGCCTAGAATGCCTGCTGGTTAACTGGCAGTTGGTTGGCAGCAGCTGTCTATTTGGGTGGCTCTCATTCTGCAGCTTTGCTTCCGCTCAGGATTAGTGGAGATTTAAATGTTAAATGAATCTTCAGCTTTGTGCTACTCTGTATAACAGATTATCCCCAGCCTAAAACTCTGTACTGACATTCGACCATGGCCAACGGAGATTAACAACGGGTTGCCTGATAATTGTTTTGGCAACTGTTGAAGACAGTGATTGTCATCTGTGAAGACCAATCTTTTCTGGTGGATTGGTTCGGATGATAATCACTGCTAATCGTTTGTATCACATGATGGCAAATGATCGAGTCAAAATACTCACGAGGTGTGAATGTCACACTTCCGGGTCCTCGCGTTAGCACTTCTGGAGACAGTTGTTGTGCCATCTCTGAATTGAAAACGTGTGCCGATGTCGTTTGCTTGTAGCGGGAATCACTCTTTTTCTGATGTCCACGGTTGTAGATGTGTACAGAGCTTAACTGACATGCAATATGATTGACTGAGAATGTCTCCAGGCCTGTTATTGGTTGCTAGAATCTTGTTTACAACATGTTACCGAGCAAGGCCAATATTGGGGAGAAGGTATTACTTTTCTGCATGGTAATGCAATGAATTATAGTTTTAGTTAAAGTTACAGATGTTCAACCAACTTTGTTTAGTAGAGTGCAGGAAGACTTGTGGAATCTTACATATTAAATTCTGTGAAAGTGAAAACCGTACTACTGAGTGCAAAACAGCCTTTGATTTTGAGATGAAGATGTTTTAACCAGACTGTGTAAAGGAAACCTTTCTGCCACACTGTTTCATGCACATCAAAGGTGTTTCTGGCCCAGCTCCTCTACTACAAAGATGTTGTGGAAATTGTACCACTTTGTTGCACAATATTGAGCTGGTGCTTTTAACCCAGGTCTTAAATCTTTTTATATTGCTGTTGTTGGTGAATATACTGTATGTGTTTCAGAGGCTAATCGTTGCTGATAAAGCTATTATGAAATCTGCAGATTTGTATCTACAGATCATGAGCAAAGGAAAGGCGCATACACACATCCAGTTTTGACTGGCCAATCACTGGCCACTTTTACCACCTCCATGTAGTATGTAGTTGTCAGGAAATTTATACAGTCGTTGGCAAATCATAACTGGATGTTTGTACCAGGTTTCCAAAGGAAAATTGGGGAAAGTACTATAGTAAAGGTCTCCATTCATTACTTGGTTTGTGACATTGATATCCAGGCGATTCAGTCATAATGATCGAATCTAACAAAGATCGATGCCACAACATGGCCCCTGATCGATCGTTTAGATCCATTTCTTGCCAAATCAAGCAAAATGATCCGGCATGCTGGAAAGCTTTCGCTCAAAAAAGGGATTGGTTTGGTGCACAGTGGTGACAGTTTTCGATATTCCAACGATCAGTGGACCTGACAAATCCCCAGCCAGTCTCCACCCATGTAATGTGTCATGCTAAAATCTTTTGGAAGGTAATAGATCCCTTTCTAATCAGAATCAATCAGAGCAGGATGGTTGGCCATTGACTAATGTTTGGCCACCATAAGATCCGTGTGAATGGTATAAAGTACCCACACAATAGTAGACCATGGAAATTATCAAAATCTCTGTAATTGAGACAAGACATGTGGGCACCGGCATAGACTGTAATGTGAATTACTGCTATAGCGACACTCAGGGTAATTTGGGCACCACCAAAAGACGGAGCTCCAATTACAAAAGAAGCTGTGCAATTCAGCCGCCAGCATCATACCGCTGAGTCCATGGTGGTCTGGAGGGGAAATAGTAATCTACGTCGCCGGGAAACTTGCAATAGCAGAGTGAGATGTTTTTTGGCTTCACCCTGCACCCAAATTGCCCAGCGCCCTTTTTACATGTATATCTCCTTGATATTGATATATTTTATCTTATATACCGCCTTGCACCACTCAACATTTGGTCATATTGTAGAAAAAAAGCTGATCTAGTATCGATCACATTGCGGACACTTATAGCTTAGTACTATTTGATGCATTGTAAAAACCATACATACAGCCACCAATCATGTAGATTACTTACAAGCAGGAAAATCTCACCAGCCTTTTTGAGGTTTGCAAAGCACACATTTAGATGCTTACCTCTGGATGGGGGAAGTCTTTGGGTCCTCCAGAAGCTTCCCTTGTGCTCCACCTGGCCGTTCCAGCGCTGAGAACCCACAAAGCATGGCTGCACTGCACCTACGCAGTAGCACGGACCTGCTCGGGCTTCAGTGCAATAACCCGAGCCTGATCAGGTCCATGCTACTGCTCAGGTGGCTTGCCCAGTAGCACTTATCCTCTGAACCTTTAGCGGGTTCATGCTACTGCTCATGCGCAAGCCGTCGACAAGTGTTTTTTGGTATGGGATAGCACTGTGCTTGGCCAGTGAAAGAGGGTGGTGGAAGCCTCTGTAGGATCCAGAGACTTCCTTCTATCGCGGTGAGTACCCATTTGGGGCATTTTTTTTCTGATAACAGAGACATATATGAATATCCTGTAGAAAATATACTCGTTAAAACTTAATTTATTTGTATCATGTAGTATAATACTGTTGTATGGAGAAGCTAAATATTGATTGAATCTGAATACAGAGTGTAGTAAAATGAACAGGAAACACACAACTGAATGTGGTCGAGGGTCTAATGTTACAAAACTATTGTATGGGATTCACAAATAGGGTATTAAGCCCTCTATTAAGGGGCCTTAAAGCAAACTTGTAAGATAAAAAAAAAACATTTTTGAAGCCCAGCTTTGCAACATTAGACCATCAAACGCTTTCAGTTTTGTGTTATAAGTGACTTTTACAGTATGTATTTAGATTAATTCATTGTGTTGGTCCTCAGTAAATTAGCTTTATTTTATATGATACAATAAAAGTTATGATTTAGCAAGTACATTTATTTTGTACAGGACATTGATATAGCTCTCTCTGCTTTAAAAAAAAAAGTGTTTTTTTATATTGAATAGAGAAAGATTAGGAACTCCTTTTTTTTTTTTTTTTCTGTGTTATTATAATTGGTTGCACTTTATTGCTTAGAGTTCAAGCCTGATGCAGCATCTTCTTTTTTGCATCTTTTGTACATTTTATAAATTTCTGTCTCAGTATTGGCTGTGAAAGATCTAACTGTGAAGTTTAGTGGCTTTTTTCTGCAAGCACGTCCAGAGCTGGTACGGTAAATGAGATGTACTTGCATAGATCATAGCTGTACTCTGTGAGAATTTTCCCATCACTGGCAGCATAACCACAGATAAACTGCTCCGCTGATTGCACAGATAATTGTGGCAAGGCTTGTTTTCATCTTAATTACCCGGTGCTTTTCATGAGAACTATATCTCAGCCTGCACTCAAGACCTGATTTTTGCAGAAAACTGTAGATTGTTAGTTTCTATTGTTGTCCCTATTATATTTTATTCCTAGTGCTAGTATATAATGCATTGCTGTACAATAATCAAGTATAGTCTAGTGCAGTGATGACTAACCTTGGCACTCCAGCTGTGATGGAACTGCACGTCCCATGAGGCATTGCAGTACTCTGACAGCTTAAGCATAACTCGGGGAGGCAGAGGCATGAGGGGACTTGTAGTTTGTCACAGCTGGAGTGCCAGGGGTAGCCATCACTGGTCTAGTGTCTGTCTTTAGAGGTGAAGTTGACCAATTGAGCTTGCATCCTAATGTGGGTGCTTACAAAAAGAAATGTTTGTAGTTAAATGGCACGCCGTTTTGGGTACGGTGTGTGTGTGTGTGTGTGTTTGTGTGTATGTATATGTATATATATATATATATATATATATATATATATATATATATATATATATATATATATATATATATATATATTGATCACATATTGGGCAAAAGACTTTGCCTTAAAGTGTATGGAGGGTTTGAAGCGTTTGAGATGAAGGAAACCAAAAATAAACAGATCTAACTATTATTTGATTCAACATTATAGAATCAGCCCACGCTTTTACCTCTAGAGGACCACAAGCCACAAATGAAGCATGTGTGACAGGATCAGGGAATCCCCAACTCAGAAACTAAAAACCAGCACTCCTGCAGAATCAATGCATGGCTGTAGCTTGACATTGATGGTTTAAAAATCCACCACACTGATTCTGCAAGAGTACCGGCTACTTCAGAAAACATCTGTGGGTGTGTGCACTCACCACCCACCCAAAAGAATGGTTTCTGCTAGTAAAAGGACTTATCACAGACATGCATACAAGGACTGCCACCTGCAGCAACCAGTACTTGATCTCTTTGTTAACAGTTCTAGGTCAAGTGATGTACAAATGCATTGCTAGCCTGCAGACTAGTGACATGTTCTGTTACTATGGAGGGGATGAGGGTTACAATGGAGCTGTGCATGACGGAGTGGGAATGGTAAGTAGGGCAATAATAGCCTCTGCCTGTACTTGGACATGAGGATCTATCAGGCCGGCTCTGTTGCCAACACTTTTGATGGCCCCTGGCTTCTGTTTCAATGGACTGGAGATTACCATTTTGATTACAGCATTCAGTTCTAGGTGCAGCTTCATCTTGCAGGGGAGTTTCTTTATGTGCTGTAGAGGTCAGTGAGTACAGCAGTGTGGTGTTGGAGCTGGTGGTCTCTGTAAGAGTTTTGATGTGTGTGATTGTTTTTTTGTTATAGGGTGAGCCTTGTAATGCAACTCTAAGATCGCTATCTATTAAGTACATCACATGAAAGAATAGCCTGCTGGACATCTTTAAGAAATTGCTGCCAGGCATGCTTATCACTCTCTCCTGTTCATGACAGCCATCCTAGATGACATGGAGCAAGAAGTTTGTGACTTTGGCATTAGCTTCCTTTAAAATGGACACAAAACGAGCTCCCTTGTAGTACTGTTGACTTTGATTATGTTTGAGTCCGTGAGTCCGAGTCTCTCTCTCTTTCTCTCTCCTATGGGCGCTGCGGGGGGGGGAGGGGGACACACACGCGTGAGTCGTTTGTGGCTGCAGGGAAGCAGAGCGGGGAGGCTGCAGACATCGCTTCTGCCAGCACCCGCTCTGCAGGAACGGCAGGATTGCCTGCCGCGACAAACGACTCTGGGGGGACACGTGCCATCCCCTTCCCCACCCGCTGCTAGTATTGGGGAGGAGAGGAGGCAGGGGGGAGGAGAGAGAACGGAAGCCGCCGGCTTCATTTATATACATATATACGAAATAACATCTATGCTGTAAGTATAAAGCCTGATGTGTAGCCGTGTCACTAATAGAGATGGAAATCATTCTGCGTTGATGCTGATTTATGCAAATGTAAGCACTCTCTTTTCTTTGCTCATGAAATCAAATAATTTGATATGTTGTTAAAATTTGGTTTGGTGACTACGAATTAAAGGGTACCTGAGAAGGATGAAAAGAAACATTTTATACATACCTGGGGCTTCCTCCAGCCCCCTTCAGGCTAATCAGTCCCTCGCTGTCCACCTCCACCATCTGGATCTTCTGCTATGAGTCCTGGTAATTCAGCCAGTCAGCGCAGTCCGGCCGCATGCCACTTCCACAGCCAGGAGCGTTCTGCACCTGCGCAACAGTGCTGCGCAGGTGTAGTACACTCCCGGCGGCGGAATGTGTGCATGTGCACTACACCAAACTGGCTCAAGTACCTGGACTCATAGCAGAAGATCCAGGTGGCGGAGGAGGACAGCGAGGGACTGATTAGCCTGAAGGGGGCTGGAGGAAGCCCCAGGTATGTATAAAACTTTAATTTCATCTGTCTCAGGTTTACTTTGTTACACAGTAGTACTATACTCCACATATGCACTCACCACAGAGCTGCGGGGAATCCACTGAGAATGTTGTGCACATTGAACACAGAGGTGTTGTCTATCACCCATAAACCTGGTTCAGATTGTGCATGAAGAATGTGTAATAGAGGAAGAATCTTCTCATTCCCCTGCAGAGTACTTGCGCATTACTCTTACATGTACCCACAGTTACATTGCCTAGGGCCTGATAGATGTTCTTTGTTCCGGTCTGTACCTTTTATAAGTACTCTTACCAAGGACTAGTTTTAGTCTATGACTAAAGGTAATAAATATAGCAGTCTCCATATCCTTCTCACTTCAGTTGTCTTTTAAAATTCCTAAGCGTTAGCAGTTAAGAGACGAATTTTATGTTACATACTTTCAATCAACAAGATTGTAATATGCAAATTAGAGGAGTCGAGGAGTCTGAGTCGTGGAATCCTAAACTGAGGAGTCGGTGGAATCCTAAACTGAGGAGTCGGAGTCAGTGGATTATCTTACTGACTCCACAGCCCTGGTTTGAACAGGTGTGCAAACTATGTTTTTGTATTTTATTTTATTTTTTATGTAGCTAGATTAGCGTTATGCTACAGGATGTGATCAGCTTAGATGTAGATACAAGTTGTAATAAAAGTGCAAGTAATGTATAAGTGAGTGACAATGGGTGTGATGCATGAAGCAGCATCAGACCCAGGATGTGCTAGAGTCTTCCCTATTTTACAAGTGGATATCTTAGTGATAAACTTTGCAGTACCTGCAGTGCATTTATAGGAGTACATCATGAAAGCAGGCAGATAACTGAGAGAAATATCTGTGTAGCCTCCCACTCATTCTTGCCTGCACATCTTGGCTTTCCAACACTCAGGTATTCGAAAAAAATAAATGAAATAGAAAACCACCTTGCTTTCACAAACTCCTGTGATCTCTGCACGAATTTCAACGGCTACCGGATAGTGATTTGAAATAGATGTTTTTTTCAGTATATGTAGCAAATACAGTTGGTACCCACAAAAACAGTGAGGTGGTTTGTTAAAGCCCTAGTTCATGTACATTTTTTTACAAATCCATTTCACAGAAATGAAACTACTGTTAACATGCATTAAAAATTATATTGCCGGAAACACATTATGCAGTATAAAAATCTAAATTGAAAACTGCAAGTTGTCAGTGGACACCAGGACTGCTGTGCAAACAGTCACGTACAGTGGTGTTGTATGTGACACTGACTCTCGGTCGTTATGGAGGTGTGATGTGGTTGATGGTATTCAGTGTAGATGATAATACCCATCATCTCACCAGCTGGACCTGGATTGCACTTGGCCACAGATTATAACGTAACTCTTATATACAGTACAGTGGGATGCGAAAGTTTGGGCAACTCTGTTAATCGTCATTAGAAAACGTTATGCTTTATGCTGTGACCACACATACTCATGCCTATGCTGCAATTGTTGCTAGCTGGTTTGGCGCTAAGCTGTGGTTGCAATCATTCCCGTTTGTACAATGTATATAATTTTAAAAGTACCAGACTGAATGTGCCACAATTGATGAGCCTATCCCTGATAATATTCTGGTTATGCTTGTCTTTTACAGTCTTTGTATTGAATTGCAGGGCTGTGTGAGGCTTTTTCTAATTTAACTCTGGTTTAAAATATTTGTTTTTGTATTATTTTTCTTGCTTCTCTTCATCCATACACCAGGTTGTCTTGTGGTTCATTTTGTCTAGCTTGTCTCTCACCTTTTGTTGATCTAGGTGGCTTTTCCTCTCTCCTACTTGTTACATTTGTTGGGTTTTTTTTGCTTTGTTTTTTTGTTACAACTACTTCTCCTACCTAATAAAATAAAGTGTCCCTGCATCCCATGTCCCGGTCAGTGCTTTTCTGCTACTGCGCATGTTTTGCACTGACACAGCCGTTGGGACAGGACGCAGGCCAGGAGGCGGGCCGGGCGTGTGCAGGCGGGTGCGCACATCGGTGACAGACCTAGAGCCCAGGGGCGTAACAATAGACCCTGCAAGGGATGCATCTGCAGGGGGCCAAGGAGCCACAGGGGGCCCAGTGGGGGGAAAAGTTTTAAAGACTGACAACTAAGGGCATGGAGAGAAAACTTATTCTGCTCTCGTACCATTGTTATATTGACTACATGTGTCCACCACACATATAAGGAATCATACACACTTTGGAATTTGTACAATGTCCCCGCTCCCTAGGGTTCGTAAAAAAACATCTGTCTCACACTGCAGAAAAGTTCTGATGACTTCATGTACAATGTTACAAACAAAGGAGTCACAGGTTGAAAAAAAGTTGTAGACTGGCCCTTATTCAGCAATCCCTCAGAAGAGATTCCTAGATTCTTATCACACACAAGCTAGTGACCTTATGGTGTGTGACTACAGACACAGTGGAGTGGGTAAGATTGATGTCTGACTGTGGCTGCCTGATTGAGATCTTGTTGTCTCATACTGAGTCCAAGATCCTGTAATTACCGTATCAATCAGTGACATTCTGAATGTTTTGCCAAAGTTACAGTGTATACTATATCTTATGTTCAGCATGTCGTTATTGTTCCTCCATATAGCATGTGCTCTCATGTAGTAAAATAATACAGCTGTGTGTGTATGTATGTACTGTGAGCAGAGCTGTGACGAGGGACTTGTCGGCTGCAAGGGGCTGGAGGAAGCTCCAGGTAAGTAGATCTGGGGGTAGCATAGATTGCCTGACATTTCCTTTAAGTCTAAGTGTTTTTATCTGCATGGGAAAAACACATTGGTCCTCAGTTTTCCTGTGCAGAACACGAGAGGGATGGGGGGGCCCCATCCAAAGTTTTGCAGGGGGGCCCAGTGATGTCTAGTTACGCCCCTGCTAGAGCCCGTTTTTAAATGGGCTGAGGTCACTGGTCTCAAATAATTGCTGAGCATTGGTGAATGGACTGTTGCTGTCACTACCAATATGGTGGAATTAAACTACCATGTATGATATTTACTAGTGGTTTCACATATGTTTATGGTAGTGGGCTGCACTGGTCTCTTGCATCAAATAAGCTGCTAATTTCAGAATAAGGATGGCCTTCTATTTTTGCTTTTGGTATTCCTGTTAAAAGAAAAAAAAATGGGTTAAGGGATTTTTTTTTTTTGCCAATCACTGCTGTTAACAGGAAGTGTGATGCAGGCATGTTCTACTTCTGGAGAGGACTGTGTTTTAAAGCAAGATGGTTCGCCAAATCACAGTGGAGTGGTACGTCTCACAAACGATGCTAAATGGTGGCGGATGGACTTCTCCTTCAAAGGACAGCTGAAGCGAGAAGGATATGGAGGCTGCCATATTTATTTCCTTTTATTAGTTACCTGGCTATCTTGCTGATCCTCTGCCTATAATACATTTAACCATAGATCCTGAACAAGCATATGCAGTTAAGGTGTTTTTGACATTATTGTTGGATCTTACAAAATTGGCTGCATCCTTGTTTCCGGTGTGTGATTCAGTCCCTACTGCAGCCAATTAGATCAGCAGGACTGCCAGGCAACTGGTATTAAAGGGAAATAAATATGGCAGTCTACATATCCCTCTCGCTTCAGCTGTCCTTTAAAGAGACTCTGTAACAAAATTTTGTGCCATATTTCTTCTGTCCTATAAGTTCCTATTACAGTGTTCTCCCCAGAAATTTTTTCCAGCCGGGTGGCATGAAAAAGTAGCCGGGTGGGGCAAGATCAGAGAATACAGGGCTGGCGCTTTTCTGCACAACTCTGATTACAGCAGATGAGGAAGTGAGCCGATGACACCCGGGTGCTCACCAAAATTAGCCGGGTGGAGCACCCGGCTAAAAGAGCCTGGGGAGAACACTGCTATTACTGTTCTAATGTGGTCTGTCTTACTGCGGCCTTTCCTACTTGCACTGTCTCTGTAATAAATCTTATCTCCTTTCCTCTGTCGTGTCTGTCGGGCTAAGGCTGGAATGTGTGGAATGTGCAGCACTGCTTGTCATTGGCAGAAGCTTTACACACCCCCTCCAAGCTCTGCATGAGTCACACCAGATAGCTGTTCACAGCCTATGATACTGTGGTTAGAAGCCATGTCATTTGTTTGTAAACACTGCCTAAAACTGTTTATTACAAACCAGGATTGCAGCAGGGAGTGGCAGAAACAGCACAGAGGGGCACAGGAGAAAATAAGGAATAGAAGGGTATGCTTTTTATTGTAAGAATATTAGAGTACAGATTCTCTTTAAAGGAGTTCTCTGGAGTTTAAAAAAAAACCAAAAACAAACAGACACTTACCTGGGGCTTCTATCGGCCCCCTGTAGCTGTCATGTCCCCTGCCGTCCTCCTACGATCCTCCATTCCCCGCCGCCGGTCCCGGTCAAATTCTACCTTCAGCGAAACTGCGGCTGAGCGGCCGTGGCTGTGTACTTGCTCGCTCCCGCTCGCATCTCCAGGAGCGCACTATTCGTCTTGTTAGACGAATAATTGACCAGTGCCGGTGGTAGGGAACGGAGGATCGTAGGAGGACGGCGCGGGACATGACAGCTACAGGGGGCCGATAGAAGCCTTAGGTAAGTGACTGTCTGCCTCTTAGGGCCCATTCACACTACGGCGATTAAAGCGGGCGATTCCCGCTAATCACCAAAGCACTAGCGCTTTTTAAAGCGCTAGTGCTATTCTGACCTATGGCAGTGTTCTCACTGCCGCAATTGGCTCCGATCGCGGGCATTTTGCGATTAGCGCCAATCGCGAAACGCGTTACCTGCAGAATTTTTGCCGTGATTCTGGAGCGATCACGGTACAGTGCTTAGTATAGCGCTGATCGCGATCACTCTGAATCACAGAAGTGTCCCGTGATTTTTACCGCACTAATAGCGGTAAAATTACTTGCGCAAAAAGCTAACACTTAAGCGCTAACGTTTTGCAATTTCAGATGTGAACGGGGCATAAATCATTCTGAGATTTCTGATGTAACAGGATTTTTTTTCAATGGACATACATTTTTTTACCCTAAAATGTATATGTGTTCAGCCAGCCAAAGAGGTATGCTGGCCATTCGTCAGTGAAGCCATAAAGTCTGTCTGAAAACTACCTTGCTTGTCACCTCCCAACTCACATGTTTAGGTAACATAAATGCTGTCGGTAAGAGCCATGTCACACGGGCGACTAAGTTGCTAGCAACTCCTTTAAGCAACTGAACTTCAATATATTTTAATAGCGTTTACAACACTAACAATTAGTTACTAGACAACTAGAGTACCTGCAACATCAGGCTGCTATGATTAGCAAAAAGTTGCTAGTGGCGCAAACAGCCGTGTGACATGGCTCTTATGTTGTTTACACCATGTGTGCTGTTGTCAGCTTTGTTGCACCCCACACAGTGTGCAATCTGCATGAATGTCTGAAAGTCCATGTGCTGTCTATTGCTGTGTACTGCAACTGGACAGTGGGGTGCATATTTGTGTAAATGGAAAGAATTTCCTTTGTGTTGTATTATACTGTGGCTGAAACTGTGCGTGTTTTAGCATACATGTGCATGATAAATGCACGGACATGTCAAAAAGTGTGAATGAAGTGTGTGACCTCATGCACGTTGTATATGTCTTTGTAGTAATGGCGGTAGTGCGCATAATGGTTGCACCCACACCCCAAAAACATACATATAACTTCTATGACTTCTCTGTAAAAATTAGCCCTAGACCACTATGGACAAATTACTATGGTAGGGATTAGATTGTGAGCTCCTCTGGGAGACAGTAGCAGGATATATATATATATATATATATATATATATATACATACATACATACATACATATATATATATATATATATATATATATATATATATATATATATATATATATATATATATATATATATATATATATATATATATATATATATAATATTCTGTAAACAGCATTGTGGATGATGTTAGCAGCACTATATAAATACCAATTGATAATCTCAGTAAAAGTGCTTTCAGTGCATTTTAGTGGCACTGTGTATGACCAGGAAACACTTCCCCCTTCTCCTGTATTGGTATCAGGTAGTGTTTGTGTCACCCCAGGTATCAATATTTGTCAGCCTTTGTAGCTCACGTCCTCCTGAGATATCACTGATCACTGTTCGGAACCATAGATATTAGTATTAGGTCACCTTTGTGACGGCCCCTTGCCTGCTAGGTAAAGTTTTGGGTAACCTTTATGTTCCCTAACTCTCAGGCATATTATGTAGCTTGTGAAGTAATTGGGTGAAAAACTCCCTGCCAGGCACTTTAATGGTCTTTCATTTTCCATTAGCTATTCAAAATTCTATTTTTAGAAAAAGGAAAGCAAAACACATACAAGGAAGGGGTGTGAAAACAAGAATAGGAGCTATTGCAATAACAGAGGATCAGCAATTCCTCAAATGACTGATGAACAAAATATTGAGGATATAGAAAGTATTATTTGTCTGATGTGCCCCTTGATTTGCACCTTTCAATGCTTGCTGAGAGGTTAAAGGGACCCTGACGTAAGAGGAAAACAGAGGCTTACATCTCCATCCCCTTATAAACAATGCTAGTTGCCTGGCTGTCATGCGGAGTCTTGGCTTTAGTTATTTTGAAGTCACACACCTGCAACAAGTATGTGGAGCCAGTGGAGTCAGACCAGAGCCAAATCATCTGATCAGCATTCTGTTTCTGGGCCAATGGCTTTAACTTTTGGAGGCAGAGCATCATCACAGAAGTAAGAACTGGCATTGTTTGTTAGAAAATCAAGATGGCATCCTCCATATTCTGCGCTATTCAGGTTCCCTTTCACGTTTAGTCAAGTGAAAAAAGTTTGTAAATTTGAAACATTTAAACATTCTATTATTTGTGCAAAAAAATATTTTGTGAATAATATATGGAGGTGAGAGACAGAGTAACGCTGATGGACTTGTATATGGAGGACATGGAAGATTGTAGATATCGATGACTTATTATCTCTTATTGATAAATTTGAACATTTTCTGTTTTTGAATTTGAGGGCATGGTGGGTGAGAAAAATAGGTGAGAGCCCTATGCCAGTGCATACTGGAATGAAGCCTAAGGTCTCTATACTTCCCTCTGTTGACTTTAAAGGACAACTGTAGTGAGAAGTATATGAGGGCTGCCATATTTTCATCCTTTTAAGTAATACTAGTTGCCGGGCTATCCTGCTGATCCTATGCCTCTAATGCTTAGCCATAGCCCCCGAACAAGCATGCAGCAGATCAGGTGTTTCTGACATTATTATCAGATCTGACAAGATTAGCTGCATGTGTTAATCAGACACTACTGCAGCCAAATAGATCAGCAGGGCTGCCAGGCAACTGACATTTTTTCAAAGGAAATAAATATGGCAGCCTCCATATACCTCTCACTACAGTTCCTGGGCGTTAGGGACGAGCTCAGCTCGTCCAGTAACACCGCAGGGCACTGCTCAGGCCCTGGTGGGTCGATTTAGACAAATTTTTTTTTCAAACACGCAGCTAGCACTTTGCGAAAGAGGGCCCCTGCAGACCCCGTGCGCAGCCTGGCCAATCACCGCCAGGCTGCGCTGTGGGGTGGATCGGGACTCCCCCTGACGTCACGACGTCAATACGATCGTCGCCATGGCGACGGGGGAAGCCCATTCAGGAATATAGTCAGTGAGGTCCTAAAAGGAATTGATTAGGATCCCAAGAGGATGGATAATAAATTAGAGAAGGGTCCTTAGAGAGCTCATGAAGAATGAGGACATTATCAGTAAAAAGTGTTAGAGGAATGTAGTAATTATGCCAAAGGGCGTGTATCCTGAACAGATGCTTAGTTAAATGATATTTTGTGCTGTGAACCATTTTCTTACGCTCTGTTACCCTCCATTGTTGATTGGTTTAATTGTAATTTAGAGCGGGGCTAAGCTGGTAGAGTTCTCTCTGAAAAAGAGTATTAAGTGATTTGTGTAGAGGAATATTGTGCATGTTTTTACTAAATTTCATTTTATTATTTTAGATTTCATATTTTTATTTTGTGATTATTTGGTCCAGATAAAAGGCACTTCTAATCTTCCAATGTATTTAATTTAGGATATCTCTTATAATTGCATTCGAGAACATCTTATTGTTTTCATGTATTTAGCCTCTCTTTTTTCTCTCAGCACCAAGCTCCTGATCCATTTACAGCAAGTTTTCCAAGCACTGGTTTCTCAGAGGACCCATTTAAAAGCAAGCATGACATGCCAGCACTGCCCCCCAAGAGAAGTGTTCCACCACGGCCAAAGCCTCCAAGTGGTAAGCTACATGTGTTGTGCCGTAGAATATTTTTTCATTATCCTTAATGCTTGGGAATTTTCTGCCTATTGTGTTTAAAACATGCTTAATAGAGATTTGGCATGGACAGAGCTTTCTTTGTACTGAAGAGGAGTTAAATAAATATGAAATGGTGTAACTTTAAGATCTTGTGGTAGAAGCATTTCTGATATCATGCAGTCAGAAGACTTCCACTAAATATTAAGGGGTTTTGTCAACTCTGAGGTGTAAAGATGCCCAATCCTAACTTTTATGCTCACACTTGGGAGGTACATTGTAGTGTGCTGTAAAAATGGTGCCAGTCTGCTTTGTTTAAGGTTTGTTTTCCCACTGAAGTTGTATGGGTTCTGGCAGGGCCGGCGCTACTATAGAGGCAAAGGAGGCAGCTGCCCCAGAGCTTGTAGGGGTTCCCAGTGGCTACAAGAGGAAAAAAAAAATTTCAAATCGGCCTTATAGTTTTTGAGAAAATCGATTTTAAAGTTTCAAAGGAAAAAAAATACACATTTAAAAACCTGCCGACTTTAACAGTTAATAGCAAATCCACCTTAAATGCTAGAAACCCTAAATTTGCAGGATATGTTAACCACTTGATGACCCACCCTTTACCCCCCCTTAAGGACCAGCGCTGTGTTTAGTAATCTGTGCTGGGTGGGCTCTGCAGCCCCCAGCACAGATCAGGTAGCAGGCAGAGAGATCAGATTGCCCCCCTTTTTTCCCCACTAGGGGGATGATGTGCTGGGGGGGTCCGATCTCTCCTGCCTGCGTGTGGCTGGCGGGGGGGGCACCTCAAAGCCCCCCTCCGCGGCGAAATTCCACCCTCCCTCTCCTACCTGCTCCCCCCCCGGAGATCGGGGCTGCACAGGACGCTATCCGTCCTGTGCAGCCAGTGACAGGCTGTCCCCTGTCACATGGCGGCGATCCCCGGCCGCTGATTGGCTGGGGATCGCCGATCTGACTTACGGCGATGCTGCGGAGCAGCGCCGTACAATGTAAACAAAGCGGATTATTTCCGCTTGTGTTTACATTTAGCCTGCGAGCCGCCATCGGCGGCCCGCAGGCTATTCACGGAGCCCCCCGCCGTGAATTAACAGGAAGCAGACGCTCGCGCGAGCGACTGCTTCCTGATTAATCAGCCTGCAGCTGGCGACGCAGTACTGCGTCGCTGGTCCTGCAGCTGCCACTTTGCCGACGCGCGTTATGAGTGCGCGGTCGGCAAGTGGTTAAGGAGGTCATTGGGAATAAGAGGAAAAAACTATTTTTCAAAAAGACCTTATAGTTTTTGAGAAAATCGATTTTAAAGTTTCGAAGGAAAAAAGTATACTTTTAAATGCGGTAAATGTCACTTTCAGTGGCAAACCTAACGGTAGTGTAATTTTACATGTTTTAAAAAGAAAGAGCAATACATTTCCTGACGGGGTTTCCAGGGGGTCCATACGCAGCCACATCGCTTTGGCCAGGGATCGCTATACAGCCGCAATATGGCTGTATGAAGATCCCTGCCATTTTTTCCTATTTTCCCAATTTTTTTTTATGTTTAGAGTGTGGGAATTAAAAAAAAAAAAAAATTATTTGGAGGTCCCCCTCCTGAAACTTTTTAACCCCTTGTCCCCCATGCAGGCTGGGATAGCCAGAATGTGGAGCTCCGACCGATTGGGACTTCACACCCTGACTATACTAGCTACAAAAAAGGTCCCCTAATGCCGATTTTTGTTCCGGGGTATATGTTGGGGGGGCCCCCCAGGTTTATTTTGCCCTGGGGCCCCATTGTTGCTTAAACCGGCCCTGGGTTCTGGTCAGGGCTATGGAATCAGATTCAGAGTTGTGGAACGGGCTTTAGAACAGTACCTAAAATTTTGAAAGCTTGCAAGAAAACTATGTACAGTTAAAGGGAACCTTAACTGAATGGGGGGTAAAGAGTTTCACTTACCTGGGGCTATTACCAGTCCCCTGCAGCAGTCCTGTGCCCTCGGAGCCGCTCTGAAATCCTCCGGTCCCCTGCTGTCACTTAGTTTCGTTTTTGACGACTCACCATTCGGCCGGCCGCCATGCGTATTATTGGACGCATTCCCTACTGCAATTAGCGCTGTTGCGGACCGCAACGCGTACAAAAATACGCGTTGTCGCATATCTACGCGTGCGGAATGCGGCAACGCGTATTTTTGTACGTGTTGCGGTCCGCAACAGCGCTAATTGCAGTAGGGAATGCGTCCAATAATACGCACGGCGGCCGGCCGACTGGTGAGTCGTCAAAAACGAAACTAAGTGTCAGCGGGGGGCCGGAGGATTGCAGAGCGGCTCCGAGGGCACAGGACTGCTGCAGGGGGCTGGTAATAGCCCCAGGTAAGTGAAACTCTTTACCCCCCGTTCAGTTAAGGTTCCCTTTAAGGTGGCCATACACTTTTAAATAATTTAATTCGATTCTATGCCTATTTGATTAATCTGCTGGGAATCTATTCCTGAACATGTCATATCAAACGGTTTTTGATCAATTTTGACTAAGAATCGATTAAATTGCGGAAAATTTTAAAAAATCTGGGGCGGGGAAAGGACATTGGCAGATGGATGGCCTATAGCTTTGCACTGCAACAAACAGTGCAACTTTGCAATTTAATCAATATTCTATAGAATCCCTACTGGAATCTATTAGAAATTGATGTGCAGTATATGGTAGGAATCAATTCCTTTTGAATCGATTCTTTTCAGAAAGGAATGAATTGTTTTGGAACATTGGGTGGAAATCTAAAGGTGTATGGCCAGCTTTAATCATAAATTATCATCTCAACTACAGTATAGCTACATCATCAGTGACGTCATCTAAGCCACGAGGATCTAGATATCAGTGCTGTGGAGTCGGTACAAAAATCATCCAAATCAGACTCCTCAGTATATGAAACCTCCAACTCCGACTCCAGGTACCCAAAATTGCATCGTACCCTCGACTCCGACTCCACAGCCCTGGTAGATATACAGTGCACTGAAAAGTAGTCACAGCGCATCACTTTTTCCACATTTTGTATGTTACAGCCTTATTCCAAAATTGATTAATTTCTTTTTTTTCTCAGTTTGTTTATCAAGGAAAACAGGATCAAACCCCACAAATTATAAGACATTTTTTTTAAGGCAAATTCCTTTTCAGTAGGTTTTTATAAGGGGTAAGGCTACATTTATAGCATCTACCCACTTGAAGGTAGTCCAAAAATGTGATTTGTTCTATCTCATCAGTATTTCTTATTGGTATAGTGGCAAAGCAGTCTGTTACAGCTTTTGTGGTATCTGGCCAGACAGTGACACTAGCTATAGATTTTACACCCAGACATTATCAGTATTCTCATTCATGGTGTCACACAAATTTAAAATTGAGCTTTGGCAGTGATTACATGTCTTGTATGTTGCCCTCTTTCAACCAACAAGGAAAATACATTAGTTCACTAAAACGAAAAATGTGTGTAACTACTACACAGCCTGGTTTCGGTGATTAAAAAAAAAAGTCTTGAAACACATAGACAATAAACATAGAGTTCTAGCCAGAATTATTGATTGAGCAGAGAACCATTTGGGAGGGGGGGGGGGGGGGGGACCTGACTAGGCATGTAGCAAACACAGAAGCTAATAAACTGCTTACCATGCTCCTGCACAGGTCCCGGCGGCGTTAATTGCTATTCCTTGTCCAGGCCGCCATGGAGTGTAGGGGAAAGACATAATTTGGTTTCCAGCTATTGCTTGGGGCCTACTTCCTGCTTACATGGAAGCAGACATATTGTTAACATCCCGTGTTTACCAATTAGTTGCTCTGGTGTGGCAGAGGATATTCCTGAGCTGACACAGTTGAGAGATCAAATTACAACCTGTAATTAGACACGGATGAGGGGGAATTCGATAGGCTAAACTCTCTAAATACATACAGGGTGCATTTCTCTATGTTTTCCTTATGTCCTGTGCAAGAGTTCAGGTCCACTTTAACCAGGACCTCAGGCTTACACCCCCCTAGTGAACAGGATATTTTCCCAGAACGTCTCAGGACAGCAACCCTGAGATATGTCTCCTTCCACATTCACTGGACAGGAACTAGATTAAACAATTTGCATAATTAGATAGGCAGGGCATACACACACACCTATATATATATCGTCATTTCCTTACCCCCTCAGTTGTTTTCCTGTCCAGCAGGATGCTAGATGTAGGGGGTAAGGCTTGGCCACCCATGTGAGTCCACAGGAGCCGCGGCTTGTGTGATTCCCCTTTGTCGGCGCTGGCTAGTTGCTCAGCGCGGGATCATGCTGTGCGCACTGGCCTCTCCCCTTGTGCTATGTTCGGAGGACAAGCGGTGTCTGAATCCGGAAACTGCCCGCCCTAGGGTCACGTGACAGGCGCCTCAGGCGACCGGAAGTCGGAAATCCGGAAGCAGGAAGTTCCTGGCCCGGCGTGCGTTCCAGCGGCCATTGCAGCATGGGAATCAGCGTCGGCTGACACACCAGTCTCAGCTGCAGGAGATTGCCGGGAGGAACGCTAAGGGGATTACCACAGGAGGTAGGAATCAGCATTAGGTTAATGCACAATGGGTGGGCTTAAGCAATTATGTTAAGCAGCTATTTAAGCTGATGTCCTAGTCTCACTATGAGTTTGACTATGGAGGCTGCCGATGGATCTTCCTCCCAGGGCTCTGTGGAGACAAGTTCCGTACCCTCTCTGGTATGTAACATTTGAGATGATTGTTTACATATCCTTAAGAGAGTTATTAGGCTTGGCTGAGCTAATGGCTGGTATTTGTTTTTATTTCAGCCTAAGACCAGTTTCTAAGTCTGAATCCAAATCCGGATCAAGACAAGACAAAACTGATAAAGCTGATAAGCCTGACAAGCCTGATAAACTTGATAAACCTGATAAAGCGGACAAGACTGCATCACATACTGGTTCTAGAACAACGCATAAATCAGGGAAAAGATGTGCTATATGTGGAAATTATATGTCATCTACCTCAAAAGTATTATGCCAAGATTGTACTAAAAGGGTGGTTAATGAGGAAACCCCCACTATGTTAAAGGAATTGAAAGGATGGATTAGATCTGAAATTTCTTCCGCTGTACAGACTATCAGGGCCCCAGAAGCGGCAGTATCGAATGTACAAATGTCTTCAGTGCCGGTAGCAGTCTCTGCGGTTCCAGCAGAGTCAGAGATCCCAGGGCCTTCAGGTTCAGTTCCTTTGGAGGGCCCCACTTTAAAAAGGAAGAGGAGAGATGCAGATTCTGAAGATTCAGAAATGTCAGAAGGGGAATTGGATATTTCATCTCTGGAAGAGATACCCTCAGAGACTGAAAAATCTGCTGATAAAACTATAAAGAATCAAAAGTTTGCTTTTTCCACAGACTTTATGAAGGAATTATTAGCAGCTATGCATGAAGCCATGGGTATTACTATAGAGCCAAAGACCCTATCTCCTTTAGACCAGATGTATGAAACTTTGTCAGAACCCCAATTGACTTTCATTCCAGTACATAGTAGCCTTAAGGGAATTATTAGGAGTGAGTGGGATAACCCGGATAGGAGGGCTTTCTGGCCTAAATCACTAAACAAAAGATATCCTTATAGTCCTGAAGACCAGAAGTTTTGGGGCTCTGCACCCAAGCTAGACCCATCTCTCTCTAAAGTATCCAGAAAATCAGATCTTCAATTCGAAGATTTTGGTTGTTTAAAGGACCCAATCGATAAAAAGATGGACAATATTTTGCGAAGAGCATGGGAAGCAGCATCTTTAAATTTCAAACCCTCTATTGCATCCACAGCGGTAGCAAGATCATTAAAAATTTGGTTAGTAGAGGTCCAGTCTCAGATAGCCTCAGGGGTATCTAGGGAGGAAATTTTGAATTTTTTCCCCAAAATTTTGCATGCAACAAATTACCTATCAGATGCTGCTGATGATTCAGTTAGGCTCACAGCAAGAACCACAGCCCTGGTTAATTCTGCCAGAAGAGGAATCTGGGTGAAAACATGGCAGGGAGATACTTCCTCTAAGTCAAAATTGTGTAGTATTCCATGTGAAGGAGGCTTGTTATTTGGAACCAAATTAGAGGAAACACTTGAGAGGTCTGCTGATAAAAAGAAGAATTTCCCATACAAAAGAAAGATTTTCCGCCCTAACCGGTCCTTTCGTGTTTCAGGAAAGAGCGAACAGGAAAACAAAGGGAACCAGAGAAGAAGATGGATTCCCAACAAGTCCCAGCGTTCCAAACCCAATGCTCCATATACCTCGGCAGGTCAACCAACAAAACAATGACGCCAGGGTTCCAGTGGGGGGCAGACTAGCTCATTTTTTCGAACATTGGCAGTTAAAATTCAAAAGCAAGTGGCTACTGGACATTATTCTCCAGGGATACAGAATAGAGTTCATAACCCCACCTCCATCTCAATTCTGGGTGACCCCTTCCCCAAGAGCTCCAGTTCAGGCTCATACCCTCCAGTCAGAGATAAACTTGCTATTGGAGAAAAGAGTCATACGGAGAGTCCCAAGATGCCAGGAAAAACTGGGGTTTTATTCCCCAGTCTTTCTAATAAGGAAACCTCAAGGGAGTTACAGGTTCATCTTAAACCTAAAAAAGCTAAACACCGCAGTAAGATACAGAAAGTTTCGGATGGACAACATCCGCTCAGTATTAAATCTACTACAGGAGAGCTGCTATCTGACATCATTGGATCTGAAAGATGCGTATCTGCATGTGCCGATTCATCTGCACTCACAGCAGTTCCTGAGATTTGCAGTGGTGTTACAAGGAGAGGTAAGACACTTTCAGTTTGTCGCCCTTCCCTTTGGGTTATCATCGGCTCCATGGCTATTCACAAAAATCATGGCAGAACTCTTAGCAGAACTTAGACTTCAGTCTGTTCAAGTGATATCTTACCTAGATGATTTACTTATATGGGGACCTTCTGTTGAATCGGTGGGGTCCCAGACTCAGTCCACAATAGACTTCCTTCAGTCACTGGGGTGGTTAATTAATTGGGAAAAATCATCTTTTCAGCCTCTCCAAAGGATGGAATTTTTGGGGTTTGAAATATGTACCACTAATAAGAGACTGTTTCTACCTGATAAAAAATTTTCTCTGTTGTTAAAATCTGTTCTCTCCTTTCAGAATCTGAAAACCATATCCCTGAGGAAAGCGATGGCCTTGTTGGGCACAATAACCTCATCTTTCCCTGCAGTACAGTGGGGCCAATTACACTCCAGAAGTCTTCAGAGTTGGATCCTGTCGAAATGGGACAAGCGTCTCTCCTCTCTGGACAAGAGAGTTATAATTCCTTGGAGTGTCAAGCAGTCACTACTGTGGTGGATGGAGCCACAACATCTGATAACAGGGAATCTTTGGGAGTTTCCAACCCAGTGCATCATAACGACAGACGCGAGCTCTTGGGGATGGGGAGCGCACCTGAACTCTCTGACAGCTCAGGGAAAATGGTCAAGCCATATCAGCAGCAGGTCTTCAAACAGCAGAGAGCTGCAAGCAGTTTGGGAGGCCATACTGGCATTCAAAGTACATATATCAGAAAACCATGTGACGATACGTACAGACAACAGTACAGTGGTGGCGTACATAAATCACCAGGGAGGTACAAGAAGCAGGTCGCTGCAACAACAGGCGTCAAGGATTCTGCATTGGGCAGAACGCAATCTCAAATCCATAAGAGCAGTTCACCTAAAGGGAACACTAAATTGCCTAGCAGATTACCTGAGCAGATTCAATCTGTCCCAAGACGAGTGGAGTCTCAACGACCAGGTGTTTCGCCAGTTAACAGAATACTGGAAGATTCCTCAGGTGGACTTATTCGCCAGAAGGAACAATGCGAAATGCCAGAGGTTTTGCTCCCTTTGTCCCCAAGACGAGCCGTGGATAGTAGATGCCTTCTCGATCAGCTGGAGCCATCACAGAATGTACATTTTTCCGCCTCTACATTTGATTTCCAGAGTACTGAACAAAATCTATCGAGACCAGGCGGAAGCAATCTTGATTGTCCCGTATTGGCCAAAAAGACCATGGTTTGCTCTGCTACAACGATTAGCTTCGGATCATCTGATCCTTCCAGATCAGGAGGACCTGTTAACTCAGGGACCGGCGGTGCATCCCAATCTGAGCCTTCTTCATCTTTCAGCATGGAGCCTGAATGGCAAATACTGAAAAGTAAGGGCTTTTCGAATAAATTATCGGAAACACTGTTACAAAGTAGGAAGAAGGTGACGCGCCAAATATACTCTAAAGCCTGGAGGGTATACAGCAATTGGTGTGAGGTGAATTCTAGAGACACTGGTCATTCCAATTCAGTTTTAGAATTTCTTCAACAGGGTTTCCAAAAAGGTCTAAGTAGTAGTACATTGAAAGTACAAGTTTCAGCATTGACAGTCTTTCTTGACAGAAAGTTGGCAGAAGAAGAAGATGTCATCAGATTCTTCAAGGCACTTAAGAGAATTAGACCAACGATTCATAACAGAGTACCGTCTTGGGATCTGAACACTGTTCTGCAAGGGTTATGTGAGCCACCCTTTGAACCACTGGCGGATAGTTCTGATAAACTTTTAACTATCAAAACGGCCTTTCTTCTAGCAATAACATCAGCCAGAAGAGTGGGGGAATTACAGGCACTGTCAATTCTGGAACCATATTGTGTTATAAGCGACGACAGAATTACACTTCGTCTAGATACCTCTTTCCTACCCAAGGTGGTTTCGAAATTCCACAGGTCTCAAGAAATTTTCCTGCCTTCCTTTTGTAATAACCCTTCCAATCAGAAAGAACAGAAGTTACATTGCCTAGATGTCAAGAGATGTCTTCTGGAGTATCTTCATCGTACTAAGTCCTGGAGGATTTCCAATGCATTACTAGTGTTATTCGCCGGAAAATTCAGGGGTAAACAGGCCTCAAAATCAACCATAGCCAGATGGATCAAACAGGCTATATCTCTGTCTTATGCTCAACAAGGCAAACAGCTGGCTTCGACTGTCAGAGCTCATTCTACCAGAGCAGTATCAACTTCCTGGGCAGAGAGGGCAGGAGCATCAGTTGAGCAAATTTGCAAGGCAGCCACCTGGTCAAGTCAGAACACCTTTGTGAGACATTATAGGCTAGATGTATTATCTAGTGCCGACTTAACGTTCGGCAGGAAAGTGTTGCAGGCTGTAATCCCTCCCTAAATATTATTCTTGTTTATCATCTCAGGGTTGCTGTCCTGAGACGTTCTGGGAAAGCCCAAAATTACTTACGGTAATTTCTTTTCCAGAAGTCGGAAGGACAGCACCCTTACTACCCACCGCTATTTCTATTAAAAGTTATTGGAAGCATCATTATGTGCGGAGTCTTTTTTATTAACTGAGGGGGTAAGGAAATGACGATATATATATAGGTGTGTGTGTATGCCCTGCCTATCTAATTATGCAAATTGTTTAATCTAGTTCCTGTCCAGTGAATGTGGAAGGAGACATATCTCAGGGTTGCTGTCCTTCCGACTTCTGGAAAAGAAATTACCGTAAGTAATTTTGGGCTTTTCATTACATAGGGCTGTACAGCTTTGTTAGCGTGCTGCACAGCCCTACAACTCAGCACACAAATCATTTTTACCTCCTTTTAGTGTCCTTAATAGGACACTCTGCCGGAGGTCTCTGATCGCTGCTGCTATCTTTATTTTTATTTTTTATTATTAGCAACAAAAGGGAGGCTTTTCCTCCCTCCCTCAGCACTGCTCCCCACCTCTCATAGGCATTACCCTATGAGAGGCCCCGCAGACCGAGCCGCTCTGAGGTGCAGCCCAGTGTCCCTCGTACTGCGCTGCAGGAGATCACATCGCTGTACAATTGTAAACAAAGGGGAATTCTTTCCCCTTTCGGCTCTATACAGCCTGCTAGCCATGATCACCGCCGGTGTACCGGCAGGGAACGATCGCGCATGCGTGCACGCTTTCCCTGCCAAAGTGCAGCTCTTGACGCCATTCGGGGTTATGCGGTGCTGGGGCTGCCGCCGCTGTCACGGGCGTTGGCGTGACGCGGTCGTTAGGTAGTTAAATAAGCGTCCCCTCGAAAAGATTTATTAGCGGGTTTTGTTCCCACCACCCTGTGGAAAGGACAGGTCATTGCAGCAAGGGCCAGCTTTGCACAAAACTGATACGCCATTTTTAATTGGCTCCAGTGGACAATATCAATTACTGGGATCATCTTTCCTTCAGAGTTTGCATTTGGTAGATTCTTCACAGTAGATTCTCTTGTACATGTACTCTCTTATTATATATATTATGGGGAATCCACTAATGCTTCATGAAACCATAGTTTGTCTTTGTGATGCCCACAGCAATTGAATAGTCCTTACAATTCTGGTAGAAGGACTCAGAATTGAAATTACTGAGACATATTTCAGTCCAGTTGGTGACATTTTATTTGCATTGTCCTGTGAACAGTTACATTCAACATGCAGAATACAGTGAGCGGCATCGCTGTTATCTTGGCTTTTAAAAACCCAGATGCTGAAGCTGTTTGACCGTGTACCAACCATTGTTTGATTTGTTTCCACTTACACAGAGCACTTGTTATTGCCATGTACAATTATGCTACCACATGCTGGCCCCATATACACCAGCGTGTGGGTTCCTACCACACACCTCAACACCACTGCTGTGTACTAACCTCTGGGTACTCCCACTCACACAAAGGCGCTAATAACCACCATGTTAGCAGTAACTACATGTTTACTTCCTTCCAAGTGAGTTCAGAGTGCAACAAAGTTGAATTAGTTCTACTGCTCAGAAAGCTGTAACACCAGCTGAAGGTATCTGCAGTTGTGAAACTGTTCTGGTATCTGAAATGTTTGCACTCCTTTGTGCTGATGTGTGAAGCAGTTTGTCATTCTTGGTTGATTATGTTTCAGAATTAATTGTTTAAGCACTGTTAGGAGCTTTATAAGTAATGGTATCTTATAGTCCCAGCTGCACAAGTAACATTCATTTGTGAAACTACAGCCTTTGGTTATGCATTCTGAACATCAACTTTCCAGTAGTCAATAAAGCTAGAAATGTTCAAATCTAAGATTAGAACAGATATGCAACAGTGGCTACACATCGCATCTGTTTGTTTATAATTCTACTTTTATGAAAAAGGACAACATAAATAAGAAGTGCTTTTCCCTCAAAAAAGAATGTTGCATTTCTGAAACTTTATTATGTAACATTATGGTCAGTTTTGACGCAAATAGTTATTCATGGAGTTCTTCAGCTAAACACCACAAAGCTAACTAAAGAACAGGCACAATATATATAAGAATGCATAGTACATGACCATAGGCAAAAGCAGGTCAATAGGCAGAATGCATGGAATTCAAGGGTCAGAACTGGATAATCAGAATCACAGATTTAGTGCCAGAACAGGTGTGTCCACAAGTTCAGCAGCACTAGCTTCCATATAATTTTGGCAAACCCTGATGCACTCAAGAGCCTTTATAAAGACAGTCCACATGTGATGCTTAATTAATACCCAGGCAAGTGAGGAACAGCTTCTGGTGACACAAACAGTGAATCCCTCTTAGCAGTCGGAGGAGGTGGGCAGGGGCTGGTAATCTGCTGTGGTAATCTGCTTTGTGCTGGGGAAGGAACTCCCACTCCTGGAAATATCCAGACCAATATCAGGTATTCTGCCCGATCCAAATAGTGGATAAATTCAGATGAATATTGTACAGTATGTCATGCAGTCGACTGGTGTGTCGTTCAGACAACTTTGTTCCAGAGAATACATGCATATGGCGTGTGAAATGCCATTTCCACTTGCCCATGCTGTATTCAATCAACATAATTGTTTGGAATAGCTGCTTTGGAGTGAGAATAGACATGCGTTTATAGTAAAGCTTATTATACTGAGACGTGACTTGAAGGTTCTAAAACTGTGAGACATACCTAAAGTCACAGGGGTTTCACTTATTAGTATCTTGTCATTTGCACAGACACTGTCAGTTACACTTCTGCTGTTAGCAGTCATCGTCATCAAGAATGTAACGGTTTTAAACTCCTTCCACGATGCTTTCACCTGTAGTTCTGTGAAACTACCCACCTGTCTTTCACAAGTGTTTTCACAGTTACACGTATCTGCTAAGTAACAACTATTCTTATACAGGAAAACCACTCGCCTCTATCGTATCTCCAACTATATCAACAATATCGGTGCATCCTTTTGAAAAGGATGCTTCTCTACGTCAGGGCTTCCCAACCCTGTCCTCAAGTATTACCAACAGTACTTGTTTTGCAGAAAACCACAAACGTGCACAGGTAATATAATTAGTGTCTCAGCAGAGCTGAATAACAGCCTTTGTGGACTTCCACAAAACTTGCACTGTTGGTGGGCCTTGAACACAAGGTTGGAAAGCCTTGCTCTATGTGATACGAACGAATATTATACATTAATTACACTTTAACACATACTAGTTCTGTAAGACCCTCACCTTCACCTGACCTCTCTAGAAACATTTCTAAAGAACTGCCACACTTGCTAAATTATATGACACTATGATAACTAGAAATAATGAAATGATCTTGGCCAGAGTCAGTGTAAAAGCTGAACTGCAATGTGCTGTTATAATTTGGGATTATTATTTTTTATTCTTTTGTCCCTCAGAGGGGCTCACAATCTAATCCCTACCATAGTCCTATGTCTATGTATGTATTGTGTATTGTATGTATCATAGTCTAGGGCCAATTTAGTGGGAAGCCAATAACTTATCTGTATGTTTTTGGAATGAGGGAGGAAACTGGAGTGCCCGGAGGAAACCTATGCAGTCATGGGGGGAACATGCAGCTAGTGCCCTGGCTGGGATTTAAACCAGACACCCAGTGCTGCAAGGCGAGAGCACTAACCACTATGCCACAGTGCTGCAAATAATTCCAATTTGACGCAGAACTATGCAAAAAGTGTTATGCAAATTTATGCAGCATGAATATGGATCAAATAAACTCTACCTTGGCTTTATTTTATTGGTCCATTTTAAAGCTGCATTAATTTACATAATTCTGCATGAACTCAGAATTATTTGCATTTCATTAACCGTCCCTAGGTATAATATATACATAGGTAGACTAATGAAAATCCAGCACATCTCTTCCTTCAGTATTTTACTTGCAACAAAATCCATTCGGGAAACCCCAACAGAGACATTAGTGAAATATTGTAACAATGCTTGAAATATGATGTTTATGTTGAGTTAAAGTGGATCATGTTTCATCTGTATTTATAAGTCTAAATAATCAAAGCTCTAGTATAACCTTATTTTTTTAAATGTGCTAACCACTATAGGAAAAGAAAGGTGTAAAGCAGAACTGAGATTAACAGAGCCTGTAGTAACCATGTAAATACGTCTTTATTTGGACCCTAGAACTTAAAAATGCAAATGAAGTCTTTGAACAATCTTGCTGTATATTCAGTGCATTTACCACGTAAATTGAAAGTGTTCCTAAACTAACCTGTCTGTAAAGCGGACCTGAAGTTAATACACACAAGTTCAGCTGGTGATAGGATTGTATTTGCAGCTCTACCAGCTAAGAGTTCATTATACAAGGCCTGACATTTAAGTTTGCAAACTCATCCTAGAAACAGTGTTGTATATTGTATTTTTTGGACTATAAGGGCCCTTTTCCACTAGCGGCGTTTGCGATGCTGAATCGCAAAATCGTAAACCGCTAGTGATTTTGAAATCGCTACAGTTTGCTTTTTAACATAGGAATCGCGGTAGGTAATTTCCACTACCGCGATTCGTTTTTGACTCAAACGCGATCGCACCGCGGAGCGTTCTTTCCCGCGATTTTGCTATGCAGTGCATTGCATAGCAAAATCGTGAACGCAATCGCCGGGAAGTTTCCTGTTCTGGCGATTCAGCAATCGCTAGCGTTTAGCGCGAACGCTAGCGATTGCTAGTGGAAAAGGGCCCTAAGACTCACTTTTTCACCCCCAAAACTGGGAAGTCACTGTGTCTTATAGTCCAAAAGCAGGGAGTTTCTGACTTGTGAACGCCTGCCAATACAAACCTCCAACCCGCTGCAACGTCTGAGACTCCCTGTACTGTGCCCATGCAGAGGAGGAGACACGGGGAAAAACGGAGGACCCATGAGGGACACAAAGGGACATAGAGAAGGACACAAGGAGGACACGGAGACGCAAGAAGTACAGAGGGGCATGAGGTACAAAGGGGGCATAGTCCACAAGATGCTCCTTCACCATGGATGCACCAGGTTTGATATATATATATATATATATATATATTTCTTCCCCTGATTTTTGTCCTCTAAACCTAGGTGTGTCTTATGGTCAGGAGCATCTTATAGTCCGAAACATACAGTAGCTCATTGCTGAATATCACTACGGTCACCTTTGAAGTACTCCCCTTGACAAAATATGCTCCAACTCCACCCCCAGTTCCCCCCTCCTTTCCCCCATGCCTAGTTTGCACTTCAAAGTAATTGTGTAACTCTCTGTCCCGATATTACTCTTGGCCTCCTGAATGTCAATCATCAAAGTTACTGTTTTTTAATATTTCCTTTATGTTCAGTTAAGGAAAAAAGTTACTGAGGTCCGGATCAGGGCGAGTAGGGACGGTTTCCCAGTAAAATTATTTGTTTACTGGCTAAAAAAAAAACCCCTATAGTGCTGTGTTAGCAACAATGTTTTTGACTCTTTATTTGGAATGGGGAAACTGTTTTGGTTGGAGAATTGGCTGACTTCCATTGTGCACTTTGATTCAGGGTTGTCAGAGTTGTCTTTGTATACAGTCATGGTTCATTACCAGTAATGTTTCCTTCACATTTTCTGCATTGACGTTATCCCCATAAACTTGGACTAATATGTCACTTATTCCACAGCCACTCAAGTTTAACTGAATGTTTGTTCATTACTTTACTCCATTCTCCCATATTACTGAGACTGCACACGCAAAACACACCTCAACAATAATCAATGCCACTCAGTAAGACACTGCCAAATGTCAATACAAACACAGCTGTGAGAAACTAGCACTACACCGCAGCCTAATGTTAGTCTATGGGGGAGTTCACATACTCCACGTTGTGGTATGCTGCGCCGGAAGTGCCCTTTCCTAATCAGCATCGCACATGCACGGAAGCGTATTTCAGAAATATGCTTCCGCGCACGTCATCGATTGCCAAGCAGGAAGTGAGCATCACTTCCTGCTTAGCCGGATGCCAGACGTGGATTATCGTTTACTAACGTGATAATCCCCGAAGGCCTGTTGAAGCCAGCCTTAGGATTTACAGCGGGACCACTATACAGGGAGTGCAGAATTATTAGGCAAATGAGTATTTTGACCACATCATCCTCTTTATGCATGTTGTCTTACTCCAAGCTGTATAGGCTCGAAAGCCTACTACCAATTAAGCATATTAGGTGATGTGCATCTCTGTAATGAGAAGGGGTGTGGTCTAATGACATCAGCACCCTATATCAGGTGTGCATAATTATTAGGCAGCTTCCTTTCCTTTGGCAAAATGGGTCAAAAGGAAGGACTTGACAGGCTCAGAAAAGTAAAAAATAGTGAGATATCTTGCAGAGGGATGCAGCACTCTTAAAATTGCAAAGCTTCTGAAGCGTGATCATCGAACAATCAAGCGTTTCATTCATTCAATAGTCAACAGGGTCGCAAGAAGCGTGTGGAAAAACCAAGACGCAAAATAACTGCCCATGAACTGAGAAGAAACAAGCGTGCAGCTGCTAAGATGCCACTTGCCACCAGTTTGGCCATATTTCAGAGCTGCAACATCACTGGAGTGCCCAAAAGCACAAGGTGTGCAATACTCAGAGACATGGCCAAGGTAAGAAAGGCTGAAAGACGACCACCACTGAACAAGACACACAAGCTGAAACGTCAAGACTGGGCCAAGAAATATCTCAAGACTGATTTTTCTAAGGTTTTATGGACTGATGAAATGAGAGAGTCTTGATAGGCCCGTGGCTGGATTGGTAAAGGGCAGAGAGCTCCAGTCGGACACTCCAGCAAGGTGGAGGTGGAGTACTGGTTTGGGCTGGTATCATCAAAGATGAGCTTGTGGGGCCTTTTCGGGTTGAGGATGGAGTCAAGCTCAACTCCCAGTCCTACTGCCAGTTTCTGGAAGACACCTTCTTCAAGCAGTGGTACAGGAAGAATTCTGCATCCTTCAAGAAAAACATGATTTTCATGCAGGACAATGCTCCATCACTCGCGTCCAAGTACTCCACAGCGTGGCTGGCAAGAAAGGGTATAAAAGAAGAAAAACTAATGACATGGCCTTCTTGTTCACCAGATCTGAACCCCATTGAGAACCTGTGGTCCATCATAAAATGTGAGATTTACAAGGAGGGAAAACAGTACACCTCTCTGAACAGTGTCTGGGAATCTGTGGCTGCTGCACGCAATGTTGATAGTGAACAGATCAAAACACTGACAGAATCCATGGATGGCAGGCTTTTGAGTGTCCTTGCAAAGAAAGGTGGCTATATTGGTCACTGATTTGTTTTTGTTTTGTTTTTGAATGTCAGAAATGTATATTTGTGAATGTTGAGATGTTATATTGGTTTCACTGGTAAAAATAAATAATTGAAATAGGTATATATTTGTTTTTTGTTAATTTGCCTAATAATTATGCACAGTAATATTCACCTGCACACACAGATATCCCCCTAAAATAGCTAAAACTAAAAACAAACTAAAAACTGCTTTCAAAAATATTCAGCTTTGATATTAATGAGTTTTTTGGGTTCATTGAGAACATGGTGGTTGTTCAATAATAAAATTATTCCTCAAAAATACAACTTGCCTAATAATTCTGCACTCCCTGTATAATGAATACAATCCAGATGCATTACTAAATTCAGTTGACATTCTCCCAAGAATGAAAAGTCCAGGCAAATCTGCCTACCCTCATTCATTTGGCGGAAATTAGTATGGTTGAGGTGACCCAGTCATAAAGTCTTTAGGGAAATTCCGCTAATGTGATTGGGTGGACAACACCTTCTTGATGCAGGTGTGGAGGGTGATCAAAGAACACCCTGAAGGAGAAAAACCCAGAGACAATGGGAGCCCCAATGGTGCAGTATGTCACAACAGTAGATAAGAAGAGGTAGATGTAAATTATGGTACTCACAAAGGAAGCTTGCAGACGAGCAACCAACCACTGTAGACAGGTGGAGATGTACAAACCCTACCCCACTCTGATGGACGCAGTCGCTCTCTTGGTACAAAATGTCTAGATGGTTCTGGAGGTGGCCAAGACACATCAAGTATTCCCCTCCTGGTGGAGTGTGGGTAACACAAAGGGCAAAAGAGGAACCCAGGGTACGATAAAAATGTATTTTAAAAAAAACAGCTAAAAGTGAAAAGTATTAGGTGAGCCAAAGGAAAAGGCACCTTTTTCTTTGGCTCAGCACTTCTTTGGCACGTGATTCGCACTGAGGAATTGGGCATAGACCCATGAAACGCATTGCCAGTGCATATTAATGTTCGTTGTTTGCTATACGAATTTGTCTTCATTGAGGTAAGCCACCTCATGCTTTTCAATTTTAGCTATTTTTAACACAGTTTTATTATACCCTGGATGCCTCTTTCCCCTATTGTAACACCATCTTGAAACTACATGTTTGAGATAGGTTGTAGGAATAATATGCCCAGGCTATTTAGCTAATTAGAATGATTTTAAGTTGTAGATGTAGCTGTGATTGGAGAACTGTTCCCTATGGACTTTCTCGCTTGGTCACTTCAGCCATACTAGCTCCTATTTGGCTTTTGCAACAATTTAGAAGCTGTGGTTGAACAATCGGGGAAAAGCAGGGTTGTGCCAGAGGTCTGGTCATATGTAGCTTTTATTGCTCGGTGACCCAGAGGGGCTTAGTCTACTGGCTTTTATGAATAATGGCCATTGCTTTTATAAATAATGCAGTTATTTTAAGTTAAAGATCTGTTTAAGCATAATACAGTTCCGTTTTTACATATCCATTCTGATAGCCTCAACTTGACAGCAATTTTACAAGGTTTTTGAATTACACTCAGTTCAGTCCATTTCACATGCTGTTTTGGGGGGATGTTTCCAAATAGATCTTGCACTCATTACTGAACTTTGTTCTCCTAAAAGTCAGTTGTTGAATTTACTGAGAGTTAGGGTACGGCTTGGCATTATTTAAAGGGTGGAGGTTTGGGTTAGGCATGGGGGCAAAGCGGAGGATTAGTTATTGGACGGGGAATGGGTTAAGAGCCACCAGTGAGAGCCGCTAATAGGTAGGATGGAGGCGCCCAACTTGTGTTCTATTTTAATGGTATAAAATATAAATAAAAACAAAATCCCTTGATAGCATAAGGGGATAGAGTGTAGGCGCCTTCACTCTATCCCCTGTGCTATCAAGGCATTTTGCATTGACTGGAGGAAGCGGACCATGACCTGTGAAACGCATTGTACCTCTCTTTTTTATTTATATTTTTAAACACTAAAATAGAACATACATTGGTTGCCTCCATCCTACCCATTACCAGTCAGAGCTCCTTTGGAGGTAATAGCTTTGCAGTTTTTCTGGAAAGTCTATTGTACTACAGGCAGTGGCGTAGCTAAGGAGCTGTGGGCCCCGATGCAAGTTTTACATTGGGGCCCCCCAAGCACTCTATACACAACAATTGATACGGCGCACCAAAACCTGCCAATGGCAACTACAGTGTCAGAGGTACAAGAAGGGGATGGGGAACAGTTTGTTAATGATTACCACAATTTAGAGTACCTATAGAAGTGATTATTATGAGCACAGGACCAATAGAGAGCTAATACTGTAGTTAAGGGGGGCCCTTCGGGGCCCCTCTGGCCCAAGGGCCCTGATGCGGTCGCAACCTCTGCAACCCCTATTGCTACGCCCCTGACTACAGGAGAGCAACCATCCAGTATCCAGCAGGACCTGGAGTACTGATTGGGGCGCTTAATTCCATGCAGGCCTATACGGTGGTTGCAGGAATTCCAACCCACCTTTTGTGAGTATATATAATACTTTTATGCTCCCTATACCTGACGATTCTGCACCGTTGGGCTCTCGGTCTCTCCCTACTTCTCACCTAGGTATTCTTGGTCCCTACAAGAATCACCAGAGAACCCCCCCCCCCCCCCTTCATATCTGTAAGGGCTATTTGGAGTGCAAGAAGTAGATAATAGCCTTTGTGCGCCCTCCTCGCCTCCCTAGATAGTAAGATTAGGTTGCTCCCCCCACCAACAACAACAAAGTATTAGGTAGCTGGATTTGCCCCAAAAAAGTAGTAGGTAGGCAGTTGTGTCTCCCATTGTATTAGTTAGCCAGAGGAGCCTATTCAGAGGTAGAGTTGAACTACAGGTAGCTCTGCCTCTTGTAATCGAAATGACAAGCTCAATACCCTCAGTAGGAGCTAGAGTTGCCCCCAAGTATTAGCTATAGGTACCCCTGAGTGAAGGGAGAGCTCATCAGTGGAATGCTGAGAGAAGGGTGACTAGCCTCTCATTTACACTCTCATCAGGACTCTACATAGGGACGGAGGGAGTGAGACGCTTTTCCATCATAATGGGCCAATAGGCACACACCTACAGCGCCTTATCATATATACAACCCTGACAAGAGTGCTAACAAGCCATCATTCCATATCCATTCATATGCAAACAGTGCTAAACATATCAAGTGCTGTCAGTAGAAATGTAGATATTCCTGTTTGTGTAAAGATTTGTAATGTAAGAATTTAGCTTTAGGTTTAAGTGGCATTCAGATGAACACTTCAAGAGTTCAAACTTTACTGCTGTCTAATCTGTCTTTTCCCAGCTGTAGTGGTAGCACAGCATGTTCACATTTTTATTTAATTATGGAGCTCCATTTTTGCTTTGCAAATGTCTTTATGATAATAAAATACAGTGGCATTCTGTAGAGGTCAAGTAAACTGTAAAATGTATAGAAAAGCGTGCAGTGTTTGATTGTAGAGAATGAAACACGATGGTAATCTGTGGTTTCCCTTAGAAAGCTGAGGGATGAGTAGAACCGAAAGTTCAGTTACAAAGTGGTACGGGCGTGTTAAAGCAGTTGAAATGATTCCAATTACATTTCTTGTTTTTTTGCGGCTAAGCGTATGATCAAAAAACCTCCAGGTGCACAATCACCTTTCTCAAGTGTTCAAGTGGCGACATCTTTTCTGTGAATATTAACGGTCAGAAGGTGTCATACCTGATCACACTGATAACTGCTCAGGTCTTTTAGGGTCACTTGTTATTTTAAATGTATAAATCCATCCAAGCTGGTTAGAGGAGAGAGAGAGTGTACATTTTTACGAACACACACACGTGTTTGCTTTCTTGTAATTTTTTCTTTGCAGAGAGGTTTAAAACTGCAAGGTGAAGCATTGCCATACGGTGTCCCTTCTTTTTTCTTTTGCTTCCACGTGGGAATGTGAGGAAACACACTATTCCTCCTTGTACATAGATAGCTGCAGCATATAGTTCCTTTCGCATTCTGTTGCTAAACGCCAGCTAACTGCCTACTGTCCTATCAGCCCATTCTTACTTTTGTCCTAATAACCTATACCTATACTGTACTATACCTAAAGTGCATGCATACTTGTAACTCAGTATATGTGACTGCTTTTTCAGAACTGCTGCATCTAATGGGTTCATTTTCAAGCTGTATAATGTTTGTATCGGGTTGACCTATTGCCATATGATTGATCATCCTTGTCAATATATAATTTTTATTTACTTTTAGTGTCTAGTTCATGGCTGCCCAATAGGTCGATATTGCATACATTACCTTATCCGGCCGGAGTGAGTCCCCCGGTCTCCGCTGTCTTCTTCTCCGCTCTGGGCTCCAGAGCTGCAGCTTCACTGTACTTCCTGTCCGGGGAAGTTTAAACAGTAGAGGGCGCTCTACTGTTTAAACTTCCTGTCAGGACAGGAAGAAGTGAAGCCTGCCAGAGCCCACTGGAGAAGGAGCAGCGGTGACAGCGGGGATACGCGCCAGTCAGATCAGGTAATGTATTGCCGCTGGCATCGGTCGACGGATTTTCGAACGCCGCTATCAACGCACTCCCGACCCGCCGGCGATTGAGTGAAATCTTCCGCACAGACGGATCGACGGGAACGATCGATTTCAGACGGAAATCGATCGTTCGGTCAGCGTTTGCGCAACGATTTCACAGCGGATTTGATCACAGTGATCCAATCTGCTGTATATCGGCGGGAAAATAGTTAGGTGTATGGGCCCCTATAGACTGGCTCAGTGGCACAAGTAGAAGCAAACTACCCCTCAGACAACACTTTAAGGCACCTTTCACCCATAGATGACACAATCTCTTAGCAGTCTTTGTAAAAGCAGAAAATTGCCATGGCAGGTTTTCCAGAAAGGAAGCGTGGCTAACCATCAAAACTTGGATTCGATGTCACAAGTGGCAAGTTCTTAGACAATTTTTTCTGCTACTCTGTTATAACTTCTAATGCCTTTGCTGCTAGTGTGTGTTTTAAAAGGAACCCAAGGTGATAGACCTATGGAAGTTGCCATATTTAAAAAAAAAGGGGGGGGGGGGGGGGTGTGAGGGGCGCTGCAACTGCTACTTACTGTATAATAGGCTCATGATTTTCTTCCTACTGCTACCTTCTAGGGTTGGGAGTCCCTTTTCCCCACTGCAAATGAGCGCACCCACAAAACTCTTGTTTATATATTTTTATTCTATGCAAATGTAATATCCTACTCTATAAATAATTGACCCAAAAGAGAGTATGTATTTATATATATATATGTATATATATATCTTCAGCGCTCCTTTTTATATATGTTACGGCCAGGACCCGAAGTCTGCTCATTTCGGGTTCAGGCCGGGCAAAACTAGAAGTGTCCGTCTCACTGCGGCCAATGCCCAAAATGAATTGTTTCCTGTCAGCTCTGTTCTTCTATTATGGCTCTGGCTCCTCCCCTTGCCCCCCTCCTATTGACTTCTGTCAGTCGGGGACATATACAATGCACCCAGAGTTGTGGCAGGGAAGCAGGGATTCGTGACATTCGTTCCTGCAGAGCAGGTGCTGGCAGAAGCACTGTCTGCAGAGTTCCCGCTCTGCTTTCCTGCTGCAACAAACGACTCCGGCTGCATTGCGTGTGTCCCCTACTGCAATAAGTCAAAAGGAGGGGGTAGGGGGAAGATCCAGGGCCATAAGAGAAGAACCAAGCCGCCGTGGAATCAATTTCAGGCATTGGCTGCAGTGAGACGGCCACTTCTAGTTTTGACTGGCCAGAACCCGAAGTGACCAGACTTTGGGTTCTGGCTGTAACATATACATACTAAGCTGCCATATTTATTTCCTTTTAAATAAGACTACTTGCCGGGGTTTGTTGAAAGGATGGCATCGGTATTCGATATCTTGGCTGGGGAGAATAAATTCGGTCCGTATGACTTTATTACCAAAGATATTGTATTTATTCAGGACCTTACCCTTATTGGTGAAAAAAAACGACTTGCATAGGCTCCAATTAGACATTTTTTACTTTGTATGGGCAGGCAAAAGACCATGAGTCCTACGATCCAATATGTATCAGCCCAGGACTATGGGGGGCCTCTCGCTCCCGAATTTATATGGGTACTACAAGGCTGCTCAATTGGCTCAGATTGCCCCTGTTCATACGGGTGCGAGGGCTCCTATACCTAAAACTATCCTCTAGTCCAGGGGTCTGCAACCTTTAAGACATAAAGAGCCACTTGGACCCGTTTTCGAAAAGAGAAAAAAAACTGGGAGCCGCAAAACCGCAAAACCATTATAAAACATATCTAACACTGCATATATCAGCAGATATGACCCCCATATGCACAAACCTTCAGCAGATATGACCCCCATATGCACAGATAGTTAGCAGATATGACCCCCATATGCACTGATCGTTAGCAGATATGACCCCCATATGCACTGATCGTTAGCAGATATGACCCCCATATGCACTGATCGTTAGCAGATATGACCCCCATATGCACAGATAGTTAGCAGATATGACCCCCATATGCACAGATAGTTAGCAGATATGACCCCCATATGCACAGATAGTTAGCAGATATGACCCCCATATGCACTAATCGTTAGCAGATATGACCCCCATATGCACAGTCCTTCAGCAGATATGACCCCCATATGCACAATCCTTCAGCAGATATGACCCCCATATGCACAGATAGTTAGCAGATATGACCCCCATATGCACTGATCGTTAGCAGATATGACCCCCATATGCACAGTCCTTCAGCAGATATGACCCCCATATGCACAATCCTTCAGCAGATATGACCCCCATATGCACAGATAGTTAGCAGATATGACCCCCATATGCACTGATCGTTAGCAGATATGACCCCCATATGCACAGTCCTTCAGCAGATATGACCCCCATATGCACTGATCGTTAGCAGATATGACCCCCATATGCACAGATAGTTAGCAGATATGACGCCCATATGCACAGATAGTTAGCAGATATGACCCCCATATGCACAGATAGTTCGCAGATATGACCACCATATGCACAGATAGTTAGCAGATATGACCCCCATATGCACTGATCGTTAGCAGATATGACCCCCATATGCACAGTCCTTCAGCAGATATGACCCCCATATGCACTGATCGTTAGCAGATATGACCCCCATATGCACAGATAGTTAGCAGATATGACGCCCATATGCACAGATAGTTAGCAGATATGACCCCCATATGCACAGATAGTTCGCAGATATGACCCCCATATGCACAGATAGTTAGCAGATATGACCCCCATATGCACAGATAGTTAGCAGATATGACCCCCATATGCACAGATAGTTCGCAGATATGACCCCCATATGCACAGATAGTTAGCAGATATGACCCCCATATGCACAGATAGTTAGCAGATATGACCCCCATATGCACAGATAGTTAGCAGATATGACCCCCATATGCACAGATAGTTCTCAGATATGACCCCCATATGCACAATCCGAGCAGATCTGAAAAAAAAACCCATTTACTCACCTCGTCAGAAGACCTCCTGTCACGATGTCCTCCTGTCCCGACCTCCGGTCCCGACCTAGTGGCGCGCAACTCCCACGATGCTCTACCTACGTCACGTCCTGCCTGCAGGGCTACGGGAAAATGGCCGCCCGAAGCCCTGCATGGCACTGGTCCGGCGGCCCCTCTGATAGGCTGCCGGCCAGCAACAACGTCACACGCGCCCCGCAGCCTGTCAGCCACTGACACCGGAGCCGCCTAGGAGCCGCGGCGAAGGAGAAAAAGAGCCGCATGCGGCTCCGGAGCCGCGGGTTGCCGACCCCTGCTCTAGTCCTTCATCCTTAGTCAATCTTAGTCACCTGGATTTTTGAGCTTCATTAGACTTGTTGTTGATTGTTAAGCATTTTTTTTATCACTGTATTGTATTTTGCTATCTCTATGCATATCCCATTTGGGATTGTTTGTAACTTTTGACTTGCTCAATAAACCCGTTTGAAACTAATTAAGACCACTTGCCTGGCTATCCTTCTGATATTTCTGGTCAGTAGGGTCTAAATCACATACCTGAAACAAACATGCAGCTAATCTTGTCAGATTTGTCATAGACATCTCAGCTGCATGCTTGTTCAGGTTCTATGGCTAAAAGTGTTATGCTGGGTACACACGATACGTTTCTCCGCTCGATCTTCCACCCAATCGTTTTTCAGCTTAATTCTCTTATCTTCCGCTAATTTTTATTTTTCCATTCACTTTTATGAGAAATCAAGCCAAAACACGATCGGAAGGAATATCAGACATGTCGGGAATTATCTATCGAACGCATCTATCGGGAGTAAAAACGTATGGTGTATTCCCAGCATTAGAGGCAGGACAGCCAGGCAATTGTGCATTATTTAAAAGGAAATAAACATGGTTGTGCTGCGTTCATACTGCAGCTGCAATACATTGCAATTTTCCAAAATAGAATATATTGCATTCAGAAAACCACTTTGGTGGTATACAGAAGCCTTTAATGTCATTTAGCAAAATAATATACATCTTGAATCATCTGTTAATGTAGGTTATTTCTTTCTTCTACACATAGATGGATATTGCAGTGGAGCAGGAGATGTACCATGTTCTACTTCTTGTCCTTTACCTGTCATTCATTTATTATTTATTCCTAGGTGTTTGCAACCAACTGCATCTATCGTACAAATGTAAATGACTGTGACCTCTGGTATTGGTTTTAGAATGTAACAGGCAGCTACTTGTTTCTAAGTAATAAGAGCACTCGATTAGTGAATCACAGATTTTTTATGTGCACTCCGGAAGCATTCATGTGGGTGTCAGAGATTACCGAGCTGCTCGTGGTCTGCAACTTTGGTTGCAGATGAAGTTTACAGCACACACCCATGACCACTTCCCATTTTGTTTTCTTTTTTTCTGTAATTTTTAGTGCACTAATAACGGCACGTGTGGTACTAAAATTTCTGTAAATGTGAAGTCTTGTTGACAAGCTCGTGAGTGTCTTGCTGCTTTCTGCATGCATCACTAGTGACCCTTTAACCTTGGTTTTAGAAGTATTGTTGCCATATTTTGAGCTTTGGTGGGTTTGTCGCAAGTATTATTTTAAAAATCTATATATCATATATCAGCCCTATACAAGCTTTTTTGTAAGAGAATGCTGTTAACATTGTTCTGCTGCAGAATGAAGTATATTTGGAAGGAGCTATTCAGAATGTGCTTTCTGCCCCACTGGCTGACATCTATGGATTGGAGCAGCAGGTTTCTACTACTCGAGCAGGGTTGTGAGAGGCAACATATCCTTATTCTTATGATTTTTCAGCTAAGCCTGACTGTATGCCTCACTGTATGTAAGTGTAGAGCAGCCATGACCCTCAGGATCAGAAGCCAGTGCCAGATAACTGCTGCTCCACCCCCCTTCAAAACAGCAGCATCAGCTCACAGATTTAACTTGGCCATCCTCAAAACCAGCAGCTAGTGCCAGTAGCCCCATATCCTACCCATGACCTAACAAATGATTGATGCCAAAATATTCAGGAGCGTTAATGAAAAAGAGACACTGGTGAATGTAGGCTCCCAATTTTGTTAAGTAGAATATTGGTAAATTTACAGATATTCTATATTGTCAAATTGGCAATTAGGAAAGTAGAATATCGATAAATAATACCAATATTTTACTACAACTACAACTAAACCTATTTTTACACTGAACCTTCCCTCCACTGATGCCTAACCTTAACCAACCCCTTGCGGATGCCTAACCTAAACCGACCCCCCATTCCTAAACGTAAAACTCCTCCCTCCCCAGTCCTAACCTTAACTCCACCCACCCCACCACCTAACTTTAAAACCCTCCATTCCGGCGCCTAACCTTAACCGCCTCCGTCGCAATCCTGCAGCCAAAAAATTAGTGAGTACCCATTGAAAATATTAACTATCAATAATAATATAAGTATAAAAAATTGGTCATAAGAGCCCACTATTTGTAGGTGCATTTTTCATCGCAGGCACCCCTGGCCTTTTATTTATCAGACACCGCGGGTGCCCACATTTCATCACTTTTACTGATATTTTCAATGAGGTGCTCAAACTTCCTGCCTTCAATCAGGAACCAGCATGCAAGCAGCAAAAGTGAGGCAATGGCAGAGCAAGTAAATAAATTAATAAGGCTCTGCTTGGCTGGAGGTCATTGGAGAGCTCAAGTAATCCTGTAAAACTGTCCAGAATTTATGAAATTGGGTACTATATATTATTATGGATATTGGAAAAGGGGTTAGAAACTTTCATTTTTATCAATATCCTGTGTCCACAGTGGAGAGGAGTTTGCTCCAATTTGGATTCTGAGAAAGCCAGATTCACTCTTCCCCACTCTACAAGAAACGTTTTGTTTTTCTATTTTGTTACTGTGTTTGTCCTTCTCAGAGAGATTTCTCCACTTCCTCTTAGGACAGGAAGTGATGGAAATTCTTGCAGATGGGGGCACAGAACAGCAGTAAAAGTCCAAGCCCAAAAGCAGCTAGCAAGGGGAAGATTCGTATGAACGATTGATTTTCTATAAGTGAGCTAGAGGATTGTATAGTGACATGTGCCCTCGAGCTGGTTCAGTGGTTAACACCTCTCCTTCGAAATTAAGACTTCAAGTTCTGTTCTCACGCTCTCTTCTGTCTTTTTTTCCCCGGTCTCAGCCAAGCATATCTGATGTGTGCTAAAGATGTGCCACAGTTACCCACCCTCAGAGGTTTGCTGTTTATCTCTGGCCAGAAAAATAGATAAGTTTTCATACAGATATAAATAGCCTTATGTGTACTTGTGACCTAAAGTTCATGATGGTTGTAGTTTGATGCCTGCATTTTTCTGCAAATAAATAAACAATATATATATATATATATATATATATATATATATATATATATATATATATATATATATATATATATATATGCATACTGTACAGTATATGATGGACTACTTTAAGAACTGCTTTTCCTCCTCGGAAATATTTGTATTTATTTTTATATATCTCACTAACATCTTCCACAATGCTTTACAGAGTATATAGTCATGTCACTATTTATCCCTTAGAGCAGTTCACAAACTAATCCCCTACCTTAACCATAAGGCACCCATACACATCAATTTTCCCGTTCAATTCCCAGCAGATTTGTGCACTTTGATTAAATCTCTTGGACATCGATACCCCACAATGTCCAATCGATCAAATCATCTGGTAAAAATCAATTGATCGGGCAGGATGGAAAATCTGGGTTGAGAGTTCAGAGTAAGCAATAATTTTGCAACATTGAGTGGCAATTGATAAGTGTATGGCCACAACATTATGTTCCAACAATATTTTAAGGTGATTCTGAAGTGAACCAATTAATTTATCAGTATGTTTTTGTGATGTGGAAGGAAACCGGAGTGCCTGGAGGAAACCAATGTGAACACAGAGAGAACCTATAATATCCATGCAGATAGTGTCGGGGCCAAGATTCAAACCAGGGACTCTACTTCTGCCAGGGGACAGGGCTATCAAGTTAGGTGCCGTCCTACCCAATGTAGGTCTGTTTACATGTGCAACCTTTGTTATTCAGAAATACAACTCCTCCTGCACATTACTTCCTTTGCAAATGAGGAGGAACTTCTCAGCTGCATGAATATTTTCTTCTCAGTGATCTGGGTGTGAATAATTTTGTTTTGGCAATCCTGAGATGTCAGTTATTGCAACAGGTGTATTCCAGGGATCTATGTCACCTCTCTACTGTGTTGTAAATGAAATATCATTGCTTTTATTGTGACTGATGGGTACACTTAAAGGACACCCGAGGCCAAAATAAACAAATTCAATAATTGTATTTATCTTCCTTCTTCTAAAAATGACTTCTTAAGATATTCCACGGTTTTATTTTATATTTAAATCTACTTTCTAAGTTTTAACTGTTTTATTGTTTTTGCTCAATGACACATTCATAAAATCTATGAACTATTGACCCTTTTTATCTCTTTCCTGCTCTCAGAAGCCATTTTCTGCTAGAAAAGTGTTTTATAGTTGGAATTTCTTATCAGTGAGGGTCACACTGTAGTCACTTCCTGTCTGAGTCAGGACTGAGTCAGCTACTTACATACCTGATATTTAACTTTTTCAGGCAGAGAAAGAAAAAAAGGAACACAGCATAGGTATTTGTGTGCTAGGCACTGTACACACACATCTATCTCATCATGTCGCATGTCACCTCGGGTATGCTTTAAAGCGGTTCTCTGTGGGGGGGAGGGTGAAAATAAAAACAGACACTTACCTGGGGCTTTTACCAGCCCCCTGCAGCTGTACTGTCCCACACCGTCCTCCAACGATCCGCCGATCCCACGCAGCATCTCATCCAACTGCAGCTGCGCGGCCATGGCTGCTCGCATGCTCGCGTCATTTGGAGCTTACTGTACAAGAAAACTTTGTACTGCGCCTGCGCAGTAAGCTCCCGATGATGTGCGCGGGAGCAAGTACTATTCGTCTTGTTAGACGAATATCAGACCAGGACAGGCGGCAGGGAACGGAGCATCGGAGGAGGACGGCTTGGGACATTACAGCTGCAGGGGGCCGGTAGAAGCCCCAGGTTAGCCCTCCGAAAACCCCTTTAAATATTATCCCAGCTACAGTCTGAGGATATCAAATGAATTAAGGCAGGGAGCACACTTGTTTGAATCTTGTCAGCGCTGCGTAATATATTGGCGCTTTATAAATAAAATAAATAAATAAATAAATCTTGTGTGGTTTGCTTTGTATGGTAAAATGCGCACTGCTGACTAATGATTGTCATCAGTTCATTAAGGTTCTGTGATTATGGTTTCCCCTCAATGCTTTCTGCTTTTTTCCTGCATGGTGCACATGTTCGCAATTACAATGCACAGTATGCTGCTGCTGCTGCTTCCAAAAATTCGTAAATGAACACAGAAAATCCCATGATGTAAACCAAGAATGCAGAATTGCAGAAACCTGGCATTCGCAGAGAATGTTTTTTTTATATGGTGCCAACATCTTCCATAGCACTGTACAAAGTACAAAACAAATACTGTATTGGGGAACATAGATACATGAAAAAAGAGATAGAGAGGTTACAAAGAGTTGTTAAAGCAGGCATGAAGGAGGAGGAGAGTTGAGGGATAAGATAATAGAGGTAATAGGGTCCAGGGCACTGGTAGTGATGTGTGCTTTAGGGATTAGTGAAGTAAGATGCTGTTAGGGATGAGGTTTGAGTAAATGACTGGCCATGTAGGGAGGGGGAGTTTCTAGTTGGTGAGCAACCAGATGAGAGGAGAAAGGAGGAGGAGGTGATTGGACTAGTGAAAGGGGTTGCCTATTGTTTCAATTTTATTCACAAAGTATGATACAAAGGGCTTGATTCACTAACCGATGCTAAGTATTAACGCCGGAGTGAAAAGCCTCTTAATGCCCCATAAGTAGATTTGCGCGCACTAACGGCCGCTCAAAGCTACTTCGCGCACAGCGTGGGGAGCCGGTAATAGTGCGTGGTGCGACGATATTGTTGCACCCGCTGCCCTGTAAACGTCGCACCCGGTGCGCATTGGCGCATCAATGCGCTGCTTCAGGGGGCACCCGATGTGCTGTTTTCGGCGCACCAGGTGCAACGTTTACAGGGCAGCGGGTGCAACGTTATCGTGGTTCGCACCACGCACTATAACAGGGCTGTGCGCAACGTGTGGGCGCAAACCACCTAACGCCGTGGTTTGCACCTACTACCTCTTAAGGCTCACTAACTGGCTTAGCGCTGGTTAGTGAATCAAGCTGAAAGTCTTCTGCAAACAAGCATACAGTGGGTTGCAAAAGTATTCGGCCCCCTTGAAGTTTTCCACATTTTGTCACATTACTGCCACAAACATGCATCAATTTTATTGGAATTCCACGTGAAAGACCAATACAAAGTGGTGTACATGTGAGAAGTGGATCGAAAAATCATACATCATTCCAAACATTTTTTACAAATAAATAACTGCAAAGTGGGGTGTGCGTAATTATTCGGCCCCCTGAGTCAATACTTTGTAGAACCACCTTTTGCTGCAATTACAGCTGCCAGTCTTTTAGGGTATGTCACTACCAGCTTTGCACATCTATAGACTGAAATCCTTGCCCATTCTTCTTTGCAAAACAGCTCCAGCTCAGTCAGATTAGATGGACAGTGTTTGTGAACAGCAGTTTTCAGATCTTGCCACAGATTTTCCATTGGATTTAGATCTGGACTTTGACTGGGCCATTCTAACACATGGATATGTTTTGTTTTAAACCATTCCATTGTTGCCCTGGCTTTATGTTTAGGGTCATTGTCCTGCTGGAAGGTGAACCTCCGCCCCAGTCTCAAGTCTTTTGCAGTCTCCAAGAGGTTTTCTTCCAAGTTTGCCCTGTATTTGGCTCCATCCATCTTCCCATAAGAAAATAACGAAAACTAAAAGGCGTAGGGCGGCGGTTTATATATTGTTGGAAAGAGGAGAAAGAGAGCTTCAAAATGGAATGCATCTTTCCATAGTTACTTGTATTACACAGAGCAACTTTTTCACAAAGTCGGCAGCTCCATTCAGCACAATGCAATGAAATACAAGGAACCCAGGGGGATATAATTACAAACATCATGCTGGTAGGTGTGAGGATATAATGAATTAGTTGTGGGTATGCTTAAAGTGAACCTTAAGCCAGGATCGTTTTTCAAAATGAAGATATTACCTAAATCTTCCTTCCCAGTCCTGCAATTTCGCTTGTGTAGGGCCGCTCTGGAGCCTTTAGTTACATTGTTACTGGCAGGGTGATTGATTATAATTTATTCAAAATGGAGCTGCTGGCCGGAACTATTTCCGGGTCAGCCAGCGCTTGTTAGCTTCCTGCGTCTCCTGCCTCCTAGCTACGCTCGCTCATGCACTGCTTCTATGCAATGCAAATCGTGCCGTGCACGCGCGCCCCCGCACCGTGCACGCGCGCGCACGCTTCTAATGTTCAGGCACTCGCACAGCTCAGTACAGGCAGCGGCGCCGGCGGCAAAAGGACCCAGCGAGGAAGGAATGATTGACGTGTTTACTATCCTGGGTCATTCGCCGTCAGGCGCCGACAGGGCTGGCTGTCAGGGCGGATTTATGGGAAACAGAGGACCAGATAAGAAAACAAACACTGCGGTAAGACTCTTATCTGGCTCCTCTACTGTGCACACTGTCAGGTTTTAAAAAAAAGGTTGGCTTAAGTGCCTCTTTAAAGGCATACCCACAGGCACTGCTCGGAGTCCCTTTAACGTTTTAACTGAAATTTTTCACAATGCACTGCTATGGAGAAGAAAAAACGCGTACCAATTGATTAAGTGTAAACGGGGCCTTAGGGTTATGGGACTGTGAAGAAATGAGTGAGAAGTATGACTGCTTTGCAAGCACGAGATAATCCCTGAGCTGGAGCAGCATGTATTTGTAATGTGGGAAGTCATTTACAGTGGATCTTTTCCTCCACCACCGTTCTGCCACCCTGGAACGTTTTTTTCAGTTTTTTTAATGGGTTCAGTCAGCCAGGGCTGTCTGTTCGGGGGAGAATGTTGGTGAGGAGGTAACAGAATTCATGCCAGTAGAGACTATGGTGGAGTAGTAGGTGGATGCTGTCTCCGGGTCAGTGAAGGATGACGAGGAGCTTAGGGGTTTCAAAGAATTGGCCAGGAAGCAGAGGTCAAGGTTGTGATCATTCCTGCATAAGCTGGTAGGGTGCAGTACTTGGGCTGGAGGAGGCAGGAAAGGACATACAGGTAGTCCCCGGTTAAAGAACGAGATGTATTGCAAACGTTATAAGATTGTGACCTGAGGTGGGAATGGAGAGTTATTAACCTCCCTGGTGTTCTGGGTAATGCGTACATAAGTACGCATCACCATCTTTGTTAAAAGAAAAAAAAAATTCCACCACGCCGTTTGCGTCCGCATCCACCCTCCCAATCCCAGCCGGCCATACTTTCGCGTCCGAGATCCCGCGAGAAGCGTGACTTCCTATCATCGCTTCTCCCGTCGCCATGGTGATGATCGGACATGACGTCATCAACATCATGGGGAGCTCCGATCCTTCCCATTGCGTATCCTGGCGGTGATTCTCCAGGCTGCGCTAGGTTTTTCAGGGTTACAGCCCCTTTAGCGACGGGTAGCGGCGGCGATCGGACAGAACATGTAGCTAGCAAAGTGCTAGCTACATGTTCTGGGAAAAAAAAGTAAGTAAAAAGATCCTCCAGGGGCTGAGCAATCCTCCTTGGCGTACATGGACGAGCTGAGTAAAGACAAGGTCTAGAGTGTGGCCATCTTTGTTGACTACAGAGCGGACGTTCCAGAGTGCACCAGATATGGGAGGGGGGAGAGCTGGGAAGATAAGGAATGCTGATCAGGCTACTTGGGTTAGTGTGTGAGGAAGAGTGAAGATGGTCAGTGCAGGGCGTTGTGTTTATCAGAGTGCAGTGAGGTCTGGGAGATGGCCCTGGATTGGGTGATATGTCCCCAGCAGCAAGGAGAAGTAGTAGACCGAGATGAGAAAGGTGAGAATTTGATTTGTTTGTAACAGAGTGCTGTTTAAAGGGAACCTAAACTGAGAAGGATATGGATTTTTCCTTTTAACCAGTTCGGCTTTCTCGTCCAGAAAGGCACTGCTACTTTCCCTGCGTGGTGCGCGCGATCGGGCGCGCGCCCACGCACCCGCCGCCTGCCGCTAGCCCCCCGATCAGTGAATGGGAATATAATTCCCATTCACCGATCTAACTTCCCCACAGAAATACTGACGCTTTCTATCCAGAGAGCGTGGTATTTCTGCCCCCCAGGAAACAACTCCCCTGCATTTAATTTCCTGGATGCGACATCGCTCGCATCCAGGACTTTTCTCACGGTGGCCATCTTGTGGCCAAATAGTAAACTACACCCACACACAGTTTTTATTAAAGAATTACATTATCTTACATTTAAAATTAGCAATTTCCCTCCCACACCAAAAATTACCCACATACACTTTTCATTAAAAAAAAAATAAAAAAAAATACAATAAAAAAAAAAAAACATCATAAATGGTTACCCAAGGGTCTGAACTTTTTAAATATGCATGTCAAAAAAGTATGTTATTATATTATTTAAAATTATAAGCTTATAAATAGTGATGGACGCAAATTGAAAAAATGCACCTTTATTTGTAAATGAAATATCGGAACCATAAATTGTGATAGGGACATCGTTTAAACTGTGTAATAACCGGGACAGATGGGCAAATAAAATACATGTTTTAATTACGGTAGCGTATATTAATTTCAAACTATAATGGCCAAAAACTGAGAAATAATGAATTTTTTTCATTTCTTTCTTAATCTTCCTGTTAAAATGGATTTAGAAAAAAATAATTCTTAGCAAAATGTACTACCCAAAGAAAGCCTAATTAGTGGCGGAAAAAACAAGATATAGATCAATTCATTGTGATAAGTAGCAATAAAGTTATAGGCGAATGAATGGGAGGTGAACGTTGCTCGGATGCATGAGATTTTCGGCACTGCGGCGCTGAACCGGTTAAAATAATACCAGTTGCCTGACTCTCCTGCTGATCCTGTGTCTCTAATACTTTCAGCCACAGCCCCTCAACAAGCATGCAGATCAGGTGCTCTGACTGAAGTCACACTGGATTAGCTGCATGCTTGTTTCAGGTGTGTGATTCAGCCACTACTGCAGCCACAGAGATCAGCAGGACTGCCAGGCAACTAGTATTGTTTGAAAGGATAGATAGGCATATAGATAGATAGATAGATAGATAGATAGATAGATAGATAGATAGATAGATAGATAGATAGATAGATCATTTTACAATGTACATTTTTGTGATAGTGGTACTTTAACCCTATCCGAGCACTATCCAAACCTACTAACTTCCCCAACTCTTAAAACTAGCAGTATTCATGCCTTCAAAGGTATTGAAATTAGCATTTTCCAGCTCTATGCCAAGATCCTGCTCTGAAAATAACTGATTTGTGATGGCCTGGGTGTTGGTATTCAGAACTAGCTATTTTGCCATACTGTGTTGTGTGGGGTAATTCTCCAAGTGAACTTTTGATGTTTTAGTTTGGAGATCAAAAACTCCCCAAATCAAATTTTCAAATTTTCTGTTGCCTGAAACAAATGGACTGATATTTTTGAGTATTTATCAAACCATTCTTTCAATAACCCATTTCCCATGCTTATAGCTGCACCTACCATACTTAATTCTAGTTTTTGGATTTAAATTTAAACTAGAAAAGTCATGTAGTAATCGCACTTTAACTTTTTCATCTTCTAGGGCATTTCTCACGGGACTTGTCATAAAAAAACTTCCTCTTGTCTTTTTAATACAAAGTTATTGTTACTTCAAACGATGAAAGCAGAACGCTAGTTCTGCTTGTGGTTTGCAGATGCTTGCTGTTTCCATGTTCAGTGCTTTTATTCACTTTGCAGTGCCAGGAATTTAGATGCGTTTTTGCAGAAGGTGTGATTTTCATATCCGAAAGCTGTGGTAGTAAATTCTTGAACCAGATATTTGCATGGCTTCAAGCAGCTTGCCAGTGAAATACACAGGATACAGGCAAGCAAGTTAAATGGTTGTATATTTAAGTTTTTGTGTAGATGAATTTTTATTTGAATTTCAGCACCAATGGATGTTTTGTTTTTCTTCTTGTGTACTTATGTTACAGAGAGCACGGATTCTGTCCATGAATGTTAATTATTACTGTCAGTTAACAGGTGGAGAGATTCCTACCTGTCCTCTTCCCCTAAAAAATGGACACCAAGAAAGAGGAACACTTTAGCACAAGCCAATTTGGGCGAAAAATGCCCCATCATCAGTGTACATATTTCTTGAAAGGATTGCAGTCTAGAACCCTCTTCAGAGGATTGCAGTCTAGAACCCTCTTCAGAGGATTGCAGTCTAGAACCCTCTTCAGAGGATTGCAGTCTAGAACCCTCTTCAGAGGATTGCAGTCTAGAACCCTCTTCAGAGGATTGCAGTCTAGAACCCTCTTCAGAGGATTGCAGTCTAGAACCCTCTTCAGAGGATTGCAGTCTAGAACCCTCTTTAGAGGATTGCAGTCTACAACTCTCTTTAGAAATCTCGTAGGGCCTGATTCCACTACATGCAAGATTCTAGATGCAGAAAAACTGACTCCAATGAATGCCTGTGAACACGTTAGTGGAAACCGGACCATAGGCATTCATTGGAGTCAGTTTTTCTACATTCAGAATCTTCATGTAGTGGAAACAAGCCCTTAAAGGGAACCTAAACTGAGAAGGATATGGATTTTTGCTTTTAAAATAATACCAATTGCCTGACTCTCCTGCTGATCCTGTGTGTCTAATGCTTTCAGCCACAGCCCCTGAACAAGCATGCAGATCAGGTGCTCTAACTGAAGTCAGACTGGATTAGCTGCATGCTTGTTTCAGGTCTGTGATTCAGCCACTATTGCAGCCAAAGAGATCAGCAGGACTGCCAGGCAACTGGTATTGTTTAAAAGGAAACATCCATATCCCTCTCAGTTTAGGTTCCCTTTAAAGAGTAACTTTACTGTATGTATTTAATTCATAGCAAGAAGTTTTGAAACTGGATGACACCATGTATTGGCTAACTTAGAAGAAAAGCAGCAAGCTTTTGGGCAATGAAGCCTTCGTCAGACTGATTCCTTAATACTGACCAACTATAGAATACAGCTTATATACATTAGACGTTGAAAAGCAGATCTCCTTTTCAATGTCCAATGTATATAAGCTGTGTTCTATAGTTTATCAGTATACAGGAATCAGTCTGACAAAGGCTTCATTGCCCAAAAGCTTGCTGCTTTTCTTCTAAGTTAGCCAATAAATGGTATCCTCCTGATTCAAAACTCCTTGCTTTTACTGATGGCTAACACGGTACAACACTCTACTAAAAAGGGAAGGTTCGCGCATAATAGAAAAAACAAACTGCACTTGGGGCTTCTTCCAGCTCCTGGCAGTCGATCGGTGCCCTCGCTGCAGCTCCTCTCCCTCCCGGCGTCCAGCGGTGAAGAAGCTGACCTCGCCAGGTCGGCTTCCGTGCGCTCCACGGCGGGGGGTCACGTGGTGTATGGACGTCATCGGGTCTCTACTGCGCAGGCGCAGAACTACTGCGCCTGCGCAGTAGAGGCCCGATGACGTCACTTACATCACGTGACCCGCACCGTGGAGCGCACATGACGCCGACCCGGCGAGGTCAGCTTCTTCACTGCTGGACGCCGGGAGGGAGAGGAGCTGCAGCGAGGGCACCGATCGACTGCCAGGAGCTGGAAGAAGCCCCAGGTAAGTGCAGTTTGTTTTTTCTACTATGCGCGGATCTTCCCTTTAATAAAATTGCTTATTTTTTACCTCTGTGATGTGAGCAGGAGCATCACATGATCTTCCGCAGTGCTCTGGGGTGGAAGGCTGCATTACATCATATGCGGGGGTTATATACCAATAAACAGCCATATATAGATATAAGAAGTGTTTTTGATGCTGAAACAGCATAATTACGTTTAAGCATGGGTATCCTAAATAATTTATTACGTTCTAGTATATCATTAGGGTTCCTCGTTAAAGGGAATCTGAAGTGAAAAATTAGCTTCAGAGTTCATAGCAGCGCTGCGTAATATGTTGGCGCTTTATAAATACAATAGATAAATAAATAAATAATAAATAAATACATACCTATTTAGAGGAAGGGCTCTGGATACCATAGAACCTTTGCAGCAGAGCCGGCCTTTGGGGGTGGCAAGTGGGGCAATCGCCCCAGGCCCCGCACCCTCTGCAGTGCTGGGGAGAGCGGGCATAGTTGTCAAAATTCACGTGTCTTCACTGATGTTCACAGCCACCATCTATTTCCTCTCCCAGCATCTGTGTATTGGTAACAGCGCCCCCTGGGATGACGTGACCGCATGTCACCACAGGAGGGCACTGTTACCAATACACAGATGCTGGGAGAGGAACTAGATGGTAGCTGTGAGCATCCGTGAAGACACGTGAGTTTTAAAAACTATGCCCGCTCTCCCCAGCACTGCAGCCACATTAACTAACCTGTACTGCGGGGCACCTATCTAACCTATACTGCAGGGCTTCTACCTATATAATCTATACTGCGGGGCACCTACCCATCTAACCTATACTGCAGGCTGGCACCTATATAATCTATACTGCGGGGAACCTACCTATCTAACCTATACTGCAGGCTAGCACCTATCTAATCTATACTGCAGGCACCTATCTAACCTACTGCAGGCTGGCACCTATCTAATCTATACTGCAGGCACCTTCCTATCTAATCTATACTGCAGACTGGCACCTATCTAATCTATACTGCGGGGAACCTACCTATCTAACCTATACTGCAGGCTAGCACCTATCTAATCTATACTGCAGGCACCTATCTAACCTACTGCAGGCTGGCACCTATCTAATCTATACTGCAGGCACCTATCTAACCTACTGCAGGCTGGCACCTATCTAATCTATACTGCAGGCACCTTCCTATCTAATCTATACTGCAGACTGGCACCTATCTAATCTATACTGCAGGCTGGCACCTATCTAACCTATACTGCCGGCTGGCACCTATCTAATCTATACTGCGGGGTACCTACCTAATCTATACTGCAGGCACCTATCTAATCTATACTGCAGGCTGGCACCTATCTAATCTATACTGCGGGGCACCTACCTAATCTATACTGCAGGCACCTATCTAACCTATACTGCAGGCTGGCACCTATCTAATCTATACTGCAGGCACCTATCTAACCTATACTGCAGGCTAGCACCTATCTAATCTATACTGCAGGCACCTATCTAACCTACTGCAGGCTGGCACCTATCTAATCTATACTGCAGGCACCTTCCTATCTAATCTATACTGCAGACTGGCACCTATCTAATCTATACTGCGGGGAACCTACCTATCTAACCTATACTGCAGGCTAGCACCTGTCTAATCTATACTGCAGGCACCTATCTAACCTACTGCAGGCTGGCACCTATCTAATCTATACTGCAGGCACCTATCTAACCTACTGCAGGCTGGCACCTATCTAATCTATACTGCAGGCACCTTCCTATCTAATCTATACTGCAGACTGGCACCTATCTAATCTATACTGCAGGCTGGCACCTATCTAACCTATACTGCCGGCTGGCACCTATCTAATCTATACTGCGGGGTACCTACCTAATCTATACTGCAGGCACCTATCTAATCTATACTGCAGGCTGGCACCTATCTAATCTATACTGCGGGGCACCTACCTAATCTATACTGCAGGCACCTATCTAACCTATACTGCAGGCTGGCACCTATCTAATCTATACTGCAGGCACCTATCTAATCTATACTGCAGGCTGGCACCTATCTAATCTATACTGCGGGGCACCTACCTAATCTATACTGCAGGCACCTATCTAACCTATACTGCAGGCTGGCACCTATCTAATTTATACTGCAGGCACCTATCTAATCTATACTGCAGACTGGCACCTATCTAACCTATACTGCAGGCACCTATCTAACCTATGCTGCAGGCTGGCACCTATCTAATCTATACTGCAGGCACCTATCTAACCTACTGCAGGCTGGCACCTATCTAATCTATACTGCAGGCACCTTCCTATCTAATCTATACTGCAGACTGGCACCTATCTAATCTATACTGCAGGCTGGCACCTATCTAACCTATACTGCGGGCTGGCACCTATCTAATCTATACTGCGGGGTACCTACCTAATCTATACTGCAGGCACCTATCTAACCTATACTGCAGGCTGGCACCTATCTAATCCATACTGCAGGCACCTATCTAATCTATACTGCAGGCTGGCACCTATCTAATCTATACCGCGGGGCACCCACCTAATCTATACTGCAGGCACCTATCTAACCTATACTGCAGGCTGGCACCTGTCTAATCTATACTGCAGGCACCTATCTAATCTATACTGCAGACTGGCACCTATCTAACCTATACTGCAGGCTGGCACCTATCTAATCTATACTGCAGGCTGGCACCTATCTAACCTATACTGCAGGGACCTATCTAATCTATACTGCAGGCTGGCACCTATCTAACCTATACTGCAGGCACCTATCTAACCTATACTGCAGGCTGGCACCCATCTAATCTATACTGCGGGCACCCATCTAATCTATACTGCAGGCTGGCACCTATCTAATCTATACTGCAGGCTGGCACCTATCTAATTTATACTGCAGGCTGGCACCTATCTAATCTATACTGCAGGGCACCACCCTACCTAATCAATACTGCAGGCTGGCACCTATCTAATATATACTGTGGGGTACCTACCTAACTTATCTATACTGCAGGCACCTTCCTATCTAATCTGTACTGCAGGGCACCTACCTACCTATCTAATCTGTTTTGCAGGGCACCTACCTGTCTAATCTAAACTGCAGACACCTATCTAATCTATACTGCAGTGCACCTATCTAATCTATACTGCAGGCACCTATCTAATCTGTACTGCAGGGCACCAACCTATCTAATCTATACTGCAGGCACCTATCTAATATATACTGCGGGGCACCTACCTGACTAATCTATACTGCAGGCACCTATCTAATCTGTACTGCAGGGCACCTACCTGTCTAATCTATACTGCAGGCACCTATCTAATCTATACTGCAGGCTGGCACCTATCTAATCTATACTGCAGGCACCTATCTAACCTATACTGCAGGCTAGCACCTATCTAATCTATACTGCAGGCACCTATCTAACCTACTGCAGGCTGGCACCTATCTAATCTATACTGCAGGCACCTTCCTATCTAATCTATACTGCAGACTGGCACCTATCTAATCTATACTGCAGGCTGGCACCTATCTAACCTATACTGCCGGCTGGCACCTATCTAATCTATACTGCGGGGTACCTACCTAATCTATACTGCAGGCACCTATCTAATCTATACTGCAGGCTGGCACCTATCTAATCTATACTGCGGGGCACCTACCTAATCTATACTGCAGGCACCTATCTAACCTATACTGCAGGCTGGCACCTATCTAATCTATACTGCAGGCACCTATCTAATCTATACTGCAGGCACCTATCTAATCTATACTGCAGGCTGGCACCTATCTAATCTATACTGCGGGGCACCTACCTAATCTATACTGCAGGCACCTATCTAACCTATACTGCAGGCTGGCACCTATCTAATTTATACTGCAGGCACCTATCTAATCTATACTGCAGACTGGCACCTATCTAACCTATACTGCAGGCACCTATCTAACCTATGCTGCAGGCTGGCACCTATCTAACCTATACTGCCGGCTGGCACCTATCTAATCTATACTGCGGGGTACCTACCTAATCTATACTGCAGGCACCTATCTAATCTATACTGCAGGCTGGCACCTATCTAATCTATACTGCGGGGCACCTACCTAATCTATACTGCAGGCACCTATCTAACCTATACTGCAGGCTGGCACCTATCTAATCTATACTGCAGGCACCTATCTAATCTATACTGCAGGCTGGCACCTATCTAATCTATACTGCGGGGCACCTACCTAATCTATACTGCAGACTGGCACCTATCTAACCTATACTGCAGGCTGGCACCTATCTAATCTATACTGCAGGCACCTATCTAATCTATACTGCAGGCTGGCACCTATCTAATCTATACTGCAGGCTGGCACCTATCTAACCTATACTGCAGGGACCTATCTAATCTATACTGCAGGCTGGCACCTATCTAACCTATACTGCAGGCACCTATCTAACCTATACTGCAGGCTGGCACCCATCTAATCTATACTGCGGGCACCCATCTAATCTATACTGCAAGCTGGCACCTATCTAATCTATACTGCAGGCTGGCACCTATCTAATCTATACTGCAGGGCACCACCCTACCTAATCATTACTGCAGGCTGGCACCTATCTAATATATACTGTGGGGTACCTACCTAACTTATCTATACTGCAGGCACCTTCCTATCTAATCTGTACTGCAGGGCACCTACCTACCTATCTAATCTGTTTTGCAGGGCACCTACCTGTCTAATCTAAACTGCAGACACCTATCTAATCTATACTGCAGTGCACCTATCTAATCTATACTGCAGGCACCTATCTAATCTGTACTGCAGGGCACCAACCTATCTAATCTATACTGCAGGCACCTATCTAATATATACTGCGGGGCACCTACCTGACTAATCTATACTGCAGGCACCTATCTAATCTATACTGCAGGGTACCTACCTACCTATCTAATCTGTACTGCAGGGCACCTACCTGTCTAATCTATACTGCAGGCACCTATCTAATCTATACTGCAGGCTGGCACCTATCTAATCTATACTGCAGGCACCTATCTAACCTATACTGCAGGCTAGCACCTATCTAATCTATACTGCAGGCACCTATCTAACCTACTGCAGGCTGGCACCTATCTAATCTATACTGCAGGCACCTTCCTATCTAATCTATACTGCAGACTGGCACCTATCTAATCTATACTGCGGGGAACCTACCTATCTAACCTATACTGCAGGCTAGCACCTATCTAATCTATACTGCAGGCACCTATCTAACCTACTGCAGGCTGGCACCTATCTAATCTATACTGCAGGCACCTATCTAACCTACTGCAGGCTGGCACCTATCTAATCTATACTGCAGGCACCTTCCTATCTAATCTATACTGCAGACTGGCACCTATCTAATCTATACTGCAGGCTGGCACCTATCTAACCTATACTGCCGGCTGGCACCTATCTAATCTATACTGCGGGGTACCTACCTAATCTATACTGCAGGCACCTATCTAATCTATACTGCAGGCTGGCACCTATCTAATCTATACTGCGGGGCACCTACCTAATCTATACTGCAGGCACCTATCTAACCTATACTGCAGGCTGGCACCTATCTAATCTATACTGCAGGCACCTATCTAATCTATACTGCAGGCTGGCACCTATCTAATCTATACTGCGGGGCACCTACCTAATCTATACTGCAGGCACCTATCTAACCTATACTGCAGGCTGGCACCTATCTAATTTATACTGCAGGCACCTATCTAATCTATACTGCAGACTGGCACCTATCTAACCTATACTGCAGGCACCTATCTAACCTATGCTGCAGGCTGGCACCTATCTAATCTATACTGCAGGCACCTATCTAACCTACTGCAGGTGGCACCTATCTAATCTATACTGCAGGCACCTTCCTATCTAATCTATACTGCAGACTGGCACCTATCTAATCTATACTGCAGGCTGGCACCTACCTAACCTATACTGCGGGCTGGCACCTATCTAATCTATACTGCGGGGTACCTACCTAATCTATACTGCAGGCACCTATCTAACCTATACTGCAGGCTGGCACCTATCTAATCCATACTGCAGGCACCTATCTAATCTATACTGCAGGCTGGCACCTATCTAATCTATACTGCGGGGCACCTACCTAATCTATACTGCAGGCACCTATCTAACCTATACTGCAGGCTGGCACCTATCTAATCTATACTGCAGGCACCTATCTAATCTATACTGCAGGCTGGCACCTATCTAATCTATACTGCGGGGCACCTACCTAATCTATACTGCAGGCACCTATCTAACCTATACTGCAGGCTGGCACCTGTCTAATCTATACTGCAGGCACCTATCTAATCTATACTGCAGACTGGCACCTATCTAACCTATACTGCAGGCTGGCACCTATCTAATCTATACTGCAGGCACCTATCTAATCTATACTGCAGGCTGGCACCTATCTAATCTATACTGCAGGCTGGCACCTATCTAACCTATACTGCAGGGACCTATCTAATCTATACTGCAGGCTGGCACCTATCTAACCTATACTGCAGGCACCTATCTAACCTATACTGCAGGCTGGCACCCATCTAATCTATACTGCGGGCACCCATCTAATCTATACTGCAGGCACCTTCCTATCTAATCTATACTGCAGACTGGCACCTATCTAATCTATACTGCAGGCTGGCACCTATCTAACCTATACTGCCGGCTGGCACCTATCTAATCTATACTGCGGGGTACCTACCTAATCTATACTGCAGGCACCTATCTAATCTATACTGCAGGCTGGCACCTATCTAATCTATACTGCGGGGCACCTACCTAATCTATACTGCAGGCACCTATCTAACCTATACTGCAGGCTGGCACCTATCTAATCTATACTGCAGGCACCTATCTAATCTATACTGCAGGCTGGCACCTATCTAATCTATACTGCGGGGCACCTACCTAATCTATACTGCAGACTGGCACCTATCTAACCTATACTGCAGGCTGGCACCTATCTAATCTATATTGCAGGCACCTATCTAATCTATACTGCAGGCTGGCACCTATCTAATCTATACTGCAGGCTGGCACCTATCTAACCTATACTGCAGGGACCTATCTAATCTATACTGCAGGCTGGCACCTATCTAACCTATACTGCAGGCACCTATCTAACCTATACTGCAGGCTGGCACCCATCTAATCTATACTGCGGGCACCCATCTAATCTATACTGCAGGCTGGCACCCATCTAATCTATACTGCAGGCTGGCACCTATCTAATCTATACTGCAGGCTGGCACCTATCTAATCTATACTGCAGGGCACCACCCTACCTAATCAATACTGCAGGCTGGCACCTATCTAATATATACTGTGGGGTACCTACCTAACTTATCTATACTGCAGGCACCTTCCTATCTAATCTGTACTGCAGGGCACCTACCTACCTATCTAATCTGTTTTGCAGGGCACCTACCTGTCTAATCTAAACTGCAGACACCTATCTAATCTATACTGCAGTGCACCTATCTAATCTATACTGCAGGCACCTATCTAATCTGTACTGCAGGGCACCAACCTATCTAATCTATACTGCAGGCACCTATCTAATATATACTGCGGGGCACCTACCTGACTAATCTATACTGCAGGCACCTATCTAATCTATACTGCAGGGTACCTACCTACCTATCTAATCTGTACTGCAGGGCACCTACCTGTCTAATCTATACTGCAGGCACCTATCTAATCTATACTGCAGGCACCTATCTAATCTGTACTGCAGGACACCACCCTATCTAATCTATACTGCAGGCACCTATCTAATATATACTGCGGGGTACCTACCTAACTAATCTATACTGCAGGCACCTATTTAATCTATACTGCAGGGTACCTACCTACCTATCTAATCTGTACTGCAGTGCACCTACCTGTGTAATCTATACTGCAGGGCACCTACCTATCTAACCTATACTGGAGGCACCTACCTATCTAACCTATACAGTGTGTGCTTCCACAACGTGTATCCACAGCATATATCTCTAGGCCCCGCATATGACACTCGCCCCAGGCCCCGCGTACTCTAAGGCAGTGGTTCCCAACCTTTTCCGGGCCGGGGAACACTTTCTGACCATATTTTTCTCCGGGGAACGGCGGCGGCGCGGGTGTTTGCGTGACCTAGTGGACAGTGCCGTGCTATGGGGGGGGGGGGGGGGGGCGGCTGCATAGCTAGCATAGTTGCCCCAGTATAGGGAGTTTAGTTGCCCCAGTATGGTTAGTATAGTTACCCCAGTATAGTGCCCCAGTATAGCTAGTATAGTGCCCCAGTATAGCTAGTATAGTCCCAGTATGGATAGGTAGTGCCCCAGTATAGCCAGTAAAGTGCCCAGTATAGCTAGTATAGTACCCAGATAGCTAGTATAGTGCCCAGTATAGCTAGCATAGTGCCCAGTATAGCTAGCATAGTGCCCAGTATAGGTAGGTAGTGCCCCAGTATAGTGCCCAGTATAGCTAGTATAGTTGCCCCCAGTATAGCTAGTTTATTTGCCCCCAGTGTAGGTAGTTTCGTTGCCCCCAGTATAGCTAGTTTCGTTGCCCCCAGTATAGCTAGTATAGCTGCCCCCAGTATAGCTAGTATAGCTGCCCCCAGTATAGCTAGTATAGCTGCCCCCAGTGTAGGTAGTTTCGTTGCCCCCAGTATAGCTAGTTTCGTTGCCCCCAGTATAGCTAGTTTAGTTGCCCCCAGTATAGCTAGTACAGTTCCCCCCAGTATAGATGCCCAGGAGGGGGGGAAGCAGCGCTAGAAGGAGGGGCAGTGGAGGCAGCGGTGGGGAGGGGGGAAATATCCCCCCCCCCTCCCTCACCTGGGACCCCTCCTTCTGCCTCTCTCCCTCTCCGTTTAGCGGTGGCAAGTGCGGCTCGGCGGCGGGGAGGCATACGGAGAATTACTCACCACTTCTGCGTTCCAAGCGCCGGCAACGTCATGTCGTCACACATCTCCGCCTTCAATACCGCCCACTGTGCTTCCGCTAATCAGGAAGCACAGTGGGCGGTATTGAAGGCGGAGATGTGTGACGACATGACGTTGCCGGCGCTTGGAACGCGGAAGTGGTGAGTAATTCTCCGTATGCCTCCCCGCCGCCGAGCCGCACTTGCCACCGCTAAACGGAGGGGGAGAGAGGCAGAAGGAGGGGTCCCAGGTGAGGGAGGGGGGGGGGGATATTTCCCCCCTCCCCACCGCTGCCTCCACTGCCCCTCCTTCTAGCGCTACTTCCCCCCTCCTGCACCCTAAAGTAGGTACAGGTCTGGCGAGAGGCCAGACCTGTACGGCACACCGGGCAACATGCCGCGGCACACTAGTGTGCCGCGGCACACTGGTTGGGAAACACTGCTCTAAGGCCACCTCTGCTTTGCAGTCATTGGTCTATCCCGTTGTTTCTGCATCTTCCCCGGTTGATACGTGCTACTCACCTTTCTCATCTGTCGTTCATCAGCCTTTCTCGACCAGAATATTCCTTATCATTTGAAGTTTTTTTTTCTCAACTGCCACTCCCTAAACACACTAACTACTGTTAAAGAGACACTGAAGTCTCATAAAAATCCTCTTCTTACTTCAAAAATCTGTTTCTCATCCCTGCCCTAACTAAAATGCTACATCCCCGCGGCTGTAATCTAACTAAATCCCCCCTAAACCCCCCCTCTCCCACGCAAAATCCACGACTTTCTTGGTCGTGGATTTTGCTGCTGTTGGAGGCAGAGCTTTTAGCTGCAGCTCTGCCTCCATTCGCATCTATCAGCGGCGGATCTCCGCCTCTCCCCGCCCCTCTCAGTGAATGAAGACTGAGAGGGGCGGGGGAAAGTCGGCGATCCGGGCTGATAGACGCGCTGAGAGGCAGAGCTGCGGCTGAAAGCTCTGCCTCTCATGGAAGCACTGCCTGGATTGCCCACCGGGGAGTTTGGGGGGATTTAGTTAGATTACAGCCGCAGGGATGCGGCATTTTAGGTAGGGCAGGAATGAGAAACAGATTTTTGAAGTAAAAAGCTGATTTTTAAGAGACTTCGAGTCTTTTTAAAGGGAACCAGAGATGAACGTTTCACACAGAATAAACACATCAGTCGATAGCTTCTAAAGAATAAATGCTCTACCTGATAATTTTGCCGCTCTGGTGTGCCTTTTTTAGTGTTTTTTTATCCATTATTGCTCCAGGAAAAATCAACTATGGCCACCGGCTCATATCCCTTCTCCTTCCGGGTTATGAGTTGTTCTGGATGTGCTGTCTAGGCTATATGAGACTATGGCTTCAATTCATCAAAGACTGTTCGATAACAAAATCCCAGTCCTTAAAATACCGCATTCGGTATTTTACACTTCACTGTGCTAATTCATCAATATTTTCACATGTGAGGTAGATGTTCCTTAAGTTACCGAACTACTACAGCTTCGATAACAGCAAAGCAGCTGGAGCAGCTTGGCTCTGTGTTTTTACAAGCTGCAGAGGCACTTACAATAGAAGGCATCCTGACATCTCTTTAGATATAAACATTTGTTACATTCACTGTTTTCTATACTGCCTCTGCTGCTCTAAATCTGTCCATCAGTGTTTCTTAACATTTTATTTAATTGCCACAACTTAGATGAACTTCCCGGAGACATTACAAATGCCATGCTTGGTGATTTCACCACTAGCAACTTTGCTTTTCAAACAGGGTCTGAAAGGGTTCCACCACCGAAGGGAACCTGGAAAATATGTTTTGTCCCTTCTCTCTGCTCACTGTCTTTGGGGTCTGAGACCTATCAGAGGCACTTGCAGGAGAACAGGGGCTGTTTCTATTGGCTGCCTGCTCCTGTTATTCACGAGAACATACACAGGAAGGCATTCGAAGCCAGTTAACGACAGAGGAGAGCTGGAGATAATCACCGAATGTGTTAGCGAATGCTGTAACCTTGATGAATTGACATTTACTGACATTTGCTGACATGTGTTGAGCACAAGTCGGTAATTTATCTCATTGCTCTGTAATTTCAGCTTTTCATGCGGTAACAGCTTTGATGAATTAACATTTTCTTAAGTGCTCTGTAAAGTCAGCTATTTTCAGCATTACCGAATGTGGTAATGCTTGATGAATTGAAGCCTATGCTGCTATCTAGGCTAAATGCAGCCTTTCATCTATGTGCTTTCATTTTGGTATGATGTACAGCTGCCTGTAGGAAGTGTCTCTCATAGAAATGAAACTGCAGTCATCATCAGTATCTAGTGCACACAGAGCACACAGGGATCATATTGCAGCCACACAGCTTCTCTCTCAGCAGGAGCAGCCCCTCCCATGTCATCACAGCTCTCAGTATGCAAAGCAGGAAATCTAAGCCAGGAGGTGGCAGGCTTGGACTTGAAAAGACTCCACAGAAGAGTGACTCAGCTATAAGGATTCCAGGTCAAACCTAGACTGAGCCAGTCTGGGATTCTTATCACAGGTTGCTAATAGACTAATTAAGCAGTTAACAATGAAACTAAAAGCAGGGTAGGTGTTTACTGTCATGTTCCCACTGATAAATGTAATAAAATACATGAGGGTGCTTCGTCTCTGGTTCTCTTTAAGTGAAAAAATCCTAAAAGAGTTGTAATTTCAGAGATGCTCGCACCAGCTCTTCTTGCACTGACGATCATCCCTCATTCAAAGTGTCTTAAATCTTTCGCCTTACCCATTTTGACATTAATTTCTGTGATAATTACGTCATCTGAAGCTGAGCGTTTCTTATATTAGCAACTCTGCATTGTTACGTCACTGTTGGACTGGTTTACTTTCAAATAAGGTGTCTCTAATGTTTTGGCCACTCAGCGTAGCTTTCCTGGTTGGCCCCTCCCTTCCTCAAATAGATTCATTGGTGCTGTTAGTAGCCCCCCTTCCCCATATACCTTCCCTCGTGCTGTTAATGGTCCCCCTCCCCCAATATAGCTTCCCTGGTAGTGTTCAGTGGCCCCCTTCTCTCCTCCATATAGCTTTCCTGGTGCTGTTAGTGCCCCCCTACCCCATATAGCTTCCCTGGTGCTGTTAATGGCCTCCCTCCCCCGTATAGCTTTCCTGGTGCTGTTAGTGCCCCCCTCCCCCAATATAGCTTCCCTGGTGGTGTTCAGTGCCCCCCCCCCCCCCCCCCTTACCCATATAGCTCCCTGGTGGTGTTCAGTGGTCCCCCCTCCCTCCCCCATTTAGCTTTCCTGGTGCTATTAGTGCTTCCCTCCCCAACAGTACAAGCTCATGGCCTATGGACAACAGTTATAATGCATGTGTACACAGCTCTAGAGTGTGATTTGTAGTATTGATGGAGGATACTTAAAGAGAACCTGTAACAAAAAAAATTCCCCTGGGGGGTACTCACCTCGGGAGGGGGAAGCCTCAGGGTCCCAATGGCTGCAGGCAATCCAGCGCTGGCTCCCCTGAAGTGTCCGGCAATCCTCCCTAGACAAGCCTGACAAGCGCTGATTTGTTTACCTTTCCTGGCTCCAGCAGGGCCACTGTTGCGGCTCTCTGCACTAAAATAGGAGAAAATAGCCGATCTCTGTCAGGTCCGCTCTACTGCGCAGGCACAGGAGACTTGCGCCTGTGCAGCAGAGCGGGCTGGCAGTGATCAGCTATTTCCGCCTATCTCCGAGCGGAGAGCCGATACTGCGGCTGCACTGGAGCCAGAAAGGTAAATATTTACATCCCCGCTGTTCGGGGAGTTTCATCGCTGCTGCCGTGGGACCGAGGAGGACAGGGAAGCATCGATAGGATCCGGAGGCTTCCCCCAACCAAGGTGAGTATCCCAAGGGAAGGTTTTTTTTAGTTACAGGTTTTCTTTAAGATTCATTTATGAACATATGGATTCCGATTAAAAATCTTAGCAGCATGCAGTATGTTTTTTAATCGGAATCCAAAATCGGATCAGATAAAAATCAGAATAGCATGTAGTGTGCAAGAGGCCTAAGGCTGGATTCAAACTTAAGATGCATTGAGTTGCGTTGTAGCATGCTTTTTCAATGGGATGTGACGCAAATCAATGCAAGGCATCTAAGTGTGAATCCAGCCTTAAAGGAAATCTCCAAGGAATGAAAAAAAATAAAAAGGATCCACTTACCTGGGGCTTCCTCCAGCCCGTGGCAGCCGTCCTGTGCCCTCGTCGCCGCTCCGGAGGCTCCCGGTCTTCTCCACTGCAGAAGCCGACCTCGCCAGGTTGGCTTCCGGGTCGGCGTCTTCTGCGCTCCACGGCGCGGGTCATGTGGTCCCGCCAACATCATCAAGTCTGACCCGCGCGGTGGAGTTCGGAAGACGCCGACCCGAAATCCGACCTGGCACGGTCGGCTTCTGCGGCGGATAAGACCGGGAGCCTCTGGAGCCTGCGATGAGGGCACAGAAAGGCTGCCACTGGCTGGAGGAAGCCCCAGGTAAGTGGATCTTTTTTTTTAATCCTTGGACCATTACTTTAAAGCATACGTTAATAAATTAATATTAAATATCCCCCATCGATACTAAGTGTCACTCCAGCCTAAATGTTTATTAGTTGTATTAATCGTGGACATGGAACCTGTAATGGTAAATTGTGTGTGCTTCACAGATTATTATTATTATTGATTTATAAAGCACCAACATATTCTGTGGCGCTGTACAAAGTAAAACGCACTGTCTTCCAATGAGTCAGCACCGACTTCAGTAAAAATAGCTCTTTTTATTAGTTTCCAAAAAAGATTAAAAGCATGATGTAATAGCAGGCAGCGACAGCTCCGCTGTTTCAGGCAATCAGCCCTTCCTCAGGCTGGAAAGCTTAACATCATATGATTACTAAACGTAGCTTGAGGCAGTGTGTTTTTAGGATATCTAGTAGGAGTGCAGTTTGGCCTTACGGCAAAACGGCAAAGGGGAATGGCCTAAGGTAGAGCGCATGCTTAAAAATTGAATTTTTAAGGACGTTTAAAAATATCACAGGCTGGAGAGTGACCGATGTGTTGTTGAAGGGCATTCCAGAGGAGGGGTGAAGCATGTGCGAAATCTTGTATTTGTGAATGCGTGGAGGTGATTCTAGAAGAGGACAATAGTAGAAAGTCATGTGCAGATCTGAGATTGCGGTTGGGTTGGTATCTGGAAACTAGTGAGGAGATGTAAAAGGAAATAGATTGTGGAGCGCTTTGTAGGTTAGAGTTAAGAGGTGGAACTGGATCCTCTGGTTCATTAATAGCCAATGAAGAGCTTGACGGAGAGGAGATGCAGAGGAAGAACGACAAGAAAGATGAATGAGACGAGCAGCCGAGTTCAGTACAGATTGGAGATTATCGTATATTCCGTACTGCACACCAAATTTTCATATCTTGTGGAGCACAAAATATTGGTTGCTGCCTGAAAATGTTCTATTCACCTTTGTGGTCTTATTTTTTGTGGGGATGGGGACTGTTGTGATTTCCATGTGTTGTTTCCAGACTTTATGTTTTTAAAGAGACACTGAAGCGAAAAAAAAAATATGATATTATGATTTGTATATGTAGCACAGCTAAGAAATAAAGCATTAAGATCAGATACATCAGTGTAATTGTTTCCAGTACAGGAAGAGTTAAGAAACTTCAGTTGTTATCTCTATGCAAAAAAGCCATTAATCTCTACGACTTTCAAAGTCGTGGAGAGGGCTGTCTTCTGACTTTTATTATCTCAACTGTAAGTGAACAGTTTTCTTTTTATCTGCTAGAGGAGAGGTCATTAGTTCACAGACTGCTCTGAAAGAATCATTTTGAATGCTGAGTGTTGTGTAATCTGCACATATTAGAGAATGATGCAATGTTAGAAAACACACTATATACCTGAAAATAAAAATATGAGAATATTTTCTTTGCTGCTAATCTTCTAGTAATTATTCATAGTACACAACCAATTCATTATATCATATATTTTTTTTCGCTTCAGTGTCTCTTTAAGATAGTTTTCTGTGGGATGTGATTCAGAGACTTTAAGGCCCCATTCACACTAGAGCATTTTGCCACGATTTCGGCAAAACGATCAAACCCTAGCGCTTTTTTAAAGCGCTAGCGTAATTAAACCCTATGGGCCTGTTCTTACATGAAAATCTCCGGCGTTTTGCGTTTCTAAGTGTGAATGGGGCCTTACTTGTAAAACCTTGTATTTACTGCAGTGATGTTAGCTGAAACTGTGATAACTATTGCATCTGATATCTTTCTAGGTAAAAGCACCCCAGTTGGACCGGGTACCGCACATTTCCAGAAGTCCAGTGACCCCTTCCAGCCGTTTGGGACAGAACCAGGAGACCCTTTTCATAGCCGGAAAGTGTTCACAGATCCCTTCAGTGGAAAAGACCCCTTTGCCACTACACAGCCAGGAAAACACTCTAAGGGAACATCTGCCGGGTTTGCAAACTTTGGCTCTGTAAGTTGAAACTCCCCTCCCCTCATGTAAAGAAGCCTCTTGCCATTGCGTTAATCTGTAGCCCACTATAATGCTGCTCATCCCCTCCTACACTGGGGAGACCTTGTGTAAAGATATAAACTAATGATATTACTTGGCTTGTTTTGTGCAACCATGCAACTTCCAAATGTGCACTAAGAACTCCTTATTTCTGATGTCAGAATATGATCTTTTTTTTTTTTTTTCATAGGAGGATCTTTTGAATCTTTTATGTTAAAAAAGGAACTTTGGTCCATTTAACATGTATGATATGTAATGATTTTTGGCTTAGCAATTGTTCTGTTTACAGAAGTATTCTCTGGTGTGTTAAAGAAAAGTGGCCAACAAAAATTGAGCCTATAATGAAAAAAATAATGTATATCTTTCACTGCAAACTGCATCTCTAAGTGTAATTGTAGCGGTGTACTGTACAGGTAAAGGGAGTTGAGCTCCTTAGTATTCTTTTTTTGTCAATGAAGTTAATGATTACATTAAAGCGCTAGTAGATCCAGAAAGGGTTCATTTTGCAGGGATTGTGACATTTTACATTTTCAATCAGCTGAATAAATTTTAAATATACTGATTATAACATGAAGTTTACATTAAAAGTATGGCGACCTGATTATGTGTTTTTCATTATATGCTCAATTTCTAGTGCCCGGTATTGTGAAAGGTTTCCTTTTAATTATCTTCATCGGCTATCAGGGAGTTTAAGTTAACAAAGAGAGGGAAGTTGGTGCAATGCAACTCAGTTTGGCTGTGCCTAGAAGAGATCCCTCTCTGTGCTCTACAAACAGGGATACACTCAAAGCCTGATTCTCTTAGGATACTGGTAATTGGGGGTACAGAATTACAGAATTTTTTTTATATATATGCTATATAAACTGTTGCAATAGTTGAGCAGGTGCCCCAATCCAGCGATCTGAATGGTCGTTCTGAATAAATGCTCCATATGTGTCCTAGTTCTGCTCCAGTCTTCCTTTGGGCCCTTTTCCACTGAAAATTGCGATCACAAACATGCCACACCAAGATTGCAATTTATACTACACCTATTCCCCCTGCTTTCAGCATAAAAGTGATCTTCCTGTTTGACGTTGAGTTGTTATGACATTACCCCCCCCCCCCCCCCCCGAAAAAAAAATCGCATAGCACTGTATTTGTTATGCAATCTTTTTGCACTCCTGTTGACTTTGTATACTCAGGATAAATGTAGCATGCTCTACATATTCATTTTGGGAAAGAAATTGCATTATTGGAAAAGCTGCATCATGATTTACATCATATAGCCAATTTCCCTTGTGAACTAGAATTGCCTGCAATATGAAAATTGGACGAAAGTATGTTCAGTGGAAAAGGCACCATTGACTGGCTTTGATGAATCTGCCCCATAGATTTGAAAGGAATGCTACTCCTGCTTGTGTTAACATCTTTTCTCTTTAGATCTTGAGAAACTGTTTTCCATCTTTTGCTACTCCCAGTTTTTAATGTTTCTTGCATGTCTGCTTTGCTATGTTGTATTTATGTAAACAGTAAGAACCTGTGTTTTTCAATAAATAAGTCTTCAGCATCCCCCTCCCTTTGTGTATTCCTCTGTGGGTCAGTTCCTTTTATGTCTCTGCTGTTATATACTGTAGCTTTTCAGGGATGCCCTGAGCATCTAAGCTGGCAAACAGAAAAGTTAAAGTGGAGCTGAACTCAGCATTTCCATTCTGCTCTAAAAGAGTAGCCGTTGAAACCTTTCTTCATTACAATTTATGGAAAATCCTAAAAAAAACAAAGTTTAGAATTTGGTTTCACTTTGCAGGGCACACTGAAGCGGTTAAGCCTCAGTGTTTACTGTATGGGTAGACCACCTCAGTGAAGCTCCCGCAGTCTATCCACAGCTGCTGAGAATAACTAATTAGATAATTTAATCTGGGTAAAATGAACATAGCAGTGGATTTCAGCAGCAACTATATGTGGAGAAAATACTTTTCCTTGTGTGCTGTGCTAGAGTTCAGTTCCACTTTTAGGGATAACAAAATCAAAGGTCTTTAGTTGCTAAAAATATGACATGCCTGGAGCATAGTGCCAGCACTTGTCAAGGAAAATAAAAGTTCCAGGACCAGAAGATAATACAGACTTCTTCATATACACATATCTATTTTTAGACAGATCCTTGTCAACTAAATTGCCACAATAGCTTTAAACTTTTATTACATTGATATTCTTAATTTTCTTTCTTCCCCTGTACATAATACAAGCTACTTCCACAGCTCTGTGTGGTGCCCCTGAGATCTAACCTCCACGCCAAAGCCCCATCCTATCCATTTCTTCAGAGGGAAAGAAGTTCAGTTTCAGAAGCCTATTACTTTAACACGTTTTTAAAGTCTTAACTAACTTGCATAGAAAGAAGACAAAGCTGAACAAATCAAAGTGCAAAGGCTGATGAGTGTGAGTCTAGGGGAAACCATGTGACTTTGTTTAAACATGGTTAAAATGCATCTGTATCTAGGGCCAGATCAATACTTTCTGCTTTTTTGGGCCAACAGTCTTGAGCCCCATTTATTATCTCCTCCAGCCAATGTCTATGATTGTTTTTTTTCTACCTTTCTAAAATGTTTACAGAGCAATACCACCTTGCCCATCCAGTGATGGCATATCTGCACACTTCCAGCAAGGTTTCTAAACAGCAAATGGGGGCTGGACACCCGTAAACAAGTAATAGTCTGTCTGTGCTCCCATTGACTTTAATGCAAACACATTTGTGAGCATGCTGCTCTACATTTGTGTTTATGGAAACAAAATAGAATCGCCTTATTGGAAAAGATGCAAGACTTAACTCTAGGTACTTAATTGCCCATCTTTTCTAGTTGTCACGTTCTGGGTACATACACAGTACTACTACTTTTATGGGTTTTAAGTATGGATGGGAATTAATTATTAACCCCCCATGACTTGTTATGATGTTAACAAGTTTTGCCATTTTGCAGTCTAAATTCAACTGTAAATAACTTAAACTGCTTTGTGCATTAACACAAAAGGTGAACTGTTTGGTAGGCATGGCTTTCTTTTGGTCATACATTTAAAAAAAAAAATTTAATTCACGGGTCCCCCACCACCGGGCCATGATGAGCTGAGATGCACATGTTAGGCAAAGTAGGCAGCTGAGCATGTTGAGATCCCCTGCAAATTACGTTTTCCCTTTAATCAGTTTAGTCACTGCTGACTAGGACAATTGGGGTTAGATGGATCTCTCCAACTGCTTGGTTAACAGATGCAATAAAGGCAGCTTCAAAAATAATAAAGATGGTGGAGTGATTTCTCATAACTGCTGACCCACCTGTTTAAAACAAGACAGCTCACAATAGACCATCCAATCTTGTTGCATGACTTAGAACCATTAGAGGAGCTGAAAATGCTGTTTTCTTTTTTTTAATTAAAGTTTCATAACAGATTGAAAGCAAGAGAAAAGGTATTTTAAAATTTAGTTTTCTCAGAATTCTTGCACAAGGCTAAAAATTATTTTTGATTACTTGTCTTAAAATTGTATTTAAATACTACTATACTTTACCTCTGAGTGCATGCTTATGCCCGCCTCCCCCGCATTGTCTCCCCGCCTCCTTCATTGCATTGCCTCCCCGCCTCTGTAAGCTTCCTCCAATCGGAATCTAAGTTGCGACCCAGGACGGGTTGTGGCTTAGCTTCCGATTGGAGAAAGCTTTCAGAGGCGGGGAGGCAATGCAATGGAGGAGGCGGGGAGCAGAGATTGACAAACACCAGGTAAATAGCAGGCTAGCGACAATCTGCTTGTCGCTAGCCTGGCGCTATTTTGGGGGGGGGGGGGGAGGGCAGCAGAGCCCTGGGGGACTAGCAGCACACAGTAAGGACACAGAGGCATGTCATTGTGCAAAGAACATGCCTCTGTGCACTATTATCTTTAGTAAAAACCACCTCGGCTTCTCTTTAAAAAAGAGTGGCAGATGCAGGTTTGCTTTTTAGCATTTGCAGAAAGCCTCCATGATAGAGAGAAAACTAATTCTGCAACTCTAGCTAGTAAGGTGAGATTACACTGTACATGGAAACAAAGTGTTACTAGGGTATAAAGAAGATGGCAGAGAAGAGACCGCATGAAGGAAAGTTTAATTCAGAAACTGCTTTAAAGGATAATTGAACTTATACATTAGTTAAACCAGCAATAAATAGTTCCCTGATCAATAGTGTAAATTACATATTTGGTTCTCCCGAGTAGGTCAGATAGATGGCTGCCTATTTTTTTTTTCTTAAAAGACTCTGTAACAAAATGTTGAGCCTTATTTCTTCTATCCTATAAGTTCCTATAGCTGTTCTAATGTGCTCTATCTTACTGCAGCCTTTCCTAGTTGCACAGTGGCTGTGTTATCTCTGTTATATGATCTAATCTTCTCTCCTCTGTCAGGTCTGTCGGGCTCAGGCAGTCAGGCTGGAATGTGCTGTGCTGCTTGTGATTGGATAGAAGCTATACACACCCTGTCCGAGCCCCCTGCACACTCTGTATGACTCACACACTGAGCTACTCTCAGCCTATCACTCGCTATGTCTTTTGTTTGTAAACACTGCATAAAACTGGCAATTACAAGCCAGGATTGCAGCAGGGAGTGGCAGAAACAGCACAGAGGGGCACAGGAGAACATAATGAATAGAATGGTATGCTTTTTAGTGAAAGAATTTTACAGTACAGATTCTCTTTAAACTTGCCTTTGTAGCAGACTTTTTCCATGCTAATAAGCATCCATGAAATTGTACAAAGTCCATGTGATAAGTCCTCAGTGTCTGGGGATTGGTTAGTAGTGCAGCTTAAAAAGAAGTTCTTCACCAAATCGTGTACTGCAAAAATGCCCTGTTATCACTGATGGTACCCATCCATTTACCACATGAGAAAAACTAGGAGGGGGTAAGAGAAAAAATGCTCACATAACACATCATTAACCACTTGAGTACCAGCAGTCTCTGGCACCTTGCAGTCTCTGGCACCTTAAGGACCAGAGACTGCTGGTACAAAAAATGGGGCTCACCGATGTCTTGCCGCACTGACCATTCGCTCGGTAGACCGGCACGATTGGCAGTAGCGGCGGGTCTGTAAGGCGCGCTAATTGAAATCTACGCCCTGGCAGGTATAGCCGGTCCAAAACAAAGTGGAGATTTCAGTTAGCCTTGCCCAGAAGCGGTAAAGGGTTGGCCAGAATGGTAGTGGGACATGGGAAGTGGCATGTCTCAAGGAGGACCACTCAGCAGAACTCATTGGCTGTGTCCATGGGAAAGGTGTTAGTTCAGCAGTAGGGGTCTGGGTGAGGTAAGGATAGCATGGGAGCCCAACTAGTTTACAGCGTGCAGTGTTGGCAGAATGGGTACATCGTTTTGCTGGCCAGGCAAGGTATATGCCAAGGAATTGGATGCTGCCTTCACACATTGTCGGGCTTACTGGGGCTAAAGTGTACTTGTATCAAGGGATGTCATTGTGGTAAGTTCTTGATTGTGCATGTCCTCGGAGGTTACCATTGTGCTTAGTAATTTGAAGGCCTGAGGAGATAGCGGGGTGTGGCTGTCCGAGACAGCGCAAAGTGGTGAAGAGAAATGTGGGCGCACCATGCGTAGTCATAGGCCATAATGTGAATTATGGCTATAGAGCAGTGCTCAGGCAGTAATTTGGGCACAATCAAAAGACGGAGCCCACATTACTATAGAAACAGCATAATTGCAATGGGCAGCCAAATTATGTCTTTCCCCTGAGTCCATGGCACCCTGCAGGGGGAATAGTAATTAACGCTACCGGGACTTTTGCAAGAGCAGAGTGACATGTTTATCAGCTTCACCCTGCACCCAAATTTCCCGGCAATGTTTTTTGCATGTATGCGTCACTGGCTACCAAGGACCACATTGTATGTATGTATATATATATATATATGTTAAATGCACTGACTGTGCTGAAGTTTGACTGTGCCCTAAACCGCATCAACAATTTCCCACAGAGCTCGTCACTTACCCCCACTCACCTATACAAAAAATAGGAACTTTTTCACCTTCTTGCAAAAAAAATAAATAATAATAATACTCCCTGGACTTAAGTTTGTAACTCCGGCAGTCTCACTCTGGCAGTCTCACTTTCTTCCGACATAAACTCTATAAACCCTTGTTGTCCCATATTTTTCACTTTGCTGCTCCTTTCTATCCCATTATGTGCTTTCCTCCTCTTGGTTGGTTGCTTCCCTGCTTCTAAGCTTCCTGTCTGTTGTCTCTTACCATCGTTCTACCTAGACTTTTTTCTCATTGCCCTAATTAGCTGTCTTTCTTTGCTTCCTCAGTGTGGCTGTCTCTGCTTGCTTCTCTCTCTCTCTCTCTTTCTCTTTCTTTCCTCTTGGCTATGTCTCTGCCCTTTAGCTGTGTTTGTTTGTTTGTTTGTTTGTTTTTAGTCTCTTTCACTCCTCTTTGTTGTACCTCCCAACATTTTGAGATAAGAAAGGACACTTTAAGACATGCTCGTACCACACCTCTAACCATGCCCCCCCCCCCCCCCCCCCCCGTCCCTCACACACCATGCATATTACAATTAATTCTGAATCAAAATATGTAGTTTTATCATTCAAAATTCACTGGTCCTATTTATCAGTAGTTTTCCTTCATTGTAACACTTGAAAATAAGACGTGTCAATTTAAATTATGGGAATAAAGTTGAGTCAGTTAAATACATTTTTCAGCAGAGCAATACACACATTTATACAACTGTGTACATCAGTCCTGAAAGAGGGACACATGAGGGAGAAAGAGGGACAGATGGATTTGGTTCCAAATGAGGACTGTCCCTACAAAAGCGGGACAGTTGGGAGCTATGTCTTTGTGTCTCTGTTCCATAGCTGTAAATCAAATCTAAAACCATGGGCAGAGAAGTGTCAGCTAAGAAGCAGAGGCACAACCAAGTGGAGAAAGGTCCTTATTCAAATCACTTTTTTTCCTTGAAGTTTTCTCCCAGGAGATAATTTTTCATCTTTTGTGTAAAATAACTTTTCAGCACTCTGCAATTGAGAAAATACCAAAAAGTAGGTGAAAAATGTGCAGTCAAAATTATTTTTGAGTATTTTCTTGCTTGCTGGGGGTTTAGAATGCATTTTATTGATAAGGTTTGAAGTATCACCTAGGAGAAAACATAGGATAAAAAGTGAATTGAATAAGGGCCAGAGACATCTAAGAGGAAAATACCCATATCTTATTAACTTTTCCCCTGAGTTTCCTGTGGGTTTCTCCAAGGAGATGTTTTCAAACGCTGCCAATAAAATTACCTACTTTTTCCAATTGCTAACTGCTAAAAAGTTATTTTTAGAAAATATAAAAATCTTACCTCCCAGGAGAAAATTCTGGAGATAACGTTAATTGGATAAGGGCCAAAGACTCATCTGGGGAAGAGAAAGCGGCAAAGACACCCGCAGGTGAAGAATAAGTGTTGTCTTCCTCCTTTATTTCTGGATGCATCTCTGCCTCTTGCCTGTCTTTCTGTCCTCTTGGCTAAATCTCTGCTTCTTGAACTTTTGGTTTTCTTTCTGCCTCTTTTGGTTTTCTGATTTTTTTTGATGTGCTGAACTTTTAGGCCTTTTGGTTTGTGAAAACTATGAAGTTAGGTTGGCAACTTTTGTATTTTGTTTACATTGTACACCAGTTGCCTTTCCATTGTGGCAACTTTTCTTGCAAAACCTTTTCTTTGCATCACTGCATGAATTTTTTATTTACATATCTGTGATTTGTAGTCAGGTCTGATCATTGCTCTGTGTATTTCTTCCTGTTCTTGTCAGTGCCCAGGAAACAGGAGTATTCACAGGAACAGGATGGATAGCACAGAGCAATGATCTGACCTGATCTACAAGTCATGTGAGTAGAGCTTCCACATGGGCACAGAGATATTGCAGTTGGTGTGCATTGCACACTGTATACAGACTGTTGTGGAGGTAGTATTCTAAATAATGTACAGCCAGTGGGGTCTTTGATCTCTTGAGGGGAGAAAATGCAGTAATGTATTATATGTGTAAAATTTTACCACTTTTATGCAGTATGAGAGCTTTCCTAAACAATCTGCTCACAGTAGCCTCAATCTATTGGTCTTTATGCTAAATTAATTATGAAAGATTGTACAAATAAAACTGTATGATGTATTGCCTGGATCAGGTCATTTGGGCCCAGGGATCGGCAGATGTCTGTGTTAATTATCAGGGCACCTGATAGGGGTAGCAGCCGATTGGTTACTACATAGGAATAAATGGTTGTAGACTAAGGGGGTTAGGGTTAGGCATTAACTTGGGAGTTTTGTTTTAGGCACTTATGGGGGGGTCTAGGGTTAGGCAATAGGACAGGGGATTCAGTTTCAGCACTTAGAAGGGTTCAAGTGTTAATGTGTGCTGGGTAGTGATTAGTAAAATGTTGGTAAATTATCAATATTTTACTCAAGCAGCGCTGCTACAATATGTACTTTTATGGCCACCTTGTAGGGTATGTGTATGAGTGGTGAGAACTCTGTGTGTACTGTATTTGAATTAATTAGGACAGAGCTTGATAGATTAATTGCTAGGTTGAAATAAGATCTATGAAGTTTTTAGTGCTAGGTAGTGTGACACAGGCACAGTCAGTGGCTTTGCTGGAAAATGATAGGAGAGTATTGTAGTCCTTTGGTGTAGGGGAAGTGGTTAAACACAAAATCTCAGGCATCTCTAAATGCTTCTTATCCATTACTTTACTGCTTGCAGCTGCTTCCTCCCTGACTGACTTTTGACTGAAGTTTCCTACCATGAGCCCAGTTTCCTTTTCCTGCATTAAATACAATTAAAGCACTGCTTTCCTTTCCCCTTCTTAAAAATGATCTTCAGAACTAAAGAGGAGAATGACAGGTGACAAGATATTTACACAAGCCACAAAGCCTCAGAGTGGCTTCTTGCCTCTTAACTCTTAACAAATGGTTATCTGCTGAGGTTCCATGCTTGGCTGCATGCAGCTACAGCATTTCATATTAGAGTTTGGAGCTCTATACTACACCTAAACACGGCTTAAGCTGATTTACTCTCTCATCTTACTGGTGTCGATGTCCCTTTCCTAATACTTTATACAGTAATCTAAGGACATTAGGCCTTTCTAAACCTTGTTGGCACTAAACCTGCAACTCTCAGACCGTCATTTTACATCACAGTAAGGTTTGCAAAAAGGTAAGTTAAAAAGTACCTCCAGTAGAAAAGACAGAGGCCCATATGCAATTAACTTTTTCACTTGAGTTTTTTCCTAGGTTATATTCTCACAACTTGCCAAAAACTGCCTTTTAAACCACCGGCAAGCAAGAAAATACTCAAAATAATTTTGATAATACTTTACCTACTTTTTGGTACTTTTTCATTTGCAAAGTGCTGAAAAATTATTTTAAATACAAAATAAAAAATTATCTCCTAGGAGAAAACTCAAGAGAAAAACATCAGAAAAATGACCACACGCGGGATTGCAGAGTAGGGGGCCAGAGGGTAACTTGTGTGATGAATTACAGGCAAGCAGGAAAGTAATTAACCCTGAGACACACACTCCCATAATCCCCCATCCCTAATCCTGCAGCTTTAAAACAGTGCCTTTAACCAGCTTGGGACCACGGAAGTGACAATCTACACCGCATCTGCGACTTTCTATCTCTGATGCAGTGTAGCTTCTATGCCGCGGCTTTCCGCAGTCCCGAGCCGATCGCTGCTCATGGCGAATGCTTCCTCCAATGGGTAAGGAGCCAGTTTATTTGGCTCCTTACCAGGTGATCCCTGTGAGCCAATCACAGTGATCACTGAACGGCCGCATGACAAAAAGGCGCTAGTTCCTAATAAGGGGCTAGAGCCTTGTGGTCTACAAAGACTTTATTAGAGGCTGTGCAATTATAATAGGATACACTTACTTGTAATGAGAATTGGTGTAAAAAACAATCCCGGACTACCCATGGATATGAAATGTTTCATTTCATGTGTATCCACACAACTACAATTGCATGACTCTTTCACTAACCTTTTAGCAATTTTCACTATGATCTGATATTACACAGTGGTGGGTTGCAATTTTTGCCATCTAATAGCAGGTTTTTTTGAATAATACAAGCTCTCCACATGGCCAATGAATGCATTATTGCTGGAATACTACTAACTAGGGATGGTCAATGAAATGCAAATGATTCTGTGTTGAACAATCATAAAAATGTATGCAGCTTTAAAATGGACCAATTGAATCACACCTTGGTATCATTCGATCAGCCCATTTTCAAGTTGGATAAATTTGTATTCAAAAATGTGCATAAATCTGTATCATATCAGAAAGTTTGTGATTATAGGTTAAAAAAAGAAAGATAAAACCTATGGAAAAAATTATTCTTTACTAAGAAAATTGACTTTTTATCTGTGGGTCCCCACCGTCTATCTCAGACTGTCAGTGGTGTGTAAGTGGCCCAGATGATGTGATATGCTGGCCCAATCCCTCCCCCACATCTAGCCTCTCCCTTTGTGACACCGCTCCCACCTTCATGGTTGGTCCCATGGCTATGGCTTGAATAATAATAGGTGCAATGCTGGGGATGTGCCAGCACTTGGAGGGATCCTGGAGGGCCCCAAAATCTTGATGAGTAGTGAGCAGCAATGGAGCGAGGACAGTAATGCTGCTCATATGCATTCTTACGGTTTATATAGGGGTTATAGTTGTGCCATCAGGGTAGAGTAATGATCCCTCAACAGTTAAGCGAGTTGCATGGGCCAACTTGAGACACAGAATAGTGGGCCTGACTTAATAAAGTTTTCCAAGGCTGTAGATAGACCCCACAACTGACCCAGTAAACCTTGCTTGATTTAAAAGCATTTAAAAGTCATGTACTGTTGGTAGAAAAAAATTACAACTCTCTCTTGGATTATATTGAACTGAAGTTCACCTACTGGATTCACTGGCATGTTTTATTAGCACAAATGTTGTGTGCTTTACTGTTGTGTAGTAAAGGTAAGATAACGCTATAGACAAAAATGGAATAGCCAGTCAACAAATAAAGAGTAGAGTTTACTGAATTTCCTCAAAAGAAATTGAGGACAGATCATGGAGAAATGTGATTGATTTGATTAGGTGACTCTGTTTCTCTTGTTGTGATCCTGTCTCACTTTTGCTTTCTCCTATAGCCCACACGGTAAGCAGAAAAAAAAAAACCATGATCATGGCCACCCAGTCAAAGATTTACAAATCATTCACCTGATCAAATCACTTACATGCTTCTTAATGGATTCTCCTTCAGGAAAAATTTCTGAAAAATATTTGGTCATATTTAGTGAGGAAGTTTGGCTTCTAAAATGTATGTGTTTCGCTTATGAATATCTGAGGAGGACAGGGTGAATATCTGAGGAGGACAGGGAAGAAGGGGCAAAGTGTGATAGAGTGGCTTCTGGCAACCAAGGTACAGAGGGGAACAATGCATTCTTCTATCACTGTCACTAAAGGTGCATTTACATGCACAAAAATCGTTACCCAGAGGGATCAGCACTCAATTCCTTAGTCGACAGTTTGGAGCCAAATGCTATACAGACGTGTCATGAAGCTACAGCCTTGTGATGCATTCTGTTGCTTTAGAGGAGGAAGGAGGAACAGTGGTGAGGAACACAGCTAAGTACCGTAGCTTTTGGGGAAGGGGGTCCTCTAGATTCTTGATAGAGTCAGTCCAGACTGTTCATGTTGGCTGCGAACAATCTAGCATTTGCACTGAAGGTTGTTGCCATGAGAACTGGTTCAAATAATCAGAATTAAGTCAAGCAGATATCTAAAAATGACCAAAGAGTAGGGGGAGATCAGCCCTTCTCAAGCCTCTACACAGTTTAGATGGTTCGAAGCCTCCTCTGCCAAGACTTTACCCTGTGTACCGAGGTCCCGGACCCTCCCCAATCATTCAGCAAGAGGTCCAGACTGCCGTTTCACCGGAGCCCTTTCTGACTCCATATTTATCCCTCTCTACCTTCTTCCGCTCCATTGTGTGCTGCAGGTCGTCCCTCCTTCCACCTCCATGAAAACAAAGCATATGCTAGCCTAGAGGCTAGAAACGCATCTGTACAGCTTTGCGCCCCGAAAGATCACCCAAGGGATCGATTCCCTATCCATGCAGGTAGCACTGTGGAAGGAATCCCCATAATCTCCTTGCAAGGTTGGCAAACACTCCGAAGTACATGGCAAAGGTGCTATGCTATTACTGTTATAGCATGAAAAGTGGGTAACAATCACAGATTCTCTAGTGTGTAAGTGTAAAATGTTTGTGTAAAAATGATGTGCAGGAGCGCCTGTACTTGCTATTTGACTCGTATATAGTACAGTTGTTGCAGCCAGGCAATGTTTTTATTTGTTGATTTGATTATGAATTTCCAACCAGTAAAGGCCACCTTTACCTCAAATAGAGGTTTATGTCAAACACAGTAAATCTGACTCCAGAACAAACACATACATGATGGAAACCCCCCTTAAAGTAATTACAGATAAAACTTAACTTTTAATATGATAAAAGCTATTCTGAATTCCAGAATGACACACACACACAAGTAGCCTAAAGGCTCATACACACATCAGACTATAGTCTTTGGAAAATGAAAGATCACAGACCAATCTTACCACCCTTCATGTAGTATGAGAGCCATACTCTACACAGTCTTTTCTATGGAGCTGAACTCCACATCAGAAAAAAATCTTTGCAAGATGCTGCACACACAGATGCTGTACAGACACAAAAGATCAGTATCTGCAAAAGATCTGTCCCTGCCAAAAATCCATTCCTGCAAAAAGCAATGATAGTCTATGAGATCTGCAGATCATCATACACACATGATCTAACTGACATTCATCTGCAGATGAAGCAATTGATCCTGGTGGATCTGATCTGCAGATGGTTGTCAGTTTAATCATGTATGTATGATGATCTGCAGATCTCATAGACTATCATTGCAATTTGCAGGAATGGATTTTTGGCAGGAACAGATCTTTTGCAGATACTGATCTTTTGTGTCTGTACAGCATCTGTGTGTGCAGCATCTTGCAAAGATTTTTTTCTGATGTGGAGTTCAGCTCCATAGAAAAGACTGTGTAGAGTATGGCTCTCATACTACATGAAGGGTGGTAAGATTGGTCTGTGATCTTTCATTTTCCAAAGACTATGGTCTGATGTGTGTATGTGGCCTAATGTTCAGGGATCATATATATTGTAAATAAGTGTCTGGCTCAGGTGTATATCCCTAATTAGCCTAACAATCCCTTAAACACATATTACAAAGGGTCACTTTTTCACATAAGTGTGTAAAGGTAAGTTTTATCTGTGATTAATAATAGGGTTTTCCGTCATGTATGTGTTTGCTCCAAATAGAGGAAAGGAAACTGCACAGTCACTTTAAATTCATGTCCTACTTATACTGCCCAACACGTTGCACAGCTTTTTACCACAGACCACATGAAAGATAGATATACCCATGAGACCGTGGTAGTAAGATTATTCACAAATGTATTGTGTGCCCTTTAAGGAGGTATTTGGGATTCTGTTAGAATACTGAACATAAATTGTTCAATCACCTCAGGGCTATTGCTTAATTACTCTGCTCTTGTTTCTTCACCAGTGTTAAATTTTGATAATACAGCTGTGCATCTGTCTAATTGGGAAATATTGGTGTTAAATGTAACTGATTTAACAATAAGGAAAAGCATTAACTTATTAAATAAGATGCCCTTGACCTCAAATTAACGTGGGACTGTAGGCCAAGGCCTGAGACACACTGCAACTTTGCTGACCGTCAGTGATGTTAAAAAAAAAAAACCAACAAAAAACCGCTCCTATTGATTTGCGTAAAAATTGTAGAAAAATTGCAGCAAATGCTGTTTTTCAGAAAATTTCAATGCAAGTCAATGGGAGCGCTGACATTCAGAAAAGCATTCTGCAGTGTGTCTCAGGCCTAGATTAGATTACTCATATTGTTCAAAGCACAAGCTAGACTTATCAGTCACTAAACTGCCACACTGAGCTGAACTCCAAGCTGCCTGTTGTTCTTTTACTTCTAAATGCATGAAAATAAGTGATCTTTTGACTGAAAGGCAGAAAGGTATAAATAGATAATAAAACAAGGAAAAAAACAATCTGTGGCTATACTCTATTGCCTTGTAGACACGTACAAGGCATGTTGAAGACAGGCAGGTATCCTTCGAGTGACCATGTAGGACCTGAGGCTGTACAGATGCATTGCTAGCCTTGTGACGCACTTTGTTGCTATGCAGGAAAGAGGAAGGCCGGCAGAGCAGCGCACAAGTAGCGGGCAGGGTGAGTGAGTAGAACAATGCCTTCGGGCAGTGCTTGGCCTAGTCAATTCGCCAGGGTCCTCTATACACATGCTAAATTCCAGGAAGAGGTGGTCATTATTAGCCAGAATTATTCCAGCATGCATACAGTGATGTGAAAAACTATTTGCCCCCTTCCTGATTTCTTATTCTTTTGCATGTTTGTCACATTTAAATGTTTCTGCTCATCAAAAACCGTTAACTATTAGTCAAAGATAACATAATTGAACACAAAATCCAGTTTTTATTATTTAGTGAGAAAAAAAACTCAAAACCTACATGGCCCTGTGTGAAAAAGAAATTGCCCCCTGAACCTAATAACTGGTTGGGCCACCCTTAACAGCAATAACTGCAATCAAGCGTTTGCAATAACTTGCAATGAGCACTCTGGAGGAATTTTGGCCCACTCATCTTTGCACAATTGTTGTAATTCAGCTTTATTTGAGGGTTTTCTAGCATGAACTGCCTTTTTAAGGTCATGCCACAACATCTCAATAGGATTCAGGTCAGGACTTTGACTAGGCCACTCCAAAGTCTTCATTTTGTTTTTCTTCAGCCATTCAGAGGTGGATTTGCTGGTGTGTTTTGGTTCATTGTCCTGCTGCAGCACCCAAGATCGCTTCAGCTTGAGTTGACGAACAGATGGCCGGACATTCTGCTTCAGGATCTTTTGGTAGACAGTAGAATTCATGGTTCCATCTATCACAGCAAGCCTTCCAGGTCCTGAAGCAGCAGAACAACCCCAGACCATCACACTACCACAACCATATTTTACTGTTGATATGATGTTCTTTTGCTGAAATGCTGTGTTACTTCTACGCCAGATGTAACGGGACACGCACCTTCCAAAAAGTTCAACTTTTGTCTCGTCGGTTCACAAGGTATTTTCCCAAAAGTCTTGGCAATCATTGAGATGTTTTTTAGCAAAATTGAGACGAGCCTTAATGTTCTTTTTGCTTAAAAGTGGTTTGCGCCTTGGATATCTGCCATGCAGGCCGTTTTTGCCCAGTCTCTTTCTTATGGTGGAGTTGTGAACACTAACCTTAATTGAGGCAAATGAGGCCTGCAGTTCTTTAGATGTTGTCCTGGGGTCTTTTGTGGCCTCTCGGATGAGTTTTCTCTGCGCTCTTGGAGTAATTTTGGTCGGCCGGCCACTCCTGGGAAGGTTCATCACTGTTCCATGTTTTTGCCATTTGTGGATAATGGCTCTCACTGTGATTCGCTGGAGTCCCAAAGCTTTAGAAATGGCTTTATAACCTTTACCAGACTGATAGATCTCAATTACTTTTGTTCTCATTTGTTCCTGAATTTCTTTGGATCTTGGCATGATGTCTAGCTTTTGAGGTGCTTTTGGTCTACTTCTCTGTGTCAGATAGCTCCTATTTAAAGAGTAACTGTCAGGCTGCAGAAGCTAATTTAAACCTCTATTCTCCTGTGTTAAACAGTTTAGAAGGAAGCTCAAAAGCCATTAGTGAAGATAAACATTTCAGTTACCTTTGATGTGTGCTTATCTTAGTCTGTTATAGACCCATAAAGACGCAAGCCGCAGCTAAACTGCAAAGCATTCTGGGGCCCTCCCCTCGGCTGCTAATGAGACGGTACAGGAGCTTCTAATCAGTCCATCGCGAAACACTGATAAATCTCGGGGCAGAGTTTCACTGCAGGAGTCAGCTATTGTTCCTAGCCACATGGCTCATTAATATTCACTGCACACCGTGTTGTTCAAGAACCAGCTTATCTGTGATCAGAAGCAGGCAGGACATGACGACACATTTGGCTTCACAAACATGGAGCCTGCCATGAGCTGTCAGGAGCATCTATCTCTGCATATACTATATACAAATTCTGTGAAATCCAAACGTGGACAGTGAAATGCATATGTAATGTAAGTACAGCCAATCTTTAGCTACTGATATATGTGTTTATTTTCTCTGAGACCTTATACCTAACAGCTCCTCTTTAAGTGATTTCTTGATTGAAACAGGTGTGGCAGTAATCAGGCCTGGGGTTGACTACAGAAACTCAGGTGTGATAAACCACAGTTAAGTTATTTTTTAACAAGGGGGGGCAATCACTTTTTCACACAGGGCCATGTAGATTTGGAGGTTTTTTTTCTCACTAAATAATAAAAACCATCATTTAAAACTGCATTTTGTGTTCAATTATGTTGTCTTTGACTAATAGTTAACGGTTTTTGATGAGCAGAAACATTTAAGTGTGACAAACATGCAAAAGAATAAGAAATCAGGAAGGGGGCAAATAGTTTAAGAGATTAGTGGTCGGTCAGGTAAAGGATCATTATCTGCCAGATATCAATGTTTTACCTGTTCTACCACACCAGTATTAGATACTAGACCAGGCATGGGCAAACGTGGCCCTCCAGCTGTTAAGGAACTAAAAGTCCCACAATGCATTTACCTTTGAGTCATGACTGTGGCTGTAAGACTCCTGCAATGCATTGTGGGACTTGTAGTTCCTTAACAGCTGGAGGGCCAAGTTTGCCCATGCCTGTACTAGACTCAATTTTAGCAGATGCAAGCTTTGTACTGGCTGATGCAGTGCCCGGAGGGATTGAATGTGACAGTAAGGGTCCTGTTTACACTTAATCAGTTGCTCTCAGTTATAACTGAAAGGACAACTGATTTTCAAAGTAATGCCCATGTTTTTCTATTGCACAGTTCACACACTTAGTGTTTTACCTGAAATCTTTTTCACAATGCACTGCTATGGAGAAGAAGAAAAAACATGTACCAACTGATTAAGTGTAAACGGGGCCTTACCGGCATTTCCGATCTACTTACAATAGATTTCCATTAAGTTCAATGTCTTTATTGAACCTAATTTTAATCCATTGAAAAATCAAGTAATGTATGGCTGCCTTAAAAAAGAAAGGTGTGGTGTTTACACACTGGCATAGAAAATAAAAAGAAGCACCAAAAATGAGGGTTTGTTTTAATCATGGTCTGTGTCCTCAGAAATATTCTCCACCGATCCTGAGAGTAGTTAGGACTGGTTTTCACTGAATCACACAGAATCAGTTGCAGTGAGCTTTAAAGGAAACCTGAAAGAAGAAAAGTGCCCTGCATGGGTATTTACCTCAGTAGGGGGAAGCCCCTGGGTAATACAGAGGGTTCCCCCATCCCACTCGCCTTCACCAATCCAGCAATGGGACCTCCAAAGGGCTTGTCAAAGAGTGCACGCAGCTGCACTCCCATCCATGAATGAGCACAGGTGCAGGATTCCTCACGCCTGCACGGTAAGAGGCCTGAGCAGCTCAGTGGTACTGTGTACTGTACCTGTGCAGTGCAGCCGTACTTGTTCACGTATGGGAATGAGGTCTCAAACTTCTAGGGGATCCTGAAGTCCAGTGGCGGTCTGTAGGCGGACGTGGGAGGAGCCAGAGACATCCCTCTACTGAGGTATCTGATTTTATTTTTTTCTTTTAAACTTACAGGTTTGCTTTAACGCAAAATGCTTTTCCCTATGGGTCAGTTTACATCTATGCGGATTAACTGAAGGCTATTTCACAACTCACTACTGCATGCAATACATACAAAATCTCACACCTAAAAAAAAGAAGCTCAGAACAACTCAGCAACTAAATATGTGTTTTTATGTGCTTTCTGTGTGGGGCGAGGAACTTTTCCCAGCAGAGGCACAGCAGTGAAAATCTCACTGAGGTTGTAAACCTTTCACATGTGATCCGAAATAAAACAACAACACTTTGGATTGCATTCTGCTTTAATGTACTGGTGAGCCTCGACCTATTCTTAATGCTAACTTTCTAACATAAGCTAACCTGTGCTTTAATGCTACTGAATTAAGCCAGGTTTACACTGAATCAGTTGCTGTCAGCTATGAAGGCTCAAACACATGCCTGACTAAGGCGGCAGATAACGACCACCTCAGCCAATAGTCAGCCATGTATACAGCAGCCACCCACCCCCAAACCCGCCAGGAATCCGCATGGCGGATCAACTCACCCCTGTGGCAGCTGGTTGCATTGTCTGTGCCACTCCCCTGCGTGACGTAACGCATGCGCCACTCCCTCGTCTAACAGACCGAAATCAGACAACAGTCAGGCGATTTGGTTGAGCGTACAGGCCTTTAGAGATGTGTAATAAATGAAAATAATTGTGGTTTGCATATAACACTCTTTAAAAATGGCACCCCTCATTTACACTGTGAATGCTGTTGATGTAGAGCAGGAGTCGTGCTTAGGTAGTGCACAAGAGATCTCTGCACTGTAATGCAAGTCTGCTTCCCAAGGAAGAGCCACAGCATGGATAGCACTACAGGATGTTGTGTGCAAAATGAAAAGGTATTATTCGATGCCAGCAGGGTAAGGGGAACATATCAATATTATGGACAAAAAATATTCTTGTATAATGAAAAATAATTTTTGTTGGTGGTAAGTTATGAAGAAGGTGATATAAAAGCAAAATAGTTAGTTAAAGACTTCTGCAAAGAATTTGAAGGTGTTATGCACCAGTCAGATTCCAGCAGTTGTTTTATGGGAAACTTAAAAGACTCATGAACCGTGATTAAAAAAAAAAAAAAAACGTTGTCACCTAAGAAGAGGGAAGGCTCTGGATCCCACAAAGCCTTCCTGGTCCTCTCTCCGTGCTTCCACTGCTGTCCTACCTATGAAGTGATCTACTAGAATGTTGGAATATGCCTTCAGTAGTCCTCATGAAGGCTTTGGAAGTACTCACGCCTCTAAGTACTTCTAAAGTCTAGTGGATCTGCACTGCACAGGCGCGAGTGCACGTTCGAGCATGTGCTATACAGATGCGCTCATCTGCAGAAGCAGTTGGGGACAACAATGCTTATGAAGCCTTCGGGGGACTCCCAAAGTCATTAAACTGGTGGAATGAGGAGATGCAGGAAGGTCCAGTAAGCCTCTATGAGATCCAGAGCCTTCCCTCTTAATAGGTGAGTTTCTAACTTTTTTTTCATCTCGGTTCAGGATTGCTGTTAAAAGTGATTTAACACCTGAAACAATAGCAGCACGATGCCATATTGGTTAAAACTCTTCTTGCCTCTGGAATGTTCACAGGCTTCCTGCACATCAGTTCACTGTACTTCTATACCTATAACAAGTGCTGGTGGGTGGCATATGACCAAACATGTTCTGATTAGTACACTAGTTTGCAACATCCTGTGTTTCGAGCACTGGAGCAAATAGCTTGATGTACTCTTTAAATTACTGCATAAATAAAATAAATATAATTATATTTAAGAAAAAAAACCTTGTTTGTCCATATCTTAAAAGGCCAACTCCAATGTTTTATAGTGCAGGGAGGGGTTAGAACATCTTCTGGTTTTCATTGCTGTTTGTGTCTCCTGGGAAAAGCTTTTTTTTTAGTGGACTGGGGAAAAGTAAAGTGTGTACACATGTACAACTGTTAACACACACAGGGATCAGGACTTGATCCCTTGGGTGAAAGTCTGGGGTTGGGTCCTATACGGCCTAGGCTTTTGACACATACTATTGCTATAGGGTGGAGAGGAAGGATGACTTACAGAGCATGACAGAGTGGGAGGGGTAAGGAGGAGAACAATGCCCTTGGTTTATGTCTGGCCGAGATGATCCGGCACTCCAGATCTCTCGGCAATGCATTAGGGAGGATTAAGGTCTGCTGTACACATGCTAGATTCTCAGCAGAGGCAGCCAAACTGGCCTCCTCGGCCGAGAACCATCTAGCCTGTGTTCAAGCCTTTAGAGTCCCCATCATGTTTTTTTTTTTTTTTTTTTGCTGATGCTCATTTTATACCCTCAAAACCATCAGAGCTCTCAAAGGTGATAAAGACAACAATGAAAACTCAAAACGAGGTTGCAACCCCATTGCATAGTATTCAATACTTTTTGAAGTGGGCTTTAAAGTGTTACTGTACTTAATCTTACATGACTTAAAATGAGACCCTGATCAGTAATGCAATATACTTGTGTTAGCAATTGTGACCCCATTTTATAATGCTGCCAATTACTTCCAATATGTTCACTATGAGCTTTTACTCTGCGCTTATACTGATAGTAAACTAGCTACAGTATGTGCTGATCACTGCTTGCTTCTAAAATGTACCCACTGCTTCTGGTGTGTTTCTCCCTTCTGTCTTGTAACTTGTATGCACTGCTTATCATCCCCGTGCAGATTATATGAGCACTCCAGCAAACAGCGTATTTGATGTAAACAATGGGACTGACATGCCAGTATCTTAAACGTTAGAATCAGTATCGGAAGTATATTGCATAACTGAATGTTGATTCATTTTAACCATACCTAAGTATAAGCACAAGCACTCTAAGGTTCTGACTTTAAATTATAGTGACAAGTGATTGTTTAATATGTAACCAATCAACTTGTCAAAATCAATGCTTTGTGTATGTATTGGTCTTCAGCCGTAAGCTGCAGATTAACTGATCTGTTTATTTTCATATCCCACAGTTTGGGAACGAAGAACAGCAGCTAGCATGGGCCAAACGAGAGAGCCAGCGGGCAGAGAAAGAGAGACTAGATCGTTTAAAGCGACAGGAGCAAGAAGACCTGGAGTTAGCTATTGCCCTCAGCAAAGCAGAAATGCCCAGCTCCTGAGAACTGCACCCTCTTGTGTCCATGTGACAGTATGCCAGCTTCACGCTGACACAAAAATCAGAGGGCAATGAAAGTTGAATACGCCATCATTTTTGATGTCTTGTTTGTAAACAACTAGCCACTCACGGGAGCTTTGGTATCGCCTGTCTGCCATCCAGTTCTGACATTTGATGGAAGGCTTCATCGTATTCAGCTGAAAATAAGCTCATACCGAGAAACTGTTGGAGCCATGTTATTGTTCATATGGTTTGCTTTTCATCCCTTCTCATGAACAGTAGTAAGAGGGATTTTATTTTATACTTTCCCATCCACAAGTAAGAGGTTTGATTTGGATCCTGAAATAACTCAACCATGATAAGTGGAACATAAAAGCTCTACAAAAAGTGTAAATGGATATTGTAATATCCTCCCCAAACTTTGGTCTTTTTTTATTTTAATATTTTTATTTTGTTTTGCTTTGTTTTTGCAAATACCATTTTCTTACCGTGAAAGGCAGCTAGCTCAGCAGTAAAAAAAAAAAGCTGCAGATAAATAGTAAAGGAGTACATGTTTAAAGTGTGTTTGCTGGAGTGAATATTTCACATATTGTTACACTGTAGGAAATCACAGCCCCTCAAATCCTATTGTAGTTCAATGCCAGAATCCTCTTAAAGGAAAACTCAGCTTTCTTTAAATTGGTGTAATTTATACCAGTGTGACACAGCCAATTTGGAAATTCAGTGCTATTGAAAGCCTGACCAGAGAAAAAAAATAGTTTTGGTAAGTGTAAGGAGTTAGAAGCCTTTTCATCACTCTTTCCCTTGCACTGCCATGACTTTGAATATGAGCTTTAGTAGTCCCGAGGGCTAACAATAAAACATGATGGTGGTTCCCCTGCTTGCTACTGTCAGAGAGATTTAGCCACTTCCTGCTTAGACAGGAAGTGAGAGAAATTATTTTGCATGGGAACGCAACACAAATTCTAACCCCTTTCCACACTGTTCCAAATTAAATACTTTTTATTTTATTTTGTTTTATTTGAGTGGAGATGGGTTTTAAAAGTTATCCATCCTTTTTAACATAGCCAACTGCAATTTCATGAAGCTGCCAACAAGAAAATACTTTGCTTCCTTGTAAGACCTAGTACGCACTGTCAGTTCCTCATACAACCATGTGCCATTCTGTAATCATCCTAACAGGAATGCCATAGCAACACAAGTCTACCATGGCTCTTTCATCCAATATTTGTCTCCAAGCAAATTGCAATCCTGATCTATTGTGTTGATTGATCCTACATAAAGCCAGTACATGTATGTGTTGCATGTCTGATGGCTTGACAACCAATTAGTAAAGCATGAATCAGTTGTATTTGATCAGATTGCCATAGATTTCATATCCATATCTGGCACAGTCCGATCAATTGATTGGCTCAGACGTGCAAATCACTGCATGTGTACTAAGCCCAACCATTGTGACAGTACACTGTTTGTGAACAGGATTTCCCAGAATTATCATTACATTCCTGATTTTGTAATTGGCTTCTTTCTTTTTCCAAAACTCTTCTCAGTGTAGGGCTCAGTTACATTGCAGGTACTTGCATGGAGCCCTTCATATTAGGGAAGAGTATTTCACATTTTACAGCTGCCTCCATCCCAGTCTAATCCCAATGTGATGTATAGAAAGGAAGTTAACCTCTATTTTGCTCCTAAAGAGTGTTTACATGGCTGCTAATCCTGGCACTTCCACTTCCTTGCCCTCTTTAGACATTTTTCTTCTATATCCCTGCTGAGTAGAGTGGGTAAGGCTCTCCCTTCTCTTAATAGATGAATAGGATATAATGTGGTCTTTTACTCTGAGCTGGGATGCAGCTCTGCCACATCCACCTCATAACCAGTTTGAGAAAAAGGAAACTGCTTCTACTCATGCAGTTATTAAGTGGGGAATGGGGAAGAATAATTTACACTGCCGAAAGGGTGGGGCTACCTTATTGTATAGGTATGTTTACCTGAACACCAGATTTTAAAGTACTACTGTCCTTTGAATGCTGCTATCTTGTCCTCCACTCAAAAATAATTTTTCCTGACTATAATGTTGATCAGGAAAGGTCCATAAGGTGCAGTAATTCCTAGTTGAAGTAGGACTTAGCAAATCTATACATCTTGAAAATATACCAGTCGAATCTTGACAAGGTGGCACTTGATTGGTCCAATTAAAATATGCATATATTTGCATAATCTTGCATCAACTTGGAATTCTTTGCGTTTACTGACCATCCCTAATGTTTATTGTTCAGACTGACGTATCCTGCTGCTCACTAGGCTACAGAGACTTACCAAACCTGTTTACAGGGACTCTTCCATCCTGATTGGAAAGAATATCTAATAATTCAGGCTATGGAGATCAGATGAGCTGAAGTGTGGTTGGTTGGAGGTGAGCACTAATGGTAGACTGATGTAGATTAGGGTGTTGCACATCATTTGAGCTTGGGTGGGAAGGGAAGGTTGCTGGTAGATTTGTGAGGAAGGTAGCCATCAGAAAGGGGTTACTCTAGCCATTCAAGTGGAGGGGATTATGATTAAAAAATAGGAGTTTGGGGTTAGGATAGGTGTGGGGCTGGGGCTGTGAGATAACTAATTCGGTGCAGTGCTGCCATAGACTGTAATGTGAATTACGGCTGTAGCTGTGCTCAGTGACTAATTTGGGCGTCGGCAATCGACATCTCAAATTAGAAGAGAAAAACAAGGTAATTCAGCCACCAGCAATAGCCGTTGCCTGGATTACATGTCCCTGCTGAGTTGCTACAATTCGGAGGGGGTATGACATTAATGCCACCCAGGACTTTCAGAGGGTGCAGGGTGAGCCATCTTTCAGCTACACCCTGCGCTTAAATTTGACTGCGGCCATTTTCAATGTATGGGCTGGGGCCACACATGGGCTAGGGAAGTCAGGATATGGGATTTGTAATAGTTACCGTAATCTAATATCCTGCACCCAGTTCTCATTGCCAGATGCATGTCATACAGTATTGTGTCATTCCTCCAGAACAGCTGTGCACAGCAGAGGAGGCAGAAAACCAGCTTTTGTATGTTTACTTAAGGGGAACCTAAACTGAGAGGGATATGGATTTTTTTTTCTTTTAAACAATACCAGTTGCCTGGCAGTCCTGCTTATCTCTTTGGCTGCAGTAGTAGCTGAATCACACACCTAAAACAAGCATGTAGCTAATCCAGTCTGACTTCAGTCAGAGCACCTAATCTGCATGCTTGTTCAGGGGCTGTGGCTGAAAGTATTAGAGACACAGGATCAGCAGGAGAGTCAGGCAACTGGTATTATTTTAAAAGGAAAAATCCATATCCTTCTCAGTTCAGGTTCCCTTTAAAGTAGATGATCTGGAAATAAATTCTATACAGGCAGGAAAGTAGTATTTATTTCAATGGAGGTTAATATAGCAGCTTCCATAGCTGTCCAATGACCACTGTACTTTTTTTTTAAATAAAAATGTATTATGCCAATTGAGAAGAAATAAAAGTGGACCCAAATTAAAAATACAAGCTTTCAGAAATGAAATCTATTTTCTTAATTATAATAATAAATAGCAGCCTTTTTTCAGCTGCATGATGACAAATATAAAATATTTTACATTTATTGGAGAAACCCCTCCCTTCCTTTCATATTGCTGGGACAGAATCCGGCAGACTGGTGGAGTAGAAGGTATCCGGCAAATGAGGAATTGCTAATGGCTGCCCGAGCATAACCCTAGTTATGAAAAGAGGAGGGTGAAAAGCATGCACTGAAATGCACATAGCCTTGAAGGAGTGTTTATTTATCTTTGTATGTGTCAGAGTGGTACAACTTAATATTTTGAATTAAAAAAATGTTTGGTTTGGGTCCGCTTTAATCCAAGCCCCACATGCTGGTAGCTATATCGGGTAGATTTCATGAAATTATTAATCAAATATGTGTTTTGCAAAGTGGCAATAAGATCGATGTGAAAAGCACATGGTCAGAAACCTTATAACCGCTCTACAGTCAATCAATATCAGGTGTAGTGACAGCAGATTCCTGTCCAAACAACTCAGATTCCATTCTGCTCAATCGACAGAACTTTGATTTTCAGCCCGATCACTTTTCATCAGTCGAACAGCCAAAAGTCTATTAGATTCACCCTCTATTAAATCAAATGGAAGGTCGATTGAACAAAAAAAAAAAGGATTCGTGTATGGCTTCCTTAGCCCTCTGTCTCACCATCTAAAATACAGAAGCACACATAATCTGCTGTAAAGTTTACTAATATCCTTGCAAGGTAAATACCTTGGATAAGATTTTTTTTTTCTTAACAAAGCTGGAGTTTCGCTTTAAGGGAAGTGCATTGAATACATTTAGCTTGCTGATATTTTCAGGCTTTGGGTAAACACTATTGGAGTAGCTAGTTAATTGACCTTGTACTAAAGATGGAGTTTGTGCATTTCATGTTTGCGGTCATCTCACTTAAAGCTGAAACTTGCCACAGTAGAGGGAAGCCTTTTGGATCCTCCAGAACATGGGTGTCAAATTCAAATACACAGTAGTACGGAAAAAAAAATGGGACCAAGTCATCAACCTCTATTTCTAGTGGCCACTCCTCTCCCTTATAAGGTTCCCTGGTGTCTAATGCCCCCTCCTTCCTCTCCCATACAGTTCCTGGTGTCTAGTGGCCCCCTCCCTCTCCTATACTGTTCCCTGGTGTCTTGTGACTCCCCTATACAGCTCGTTGGGGCATAATGGACCCCCTCCCCATACTGTTCCCTGCTGTCTAGTGGCTCCCCTATACAGTTCCCTTGAGTCAAGTCATCCTCACTCCCAACCCTATACAGTTCCTTGGTGTCTAGTGGCCCCTTTCTCTTCACCATGTGACTTAATAGTTTCAGCGCTTAACCATATATGCTTAGTTCTCAGGTGCTCACGCGCCAAATATAATGCAATGTGAGGAAACCACTTGTAGGCCAGATTTTATGGCACTGTGTACCAGATTTCCACATGTATGCTCCAGAGGCTACTCCGATCCTTCTTGAGCCCAATTGCTGGATCCTCTTCATCTCTCCGGCATCACACTTGTCCATGAACGAGCGAGTCTGCACTGCACAGGCACGTGATGGCCTGCACTTGCACAGTAGTGCTGATGGCCCACTCCTGCACAGTAGCATGGAGCCGCTCATTTACAGAGTAAAAACCTGTGCATGCCTGATTCCATGCTACTGTAAGGGAGCTGTGCTGTCTTGCATCTGCGCAGTGCGCTCATGCTCACACATGGATGTGAGTGTGGCCACACAAACCTATTCTACAAGCCCTTGTCGAATAGATTGAGGGCTCGTTTCCACTATCGCGAATCTGCATGCGTCCAACGCATGCAGATCCGCTCATGTAATACAAGTGGATGGGCCTGTTTCCACTGTCGCGTTGTTGAGGTGCGTTTTTTTCAGCGTGAAAAAAACGCACAAAAGAGCCAACGATTTCGCCTGCGTCGGGAATCCGTGCGAATCGCCGCTAATGTATTTAATAGTAAAAACGCATGCGTTTGTTACATGCGTTTTTACCCGCGATTTCGCGTGCGATTTCGCACCTTTTTCAATTTTATTTAGCCCTGGCAGTGTCATGGTTAATTTCGCATGGCACCCTGCCATGCGAAATCGCATGCGAAATCGCGGGTAAAAACGCATGTGGAAACGCATCCGCATGCGTTTTTACAAGCGTCGGAATGCGGCCGAAATCGCGTCGCAACAGTGGAAACAAGCCCTCAGAGGTCTCAGTGCTGGAACAGCGAGCTTAAGGGGGATGGGGAGCCTCTGAGCTGTTAGGCAGCTTACCTCTACTGTGGCAAGTATGTAACTTTTCCTACAAATTTGCCTCCAGGTGTAGTAACTTAAAACTTATCTCCGCTTTTATATGGTTGCCACATAGTAAAACACTGGTTTCCTCTACCTCTAGTGAAATTTTGTGCTAAAAAAAAATCCCCACCACAAAACAGCTTCAGCTGTCTATTGTGCCCGTTATAAAGCCAAAAGATAGTGTCAAACTCACCTCATGGATTCTCCATAATGTAGAACTCGCATAACTGAGGAGTCCACCTGTGAGGATGTGAAACATACTTGATTTTGTGGGGATAGGGTGGAGCTCCAAACTACAGTGAGGAAGAAATGTTGCCATTCTAGTCTTCTGGAGATGTAGCCCAGCTGCAGTGACTGAGCCCATCAGTGCCTGTCTGAGGCCACAAGTGGAAGTGGCTTCTAATATATCATTGCTTAACAATGTAGTGCAGCGTATGTTTAAAAGGAAACCATAGTGTCTTTCAATACGAATACATTTAAATATTTTTGGTGAAGCTTGCTTTGAAGAACTCCTATTGTGATTTCCACAAGTACATGCTTTATGACCCAAGTTTTTTAAAAACTTTATTTCATGATCATCTTTGAATTCTCCCCCTAATTGCTGTTGGACATTGCAATTACAGTAGTTCTTCCATTTTTTTTAAACTGTGCGGATAAAATCTTACTGCATTTGCCAGTATTCTTCTCAATCAGTTTGAGAAGACTGTTGATGATGTGCATTGATTGGGGTTGGGGTGCTGTAAAACACTATGCAGCCCTATTAGAGCCCTTTCACACTGAGCAAGTTGCGTTGCGTTGCGTTGACATTGCTGTGCAACGTAGCCGAAAAGTCACATTGCGTTGCAGTGCAGCCATACAGTGAGGCATACAGTACAATGAAAATATGCCTCACTGTAAACGCACGCATTTCCCAGTTAACAAACAGCATGCTCTGCATTACTGCGTTGGAATCCACCGCGATCAACGTGAAAGCCCTATTACGCTGCAATGATAATGGTCACAGTTTTTCAAATATTTCACACAAGTCAAATTTACTATGCTGAGCTCATCTTACTGACACATATACCCCCCTCCCCCCAAAAAAAAATACTATGGTTTCTTTTTAAACTGTAATGTTTATGTGGTCATATGATAGATGGCCCACTTATGTTTTTTTTCTCTAGCTGTCATCAATATTATGTCTGTTTGCAGTCACCATTCATTTGTAGTTAGCATTACAACTGCTTAACTACAAATAAAAGGTTATTTTATATGGGACCAAAGTAATATTATTATCTTGACTTGAATGAAAGTCAATAGAGCTGCTTCATTTTGTAGAAAGGACAAAGAAATTATATCTTGATAGAAATTTGGATAGCCAGAGGTTGGAAATGTCAAAATTGCAATACACCATTATTACATCTGCTTAACGTAAACCAAATTTCTTTCTGTTTTGCATAGTGTGGAAAAAGGTTAGAATGTCTTTTGGTTTTTGTTGATGTGTGTATCCACACTTGGCAGAGTTTGCCTAACTTCCTTTGCTGAGGGGAATTAGTCTCTCTGCCATTTTGTCTTGTAGCGTTTGGAGGAGTAAGTTAGATCCTCTGAGAATATTATTGCTGTCCCTCACTTTGGTTTCTGGCAGCCCCAGAGCTCATGTTAAAGGCGCGTACACACACCATACTTCTGCACACGACAGGTCCGCCAGACCCTCCCACTGGGTGGACGTTCAGCCTACAGTAGCACGTGTGTACGCGCTGTCGGCAGACTGATAAGGCTGTTTCTGAACGATCCACTGAGCCACACAGACACAAAATAGTAGATAAGGAATTATTTCTAATCTGGTCAGGTAGCAGTAACAACCTGATAGAAGTTGTAGCCCTTTCCCATGCATTGGAAGGAAAGCTTTGCTACCTTATTAGCCCCTATTCTAAATTTTTGGCTCGTACTTAAATGTGCTTAAAATATCGTATAGTGGTTTCCTGATCAATAATGTTATAGATTTGCATTAGTTTACCCCATTTTAAAATACAGGCATGTCAACCTCAGTATGTATAATACTGAGTTTTACTCAGATAGAAAAATAGCTGCACTGTGTCCTGTAGAACTTTTATTCAATCCACACCAGGTTTGCAAGAGCACTCATTATATACCCATTGGGTAGATACTTGGAGAGGTGCTTTAGTAAATCTGGACCATTGTCACTGTAGGTAAGGCGTTTGTACTAGATAAAGTCATAATGCAGTGTTGCTTCTTTATTTAAACTAGGGCTGCCACAGAAGATTGATTTTACCTTTGTATCATGTATATTAGCAGAGCCAATGAAAATATATTTGTAGTGTAAAGGTCAAGGCTGGATTAGCCAGAATGTGCTAGCTGACTCAGATAGTACCAGCCGTTCTGTGCATCTGACTGGCCACGTACTAATTCTGCTGCATGATACTCAGCTTTAGGCCTCTTTTCCACAAGCAGCAGAGGGCGGTGAATTCACTGCTTGTCAGTTGCTCCCGTTCACCAGCCAGACGCTTGCTTGCACACGGGACGTGCGGTGGACAGGCAGCCCCCATGTAGTGAGAATTGCTGTGTTCAGACACAACAATATGACTTTTTTTCACCACTAGGTAATGCTGCCACATATCAAACGTGATAGGTGCGGTGTTGCCAAAAGCTTCCATTTGGCTGCATGTAATTGTAGCCTAATGGCACTTGTGGCTGGCAGCTTAAATCAGAACTCTGTGCAGTTTTGCTAATAGCCTTTAACAAATGAAATATTGCAGAGCCCTGACCATTTTCATAAAATAAATGAAAACAAATAATTAGTAAGGTGCCTTATGGGCCCTGAAAGTATGGGAGCGAGGCATACTTTCTCTGAACTGTTTGCCTCACTGTATGGTCTTTGCTATTTGATACCAACACAACTTACACAGTGTGAGAGGGCCCTTATAGTTGTACCGTCCCAGTCTCTGCTGAGCAGTTTTACCACAGTGAGATGCTTTTCTGCCACACCCATCGGTGTGCTTGAATGTTTACATGTGTGCTTAGCTTGTAGCCAGAAGTTCTCATCCGATTCAGAGAATGGCAGCTTCAAGCCACTCACACTGAGGCAGGGGTCACACTTGTCTTTCAGTTTTCTACACTTTGCAGAAAACTGAAAGACAAGTGTGACCCCTGCCTTACAGCAACTAATGTAATTTATAGAGAAAACTGACAAATTGCGCAATATGTCAGTTTTTTTCTGCATTAAAGTGTGACCTTGCTTATTGATTAACATGAGTTCTCAGTTGAAGTCAGTTTTTCTGTGCAGAAAACGCGTACGAAAGCCGATAAGTGTGACCCCTGCCTGATACTTTTCTTTGTAACAGATCCCCTTTAACAATGAAACTTTTCTAGAAGTAGGCAACAAACTGGTGTGCCGCTCTCTGCTACACTGTAATAGCTGGCGGATCCCCAATCCATGGATTCAGCATCTCTCTCCTGAGACAGGCGCTGCCTCATAAACGTTGTAGCTGTACACAGCTATCAGTTGCAATCTTTACTTCTCTTGTCACTTTAATGAGTATGGTGGCTAGAAGAGATGGCAACTGTGATCTGTAAAGAAGCACAGCACAGGACCGCAAGCAATAGTGGGGTACCGCAACATATCTATGCATCTGAGGATTTATCAGCTTTCACAATACCCAGAATTCAGCCTTGACCATTTACTCTAACAGCTACACATCACTGACAAGCAGGGCATTACTTGTGTTATAAATATAGGGAAAGCTGCCTGGAAATGTGAAACTGATGGCAGTGAATCAGGATGACTCTAGGAAATGCGTTTGGTGGACCATATAGATTTATTATATTGGGAAGATTAGCCTTGCAGGACAATTTGGGTTTTTTTTTTAAAGGGAGGTTGAATAGTTGAATATCACTTGGATTGATTACAGCTGTATAGATTGGATCAGTGTAATTGTAGCCCATGGGTATATTATACCAAATATGGCATCTGTAGTGTAAGCTCAATAGAAAACAGCTTTGACATATTGCATACAGATGGTTGAAGTGGCGTTTTATCACTCAAGCCCAAAGCTGCCCGATTCTGTTTTGCAGCCTGTAGTAAATTATTGCTTGCTACTTTCAAACAAAACTGTGAAAATAATGCACATTTTAAAAAGTTGAACAATACGCAGCAAAGGGTTAACAAGTCCCACTGCGGTTTTAATGCTGTGGTGAGGATACAATACTTAGAAGTCACACGGTATGCAAACCTCACACCTACATCACTATTTTGTTTTGTGGGTTTTACTTTTATTTTTTTTCTTCTTTATCTCGTAGTGGATAGTGAAATCGCCTTAATAAAAATAAAAAATGAAGATATGCAGACCCCTTCATAAATATGACCCTGACTTGCATTTGAATCAAATGCAATAACACAAGTATATTTTGTAACGTAGTGTTTTTGTTTTGTTTTTTTCTCTCCTATGATTAGGGCATGTTAACAAATGAAGCAAGTCTTTCAGAATGTGCATATTGTATACATCTGTAACTTTAAACACTTGTACAAAGAGGAGAGACTAGTGCACTTTATTTCGTGCTGATATAGGAACATATCACTAAGTTAGGTTGAAGCTGTAAAGCTTTTGCATCCCTTGCTGAAAATAGTCCACATGGAGCAGACGTGGGTAAGCGGTCCTCCTCTGTAAGATGCAGAAATGATAACCACCCTGTGTTTTGTCTACAACTACTCTGCACCTGGAAGTTGTTGATGCGCTAAATAAAAATGTGAGCTTATTTTGAAATGAACGTTGTTGAATTTGTATACATTTAATCTCTGCTGACAGGATACAAGTCTGTGAAGTTAGGCCCATGACACAAGAATGAGTGAGAATTTTGCAACTATCGGAGTGATTAAATGCTGCAATGTGTTCCATTTATTGTAATAGAATGGCTATGTTGCTAAGTCGCAAGTGATTTTCTGCTGAACTGCCAGCAATTGGAATTTATCAGTGTTTTATGTCAGCGACACAACTGCCTATTTGTTTATATTATCTACAAATCTATGTTTGTAGGTATATTCAGCAGAAACCCTTGAGTCAGCTGTACATCATGTACATCTCACACGTTTGTGACATGGGCCTTGAAAAATATATACGGGTGAGCAGATTTTTTGCTTGGTTCCACTAGCTGGTGCCACAAGTTGGCACTGTTTTGTTTATGTTGCCCCCTAAAGTGTAAATGCAGTGATAAAAGACGTATTGCAAATGTGTTAAGATTCTTTCCTCAGGAATGCTGCAGTTGTATTTTATTATTAATATTGCTTCTAGTACCGGATAGGACACTGCAGGACCTCCCATGATTTACATGCAACAGGCTTCATCACTCTGTTCCTGCCTCCATTGTGATGTGGTGTACAGCACGAGCGCTGTAATTACAGTGCAGGAGATTTGGGCGCAGCCGGTGCCACCATAGACCGTAACAGGAATTACGGCTAAAGCGGCGCACACTGAGACAATTCTGTGCCGTCAGAAGACGGCGCTGAAGTTGCATTTAACCTCTTGAGGACTACAGTGCTAAACTCCCCTAGTGACCAGGCCATTTTTATTAAAATGTGCCACTGCAGCTTTAAGGCTTAGCTGCAGGGCCGCACAACACAGCACACAAATGATTCCCCCCCCCCCCCCTTTTCTCCCCACCAACAGAGCTCTCTGTTGGTGGAGTCTGATCGCCCACAGATATTTTTTTTTTACAAATATTTTTGTTACTGGTTTTTATTAAAAACAGTATGTTTCTTTAAATCTATTCCCTCCCTCCCTCCCCACAGCCAGCCAATTATGGCGATCGGCTGTCATAGGCTTCTGCCTATGAGAGCCGATCGCTCTCCAGTGTCCCGGGGGACAGCCGTGTCACACGGCTGTCTCCAGTACAGTGCTGCTGCCGATCGCAGCGCTGTACGTGTAAATAGACGGCGATCACGCCGTCTAACAGTCTCGAGACTGAAGGCGGGGTGGAGCTCCGCCCCCCAAGCTGCACGCGATCTCCTGCATTAGCTAGCCCCAGGACTTTACGCCAATCGGCATTAGGCGGTCCTGGGGCTGCCGCTGCGGCCACGCCCTTCGGCGTGATGCGGTTCGGCAAGAGGTTAAACCACTGTAATTTGGCCGCCAGCAATAGCTGGAAGCTGAATTACATCATTCCCCACTATCCACATGGACCTAGAAGGGCAATAGTATTTAACGCTGCCAGGAACTTGTGCAGCAGCAGGATAAGCCATACCGGCTGTATCCTGTGCCCAAGTCTCCCAGCGGCGATTTTATACGTATGCATACAGCAGTAGACAAATAGAACAGATCCATAAATCCTTTCCATTGTGATGCAGTGTGCTGTAGTGCCTTCCAACCCTGCACATTTTTCTGGGAAGCACATCTTCACACAGGACCACAGAAGGCATGTTGTGCTAACCATATGTGTCAGAGCAATGTAGATGGCGTAAACAACTCTACATGTGGCTGGATTCACAATCCAGGAAGTCCAGTCACATAAGTGGCAGAAATACCAGTTTGGTGCCATGTATCCATCTAGAGAATTGCTAGAAGTAATTCAGATGGATGTTATATGACTTGTGTAAAGAAAGGAGGCTGCAGCTTGCTGCATGTAAACAGTTAAACATGCTACAGCATCATGTACACCAGGGGTGCTGCTTCACCAAAGCAAATCAAGCAGTTGCTTGGGGCATCACCTGCAGCAGGGTGCCTCCCTTGCTGCCAGGGCCGCCCTGTGTGTGTGTATGGGGGGGGAGGGGCAGGCACCATTGACTTACCTATACTGGAGGTGGCTACCTATGCTGGAGCGATACCTTGCTTTCCTTTTTGGGGTGGGTGGCTGCCTGTGATTACGGGAACAGCGGCCTCTGATGTGGATGTGCCGCATTGGGCCACAGTAACCTTTGCAGCATCCCTGATGTACACTTTCAGAAGCAAAGCTAATAATGAAATGTAATTGCATTGTTGATGAGGGACTGATTTTGAGCACATTTGAGAAATATATTTTATCTTTGTAGTTAACCTGTAAATAAACCCGTTAGGATAGAAACATATGACCTGTCATTGCTGATTATTTTTAGAAGCGCCAGTCAAACTGGCATATATAATACTGTGAATCTGTTTTTAAAGCAATTGTGTGGAGGATAGTTCAGGTATGACGTCCCTGCTGATCCCCTATGTTGTATGAAATTCTGACCACAGACCTGACTGTCTGGGCCATTCCTTACACCATGTGACTACAAGTTGGCCTCTGATCTGCAAAGCAACATGAAAGTCTATGGGACTTTCAAGTTAACATGCAGATCACACACAATGTGCGGTGCGGCATAACTGACAGCACTGCACATAATGTGAACAAGCCCTGAGGGCCCTTTTCCACTGCAAAACACAACGTATTCGTTTTGTGTTTGCGGTTGCCCAATTTAGATGTGCGTTTTTTGAAGAATCGCATGTTGGGAGAATTCTGTGCTAGTTTTGTGGTTTTCTAACTGCTCCCACAGCTTCAGAAGCACAGAGAATACACTGGCTATTAGCACTGAACTAAAGTAGACACTGTAAAACGGTCTTTTTAAGTTCATACAACTGATTCACCCACATTGAACAGGGATATAGACAAATTATGAAGCAGTATGTCCGCAATATTCTAAACCGTCTAAGCTCAGGCTTATATAATTACCAGTACAAATCTGCAATTGGTTCTCTTTAAAGGTCCTAAACTTTAAGCTGCCGGTTTACCTTCAGTTCACTATGATCATTGCACAGGACAGTTGTCTTGGTATTTGGCTCTAGACACTGAAGCAAGAATTAAAAATGACAGGCCTGGAGCTTTGTACTCTAAAAACAAGTCAGCAATGACAGCACTCATATTTCTAGCCCAACAAGCTCTATATAAGGGTACATACTCAAGTGGTGGTGCATCTACTGTATGATACAGACTGACAACCATTACAGACTAGCCCCATTCATTTCTATGGGAACCACATATTTTGCAGTGCTTAACCCAGACCACAGCACACAGATGCACTAACAGCGAATGTTGATGCTTCTTCCACATGGCACCCTGAGGTCTCAAGTGAACAGGATAGGACATGTTTTAATGCAGTCAAGAGCTTCAGATCATAGAACAAATACACTGTACAGTATATGCACCACTACATAAGTGTGCATGCAGTCTTAAACCCCATTTGACCTGTTCCCTAAATTAGAAAACCTTCCTAAATTAGAATTTTTTATTTTTATACTTAAATTTGGACTTCAGGCTAATTTATAAATAGTTTGAGAAAAGTAAAGGAAAACAGAAGTTGTGAGGTTGCTCTTTAGAATTGGTTGCCGAGACAACTACTCATCTTTTGTTCAAAATGTATTTTTCCCCTTTTTTTTTTTATAAATCTGCCTCTTAATAGTTTATTCATGTTTGTCTCTTGTTAGCCGCCATGTGTCAGGAAACCTGCAACACAATTTGTGTCTGTCTCTGCTGTGATAAACCTAGACCTAATATCCATCAGTACTCTCACTTCTGTCTCTTAGATTGGGGATGTCTTTGCACGTATTTTGACCCTTTGATCCATTCTTTAGCATTATATGCCAAGAATTTGTCAGATGCCTCCTCACAGGTACCCTACAATATCAGAAGACTAAAACAATAGCTGTTAGGGCAGCAGAAGGGATAATATATGAGATATTAATCCGTTGTGTGTATACTGTTTAATATTAAAGAAATGTTATTGTTTTAATATAATAAATGAAAAGGTTACTTTTTTGGAAGCTGTCACTTGTGTGCTGTTTTTTTCTATATGGTTCGATCTGGTGCATCTTCATTTCTGGCTACCTGAATCTTTGCCGTCACCTGCTACACTTTGACAGAGTAACCAAGCAGTTCGGGGTGACCCAAACCACTAGGAAAATATAGGGGACTTAAAGAGACCAAAAAGCCCTCTGTCTCCTTTAGTACCCTATACTTTCCTAGTGGTTTGGGTCACCCCGAGCTGCTTGGTTACTCTGTTGTACCGGTCCAAGCCCTATTCCATAGAGCCATATCAATCCCTGCCATGCACTGAGTAGGACCAATAATCTGAAACAGGCTGTCTGCATGTGGGGTTGGTGTGGCTCTGTAAAATTTAAAGCTATAGGCTTGCTATACACCAGCTGTTCTGGAAATAAGCCTTGCTTCAGGTGCATAAAGAGATAATTTGCATATTCAGTGGTGTGCATTTTGGGTAACTACAGTTACACACTTAAATAATTAAGGACCGCCTCACGCCAATGTGCGTGACCGCAGCGGCAGCCCCAGGACCGCCTAACGCCAATTCGCGTCAAGTCCTGGGGCTGCAGTTGCCCAGGGAACGACCGCGCGATCGTTCCCTGCCGCTTCACGGAACGGAGTTCCGTGACTAGCCTGCTAGCCACCGATCGCGGCTAGCAGGCTGCTTGTAAACGTAAGGGGAAAGAAATCCCCTTTGCTTACAAGCGTACAGCACTGCCGGGGGCCTCTGATTGGCTGATGCCTATGAGAGGCGGAACAGGACGGATCGCCGTCCTGTTCCAAATTACATGACGGAGGGTAGGGAGGTGGGCGGGGAGAGAGAGAGCCTCGCTGAGGCATCTGGAAAAAATAAAATAAACAAAGCCTGCAGCGATCGGACCCCTCCGGCGGCATGTTCCCTTAGGGACAAAAAAAGGTTGGTGAGTCCGATCGCTGGGCACCTAAGCTGGGCTGTGCATGAGGCTGAAAATCCTGCACAGCCCAGCACTACAAAATTGAGCCTGGTCTTTAGGGGGGGGGGGGGGGGGTTACCACTGCAGTCGTCAAGTGGTTAAATCTGAATTATTGCAAATACCTTCTGTTTTAAGAAGGCAAAACCACACTAAGCTGCTACTCTTTGTAACTTTAACAAAACAAATGCAGGCAGATACCAGAAACTTTGATAAAATGGTGGTATGATTGCTTCCCCAGAACTTAGTTTTGCTCACTGCAGTGATCTACATTCAGGAACATGGTCAGTTCTGCATAAGGGTAATTGGATCTTATGACAATGCTCCATACCACCACAAAATGCAAGATTTGCCATTTTAAATGGCCTGTTTTCAAGCTGCATGTAATTTGCATGTCTTTGTTATTAACCAAGAGTTTACTGAGCCTAGCACAATAGCAAATATATAGTGCAGGAGGATATTACAAAACCATACAGCATAGTAACAAAATACATAACAAGATGGCATGACATCACATGTAGAACGCACAGTGCAAGCATTAAGGATCATAATACAGTGCTATAAGCTACACAAAGTTTAGTTTGAGGTCCAAACAAGGCAGGCCCAATACAAAAGGATCCCAAACCCCTAAAAGCTATCCACTCTTCCCAGATAGCCTCATAGCAATCTAAGTTTTCAATGCTAGCATAAAAGATCCTGTCAGATTTCACAATCAAATCCAACCTATTCTTAACAAGTTGAAAATCTAGGTTGGCCACTTTCCACATAAAAGCAACACACCAGTGAGCCGATAATAGTATATAATTATGCATAATGCACAAAACACTTTGAGCGGTATAGGAGAGCATGAGGTGTGGTTAAAGAGATTGGGATGCAATTTGCATTTATTGTTTGTCTTTATTACATTTGTATTTACAGATTACCCAGCAAGGTCATGGTGAACCAGAACTCCCTGGAGTGTGTAAGGGGCTGCAAAGGACCAAAAGGCCTTCTTAATAAATATGCAAAACAAAAAAGTTTGCCTTCTTAAAACAGAAGGTATTTGTGATTATTCAGATTGGATTGAGCATATGTCATCTCCCACAATGCTTCACTGCTGAATATGCAAATTATCCTTTGTTGTCCCTGTAAGCTAAACACATCTCCAGAGCAGCTGGAATGCAATGTTGTGTCATTTTTATTTAAGGATTTTTTTGAATTAGTAAACAAATCAAACAAAATGCATAACATGTCAGTTGAGCCAAGTAGGATATATAGAAAATATGTCAATAAGAACCCATGCATTTGTTGGCTAGCCTAATGGAAAGGGTGTTCTAAATGTGAAGGAAGAGGTACAGAGTAGATTTCAGAGTGTGGAAAATGTGTTCCTTGTGGTAAATCCATCAAATTGTGTGCAGTAGCCAAGATGAGGTTGGTAAAATGCCTTTCCAATACTTGGCATTAAGGCAACTATTAGCTGCACAAATCAGAGCTACAAGTTTGCTCTTGTATTTATTGAAACCTGGGCATTTTTTGTGAAAGAATGCTACGCTCCTCTCTTTATGAAGTAGGAATCCCAAGGTAGGTGAGATTTGATGAAAGTGCCCATCCAGAAAGCTCCCGGCCCCCGGAGCGTGACAAAGAGCAACTGAGCCATGTTACTGGGGTGGCTAGCAGATGATCTGAGCCCACAACCTAAAGGGGGCAGAAGGAAGCCCTACGTAAGTATCAATTCTTTTGGTCCCTTCGACACAGGTACATTTTAAAGCAAACCTGTAAGTTTTAAATAGAGAAGTCCAGATACTTACCTCGGTAGAAGGAAGCCTCTGAATCCTCCAGCGGTTTCCGATGTCCTCCTCCAGACAACCGATTATCGCCGGGACCCTCTGAAAGTTTGCAGGTGTGCTCCCATACTTGAAAGAGCGTGTCCGCACTGCGCAGGTGCAGTATGGCTCTCATCTAAAAGTAGCACTGAGCCTCATGCTCTGCAGAAAAAGCCGGGCCCGAACAGCTCTGTGCTACTGTGCAGGCCTAATGGCAAGCAGGAAATTCAGGGTGTCCAAATTTGATGGAAGAGGTACCCTTGTTTACAAACAGGAGCACAGCCATGAGCACCTCTTCAACAAATCATTGTTGAAGAGGTTGTGGGGGTCCCAGCACTGGAACAGTGAGGCGAAGAGGGACGAGGCTTCCCTCTACTAAGGCAAGTACCCATTTAGGTCACTTTTTTCCTACAGGTTCACTTTAATTTTAGCTCATTGTTTAGGAGTATGGTGCTATCCATTACGATCGCTTTTGCTTTTTCCTTTAATATTATGTTGGACGAGACCTTAGCCATATTAGTAAGGATCTCATCCCAATCATTTGTGGAATCAATAGACATCAGTTCAGATCATTTTTCTATGGGCAACATAGGGAGTCGTACCATAAAAAGAAGTGTAGATAAATTATGAGGCACGGTCCATCTGCCACCAAGACTTATTCATTAATGATAGGGGTCATATCCTAGTTAGCAGACATAAAGATGACGGAACTTAAAGAGAACCTATACTGAGTAAAAATATTTAAAATAAACACATGAGGTAACTTCAAATGAACATTGCATAGTTACCTTGTCATCAGTTCCTCTCAGAAGCTCACCATTTTCTTCTGACAATAATCCCTTCCAGTTCTGACAATATTTTGTCAGATCTGAAATATATCAGTTGCTGTCAGTAAAATATCAGTTGCTGTCAGTTACAGCTGAGAGGAACACTGATGTACCAGGTAATGTCCATGTTTCCCTATGGCTCAAGTGGGCGATGTTACAGTTTAACTGTGTACTGACCAGAAAGCTGTTATGGGTAATAGCCATTTTCAAAATGGAGGACGGAAAATTCCCTTGATCACAGTGAACAAATAGGACGCGGGACAGGAGAAAGACACTGAGGAGTAGACTACACGGGAGGTAAGTATGACTTGTGTATGTTTAATTTGACTTTTAATTTTCAGTTCAGGTTTTCTTTAACCACTTCCCGACCACCTAACGCACAGAGGCGGCCGGGAAGTGGACCCCGCAAGGACCAGCTTATGTCCAAAGGCGGCGGTCCTTTTAGGGGCATGGGCAGCGCGATCGCGTCACTCGTGACGCGATCGGCCGCCGGCGACTGGCTCCGCCCCCCTCGCGCTGTAACCCGCCGGCCGTTCGGAAGCGCCGGTGGGTTACTAGCACCCGGATCGCAGCATACAAAGTGTATAATACACTTTGTAATGTTTACAAAGTGTATTATACAGGCTGCCTCCTGCCCTGGTGGTCCCAGTGTCCGAGGGACCACCAGGGCATGCTGCAGCCACCCTAGTCTGCACCCAAGCACACTGATTTCCCCCCCACTGCCCCCTGATCGCCCACAGCACCCCTCAGGACCCCCCCTGCCCACCCCCCAGACCACTGTTTGCACCCAATCACCCCCCTAATCACCCATCAATCACTCCCTGTCACTATCTGTCAACGCTATTTTTTTTTTATCCCCCCCCTGCCCCCTGCTCCCTCCTGATCACCCCCCCACCCCTCAGATACTCCCCAGACACCCCCCCCCCCCCGTGTACTGTATGCATCTATCCCCCCTGATCACCTGTCAATCACCCATCAATCACCCCCTGTCACTGCCACCCATCAATCAGCCCCTAACCTGCCCCTTGCGGGCAATCTGATCACCCACCCACACCAATAGATCGCCCGCAGATCCGACGGCCGATCACCTCCCAAGTGCAGTGTTTACATCTGTTCTCTACCCTAAACACCCACTAATTACCCATCAATCACCCCCTATCACCACCTGTCACTGTTACCCATCAGATCAGACCCTAATCTGCCCCTTGCGGGCACCCAATCACCCGCCTACACGCTCAGATTGCCCTCAGACCCCCCCTTATCAATTCGCCAGTGCAATATTTACATCTGTTCTTCCCTGTAATAACACACTGAGCACCTGTCAATCACCCATCAATCACCCCCCGTCACTGCCACCCATCAATCACCCCCTGTCACTGCCACCCATCAATCAGCCCCTAACCTGCCCCTTGCGGGCAATCTGATCACCCACCCACACCAATAGATCGCCCGCAGATCCGACGTCCGATCACCTCCCAAGTGCAGGGTTTACATCTGTTCTCTACCCTAAACACCCACTAATTACCCATCAATCACCCATCAATCGCCGCCTATCACCACCTGTCACTGTTACCCATCAGATCAGACCCTAATCTGCCCCTTGCGGGCACCCAATCACCCGCGTACACTCTCATATTGCCCTCAGACCCCCCCTTATCAATTCGCCAGTGCAATATTTACATCTGTTCTTCCCTGTAATAACCCACTAATTACCCATCAATCACCACCTGTCACTGTTACCCATCAGATCAGGCCCTAATTTGCCCCGTGTGGGCTCCTGATCACTCGGGCCAAACCCTCAGACCCCCTTCCGATCACCTCCCCAGTGCATTGATTGCATCTATTTTCCCCTCTAACCACCCCCTGAGACACCCATCAATCACCTCCTGTCACCCCCCTAGCACTCCTATCCATCAGATCAGGCCCAATACAACCTGTCATCTAAAAGGCCACCCTGCTTATGACCGGTTCCACAAAATTCCCCCCCTCATAGACCACCTGTCATCAAAATTTGCAGATGCTTATACCCCTGAACAGTCATTTTGAGACATTTGGTTTCCAGACTACTCACGGTTTTGGGCCCGTAAAATGCCAGGGCGGTATAGGAACCCCACAAGTGACCCCATTTTAGAGAAAAGACACCCCAAGGTATTCTGTTAGGTGTATGACGAGTTCATAGAAGATTTTATTTTTTGTCAAAAGTTAGCGAAAATTGATTTTTATTGTTTTTTTTTTTCACAAAGTGTAATTTTTCACTAACTTGTGACAAAAAATAAAATCTTCTATGAACTCGCCATATACCTAACGGAATACCTTGGGGTGTCTTCTTTCTAAAATTGGGTCACTTGTGGGGTTCCTATACTGCCCTGGCATTTTAGGGGCCCTAAACCATGAGGAGTAGTCTAGAAAACAAATGCCTCAAAATGACCTGTGAATAGGACGTTGGGCCCCTTAGCGCACCTAGGCTGCAAAAAAGTGTCACACATGTGGTACCGCCGTACTCAGGAAAAGTAGTATAATGTGTTTTGGGGTGTATTTTTACACATACCCATACTGGGTGGGAGAAATCTCTCTGTAAATGGACAATTGTGTGTAAAAAAAACAAACAATTGTCATTTACAGTGTGGCGGTACCACATGTGTGGCACTTTTTTACACCCTAAGTACGCCAATGAGTACCTTTAGGATTTCACAGGTCATTTTGCGACATTTGGTTTCAAGACTACTCCTCACGGTTTAGGGCCCCTAAAATGCCAGGGCAGTATAGGAACCCCACAAATGACCACATTCTAGAAAGAAGACACCCAGAGGTATTCCGTTAGGAGTATGGTGAGTTCATAGAAGATTTTATTTTTTGTCCCAAGTTAGCGGAAAATTACACTTTGTGAAAAAAAACAATTAAAATCAATTTCCGCTAACTTGTGACAAAAAAATAAAAACTTCTATGAATTCACCATACTCCTAACGGAATACCTTGGGGTGTCTTCTTTCTAAAATGGGGTCATTAGTGGGGTTCCTATACTGCCCTGGCATTTTAGGGGCCCTAAACCGTGAGGATTAGTCTTGAAACAAAAATGACCTGTGAAATCCGAAAGGTACTCATTGGACTATAATGTGTTTTAGGGTGTATTTTTACACATACCCATGCTGAGTGGGAGAAATCTCTCTGTAAATGGACAATTGTGTATAAAAAAAATCAAACAATTGTCATTTACAGAGATATTTCTCCCACCCAGCATGGGTATGTGTAAAAATTTACCCCAAAACACATTATACTACTTCTCCTGAGTACGGCAATACCACATGTGTGGCACTTTTTTGCAGCCTAACTGCGCTAAGGGGCCCAAAGTCCAATGAGCACCTTTAGGCTTTACAGGGGTGCTTACAATTTAGCACCCCCCAAAATGTCAGGACAGTAAACACACCCCACAAATGACCCCATTTTGGAAAGTAGACACTTCAAGGTATTCAGAGGGGCATGGTGAGTCCGTGGCAGATTTCATTTTTGTTTGTCGCAAGTTAGAAGAAATGGAAACTTTTTTTTTTTGTCACAAAGTGTCATTTTCCGCTTACTTGTGACAAAAAATAATATCTTCTATGAACTCACTATACCTCTCAGTGAATACTTTGGGATGTCTTCTTTTCAAAATGGGGTCATTTGGGGGGTATTTACACTATCCTGGAATTCTAGCCCCTCATGAAACTTGTCAGGTGCTCACAAAAGTCAGAGATGCTGGAAAATGGGAAAATTCACTTTTTGCACCATAGTTTGTAAACGCTATAACTTTTACCCAAACCAATAAATATAGGCTGAATGGTTTTTTGTTTTTTTTTATCAAAAACATGTTTGTCCACATTTTTCATGCTGCATGTATACAGAAATATTACTTTATTTGAAAAATGTCAGCACAGAAAGTTAAAAAAATCATTTTTTTGCCAAAATTCATGTCTTTTTTGATGAATATAATAAAAAGTAAAAATTGCAGCAGCAATCAAATAGCACCAGAAGAAAGCTGTATTAGTGACAAGAAAAGGAGCCAAAATTCATTTAGGTGGTAGGTTGTATGAGCGAGCAATAAACCGTGAAAGCTGCAGTGGTCTGAATGGAAAAAAAGTGCCTGGTCCTTAAGGGGGGCAAAACGCCCACGGTCCTCAAGTGTAAGTGCAGGTAACAGAAAAAAATAGCTTTTTGCACTGCTAGGAAGGTGGTACAGTAGTGACTTCTACAGGTGTTCAGTGGTATCCAATTGTAATATTTCACCAGGAGGCTAAAAGTATGAATCCCTGCTTGCTTCCACCTTTACAACTGATACCATGGCCTGTGAATTGAATCTCAGGGTTATGGGATAGAGGTTTTAGTATGGCACGGGGATAGCACATCTTGGCCTTTTTAACCCAGTTATACCAGGTTTCTATTGCTTGTTTTGAAAAGATGAAGGAAAGCACAACCCCGCTAGTGTTGTAAGATAGGATGTGCCCAGGCTACTCGATCACCACTCGAGTTCTGAATCAAAGAAGAAGAAAAGCCGGCACCATCCAATGCTCTTTTACTATTTATTGAAGGCTGTCATAATAGTACAGATGTACAAGCAGCGACGTTTCGGAGCGATGTCCTAGCTCCTTTATCAAGCCATGACAGCCACACAAGTAATGCATCTACAAACAAGTTTATATAGTACATCATATCAACCTAAACCAATCACAGGCTAGTATTCCATTAGCCAATCCCTGTCAGGCATGCTTAGGCCGGACCTGATGGGGAACTATTTTCATAGTGAGAGAACCAATGAGAAAGATCTGCTCACCTTTAAAATGTGTCCGTTCACCTAGCCACGCACTGCGCCGAAGACAGCCCTCAATCCCACAATGCACAGCGTTGGTACCACCCACCGGTACGCCGGACCTAGTGGGGAACTGTGTATGTGGGAGGGCAACACTGCAACGTCATAGACGTTGCCGGGGAGACGGCAGAACGCGGGCGGAAGGTCCGCCCGCCTATAGAGGCAAGACGCGCACGTCACTTGTCTCACGCCGGCTGATCACGTGGAAACGAATCCACCAATCAGTCGGCCCGCCGTCTCCCTGTATGACAACAGCAGCATCGGAGCATGCCGCGTTGTCAAGGAGATGGAACGCCAATGGGGCTGTCCGTGCGGGGAGATGGAGAGCGGACACATAAGCTAAGCAAGAAAAAGTCTCAACTGTCTCAAAACACAGCGGACATTAGTTAAATCACCGAGACTTGTGAAGGTCTCTAACATTTACATCAACACAGAGGCACAAACTGTAAGGTAACAAACAAAGATACAGAAACAGAATAAAAATAAAGATGAAAATATTGCATAATGGACAACGTTAAGGGCTAAAAAAGCCCATATAAATACCAAAATAGGGCTAAACTGTTATATAAGTGGCAATAGATCGTATTCACGATTCATACCACGGGGCTCCAAGGTATCGAGTGTGCGTATCCAATGAGCTTCACGGTACAAAAGCTGCCTATGTCTATCTCCACCACGTTTTAAAGGAGGCACGCTGTCAATAATCTGACAGCGTAACTGGCTAACATTGTGTTTAAAAAGAGCAAAATGGCAGGCAACTGGTTGATCCGTGAGGGGAGACCACTCAGAAATTTAAGGTCAGATTATCCTCACACAAACATGCTATCCGAGAGCATCTCACGGATCAACCAGTTGCCTGCCATTTTGCTCTTTTGCCCTTAACGTTGCTTTTTTAGCCCTTAACGTTGTCCATTATGCAATATTTTCATCTTTATTTTTATTCTGTTTCTGTATCTTTGTTTGTTACCTTACAGTTTGTGCCTCTGTGTTGATGTAAATTTTAGAGACCTTCACAAGTCTCGGTGATTTAACTAATGTCCGCTGTGTTTTGAGACAGTTGAGACTTTTTCTTGCTTAGCTTATGTGTCCGCTCTCCATCTCCCCGCACGGACAGCCCCATTGGCGTTCCATCTCCTTGACAACGCGGCATGCTCCGATGCTGCTGTTGTCATACAGGGAGACGGCGGGCCGACTGATTGGTGGATTAGTTTCCACGTGATCAGCCGGCGTGAGACAAGTGACGTGCGCGTCCTGCCTCTATAGGCGAGCGGACCTTCCGCCCGCGTTCTGCCGTCTCCCCGGCAACGTCTATGACGTTGCAGTGTTGCCCTCCCACATACACAGTTCCCCACTAGGTCCGGCGTACCGGTGGGTGGTACCAACGCTGTGCATTGTGGGATTGAGGGCTGTCTTCGGCGCAGTGCGTGGCTAGGTGAACGGACACATTTTAAAGGTGAGCAGATCTTTCTCATTGGTTCTCTCACTATGAAAATAGTTCCCCATCAGGTCCGGCCTAAGCATGCCTGACAGGGATTGGCTAATGGAATACTAGCCTGTGATTGGTTTAGGTTGATATGATGTACTATATAAACTTGTTTGTAGATGCATTACTTGTGTGGCTGTCATGGCTTGATAAAGGAGCTAGGACATCGCTCCGAAACGTCGCTGCTTGTACATCTGTACTATTATGACAGCCTTCAATAAATAGTAAAAGAGCATTGGAAGGTGCCGGCTTTTCTTCTTCTTTTATTGCTTGTTTTGATAAATGGAGGGGAGGGGGTACGGAACGACATGGAATCCAAAGCAGATTAAATAAATTGTGCGGGGACACAATTTATTTGAGTTGCCCCCCATCTGGGGGGAGAGGTGGTGTTTACCCAGACCATATGCGATTTACTTTTCTTATGCTTCCAAGCGAAAATGATATGTTTGTCATTGACCATCTCCAGTCAGATGCTTTTCTGGGCTGGGACAACACTATATGCATGATGTTCTCCTGAGTTTTCTCTCAGTTGATATTGTTTAAACTCGTCATAAAATGCCTTTTAAGTCCTCAAACAAGCACTCTAATGCTTCATACACACTTGAGATAACAGTCTTTGGAAAATGAAAGATCACAGACCAATTTACCCCATTCCATGCAGTATGAGAGCCATACTCTACACAGTCTATTCTATGGAGCTGCACTCCCCATCAGATAAAATCTTTGCAAGATGCTGCACACACAGATGCTGTACACATTCAAAAGATCATTATCTGCAAAAGATCTGTTCCTGCAAAATATCCATTCCTGCAAATTGCATTCATAGTCTATGGGATCTGCAGATCATCATACACACTTGGTGTAACAGACTTCATCTGCATATCTGGCAATCATCTGCAGATCTGAAAATCCACCCTGTTGAATCTGATCTGCAGATGATTGTCTGTTAAACCAAGTGTGTATGATGATCTGCAGATCTCATAGACTATGAATGCATGTTGCAGGAATGGATCTTTGGCAGGAACAGATCTTTTGCAGATAATGATCTTTTGAGTGTGTACATACATCTGTGTGTGCAGCATCCTGCAAATATTTTATTTGTTGGGGAGTGCAGCTCCATAGAATAGACTGTGTAGGTATGGCTCTCATACTACATGGAAGGGGGTAAAATTGGTCTGTGATCTTGCCTTTTCCAAAGACTTTTATCTCAAGTGTGTATGAAGCATAAGTGTGGGTGTTTGTAGGCAGAAATAATCAGAATAATTTGGACAGTACTTTTTCACCTACTCTTTGAACTTTTTCAATTGAAAAGTGCAGAAAAGTTATTCTTAACAGAAGATGAAAATGTATCTCCTAGGAGATAAGTCGGGAGAAAAAGTGGATTGCATACAAGCCAAGGACTTTCGGTTTTCTCTTGTTTGCAAAAGTTTCGTACAGGCAATTCAATTCCCTTCCACATTCTAAACACTGGTAGTTTAACTGGCTCTACAAAGTAGGTTTTAGGTCCCATTTACACTAGAGCGTTTTGCCCTTGGGCCTGTTCTTACTTGGGTGATTTGCATTAATCGCCAGCGATTAACGCAAATCGCCAAACGCAAACGTGTAGCCTTCAGGCAATTTCCTGGCGATCGCGTTTCAGTGCTATAGAAGCGCTAAACACGATCGCGGAAAAATCGCTGCAGTGTCCAGGGATTTTTCTGTGTTAAATCGCGGAAAAATCACTCCCGCAAAATGCAGCCTGTTCTCGCCGGAGTTTTGCGCTTTTAAAGGGAACCTGAAATGAGTAAAATAATTTAAAATAAACACATGCCGTAGCTGCAAATGAATATTACATACTTACCTCGCCGTCAGTTCCTCTCAGAAGCTCACTATTTTCTCCTTACAGTGATCCTTTCCAGTTCTGACAACATTTTGTCAGAACTGTAATGTACCAGTTGCTGTCAGTTATATATCAGCATCTGTCAGTTACAACTGAATGTGCAAGGTAATGTCCATGTTTCCTTATGGCTCAAGTGGGCGATATTACAGTTTAACAGTGTGCTGACCAGGAAGCGGTTATGGGGTAATGGCCATTTTTAAAATGGAGGATGGAGAATTCCATTGATCACAGTGGACAAATGGGAAGCAGGAGAGGAGAAAGAGATTGAGGAGTAGACTACACGGGAGGGAAGTATGACCTGTGTATGGTTATTTTGACTTTTTATTTTCAGTTCAGGGTCTCTTTGAGTGTGATTGGGGCCTTAGGCTTTAATATGTACATTAGACTGTAACCGCCTCTAAAGGACAGTGAGTAATATGAATTCCTCAAAAAACACTGTAGTGTAACAGATCAGTGCTTATATAAGTACTGGAGGTTAAAAAAAAACTGACTTTAACCTGACTTGAGAGGGATTTAGAGGCTAACATATTTATTCAATTTTAAACAATACCAGTTGCCTGGCAGTCCTGCTAATCCTCTAATACTTTTAGCCATAGACCCAAACAAGGATGCCGGTCATCAGATGATGATGTTTCTGTCAAAAATAAAAGTAAGATTAAATGCATGCTTGTTTCAGGTGTGTGATTCAGACACTGCTGCAGCCAAAGAGATCAGCAGGACATCCAGGCAACTGGTATTGTTTCAAAGGAAATAAATAAGGCAGCCTCCATATACTTTTCGCTTCGGGTTCCCTTTAAGCTGGGTGACTGTCCAACGAGTTTCTGCATCAGGACTTGTATATGGATTCTAAGCCATCTGGCTCTGAGCTAACAATAAAAATATTCCATGAATTTCCATTCAAATGCTTGTGATGTCGGATGGTGTCCTTCACACCTTCATATGGTCAGTATAGCAGGGACCAACCCTAAACACATGGTTATTTCTATATACACTGCTGAGCAGAGAATGGGGATGTGGAGCCCTGTTGTTCCTGTTACTGTACTGTCATTATGTGTGCACACATACATGCATATGCCATATTCTTTTTTTTTTTTAAAGATTCTTTTATTTTCAAAAATGTTTTCCAGTACAAACAACATACAAGAATATAACACGTCAAAGCTGTTATAGGAGTGAACATTTCTAGTCAAATATACATATAGATTCCCCGGCAGATAACCTGTACTGGCGGGTAGTGAAAAAGGTAAGTTTCGGTATTGGTATGACTAGTCCAGTCCTTGATTGACCAAAGAGAGTTCCATTCCAATAGTAGATGGATGAGAATAGGAAGAGTCTTTTGAGCTGTGTAGAGTGCATCCTAGTGAGAGGCCAGGGCCCGGAAGGGTTCATACCCCGGACTCCCATGCTTGTAATGGGATTCTTCTTATAGATTGGGCTCAGGTTGGTACTTTGTATAGAGTCCACAATTGCGTCAGCAGGTTTCTAGAGGAATGCTTATTTTACTAGGGATGAGAGTGTATAACATATATAAAGATAGAAGAAGAGAGAAAAGGGTTTAGTGAAAAGGGAGAAGAAGGGAAGAGAGGTAGAGGAGTGGAAAGGGTCGCGCGCCTTACCCGGTGCCGCTTAGTGTCAGTTTTAAGTTTGCCAGGGGTAACTATCTTAGAGGTCGGATGTGGGCAGTGGTCCCTCCCAGGGTGGGGAGGGGGAAGAGAGGTGTTAGCTAGAAGAGAGGGAGACATAGCGGGGTGTTTCGATGAACTCAAACCAGCCCACCCAAGTCTTCATAAATTGGTCTCGTCTTTCATGTATAGTAGAGGTGAGATCCTCCATCTTTTGCACCCAATCAATCTCCCTGAGCCACTCTTTAATTGTGGGGGGGTCTGGTGATTTCCAGCGTCGGGCAATTACAACTTTAGCCGCGTTGACTAGGTGTCTTGTAAGGGTTTTTTTGTAACGTCTAATTGACCATTGATTATGATGTAATAGGAAGAAGGCGGGCGAGTCAGGGGGGAGATGATCTGTGAGAGAGTGCATGATATCTCTTACATCACTCCAAAACTGCCTAAGTTTATTACATGACCAGAATGTGTGTAGCAACGTGCCCGTCTCCAGTTCGCATCTCCAGCACAATGGGGAGACCGAGGGGAACATTTTATTGAGTCTGGAGGGGGTCAGGTACCATCTGGTAAAGACTTTGTATCCTGCTTCCTGGCTTCGAGATGAGATAGAGGACTTGTGGGCAAATATTAAAATTTTCCCCCATTGTTTGTCCGTAAAGGTCATTTCTAGGTCCTCCTCCCACTTAATTCTATATGCTTGACAGGGTTCCTCAGTAGCGTTTAGGAGGGAATATACCAGGGATATAGTGCCACGGATAGGGCCCTCTCCCATACAGGCGTGCTCAAGTGGAGTAACGCGTCTGTCAAAACTCGCTATCGTTCCCTGGGAGAGTAGAAAGTGCCTGAATTGGATAAGGCTCCAAATATCTAACGCTGGGGAGCCCAAGGATGAACGTAGGGCCTCCAGTTCTGTCCATTTCCCCCCTGATATCAAGTGGTGAGCTCTAAGGATGGTACCTAATTTCCATGGGGCATAGCCTCTTGGGCCAAGTCCCATAGGGAAACTCTCATTACCTAAAATGGGCATCAGGGGAGACGGCCAGGGTGAAATAAGTGGCATTTCCCTATATTTAGCTAGTATGCGAATGGTCTGTTGGGGAATAGTGGCTGCCGAGTTTACTTTCAAGGGGTGAATAGACCAAGGTCTACCTTTCAGTGAGCTTCCTAGTAGCTCCTCTTCCATACTCACCCATCGCTTGATGGAGCCGTGCCTGTGCCAGTCAATCACCCTGATCAGAGAGGCTGCAACGTAATATAGGCGTGGATTTGGGACCGCCATCCCCCCTGATTCCTTGGGAGCAGTTTGAACAGTATATTTTAACCTGGGTTTCTTACCGTTCCAGATAAATTGGGAAAAGGTTCTCCTTAATTGCGTGAAGTATGATGAGGGGATGAAGATGGGCATTGTCTGGAACAAGTATAGAAGACGTGGCATTATCGTCATTTTGATGATACAACTCCTCCCAAACCAGGAGAACTGGGGCTTGTCCCAAGACTGCAAGTCCTGTTTAATGCGGTGCAGGGCAGGGGTAAAGTTTGCAGATACCAGGTCTCTGGGGTTAGGTGTGATCTGAATGCCCAGATATTTCAGCGAGCGAGTGGGCCATTTAAAGGGAAAATTACTTTGTAAAAGCGTCTTGAGTTCTCCTGGGAGTTGTAAGCTTAATGCTTCACTCTTGTCGTAATTGATGGACATGTTTGATATCTCTCCATAGTTTTTGAATTCGGCCAGCAAATTTGGTAGTGAGACGTGGGGGTTTGTGAGAAAAAACATGAGGTCATCCGCATATGCAGCTATTTTGTGAGTAGAGTTGGGAAAAGTGACTCCCTGTATGTCAGGATTATTTCGGACTGTGCACAGGAACGGCTCCAAAGAAAGCGCAAAGATTAGGGGCGAGAGAGGGCAGCCCTGGCGGGTGCCATTACGTATATGGAATTGGTCTGATAATGTTCCGTTTGCTTTCACCCTAGCAGTGGGGCATGTATAGAGAGCCAGGATACAACCAAGCATACTATCTGGCAGACCTATATGCTTAAGTGTGCCTGCAATGAGGTCCCAGTCCACCCTGTCAAAGGCTTTCTCTGCGTCCGTTGACAGCAAGAGAGTTGGTATGGACTGAGACCTCACCCAATGCATGATGTTCAGAGTTCTAATGGTGTTGTCTCTGGCCTCTCGGCCCCAGACAAACCCCACCTGATCGTAATGAATTATTGAAGGGATGAGGGGGGCCAATCTATTTGCCAGCATTTTCGCATAGATCTTCAGATCTACATTAAGCAGAGATATAGGCCTGAAGCTCTGGCACTGAGCCGGATCTTTACCTTCCTTTAGGATTACGGAGATATGGGATTCGAGCATTTGAGGGGGGAAGGGATTCCCACCCAGGAGGGGGTCAGAGATGGCATTAAATGTTTTGAGGAGATGTGGGGATAATTGCTGTGCGAATTTCTTGTAATATTCTGCTGTATAGCCATCTGGGCCTGGTGCTTTGCCTGAGGGCGTTTGAGAGAGGGTTATGTGTAATTCGTCTTCTGTGAATGGGTCCTCTAGCATTTTAGCGTCTTCTGGGGATAGCTTCGGCATCTGTGATTGTTTAATATAGTCCGCTATTCTACTCTGCTTGGCCTCTACATTGGATGCAGGGTAACGGTGAGGGAGATTATATAAGTTGGAGTAAAAATCCTTGAAGGTCTCTGCAATCTTTTCATATTTATAATGCATTACTGAACGTTTATCCTTGATACAAGGTATGTAGTTTGAGGATTGTTGGGTTTTTAATGCTTTGGCCAGTATTGAGCTACACTTGTTGCCAAACTCGTAGAAAGTGCGCCGACAACGCAGGGCTGCATATTTAACTTTAAAGAATAATAGTGATTTGAGTTTTTCTCTCAGATTTGTAAGAGTAGTCAGTGTTGTAGGGGCTCTATCTCTTTTATGTTTCTGTTCTAGCTCACTAATCGATATCAGGATGTCATTAATGTCTTTATCCCTTTCCCGCTTTTTCCTCGCCCCTTCCCTAATCAGAAGTCCTCGCGTAAAGCATTTTTGTGTTTCCCAGATCGTGATGGGGGACATATCTCCCGTAGCATTTATCTCGAAGAATTCCTCCAGTTCCCGTTTGATTCTCTGGAAGACCTGTTTATCCTCCAGGAGAGAATTGTTTAACCGCCAGGAAGCAGGACCTCGTCTATTTTCCCCGATGGCTAAGTCTACAGAGACTGGAGCATGATCAGATAGGGAAATGTTTCCAATAGAGGGGGCTGTGGATACTGAAAGGAGGTTATGGGAGACGAAGATATAGTCTATCCTGGTATATGCATTGTGGGGAAATGAGTAATATGTATAATCAATTGCGGATGGATTGTGAAGCCTCCATACATCTACTAGTTGCATGGATCGTAGTAGTGATTTACATTTACGTAGAGCTACATGAGAGACCGATGACTTTTTTGAGGAGGAATCTAGTTCCGGATCTAGAGCCATATTTAAGTCCCCTCCTAGGAGGACACTGCCTTCGGCAAAAGCATGGAGTTTCGCCATAAATGCCTGGAAAAAGGTCGTCTGCTGAGTATTAGGAGCATAAAATGAGCCTATAGTGATCTTTTGATTATGCAATGTACCTTTAATCAAATTAAATCTGCCTTGTGGATCTTGATATTGCTCTATTAACCACTTCCCGACCGCCCACTACACAGGGGCGGCGGGGAAGTGGAGCCCTGCAGGACGGCCTCACCCACAGAGGCGGCGGTCCATTTAAGGGCATGGGCGGAGCGATCGCGTCATCCGTGACGCGATCCTCCGCCGGCGCCTGTCACCGCTCGCTCGCCGCAACATCCCGCCGGCTATACGGAAGCGCCGGCGGGATGTTAACCCCGCGATCGCCGCATACAAAGTGTATAATACACTTTGTAATGTTTACAAAGTGTATTATACAGGCTGCCTCCTGCCCTGGTGGTCCCAGTGTCCGAGGGACCACCAGGGCAGGCTGCAGCCACCCTAGTCTGCACCCAAGCACACTGATTTCTCCCCCCCCTGCCCAAGATCGCCCACAGCACCCATCAGACCCCCCCCTGCCCACCCCCCAGACCCCTGTTTGCACCCAATCACCCCCCTAATCACCCATCAATCACTCCCTGTCACTATCTGTCAACGCTATTTTTTTTTTTATCCCCCCCCCTGCTCCCTGCCCCCTCCTGATCACCCCCCACCCCTCAGATTCTCCCCAGACCCCCCCCCCAGACCCCCCCCCCCTGTTTACTGTATGCATCTATCCCCCTGATCACCTGTCAATCACCTGTCAATCACCCGTCAATCACCCATCAATCACCCGTCAATCACCCCCTGTCACTGCCACCCATCAATCAGCCCCTAACCTGCCCCTTGCGGGCAATCTGATCACCCCCCCACACCAATAGATCGCCCACAGATCCGACATCAGATCACCTCCCAAATCCATTGTTTACATCTATTCTCTCCTCTAAACACCCACTAATTACCCATCAATCACCCATCAATCACCCCCTATCACCACTTGTCACTTTTACCTATCAGATCAGACCCTAATCTGCCCCTTGCGGGCACCCAATCACCCGCCCACACGCTCAGATTGCCCTCTGACCCCCCCTTATCAATTCACCAGTGCATTAATTACATCTGTTCTTCCCTGTAATAACCCACTGATCACCTGTCAATCACCTGCCAATCACCTATCACCCATCAATCACCCCCTGTCACCCCCTGTCACTGCCACCCATCAATCAGCCCCTAACCTGCCCCTTGCGGGCAATCTGATCACCCACCCACACCATTAGATCGCCCGCAAACCCGCCGTCAGATTACCTCCCAAATGTATCGTTTACATCTTTTATCTTCTCTAAACACCCACTAATTACCCATCAATCACCCCCTATCACCACCTGTCACTGTTACCTATCAGATCAGACCCTAATCTGCCCCTTGCGGGCACCCAATCACCCGCCCACACGCTCAGATTGCCCTCAGACCCCCCCCCCCCCCTTATCAATTCGCCAGTGCATTAATTACATCTGTCCTTCCCTGTAATAACCCACTGATCACCTGTCAATCACCTGCCAATCACCTATCACCCATCAATCACCCCCTGTCACTGCCACCCAACAATCAGCCCCTAACCTGCCCCTTGCGGGCAATCTGATCACCCACCCACACCAATAGATCGCCCGCAGATCCGACATCAGATCACCACCCAAGCGCAGTGTTTCCATCTATTCTCTCCTCTAAACACCCACTAATTACCCATCAATCACCCATCAATCACTCCCTATCACCACCTGTCACTGTTACCTATCAGATCAGACCCTAATCTGCCCCTTGCGGGCACCCAATCGACCGCCTACACGCTCAGATTGCCCTCAGACCCCCCCTTATCAATTCGCCAGTGCAATATTTACATCTGTTCTCCCCTGTAATAACCCACTGATTACCTGTCAATCACCTATCAATCACCCATCAATCACCCCCTGTCACTGCCACCCATCAATCACCCCCTGTCACTGCCACCCATCAATCACCCGCTGTCACTGCCACCCATCAATCAGCCCCTAACCTGCCCCTTGCGGGCAAACTGATCACCCACCCACACCAATAGATCGCCCGCAGATCCGACATCAGATCACCACCCAAGCGCAGTGTTTCCATCTATTCTCTACCCTAAACACCCACTAATTACCCATCAATCACCCCCTGTCACTGCTACCTATCAGATTAGACCCCTATCTGCCCCTAGGGCACTCAATCACCCGCCCACACCCTCAGAATGCCCTCAGACCCCAGCCCTGATCACCTCGCCAGTGCATTGCTTGCATCCATTCCCCCCTCTAATCACACCTTGAGACACCCATCAATCACCTCCTGTCACCCCCTAGCACACCTACCCATCAGATCAGGCCCCAATTTGCCCCGTGTGGGCTCCTGATCACTCGGCCAAACCCTCAGACCCCCTTCCGATCACCTCCCCAGTGCATGGATTGCATCTATTTTCCCCTCTAACCACCCCCTGAGACACCCATCAATCACCTCCTGTCACCCCCTAGCACTCCTATCCATCAGATCAGGCCCAATACAACCTGTCATCTAAAAGGCCACCCTGCTTATGACCGGTTCCACAAAATTCGCCCCCTCATAGACCACCTGTCATCAAAATTTGCAGATGCTTATACCCCTGAACAGTCATTTTGAGACATTTGGTTTCCAGACTACTCACGGTTTTGGGCCTGTAAAATGCCAGGGCGGTATAGGAACCCCACAAGTGACCCCATTTTAGAAAAAAAAGACACCCCAAGGTATTATGTTAGGTGTATGACGAGTTCATAGAAGATTTAATTTTTTGTCAAAAGTTAGCGGAAATTAATTTTTATTGTTTTTTTTTTCACAAAGTGTCATTTTTCACTAACTTGTGACAAAAAAAAAAATCTTCTATGAACTCGCCATACACCTAACGGAATACCTTGGGGTGTCTTCTTTCTAAAATGGGGTCACTTGTGGGGTTCCTATACTGCCCTGGCATTTTAGGGGCCCTAAACCGCGAGGAGTAGTCTAGAAAACAAATGTTTCAAAATGACCTGTGAATAGGACGTTGGGCCCCTTAGCGCACCTAGGCTGCAAAAAAGTGTCACACATGTGGTACCGCCGTACTCAGGAAAAGTAGTATAATGTGTTTTGGGGTGTATTTTTACACATACCCATGCTGGGTGGGAGAAATTTCTATGTAAATGGACAATTGTGTGTAAAAAAATCAAACAATTGTCATTTACAGAGATATTTCTCCCACTTAGCATGGGTATGTGTAAAAATACACCCCAAAACGCATTATACTACTTCTCCTGAGTACAGCGGTACCACATGTGTGGCACTTTTTTACACCCTAAGTACGCTAAGGGGCCCAAAGTCCAATGAGTACCTTTAGGATTTCACAGGTCATTTTGCGACATTTGGTTTCAAGACTACTCCTCACGGTTTAGGGCCCCTAAAATGCCAGGGCAGTATAGGAACCCCACAAATGACCCCATTCTAGAAAGAAGACACCCAAAGGTATTCCGTACGGAGTATGGTGAGTTCATAGAAGATTTTATTTTTTGTCACAAGTTAGCGGAAAATGACACTTTGTGAAAAAAAACTATTAAAATCAATTTCCGCTAACTTGTGACAAAAAAATAAAAACTTCTATGAACTCACCATACTCCTAACGGAATACCTTGGGGTGTCTTCTTTCTAAAATGGGGTCATTAGTGGGGTTCCTATACTGCCCTGGCATTTTAGGGGCCCTAAACCGTGAGGAGTAGTCTTGAAACAAAAATGACCTGTGAAATCCTAAAGGTACTCATTGGACTTTGGGCCCCTTAGTGCAGTTAGGGTGCAAAAAAGTGCCACACATGTGGTATCGCCGTACTCGGGAGAAGTAGTACAATGTGTTTTGGGGTGTATTTTTACACATACCCATGCTGGGTGGGAGAAATACCTCTGTAAATGACAATCTTTTGATTTTTTTACACACAATTGTCCATTTACAGAGGTATTTCTCCCACCCAGCATGGGTATGTGTAAAAATACACCCCAAAACACATTGTACTACTTCTCCCGAGTATGGCGATACCACATGTGTGGCACTTTTTTGCACCCTAACTGCGCTAAAGGGCCCAAAGTCCAATGAGTACCTTTAGGATTTCACAGGTCATTTTGAGAAATTTCGTTTCAAGACTACTCCTCACGGTTTAGGGCCCCTAAAATGCCAGGGCAGTATAGGAACCCCACAAATGACCCCATTTTAGAAAGAAGACACCCCAAGGTATTCCGTTAGGAGTATGGTGAGTTCATAGAAGATTTTATTTTTTGTCAAAAGTTAGCGGAAATTGATTTTAATTGTGTTTTTTCACAAAGTGTCATTTTCCGCTAACTTGTGACAAAAAATAAAATCTTCTATGAACTCGCCATACTACTAACGGAATACCTTGGGGTGTCTTCTTTCTAAAATGGGGTCATTTGTGGGGTTCCTATACTGCCCTGGCATTTTAGGGGCCCTAAACCGTGAGGAGTAGTCTTGAAACGAAATTTCTCAAAATGACCTGTGAAATCCTAAAGGTACTCATTGGACTTTGGGCCCTTTAGCGCAGTTAGGGTGCAAAAAAGTGCCACACATGTGGTATCGCCGTACTCAGGAGAAGTAGTATAATGTGTTTTGTGGTGTATTTTTACACATACCCATGCTGAGTGGGAGAAATATCTCTGTAAATGGACAATTGTGTGTAAAAAAAATTAACAAATTGTCATTTACAGAGATATTTCTCCCACCCAGCATGGGTATGTGTAAAAATACACCCCAAAACACATTATACTACTTCTCCTGAGTACGGCAATACCACATGTGTAGCACTTTTTTGCAGCCTAACTGCGCTAAGGGGTCCAAAGTCCAATGAGCACCTTTAGGCTTTACAGGGGTGCTTACAATTTAGCACCCCCCAAAATGTCAGGACAGTAAACACACCCCACAAATGATCCCATTTTGGAAAGTAGACCCTTCAAGGTATTCAGAGAGGGGCATGGTGAGTCCGTGGCAGATTTCATTTTTTTTTGTCGCAAGTTAGAAGAAATGGAAACTTTTTTTTTTTTTTTTTTTTTTCTCACAAAGTGTCATTTTCCGCTTACTTGTGACAAAAAATAATATCTTCTATGAACTCACTATGCCTCTCAGTGAATACTTTGGGATGTCTTCTTTCCAAAATGGGGTCATTTGGGGGGTATTTATACTATCCTGGAATTCTAGCCCCTCATGAAACATGACAGGGGGTCAGAAAAGTCAGAGATGCTTGAAAATGGGAAAATTCACTTTTGGCACCATAGTTTGTAAACGCTATAACTTTTACCCAAACCAATAAATATACACTGAATGGGTTTTTTTTTATCAAAAACATGTTTGTCCACATTTTTCGCGCTGCATGTATACAGAAATTTTACTTTATTTGAAAACTGTCAGCACAGAAAGTTAAAAAAATCATTTTTTTGCCAAAATTCATGTCTTTTTTGATGAATATAATAAAAAGTAAAAATCGCAGGAGCAATCAAATAGCATCAAAAGAAAGCTTTATTAGTGACAAGAAAAGGAGCCAAAATTCATTTAGGTGGTAGGTTGTATGAGCGAGCAATAAACCGTGAAAGCTGCAGTGGTCTGAATGGAAAAAAAGTGGCCGGTCCTTAAGGGGTAGAAAGCCCTAGGTCCTCAAGTGGTTAAAGTGAAGGGGGTATCCCGTGAGATTAGAATGGCAGTCCCTTTGATCTTTGATGATTGCGGGGAGCTGAAGAACGCAGTTCTATAGAACCTATTGAAGAGCCTGGGTGGTTTTGGGCCCTTGAAGTGCGTTTCTTGTAGACAGACTACGTTAGCTCTCTCCTTGTGGCATAGGTGTAGTACAGACGACCTCTTTTCAGGTACATTTAACCCTCTGGCATTGAGTGAAAGTAATTTAAGTGACTGATGGAATTGTCATGATCCGAGAGCGGACCAGGCATGGCGCACGACCCCATATAGCAGGTAGGATTGATAGGGGAAAGAGGTAGAAGAAAAGGAACAGAAAGGGAAAAAGAACAAAGATGCGTGTAAAGAGCCACGCAGAACACAAAAGTGTCATTAACATTTCAACCTTTGTTCCTGGAGTGGACCTTTTCGGGTCCAGGTCCAGGATGGATCTCAACTCGATTCCCAGGGAACCGTAGGGGTTCCCCTTTGTATCGGCGCGTCGCCCTGGGGTAAGTGTGCCCACAGTGAATCAGCAAGTGAGCTCCCTCACTCCCGGGCAGCCGCATGTATAGTGGTATATTACATAAACATGCATAACTAAGGGTATCAGAAGAAAGACTTGTATAACATCTATTAAATTAACATTGAGTAATAAAAGGTAACTTAGCTGCCTAAGCTATAGGCTCGGCACTAATCCCTGTCTCAGCTAGAGCTTAACTTCTGTGGGCAGCCCAGATGACCCCCCCCCCTTTTGTTCCCCGCTTGAAGTCCGTGGTGTTGGTAGCCTATATATATATTTCTATATTGGTCATGGATGCCTGTCATGCAGGGGCACGACTCCAGTAGCGGTGCACCGATCTGCTTAAAGTATAGCCCCAAGGGGAGAGCTACATCTGATACAGCCTAGGGCCTATATGGTTCCCCTGCAATAGTCCCAGGTGTGTCCATAAATCATCCCTCTATTTGTCCCACTACTAAGTTAAGTTCAGGTCCCCCACCCTCCACACCCCCTCCGGCCTAGAGCCGTTCCCTGCTTCCCCCAAGCCGTTACACATTCCCAGTTCACATATAGACGCTGACATGGATACCTTATCATAGTAAGCCAACACATAATGATAATCAGTAGCATGATCAAAAACGTACATGGAGGAAAATGGGTTCCAAAGGGTCGATCAAGCAAGTGGGGATATCTAGTGTGTATCATCAGTCCGGGAGGGAGAGCAGCAACTCATCATCGTGCTGGGAGAGGGCATGGAAGGTCGGAGGACCAATAAGTGGGGACCCCGAGGTAGATCGCGGGCATGTGTGGGATGGAGGTCTCAGATGGTGCAAGCGTGCCCCCAATGAACTTGATAAAGTCTGTCTACTATAGCGAGGATTTCAGGGGGGAAGGAAGGTTTACGACCATCGTTAATCTCCAAGGTAGCCAAAACATGGGAGGAAAGGGAGAGCAAAGTGGCAGTACTCACGCAGGATCTCGAGGGTGCTTTTTTGCTTTCTGCGGCCTACCAAATTCCGGAGAGTCAGGGTCCCATTCCGCCAGGTCTACGGCAGCCAGTGAGAGGGCCTCCAGAAATGCGGGTAGGTCACGGGGATGGCGCAGGGAGCAGACCTGGGTTCCTTTGGTGGCGATCAACTGAAACGGGAATCCCCAGCGGTATGATATGCCCTCCTGTTTCAAGGCCTGTATAAGAGGACGCAGGGCTCTACGTTGGGCGAGAGTGAATGGCGCCAAGTCCTGGTAGAGTGTGACTTCAGCTCCGTCATGGTCTGACGGTCCGCTGGCGCGCGCCGCGACCATGATGTCCTCCTTGTCTTTGAAATTGTGCAGCCTGCAGATAATGTCCCGCGGTTGTTCACGGTTAGTGGGCGCAGCCCGGAGGGCTCTATGCGCGCGGTCGAACTTAAGCTTCTGGGCTGCAGGGCGGTTCAAGAGTCCGTTGAACAGGGAGCTCAGCGTCGGTATGATCTCCTCCGCAGGGACTGTCTCAGGGATTCCGCGGATCCTAATGTTATTTCGCCGTCCCCTATTTTGGAGGTCCTCCATCTGGTATCTCGTGGTTCGAGTAAGAGCCTGTTGCTTCTCGTTGGATTCTCTTAGGGAGGCAATTTCAGCTCTCAGCTGGGCAATGTCCGTCTCTGTTGCGGAGACCCGGCCTGTGAGACCTGAGATGTCAGCGCGGATGGAGGCGATTTCCGACCTCGTGGAGGACACAATGCGCTCCGTCTGCTCGTCTAGGTCCTGCTTGGCTGGAAGTGAGCGGAGGTATTTCCATATATCTTCCAAGTTGCTCATGGCAGCAGGACCCGGTCTGGGCTGGCTAGCGGTTTGCGGAGATGATGTGTTCGGGTCCGCCATCTTGGAGGCCTCGGAGCTCGGTGCAAGTGCCTGGAAATATCGGGTCACAGGGCGCTGAGGTGGTGTAGTTTGCTTTCGATGTTTGCTCCTGCTCTTCTTCACTTTATCCATACCCTTTTAAGCATCAGGGAGAGAGAGATTGATGCATTTAGTTTCTGAAATAACATGCGGGCCCGGGAGCTCAGCAGCAAGACGTCCTTACTCCTCCATTGCCGGCCACGCCCCCGAATGCCATATTCTTTTTAATATAAGCCCTCTTGATAGATGTCCAATTATTTTATTGATCAAATATAGATCTGAAAATGCCTTTTACCACATCCTGTAATGTATACTTAAACTGCTATGTGCATAAAGTAAATTCCCTGTACCACTTGCAATGGTGTGTGCATCCTTAAAAGTCACATCATATGAAATCCCACACCTACTTGTATATCAGCCACTCCCTGAAATCATATTTTATACCATCACTCTTAAAGAGACTCTGAAGCAAGTCTAAATCCACGTTTGTAACTTCTATTTATGTTAAGCACTATAGCTAGTGCTAAAACGCTGCATCCCCGTGGCAAAATGAGGGGTTTATACCCCCCAAATCCCCTCTGCTAAGTCCGGGGAGCGCTTCCTGCTTGAGGCAGAGCTTAGGACTGTAGCTCTGCCTCTTCCTGCGTCAATCACGGCTGATCGCCGCCTCTCCCCACCCCTCTCAATCTTCCTTCACTGAGAGGGGCGGAGAGAGGCGGAGATCCGCGGGCAGACTGACGCGCATGGAGGCAGAGCTGCAGCTCAAAGCTCTGCCTCCATGGGTAGCAAAATCCACAACCACAAAAGTTGTGGATTTTGCACAGGGGATTTGGGGGGTATTAATCCCTTGTTTTGCCACAGGGATGTGACATTTTAGCACTAGCTATAGTGCTTTACATAAATAGAAGATAAAAACGTGGATTTAGACTCGCTTCAGAGTCTCTTTAAAGCGGAATATAACCCAGCATTTCAACTTTGCTCTAAAACATTATTTACAGCATATTATATGCAAAAAGCATTTTTTTTTTTACTAGACCAGCATTGGAAGGGTTAAACACAGAGGTTTCAAGTTCCCTGGAGAGATATGCAGAAGTTCAGATTGTTACATTCTATTTAGTTAGATTTATCTATTGATAAATGTTACACACTCTTTGGCTGTCCTCCAAGCTCCTTCTCAGTGAGAGAGAGTGAGTCACATTCAACACTTAGATACATTTATGTAAACAAAATGTATCTATTTCAGCTTCGGATGCGTCTGCAGAAATCTCCAGGAACTTTAAAGCCCTGTGTAACCCTTCCAATGCTGGTCTAGTAAAAAAAAAATGCTGGTTGCGTATAATATACTGTAAATAATGTTTTAGAGCAAAGTTGAAATGCAGGGTTATATTCCGCTTTAATGTACATTCCAAATAAAAACCGCTACAAAAAACACCACTAGTTAGAACAAAAACATGGAAGTTCGGGCTACAAAGGAACAGGGGCGAGGCAGAGGCGAGAGAGGCTCCAGCCTCAGGGCGCAGTGTAGGAGGGGGCGCACAACTCACTCAGCTATCCTTCCCCTATTGTGTTTGAAGCAGAAATTAATAAGAAAAGGGTATACATGGCACTGACTGCAAGCCAGATGACTAGAGATTGGGGTTGGGGGCTCTGGGGCGCAGACACTAGTCTAATAGCAATCAGTGTGTGACGGCTGGAGTGGGAGGGATGGTGGGGCGCATTTTGATGTCTCAGGCTTGGGTGCTAGCAGACCTTTGTCCCAGCTCTGCAAAGGAATGCTGTTACTATACAATGTCAATTAGAGATGTAGCGAACGGTTCGCCGGCGAACGGTTCCAGGCGAACTTTGGGGGTTCGCGTTTGCCTGGACCAAGCAAACTTTTGCGGAAGTTCGATTCGCCCCATAATGCACTATGAGGGTCAACTTTGACCCTCTGCATCACAGTCAGCAGGCACATTGTAGCCATTCAGGCTACACTAAGCCCTGGAGCCCCACCCCCCCTTATATAAGGCAGGCTTGCCGGCCATTACACTCACTCGTGTGGCTGCTAGAGAAAGACTAGGGACAGCTGCTGCAGACTTGTTCTCCTAGGGAAAGATTAGTAAGGTTCTTGGTCTTGGCTTGCTCCTGGCTGATTGTTATTGCTAAAATAACACCCCTCAACAGCTCTTTTGAGAGATAATATTTTCCAGATGTGGTTTTTATTTTTTTGTGTGTTGCTCACTAACATTATACAGCCCTATCTGTTGCAGCTGGACCTTGGTAATTGTTATTACTGTGCCAGCCAGGCCCTGCCTAACTATCTACCTATGCCTACCTAACTACTGGGGCACCTACTTACCTATACGGGGACACCTACCTACCTATACTAGGGGACCTACCTATGCCTACCTACCTATACTGGGTCTCCTACCTATGCCTAGCTAACTACTGGGTCTCCTACCTATGTCTAGCTAACTACTGAGGCACCTACCTATGCCTACCTACCTATACTGGGACTTCTACCTATGCCTACCTACCTATACTGGGACTCCTACCTATGCCTAGCTAATTACTGGGACACCTACCTATGCCTACCTATCTATACTGGGTCTCCTACCTATGCCTAGCTAACTACTGGGACACCTACCTATGCCTACCTACCTATACTGGGACTCCTACCTATGCCTACCTACCTATACTGGGACTCCTACCTATGCCTAGCTAACTACTGGGACACCTACCTATGCCTACCTACATACAAGAAGATAATAAGGTTGTTGCTTCATTGTGGACAGACCAAATTTGATCAGCTGGACAGTCACTGTTGTTCTATCATTGAGCTACCACAGCCCGGCCACCATATGGGCTTGAAAACCGCCACTGCCTACACTCTCGCCACAGTGCGCACCAGTCCAGCATGGCCGTCACAATGCAAACAGCTGTTTGCGGTGCGTTACACAGTGAGTTTGGTGTGTCAGTGTGAAGCAGAACTCTAATTACACTCCCTGATTGATGTATACCCATGCAAGATGTTTGAAAGCACTTTAGGCCTGCAATTTAGCATTCAATGTGATTTCTGCCCTTAAAACGCTGCTTTGCGTCAAATCCAGATTTTTCCCCGGGACTTTGGGCATGTATCCCACTCCGCCACGCCCCCCTCCAGGTGTTAGACCCCTTGAAACATCTTTTCCATCACTTTTGTGGCCAGCATAATTTTTTTCTATTTTTCAAAGTTTGCATCCCCATTGAAGTCTATTGCGGTTCGCGAACTTTTCGGCGAACCAAACCTTCCGCGAAGGTTCGCGAACCGAAAATCGGAGGTTCGCGACATCTCTAATGTCAATGGATGAAAAAAGAATTGTTAGCATGCATCTAGAAATCCAGTGGCTTGCAAAAGTATTCGGCCCCCTTGAAGTTTTCCACATGCCCTCTGATGACCTGCGTCGCACGTGCGCCGGGGTCATGTGGCGAACCAATAAGGAAGCAGTTCAGAGGTCTCTGCCGGACGCTGATAGTAACGTGGCTGAAGATGTCCCGCTGTGCCTGTATTACAATGACACGCGGCTGATGCGGGGCAGAAGAGACGCATGCATAAGCAATCTTAGCACCTACAGCCATGCCACCCGGGGAGTTATCGCGGATTACGCTGCTGCTGGAGCCGCTCGGGGGACAAGCCGCAGATACACATAGGCATTGCAGATGATTGCATCGGCTGCTGCTACGCCACCCAGGGAGATGTACAGCTGATCCCACTGCCGCCACTCGGGCGACAAGACGATGGACACCGGCATACAGATTGCAGCAGCAGCTGCTATGCTGGAACACCTCCGGATAACTCTGCTGCCACGAACCTCCTCATTATGGGTGAGCTTTTAGTTTAATAGTAATGGTCAATTAGTGTAGCTAGGTTCGGGGGGGGGGGGGGGGGGGGAGGTAACAGGGCTTTGTGAAGTGTAGTATACTGTATGAAGGTAAAAAGGAAAAAAGGAAATGCTGGCACAGCAAGCCGTCTACCATCCAGGGAGGAGGGGGGAGGAGAAAGGCAACACAATCCAATGCATAAGGGTATGTGTCAAGCGCCATGCATTCTCAGCGTGCTCAGGCCAAAGTGGTTTGTAGACATGGAGGAAAGAGGAAACAAAGCGCCGGCACTGCTATCAAACACATTTATTCATGGCAGGGTGAATAAAAACGCATATGTCCATGCAAGAATTTGTATAAAACAACACATACCGTTGGTATCAATTGGGAGGAGCGGTGGGTGCAAAAGGTGGTGGTGGTGCGGTGCCTGACGGCCGTTTCGCGCTATTTGCGCTTCTACGGAGGCTGCAGCCTCCGTAGAAGCGCAAATAGCGCGAAACGGCCGTCAGGCACCGCACCACCACCACCTTTTGCACCCACCGCTCCTCCCAATTGATACCAACGGTATGTGTTGTTTTATACAAATTCTTGCATGGACATATGCGTTTTTATTCACCCTGCCATGAATAAATGTGTTTGATAGCAGTGCCGGCGCTTTGTTTCCTCTTTCCTCCAAGTGTAGTATACTGTAGCTGGGTGGGGGGGATGCATCAGTGGTTAGTGAAGTATAGTGTAGCTGGGTGGGGGGATACATCAGTGGTTAGTGAAGTATAGTGTAGCTGGGTGGGGGGATACATCAGTGGTTAGTGAAGTATAGTGTAGCTGGGTGGGGGGATACATCAGTGGTTAGTGAAGTATAGTGTAGCTGGGTGGGGGGGGATATACATTAGTGGTTAGTGAAGTATAGTGTAGCTGGGTGGGGGGATACATCAGTGGTTAGTGAAGTATAGTGTAACTGGGTGGGGGGATACATTAGTGGTTAGTGAAGTATAGTGTAGCTGGGTGGGGGGATACATCAGTGGTTAGTGAAGTATAGTGTAGCTGGGTGGGGGGATACATCAGTGGTTAGTGAAGTATAGTGTAGCTGGGGGTGAGGTATCAGTTGTTAGTGTAGTTGGTGGGGCAGAAGTGGTTAGTGTAGCTGGGCAGTATAACTTAGAAACATCTTAGGGGGAGGTTAAAGGTCTATAGGAGACTCCTGGACCATGGAGGCACCTAGATTTAGTATTTTTTAATTTTTTCCTGGTTTTTGCCCTCTAAATCTAGGTGCGTCTTATAGTCCGGAGCGTCTTATAGTCCGAAAAATACGGTATATTGTGGATAACCACTTCCCCTATATAACTAGTGTTGCCATCCTATCCTCTCCCAAACCATATATAAGTGCTTCCCGTCTGATTCTCCCTCCCATACATCAAGTGCTGCATTCCAGTTGTAACACCCCCCCCCCCCATATAACATTCTGCTCAGGCTGCCATCAATGCAGAGTGGTAGTATAATCACCTGCTCTTCTTCAGCCACTATCCAGCCTGTCCAACTCTGTTGCATGAGTCAGGCTGCCAAAACTGTTAGGGGCTCTCCAGACTTTGCTGTTTCTAAGGCCAACGGTAGTGGTGAAATAACTGGTCTTGGGTTGGGAGGGGGTGAAAGGTCTTCAGAAGAACTAAATTCAGGGAAGAAGTCTTTTCTAGTATTTTATATATAACGGCTTTATCATGCTTAATTTCTATTTTCCACAGTGGTCTTGCTTCAAGAGGAGTGGCCTGTCAGAGAGGATACATGGTATTTGTTTCTTTCTTTTATCACTTGGACAGGAGTCTGTTTCCCTACAGCTTAGAATCCAGGCAATCATATTGGATGAAGGGGCTTGACCTGAGATACCAAGGATAATTGTGGGAAATTCTTCCCTAACTTCCCCTCCTTCTCGTACATGGTTCTGTGAAGTACCAACCTTGAATGTGGTGTTTGACAGCACCTAGGAATTAACCAGAAACGATGATTCACCAAACCATACATTTACAACCAAGTCCAAGGAAGGTCATTCAACCAGGTAAACATGTGCAGACTCCAGCCTTAGGCCCCGTTCACACTTGCGGTTTTGTCAAAACCGCACCGGATGTCCGGACCGCACCGTATCCGGACCGGACCTGATCCGTACGGTTCCTATCCGGATCCGGTCCGGATCCGGTCCGTTTGCATCCGGTTTCCGTGCGGTGTGAACACGGTTGCGGTCCGGATCCGGTTTCTTAAGGAGATAACAACCTGTAAATACCTGGGGTCTGGGAGGTCAGCAGAAGGGTCTGGGGTCATTGTTGGAGACAGGTGGACGTGTGGAGACCATCCGTGGATACAGAGACTGCAGTTGGGACCATGGATCCAGGCATTTTTCGTATACCTGGGAATTCTCTGTTGTTCGCCTCCTCGTTATCAGACTTATATCAGACATGTTGCTGCCTAGAGCTCCAGCATGAAATCGCTGCTGCCCCACTCTGTGAACTCCATGTGGTCCCCATCCAAAATGCATAGGAAGTGGGGTAGAACGTCCGGTTTTTGTAGCCAGTGTGTTGTGCGCTCTCCGGTTCTCATTACTTTGTATTGGCCGGATGGTGCAGTCCGGCTCCGCCCCGGATACGGCTGCCGGAGGAGCCGGAACAAAAAATAGCGCATGTTGGAACGGACGCCGGAGTCCGGATCCGGTCCGGATCCGGTCCGGCTCCGGTCCGGCAGAACGGACGCATGTGAACGGACGCATAGGCTTTCATTGCTATTGCCGTGCGTCCGTTCCGTCCGTTCTGCAAGCGGTCCGGCTCCGGCACGGCGATTCCGGACGGCCACCGCTAATGTGAACCGGGCCTTACTGATTTATTGCAAATAAAGGTACAACCTTTCAGGCCTGTGCCCTTTGTCAAATGCCAAACACAACAATCGGTCTCCCATAAATGCACACCCCCACAGAAAGGGGTGGGTGCAATACTTAATTAACGCACATGACTGCATTGCAGCAAAATGCCCTTTCTAATCCTTGTCATATGATGCACGTTTCAGATGCACTGCCCTGTGTACCTTTTGTTCTCCTTTCCTGTTCCCCAGCCCATCTCCCACTTCTAGTTCTCCTCCTCCCTTTCCTCCAGTGGGATGGAAGTATCTGGAATATCCCAAGAGAACCCCAGGTGCTCCTCTGCATCTTGAGCCACTGTACAGAACTGCCCCTGTATTGGTCACTTGCAATGCGGTAGCAGTGGGACACCTCTTCTTCCTCCTGTGCTCTTTCTTCCATCCATAAGGCCTCAGATAATAAAAAAATAATAAAACTTTGCATCCTAGTGCAAAGTGTGTTTTTTGTTTTTTTTTTTCTGGAAGAGCTATTACACTGCACAGTTCCATCATTAACTTTGCTCTGGGTTAAAGAATGCTACTGTGCTGACACCGTGCTCCAACTAGGAGTCATAAGGCCTTCCACTGATTGTAAACCACTCTAGTACAAGAAATAGATTGTGGTGTTCTACTGGGATGACATATTCTTTACCATGTGGCAAGGTAAGAAAGCTCTATCTGTAGGGTCTTCAGGAAGGATGGTGACATTTACAGAACCTCCCCATAAAGCTGTTTACCCAGTTCTTCTTCGTGCATGAAAGTGTTACATTCCTGTAGAAATGTCTTGGTCCCGACCCGCGTCAAAATGGTTAAGGTTGTTCTAAAACCTGCACTAACCCAATCTTTAACCTTAAAACTATGAACTGCTTTAAATTTAAAAAGTGCCAAAACTCCAGTGCCAGAGTTTTCCAGCTTCCTCCTGCCCACTGCCACAGGAGCTGTTTATGAGACAAGATCGGGGAAAACAATTGAGGAATTTCTGCATGACAAGTTTGAGCTGCAGACAGATATGCAGCAGGACCCACATGTGCATGACAGCAACCCTGCTTAGATTATATAAAAAAAAGGAACCTTTGTCCAGAGGGTCTACTGACAAAATCTGTCTCAGAGCCTTTTGGTGGAGTCACTCTCTTCCCATTGGCAAGGTAGGTGCAAAATGGCACAAGTGGCCCTCAAATTTGTAAACATTACATAGTAGCAGTGTTAAAAAAAAAAAAAAAAAAAAAAAAGTATGTAGAGAAGCATATCACAAGAAGTAAGAAGTTGGGACAAATATGGAAACACTATCAGCTTTTTTCAATGATTTTAGTAGCTATAAAACTAAAATGTGTATCCTTTCTAGTGCTCAGTACTGTATATTTACCCAAGGAGTGAAACTTGTTTGGAACTCCATCTCCACAAATTGGAAGGAAGCAGATTAGGGGATAAAGTAGTGGGTGACAAGCTGGGTTTAGAGATGGCCTGAACCTCCGATTTTCGGTTCGCGCAAACTTTCACAAACCGCAATAGACTTCAATGGGGAGGCGAACTTTGAAAACTAGAAAAATGTATGCTGGCCACAAAAGTGATGGAAAAGATGTTTCAAGGGGTCTAACACCTGGAGGGGGGCGTGGCGGAGTGGGATACACGCCAAAAGTCCCGGGTAAAAATCTGGATTGGACGCAAAGCAGCGTTTTAAGGGCAGAAATTGCACTGAATGCTAAATTGCAGGCCTAAAGTGCTTTAAAACATCTTGCATGTGTATACATCAATCAGGGAGTGTAATTAGAGTACTGCTTCACACTGACACACCAAACTCACTGTGTAACGCACCGCAAACAGCTGTTTGCGTAGTGACGGCCGTGCTGGACTGGTGCACACCATGGCGAGATTGCTCTTCCTCACTCAGTGATGTCAGGTAATGTCTGACTGCCTGATCAACTTTCAACACAGACACACACAGACAGGTAGCGGACAGGCACAGTGACACTGCGTGCGCTCACGTAGGTAGGTGGGTGCACTGTGAACAGCAGGTAGGTAGGTATATGCAGTACTGGGTATTACAATGTGCAGCTGTCACACACAGACAGGTAGCGGACAGGCACAGTGACACTGCGCGCATTCAACTCACGTAGGTAGGTGGGTGCACTGTGAACAACAGGTAGGTAGGTATATGCAGTAATGGGTATTATAATGTGCACCTGTAACACACAGACAGGTAGCAGACAGGCATAGTGACACTGCGTGCGCTCAACTCACGTAGGTGGGTGGGTGCACTGTGAACAACAGGTAGGTAGGTATGTGCAGTACTGGGTATTACAATGTGCACCTGTCACACACAGACAGGTAGCGGACAGGCACAGTGACACTGCGCATGTTCAACTCACATAGGTAGGTGGGTGCACTGTGTACAACAGGTAGGTAGGTATATGCATTAATGGGTATTACAATGTGCACCTGTAACACACAGACAGGTATCGGACAGGCACAGTGACACTGCGTGCTCTCACGTAGGTAGGTGGGTGCACTGTGAACAACAGGTAGGTAGGTATATGCAGTACTGGGTATTACAATGTGCACCTGTCACACACAGACAGGTAGCGGACAGGCACAGTGACACTGCGCGTGTTCAACTCACGTTGGTAGGTGGGTGCACTGTGTACAACAGGTAGGTAGGTATATGCAGTAATGGGTATTACAATGTGCACCTGTAACACACAGACAGGTATCGGACAGGCACAGTGACACTGCGTGCGCTCATGTAGGTAGGTGGGTGCACTGTGAACAACAGGTAGGTAGGTATATGCAGTACTGGGTATTACAATGTGCACCTGTCACACACAGACAGGTAGCAGACAGGCACAGTGACAATGCATGCGCTCACGTAGGTAGGTGGGTGCATTGTGAACAACAGGTAGGTAGGTATATGCAGTAATGGGTATTACAATGTGCACCTGTCACACACACACAGACAGGTAGCGGACAGGCACAGTGACAGTGCGTGCGCTCAACTCACGTAGGTGGGTGGGTGCACTGTAAACAACAGGTAGGTAGGTATATGCAGTACTGGGTATTACAATGTGCACCTATCACACACACACAGACAGGTAGCGGACAGGCACAGTGACACTGCGTGCACTCAACTCGTGTAGGTAGGTGGGTGCACTGTGAACAACAGGTAGGTAGGTATATGCAGTAATGGGTATTACAATGTGCACCTGTAACACACACAGGTAGTCACTGAATGTGCTGGGCCTGGCAGTGGCACACACACAGTATGGATTATCAAGGCTGTCTATGTAACACAAGTGTCAGTGGGACACACAGAAAGAAAATAGATCACAAGAACAAGATTCACTCTCAAAAGAGCTCTTGTTGGGTGCTATTTTAACAATAAGAATCAGCAAGGAGCAAGCTAACAAGCCTAACTAATCTTTCCCTATGAGAGAGTCTGCAGCAGCTGTCCCTTCTCTATTTACTGCAGGCACATGAGTGAGTACAGGATTTTCTCAAAAAATTAGCATATTGTGATAAAGTTCATTATTTTCTGTAATGTACTGATAAACAGACTTTCATATATTTTAGATTCAAATACACACAACTGAAGTAGTTCAAGCCTTTTATTGTTTTAATATTGATGATTTTGGCATACAGCTCATGAAAACCCAAAATTCCTATCTCAAACAATTTGCATATTTCATCCGACCAATAAAATAAAAGTGTTTTTAAAACAAAAAAAGTCAACCTTCAAATAATTATGTTCAGTTATGCACTCAATACTTGGTCGGGAATCCTTTCGCATGAAATGACTGTTTCAATGCGGCGTGGCATGGAGGCAATCAGCCTGTGACACTGCTCAGGTGTTATGGAGGCCCAGGATGCTTCGACAGCAGCCTTAAGCTCATCCAGAGTGTTGGGTCTTGCATCTCTATGGGGTTCAGGTCAGGAGAGTTGGCAGGCCAATTGAGCACAGTAATACCATGGTCAGTAAACCATTTACCAGTGGTTTGGGCACTGTGAGCAGGTGCCAGGTCATGCTGAAAAATGCAATCTTCATCTCCATAAAGCTTTTCAGCAGATGGAAGCATGAACCCACTTTTGAACCAGAAACCGCGGCAGAGGCGCCTGACCTGGGCTACAGAGAATCAGCACTGGACTGTTGCTCAGTGGTCCAAAGTACTTTTTTCGGATGAAAGCAACTTTTACATGTCATTCAGAAATCAAGGTGCCAGAGTCTGGAGGAAGACTGGGGAGAGGGAAATGCCAAAATGCCTGAAGTCCAGTGTCAAGTACCCAAAGTCAGTGATGGTCTGGGATGTCATGTCAGCTGCTGGTGTTGGTCCACTGTGTTTTATCAAGGGCAGGATCAATGCAGCTAGCTATCAGGAGATTTTGGAGCACTTCATGCTTCCATCTGCTGAAAAGCTTTATGGAGATGAAGATTTCATTTTTCAGCACGACCTGGCACCTGCTCACAGTGCCAAAACCACTAGTAAATGGTTTACTGACCATGGTATTACTGTGCTCAATTGGCCTGCCAACTCTCCTGACCTGAACCCCATAGAGAATCTGTGGAATATTGTGAAGAGAAAGTTGAGAGACGCAAGACCCAACACTCTGGATGAGCTTAAGGCCGCTATCGAAGCATCCTGGGCCTCCATAACACCTGAGCAGTGCCACAGGCTGATTGCCTCCATGCCACGCCGCATTGAAGCAGTCATTTCTGCAAAAGGATTCCTGACCAAGTATTGAGTGCATAAATGAACATAATTATTTGAAGGTTGACTTTTTTTGTTTTAAAAACACTTTTCTTTTATTGGTCGAATGAAATATGCTAATTTTTGAGATAGGAAATTTGGGTTTTCATGAGCTGTATGCCAAAATCATCAATATTAAAACAATAAAAGGCTTGGAACTACTTCAGTTGTGTGTATTTGAATCTAAAATATATGAAAGTCTAATGTTTATCAGTACATTACAGAAAATAATGAACTTTATCACAATATGCTAATTTTTGTAATGATTGCGGAAACACCGCCGCGCGGTCTGACAGCGGGGCGGCTGTTTCCGCGTTCAGACCAGCGGTTTCCGCACAGCAGCATGCGTCTGGTTTGTCTGAGCCTAGTAGTGCACACAGATGGAGAGCGCTAGGAGGCAGGACCTTTATGCCAATAGGAGAGGGATCAGCTGATCAGGACGATCAGCTGATCACAGCGCAGTGGGTGATTGGCTGAGTGGGACTGGGCGGCGCTGAGGAGCGCTGCACTATATATACTTTTTGCCTGTCAGTTGCTGGTTGTCTGCCGTTGCGAATACTAACGTGTGAGCACTCAGACCAGTCAGATCCCACAGTGTGTTTGAACCAGGAGGACCTGGGAATTCACACTTAGCCAGATTACGTTTGTGTTATATGTTAGACCAGTTCCAGGGTGTTGTGACCACGGACCTCACACCCAAGCTTAGGGATACTGTGTCATTGCTGTGTTATGCTTTAGACCAGTTCCAGGGTGTTGTGACCATGGACCTCACACCCAAGCTTAGGGATACTGTGTCAATGCTGTGTTATACTTTAGACCAGTTCCAGGGTGTTGTGACCAAGGACCACACACTCAAGCTTAGGAACACTGTGCTATTACTGTGTTATACTCTAGACTAGTTCCAGGGTGTCGAGACCAAGGAACTCACACCCCAGTCTAGGATCTTGTTGTACTTATATGTTATGACCTTTTGCTCTGTCGACCTTTCTCTTGCTTTCTGATTCGGTACCTCTGCCCATCTGCCCACCTGTTGCCAGACCCTGCTTGTACCCAGTTACCGAATCAGTCTCTCTATCTCTGTACCTGATCTGCTCATGTGTTGCCGACCTGGCCTGCCCGACCACCCAAGCTGTCACTCTCCCTGAGTGCTCAGTCTAACTGTACTAGCAGTAACACCATTCCATCAGGTGTCAGCTGCAACCAGGACTCCCGCCCCTCAGAGAGTCCGGCCTGTTAGCAGCCAGTGGTCTCTTGCCCTGGCTGCAGTACAGTTTACCATTTGGTATCCTTATCCCTGGTTACCAGGTCCTTACTATCTAGGAGATAGTTTCTGCACTGCCCAGGACCACCTGCCCCTCAGGTGGCTCTTGGCCGAGCCGTTTACATCTCCCGCTCCTCGGGAGATAGCCTTCAGTTTATCTAGCATTTTACTCATTGGGTGTCCAGAGGTTAGTCATACTTGTATTATTGGTGATTCTACAGATCATCCATAATCAGGTATACATCTGTATTGTTGATGATTCTGCAGATCATCAACAATCAGATTCTCTCTGGGTGCTGACACCAATCGTTACAGAACGGCAGACCTGAAAAACAAAATGGACGCACTCCACAGCCGTCTTGATGCACTAACCACCTCGGTGGAGAATTTCTTCAGAGTGCTGGACGGTCATCAGACCCAGATCACTGCCTTGTCTGGGTACATGCAGGTCCTTCAGACGGCTGTGGATGCAGTGTGATCCCCTCCAGTTACAGATTTACGCATGTCTGTACCCGAAAGGTTTTCTGGTCATAGATCTGACTTTCAGAACTTTAAAAATCGAGTAATGTCGTATTTTGAACTGAGACCTAATTTATCAGGAACTGAGGCACAGAGAATTACATTTATTAAGACCCTTTTGTCAGGGGATTCTCAGACTTGGGAATATAGCCTGCACGTAGGGCATGAGGCTTTAACGTCAGTTGAAGAATTTTTTAAGGCCATGGCCATAATGTATGATGATCCGGACATTGCCTCCACTGCTGAGCGGAAGCTTAAAGGGAACCTTAACTGTGGGGGGGAATAAAAATTCACTTACCTGAGGCTTTCCCAAGCCTCCTGCAGCCGTCCTGTGCCCGCGCCAGTCCTTCGGTGCCCTCCGGTCTCCCACTGCGGCTCCGCGGCTCCCTCCGCGGCTCCGCCACATGACGCGTCTTGCGTCATGCGGACGCGCTTTACGGCTCTTTACGACGGGGAATGCAGAAGAAGAAGACGCTTTGCCGGAGGACGACTGGCAGACGGCCGAAAACGAAACTTAGCCGCGGAGGGAGACCGGAGGGCACCGAAGGACCGGCGTGGGCACAGGACGGCTGCAGGAGGCTTGGGAAAGCCTCAGGTAAGTGAATTTTTATTTCCCCCCACAGTTAAGGTTCCCTTTAAGACCTTGCGTCAAGGCAAGGATCCGGTAGAAGTCTATGCAGCTGAATTCAGGAAGTGGTCTGTGTCAGCTAGGTGGGAGTCTTTTGCACTGTTAGACTGTTTTCTATCAGGGTTGTCAGACGCAGTCTCGGATTTGATGTTGGGACACCCTGAACCAAAAACTATTGATGAGGCAATCGCTTTAGCAGTACGGGTTGATCGCCGTTTACGGTATCAGAAACAAACCCGCGGTAAGAACACTGTAAGATATGTCTCCTACGCCTCTCCTCCACCCGTCTCACCTTCGCCAGAGCCAATGTAAATTGGACAGTCCAAATTGACACGGGTGGAGAGGAATCGCAGGAAAACAGAACAGCTCTGTTTATACTGTACAGAGGAGGGTCATAAAGTGCAGAATTGTCCCAAGAAGAAGATAATACCCTAGGCGTGCAGTCTTTACCTCTAAACAACAATCGTTTGCTCCTTCCCTGTTCTGTCACATGGGAGGGCCAGACTGTTACCACTGAAGCTTTCGTAGACTCTGGTTCAGCGGCTAACTTTATAGATTACGAGTTTTGCAAAAAATTTGGGAATTCCTATACTCCCATTAGACCAACAGGTTTTGGTCACTGCTGTAGATGACTCTCCTCTGCAAAGTAGACATCCTCTGTCACGAACCCCGAATTTGAGGTTCAGTGTTGGTGTGCTACATAAGGAGAATCTGCAATTTCTGGTCCTGCGTATGGCAACCTCCACCGTCATTCTTGGCATGCCCTGGTTACAACTTCACTCCCCTCAGATAGATTGGGTTTCAGGTCAGCTAACGAGCTGGTCTACCCATTGTTATCATCATTGTTTAGCAAAAGTAACCGTGGGTAACACCAAGATTCAGATTAAAGGTGTGCCAAAACAATACACTGAATTTGCTGACGTGTTCTGTCCCAAATCGGCAGATAAACTTCCCCCCCCACCGTACCTTCGACTGTCCCATCGATTTGAGATCTGGTTGTATGCCTCCCAGGGGTCACCTCTATAATCTGTCTGGGCCTGAGAAACTAGCTATGCAGGAATACATCAGAGAAAACTTGGCTAAGGGGTTCATCCGTCCCTCCCGTTCACCAGCAGGGGCAGGATTCTTTTTTGTAAAAAAAAAAAGGATGGAGGCCTTTGTCCCTGCATTGATTATCGAGGCTTAAACAAGATCACAGTGAAAAATCGTTATCCTTTACCCTTGATTGACGATTTATTCACTCAGGTTACCAACGCCAAGATTTTCTCAAAGCTAGATCTGAGAGGTGCATACAACCTAGTTCGTATTAGGGATGGTGACGAAGACGGCCTTTAACATGCCCGGCGGGCATTACGAGTATCTGGTGATGCCCTTCGGGTTGTGTAACGCTCCGGCCGTCTTCCAGGAGTTGATTAATGAGGTATTCAGGGAGGTGTTGGGGAAGTTCGTCTTGGTCTATCTGGACGATATACTGATCTTTTCATCCAATCTCTCGGAACACCGCAAGCATGTTAACTACTTCCCGACCGCCTAACGCACAGAGGCGGCCGGGAAGCGGACCCCACAAGGACCAGCTCATGCCCAAAAGCGGTGGTCCTTGTAGGGGCATGGGCGGAGCGATCGCGTCATCCGTGACGCGATCCTCCGCCGGCGCCTGTCTCCGCTCACCCGCCGCAACATCCCGCCGGCCATACGGAAGCGCCGGCGGGATGTTAACCCGACGATCCCTGCATACAAAGTGTATAATACACTTTGTAATGTTTACAAAGTGTATTATATAGGCTGCCTCCTGCCCTGGTGGTCCCAGTGTCCAAGGGACCACCAGGGCATGCTGCAGACACCCTATGTCGCACCCAAGCACACTGATTTCTCCCCCCCCCTGCCCCAGATCGCCCACAGCACCCCCCAGACCCCTGTTTGCACCCAATCACCCCCCTAATCACCCATCAATCACTCCCTGTCACTATCTGTCAACGCTATTTTTTTTTTATCCCCCCCTGCCCCCTGCCCCCTCCTGATCATCCCCCCACCCCTCAGATTCTCCCCAGACCCCCCCCTCCCCTGTGTACTGTATGCATCTATCCCCCCTGATCACCTGTCAATCACCTGTCAATCACCTGTCAATCACCCATCAATCACCCCCTGTCACTGCCACCCATCAATCAGCCCCTAACCTGCCCCTTGCGGGCAATCTGATCACCCACCCACACCAATAGATCGCCCGCAGATCCGACATCAGATCACCACCCAAACGCAGTGTTTACATCTATTCTCTCCTCTAAACACCCACTAATTACCCATCAATTACCCATCAATCACCCCCTATCACCATCTGTCACTGTTACCCATCAGATCAGACCCTAATCTTCCCCTTGCGGGCACCCAATCACCCGCCTACACGCTCAGATTGCCCTCAGACACCCCCCCCCCCCCTTATCAATTCGCCAGGGCATTATTTACATCTGTCCTTCCCTGTAATAACCCACTGATCACCTGTCAATCACCCATCAATCACCCCCTGTCACTGCCACCCATCAATCAACCCCTAACCTGCCCCTTGCGGGCAATCTGATCACCCACCCACACCAATAGATCGCCCGCAGATCCGACATCAGATCACCTCCCAAGTGCAGTGTTTACATCTGTTCTCTCCTCCAAACACCCACTAATTACCCATCAATCACCCCCTGTCACTGCTACCCATCAGATTAAACCCCTATCTGCCCCTAGGGCACTCAATCACCTGCCCATACCCTCAGAACGCCCTCAGACCCCAGCCCTGATCACCTCGCCAGTGCATTGCTTGCATCTATTTCCCCCTCTAATCACACCTTGTGACACCCATCAATCACCTCCTGTCACACCCTAGCACACCTACCCATCAGATCAGGCCCTAATTTGCCCCGTGTGGGCTCCTGATCACTCGGCCAAACCCTCAGATCCCCCTCAGACCCCCTTCCGATCACCTCCCCAGTGCATTGATTGCATCTATTTTCCCCTCTAACCACTCCCTGAGACACCCATCAATCACCTCCTGTCACCCCCTAGCACTCCTATCCATCAGATCAGGCCCAATACAACCTGTCATCTAAAAGGCCACCCTGCTTATGACCGGTTCCACAAAATTCGCCCCCTCATAGACCACCTGTCATCAAAATTTTTCAGATGCTTATACCCCTGAACAGTCATTTTGAGACATTTGGTTTCCAGACTACTCACGGTTTTGGGCCCGTAAAATGCCAGGGCGGTTTAGGAACCCCACAAGTGACCCCATTTTGGAAAAAAAGACACCCCAAGGTATTCTGTTATGTGTATGACGAGTTCATAGAAGATTTTATTTTTTATCAAAAGTTAGTGGAAATTGATTTTTATTGTTCTTTTTCAAAGTGTCATTTTTCACTAACTTGTGACAAAAAATAAAATCTTCTATGAACTCACCATACTCCTAACGGAATACCTTGGGGTGTCTTCTTTCTAAAATGGGGTCACTTGTGGGGTTCCTATACTGCCCTGGCATTTTAGGGGCCCTAAACCGTGAGGAGTAGTCTACAAAACAAATGCCTCAAAATGACCTGTGAATAGGACGTTGGGCCCCTTAGCGCACCTAGGCTGCAAAAAAGTGTCACACATGTGGTATCGCCGTACTCAGGAGAAGTAGTATAATGTGTTTTGGGGTGTATTTTTACACATACCCATGCCCGGTGGGAGAAATCTCTCTGTAAATGGACAATTGTGTGTACAAAAATCAAAAGATTGTCATTTACAGAGATATTTCTCCCACCCAGCATGGGTATGTGTAAAAATACACCACAAAACACATTATACTACTTCTCCTGAGTACGGCGGTACCACATGTGTGGCACTTTTTTACACCCTAAGTGCGCTAAGGGGCCCAAAGTCCAATGAGTACCTTGAGGATTTCACAGGTCATTTTGCGACATTGTTGGTTTTCAAGACTACTCCTCACGGTTTAGGGCCCCTAAAATGCCAGGGCAGTATAGGAACCCCACAAATGACCCCATTTTAGAAAGAAGACACCCCAAGGTATTCTGTTAGGACTATGGTGAGTTCATAGAAGATTTTTTTTTTTGTCACACGTTAGCGGAAAGTGACACTTTGTGAAAAAAAAGCCTATTAAAATCAATTTCCGCTAACTTGTGACAAAAATAAAATCTTCTATGAACTCGCGCGAGCGGCTGCTTCCTGTCAATTCACGGCGGGGGGCTCCGTGAATATCCTGCGGGCCGCCGATGGCGGCTCGCAGGCTAAATGTAAACACAAGCGGAAATAATCCGCTTTGTTTACATTGTACGGCTCTGCTGCGCAGCAGCGCCGTAAGGCAGATCGGCGATCCCCGGCCAATCAGCGGCCGGGGATCGCCGCCATGTGACAGGGGACAGCCTGTCACTGGCTGCACAGGACGGATAGCGTCCTGTGCAGCCCCGATCCCCAGAGGAGACAGATAGGAGAGGGAGGGGGAGAATGTCGCCGCGGAGGGGGGCTTTGAGGTGCCCCCCCCCCGCAACACCCATCAGGCAGGAGCGATCAGACCCCCCCAGCACATCATCCCCCTAGTGGGGAAAAAAGGGGGGCGATCTGGTCGCTCTGCCTGCACCCTGATCTGTGCTGGGGGCTGCACAGCCCACCCAGCACAGATCACCTAAAACAGCGCTGGTCCTTAAGGGGGGGTAAAGGGTGGGTCCTCAAGTGGTTAAGACAGAATCTGCTTTATGCCAAACTGGAGAAATACCTCTTCGAAGTGACCTTGGTTGCCTTCTTGGGGTACATTATCTCTACATCTGGCCTCTCAATGGATCCAGGGAAGGTTTCTGCTGTCCTGGAGTGGCCTCAGCCTGTAGGACTGAAGGCACTCCAGAGATTTCTGGGCTTTGCCAACTACTACAGGAGGTTCATAAAGGGGTACTCTACAATAGTCTCGCCCCTCACCAGTCTCACCAAGAAAGGGGCTGATACTCACCACTGGTCAGCAGAGGCTCATGCTGCCTTTTCTACACTGAAAAAACTGTTCTGTTCCGCACCTATATTGAGACATGTTGATGTCACCTTTCCCTTTATCGTGGAGGTTGATGCTTCAGAGGTGGGGGTGGGAGCTGTATTGTCTCAGAGATCAGGCTTGCAGGGCAAACTCCACCCATGTTCCTACTTTTCTCTTAGGTTTTCACCCGCAGAGAAAAACTCCGACATAGGCAACCGGGAGCTCTTAGCCATCATATTAGCTTTTGAGGAATGGCGACACTGGCTAGAAGGTGCAGAACACACTATCACAGTTTATACAGATCATAAGAATCTGGAGTACATAGAGGGTGCCAAGAGACTTAGCCCCCGTCAAGCCCGGTGGTCCCTGTTTTTTGCAAGATTCAGATTTGTAATTACGTATACCCCTGGTAGTAAAAACATCAAGGCCGACGCCTTATCCAGGTGTTTCGAACCCGAGACAGTACAGCCCTCAGCCCCTGAGACCATTCTACCTCAGAAGGTAGTTCTGGCAGCCACTGAGACCTGGAAGAATTGGACAGTCACTCTGAGTCCTTACCAACAGGATGTTCCAGAGGGGAAGCCTGATGGGGTCATGTTTGTGCCACTGCCTTTCCGTCTCCAACTCTTGCAACTGTTTAATTCCCACAAGAATGCTAGTCATCCCGGGGCCACCAGAACTCAGGATCTACTGGCCAGATGTGCTTGGTGGCCTACATTAGCAACAGATTGTAAAGAGTTTGTAAGAGAGTGTGCAGTATGTGCTAGGAGTAAACCCTCTCGTCAGGCCCCTGTTGGTACCTTACAACCCTTGCCAGTCCCAAGTGAACCATGGACCCATGTGTCCATGGATTTTGTGGGTGAACTCCCCAGGTCTGAGGGCAAGACGGTCATTTGGGTGGTAGTGGACAGATTCAGTAAGATGGCTCATTTTGTTCCTTTGAAAGGACTCCCCTCGGCCCAGGAATTGACTGATCTCTTCATCCAGCACATTTTCCGGCTGCATGGTATTCCGGAAAATGTAGTGTGAGATCGGGGAGTCCAATTTGTTTCTAAGTTTTGGAGAGCCTTTTGCCATCAGCTGGATATGGACTTTGCATTCTCATCAGGCTACCAACCACAGACCAATGGCCAGACCGAGAGAGTTAACCAATCCCTAAAACAGTTTCTCAGATGTTATGCTGCAGATGCGCAATCCTATTGGGTAAAATTCTTGCCGTTCGCAGAATTTGCGCACAACAACCTGAAAAGCTCCTCTTCAGGATTTTCCCCATTCCAGGTAGTCTCGGGAAGATCACCTAAGTTTGCTCCATTGCATTGCCGGTGGCATCTACACCGTTCCCGGCTCTGGAGGATTGGCAGAGGGCTTTAAAGGAGATTTGGGGAATGATTAAGAGGAACCTGGGGAAAGCTTTCCAAACCCAGAAAAGACAGGCAGATAAAAGGCGGTCCGTAGAGTGGAAGTTCTCTCCAGGAGATTTGGTGTGGTTATCCACTCGGCATTTGGCCTTGAAGAAGCTGTCACCCAAACTGGGTCCTAGATTTATAGGACCATTCCCAGTGTTCAAGAAAATTAATAATGTCACTTACACTATTGATCTCCCAGCCAGTATGAGAGGTGTGAGATCATTCCATGTGTCTTTATTGAAGCCAGCAGTGCACATGGATTCCTCCCCCCCCCTCCCCCTGTGTTGGTTGATGACCAACCAGAATATGAGATTGAAAAGATCCTGGACTCTCGCTTAGTGCAGAATTCCGTACAGTATCTGGTCCACTGAAAAGGATATGGTGTGGAGGAAAGATCTTGGGTGCCAGATTGTCACATGCATGCGGAGGAATTAAAGAAAGAATTTCATGACTTACATCCTGGGAAGCCTGGTGGGAAGTGTCCAGAGTCCACTCCTCAGGGGGAAGGGGGGGGGGGGGGTACTGTAATGGATTGCGGAAACACCGCCGCACGGTCTGACAGCGGGGCGGCTGTTTCCTGGTTTGTCTGAGCCTAGTAGTGCACACAGATGGAGAGCTACGCGCGCTAGGAGGCAGGACCTTTATGCCAATAGGAGAGGGATCAGCTGATCAGGACGATCAGCTGATCACAGCACAGTGGGTGATTGGCTGAGTGGGACTGGGCGGCGCTGAGGAGCGCTGCACTATATATACTTCTTGCCTGTCAGTTGCATGTTGTCTGCCATTGCGAATACTAACGTGTGAGCACTCAGACCAGTCAAATCCCACAGTGTGTTTGAACCAGGAGGACCTGGGAATTCACACTTAGCCAGATTACGTTTGTGTTATATGTTAGGCCAGTTCCAGGGTGTTGTGACCACGGACCTCACACCCAAGCTTAGGGATACTGTGTCATTGCTGTGTTATACTTTAGACCAGTTCCAGGGTGTTGTGACCAAGGACCACACACTCAAGCTTAGGAACACTGTGCTATTACTGTGTTATACTTTAGACTAGTTCCAGGGTGTCGAGACCAAGGAACTCACACCCCAGTCTAGGATCTTGTTGTACTTATATGTTATGACCTTTTGCTCTGTCGACCTTTCTCTTGCTTTCTGATTCGGTACCTCTGCATATCTGCCCACCTGTTGCCAGACCCTACTTGTACCCGGTTACCGAATCAGTCTCTCTATCTCTGTACCTGATCTGCTCATGTGTTGCCGACCCGGCCTGCCCGACCACCCAAGCTGTCACTCTCCCTGAGTGCTCAGTCTAACTGTACTAGCAGTAACACCATTCCACCAGGTGTCAGCTGCAACCAGGACTCCCGCCCATAGCCGGATTTACCATAAGGCACTGTAGGCACGTGCCTACAGGCGCCTGATGATGGAAAGGCGGCTCACTCCCCTCCCCAAGCGCCTCCCTCCCTCCTTCCCTATGCAAAGTCTTGATGAGTGTAAATTAGAGGTTACTCCCCCTGCTCTCAGCATTCCACTGACCAGATCTCCATTCAGTCAGGGGCATCTCTAGCTACCTAATACTTGGGGGCACCTCAAGCTACTTAATACTGAGAATAGCTCTGGCTACCTAATACTAAGGTGCACCTGTAGCTACCCCTGATAGGCAAGAGAAGTAAGGGAGAAGTGACAGCTGGGACAGCCAGCATAATTGCATTGCAGTTTGGTGGGGGGTGTGTAGGTTCATGGAGGGCAAAGTCTAAGGTGCCAGGACATCTGTGCCTATAGGCTCCTGTGATGTAAATCCGGGCCTGCTCCCGCCCCTCAGAGAGTCCGGCCTGTTAGCAGCCAGTGGTCTCTTACCCTGGCTGCAGTACAATTTACCAATGGTATCCTTATCCCTGATTACCAGGTCCTTACTATCTAGGAGATAGTTTCTGCACTGCCCAGGGCCACCTGCCCCTCAGGTGGCTCTTGGCCGAGCCGTTTACATCTCCCGCTCCTCGGGAGATAGCCTTCAGTTTATCTAGCACTTTACTCATTAGGTGTCCAGAGGTTAGTCATACTTGTATTACGTGCACGGTAATAGAATTTGGATACGTGATGGGATTTTATGCTGCGTCTAGGCATGCTCAGATGTACCAAAATTCGGTTCGGGTACATTCTAATTCGGGTCCGCATGACATTCGAATTTGCCTTCGACCACGAAATTCGACTCGAATTCATATTCGGTTCGAGGTTGCACCTCAAAATTCGGTAAAAAATTCGTGTTCGTGAATTCGGGTTTTTTTGGTGTGTTTTTTAAAGGGAATTCACATTGAAATAGGTGTACTTAAAAAAACAAAACTAAAAACGTGACGTGGCACTGGCAGCAGGCAATGCATTGTGTGGACCCTGGCAGTGGGACCACTGACAGCAGGAGGATAAATACAGCAGCAGGAGGATAAATACAGCAGCAGTAGGAGGATGAGTGACGTGTGGCACTGACAGCAGGCAATGCATAGTGTGGACTCTGGCGGTGAGACCACTGACAGCAGCAGGATAAATACAACAGCAGCAGCAGGAGGAGGTGGAGTGACGTGTGGCACTGGCAGCAGGCAATGCATAGTGTGGACTCTGGCGGTGAGACCACTGACAACAGCAGGATAAATACAACAGCAGCAGGAGGAGGAGGTGGAGTGACGTGTGGCGCTGGCAGCAGGCAATGCATTGTGTGGACTCTGGCGGTGAGACCACTGACAACAGCAGGATAAATACAACAGCAGCAGCAGGAGGAGGTGGAGTGATGTGTGGCACTGGCAGCAGGCAATGCATAGTGTGGACTCTGGCGGTGAGACCACTGACAACAGCAGGATAAATAAAAGGTGGCTTCCTGCCCCGCCATCATTTCCACCACAGCCTGCACCTGACTCTCCCCAATGGGTCGTGGGCGACGACCCGTCTCAAAGATGGGCGCAACACGCTGCTGTTGCGCCTCTGCTCCCTCCTCCCTGTGGTCAGTGGCTGGCGGCGGACCAGTCCCAGACCTGCTGCTGCTGGCAGTGGCTCCTGCAATGGCGCTTCCTTTCCTGGTGGTGCCTCGCCCTCTACCTCTACCTCTGCCAGTCATTGTGCACTAGACAAATACAGTAAAAAAATTAAGTAGAAGAGGGCGGGAAAGGGTGTAAACTTTAATAAAGTCTGTGTTGGTGGTGACTTGGTGGTGACTAGTAGTAGTAGTAGGCAGTAGTAGTACGCACGCAGGTAGCTAAGAAACACCTAGCGTACTACGCTACAAGTCGTGCGGCAGACAGTCGTTTACAATTACAAACGGTCACACACGCTCAGACGCAATCAATCAATAGGCTCGGGCAGGCGACAGACAGTCACGGGTCATTCAGAACGGATGCTGGTGGTGGCCTGTATGTGTTGTAACTCTTATTTATTTCACACACTACGGTTGATAATAAAATCACACAGTAAAAGTGAAAAAAAAATTAGTGAACGGGTGCTAGACTAGTAGTATAGTAGTAGACACTAGTAGTATGCACGCACGCACGCACGCAGGTAACTAAGAAACACCTAGCGTAATACGCTACAAGTCGTGCGGCAGACAGTCGCTGACAATTACAAACGGTCACACACACTCAGACGCAATCAATCAATAGGCTCGGGCAGGCGACAGACAGTCACGGGTCACTCACAACGGATGCTGGTGGTGGCCTGTATGTGTTGTAACTCTTATTTATTTCACACACTACGGATGATAATAAAATCACACAGTAAAAGTGAAAAAAAAAAATTAGTGAACGGGTGCTAGACTAGTAGACTAGTAGTATAGTAGTAGACACTAGTAGTATGCACGCACGCAGGTAACTAAGAAACACCTAGCGTAATACACTACAAGTCGTGCGGCAGACAGTCGGTGACAATTACAAACGGTCACACACGCTCAGACGCAATCAATCAAAAGGCTCGGGCAGGCGACAGACAGTCACGGGTCACTCACAACGGATGCTGGTGGTGGCCTGTATGTGTTGTAACTCTTATTTATTTCACACACTACGGTTGATAATAAAATCACACAGTAAAAGTGAAAAAAAAAATTAGTGAACGGGTGCTAGACTAGTAGTATAGTAGTAGACACTAGTAGTATGCACGCACGCACGCACGCACGCAGGTAACTAAGAAACACCTAGCGTAATACGCTACAAGTCGTGCGGCAGACAGTCGTTTACAATTACAAACGGTCACACACGCTCAGACGCAATCAATCAATAGGCTTGGGCAGGCGACAGACAGTCACAGGTCAGGTCACTCACAATGGATGCTGGTGGTGACCTGTCACAGTCAGTAACTAACTAACACAGTACTGAAACTAATAAAGTAACAGACTACAGCAGTAATAATTAACTAAACTAGTACTACTAAGTACACAACTAACTAGAATCCCTAACCTATCTAAGCTAGTAGTAGCAGGCTAAGGCTACCTAGGCTAGCAGGCCTAGCCTGCTCACAGACTAACACTAGCCTAGCACAGTATACACTATACACTAGCTGACTAAATACAATCAAAATACTAGCTAACTATATAAGACAACAATAAATGTGTTTAGGAGGTGTTTAGGAAGCAAAACGCTAGGTTTAGCAGTGAAAAGCACTTGCTCAGACACAGCACAGCACTGGAGAATCTCTCAGTACCAGCAGCAGTCACACAAGTGTGTGGCTCCGCAACATGGCCGCCGCCTTATATAGAGGAGGGGAGGGCCAAGCTCCCCTCCTCTGATTGGTTGCTAGGGTTGCCAAGTCCTCGGCAGGAGGACTTCTGATTGGCCCAATCACGTCATCCCCGAATCCCGAAGCCGAAACCGAACCCACAGCTCCATCCGGCCGAATTCGAGTGCGCACATTCGGCAGGCTTCGTATTTGGGTTCGGCTCGGATTTCAGCATTCGGGTTCAGGTTCGCATGCGGCAAATCAAAAAAACACCCGAATTTTTCAGGGAAACTTCGCATTCGGGGTCCTGCTGAGCAACCCTGGCTGCGTCTGACTTCAATAAGCTGAAAGACATTGGTGTGCAGGGAATCGAACGGGAATCGCAGCAGTGAAAATTTAATCTTAGAGAGATATCTAGAGAGGCAGATCCAGATACTTCCCCTTGAGGAGCAACAGAGCATTGCCTGAGAGAACTTGCTCATCTTTGGTGGCACACCAGTAATAGTAGACATCCCCTTGTAAGGGCACTTAAAGCACACCTGAACTAAGAGGGAAACTGTGGCTGCCATATTTATTTCCTTTTAAAGGAATCATCGGGCAAAGCAGAGATGCTGCGAGGGACATGACGGCTGCAAGGGGCTGGAGGAAGGCCCGGGTAAGTAGAGCGAGGAGGAGGGTTTTTTTTGCCTCGTGATGATTCCTAAACAAACAATATCTGTTGCCTGGCAGACCTGCTGACCCTCTGCTTTTAATACCTTTAGCCATAGACCCTCACAATTGGTATTGTTTATGAGGAAATAAATATGGCAACCTCCACATACCTCTCATTTCAGGTGTGCTTTAAACTTTGAGGGCAGAAATAGTTTTATGAGATATTCGAAGCAGATACGCAAAATGCAAATTTTATTAAAAGGAACTGTAAAAATTGATATAACTTGGGGGATGCTCTTTTCTTTTGCATTGTGGAATTCTGCTATGTAGCCTATGGCTGTGTGTCACTCGTGCGCCCATGTATTTTTGATCATATGATTTAGTCTCCCTGTGTATAAATCTCTCATGTCTATTTGAAGGAAATGGTGCGATGTTAATTGTGCACTTTTTGAATATTGCTAGAGATGCCTTAAGCTTTAGCATACGGCACGCATCAGAGTTAGGCCCCTTTCAAACGAACGGCTGAACTGCACGTTTGCCGAGCAGTTCAGCCTTCTGTCTGCCATCCTCCAGTGCAATTCAGGTGCAAATTTAAATGCAGCCGAATTGCGGCAGTTGTAACACCAAACGTGCCAAGCGATGACAGGCGGTGGTGTTACTGGGCGGTGGGGGAAAGCGACATGACGAGTGGGGGGATGCCTGTACAGCACCGGCACTGGGCGCTTACAACCGCCTGGCCGGTGCAGGAGACTAGAGTAGCTGACAGGCCGTGACTTCACCGCTTGTCTGCTGCCCGTGTGAAAGGGCCCTTAGTGTATGTCCAGACAGGGAGAGAGGACGTTGGTCCTTATTCTATTCATTTTTTCTCCAAAGTTTTCTCCTAGGTGATATTTTTATACCTTATCCATAAAATTCTTTTTAAGTCAACAGCAAACCAGAAAATACTCAGAATAAATTTGACAGAACTCTTTCACCTTCTGGTACTATTTCAATTGCTAAAAAGTAGTGAGGGGAGTGAATTGAATAATGGCCCCATGTCCAATGGAACACTTTTTTTTTCTTGTAAATCATGGCATTGTCACTCTATCCTAAAAAAGAAAAAAAATGAACGGTATTCAAGCAACAACAGCAAAAAAACCTAAACTAAACTTTACATCTAGCAATCTATTGTATTTTTTAGTCAGCGCTCAGCACAGGAGCCTCTATAAAAGTGAAATGAGAGGTGCTTTCTTCCATTTCAGTAATCAAGCCCTGCTTCTGCATATCTCTCGAAAGGAGCTATTTTTAAAAATAGGCAAATGTTGTGGTTCCAAAGCTTTAAAACACACGATTACGGTATGAGTTACCTTATGAAAGTCAGCGTTAACTAATATACCCCTGTGGTACCAGTACACGGAAACCGAGTATACTGTACATGCTTTCCAAATAAATCTCTCAATGTCTTTGATTTACCAGAATCTACTCAGCTTTGATTATATTTGATTTATCATTCTCCAAAACTTGTTACGATAAGCCGATTATGACGAATACATGAATCCCATCAGAAGTGTCCTCTGAGGAATGTGCCGCATGTTGCAAAATTGCTCTCTAGATTATGGGTCTTCATCAAGTTTATGTGTACCTCAGGGGGTATGGTGGTACTTATGCTTGGGAAGGGGTTATACTAGACCCATTTGCTATAGGGGGAGAGAGGGGCTGGGGACTGTTATACTGGCAACACTTTTCCATAGGGGTTGGGGGTTCTGGTCATGCTCGCTGTGGGAGTGAGGGAGCAGGGCCATACTTGACACACTCGCTTTGGGAAGAGAGAAAGCACAGGGATTTTTATACTGGCCATACTGGATACCCTTGCTTTAGGGAGAAGAGATTTTGTTTATTTGTAATTGCGTATACTGGATACACTTACTATGTTCCTAAGGGGGGGAGGGGAGTCAATGATTGCTATAATGGTCACATACTGGGGGGAGGAGTTCTGCCCATGCTTGCTGTGGGGGATGAGGGAGAGGTACCACACTTGACAGATTCAGAATCTTATTTATTTCACAAAGTAGTACTATGGGGGGGGGGGGGGGGGGCGTAATTCATAATTGTTATGCTGGCAACAAACTGGGGGGAGCTGGCCATGTTTGCAATGGGGGAGGAGGGAGGGGTACTATGCTGGGCACACTTGCTATTTGTGGTGGAGGTAGTATGGGACACCTTTTCTAAGGGGTAAGTAGGGGGATGTTAAGGTGTTCATCATCACAAACTCCATTATCAGCTCATTATGAAGCAGCCAGAAGGGAAAAGAGCAGGAGGGAGAATTACATCAGGCACAAGCCTGGTCTATATTTACATAGCGTTACTCCAGTACTTACTGTACTCTAGCCTTACTGTACTTCAGTGGGCAGCATTGCAGGAAGTGACACAAGCTGTGGAACGCATCGCAGGATCCAGGAAGTAGGTGAGTCATTAGGCTCCCCTTGCCAGGCTGAACGTAATTACATTTTGAGCAAATAGCTGAAGGGGGAGAGTGGACAGGGGAGCCCCAGGTGAGGGAGGGGTGGTCTGACCTTCCTCCCCACAGCTGTGCCTGCTGCTTCCCCTTCCTGGCTGCAATCCCCTCCAGACTACCTTATACTGGGGGGCAATTATACTACCTATGGGGGGAAGGGGAGGGGATCCTCACAAGTTTGTCTCAGGCGGCAAAAAGTGTAGTACCAGCCCTGACCACAGCTTAGTCTGCCTGGGGGACATCCGGGACACATGCCACTGATCTTTGGGGCTAGTAAACCCCCCCCCCCCCCTTCCCTGGGTGGAACCCTGATATACAGTATATTTGTCAGCTGGCATCTTGACCTTCAGCAAGATGTGTAGTGCTGCTTCAGCTGACATACTACATAGTTGATGTTCAATAGGAGAAAAGTTGGTCGGCACTAGATGCAAAACGAGCAGGTGGATTACTCACTGTGCCTCCAGAAAATAGACAATTGTAGACAGTTGAGAAGAAAACGATCCAGGCACCAGAAGAGTATGCAAAACTTTCACCGTTTTATTTCATCCCGGACAATGACAAGATAGTATGCCATACTATCTTGTCATTGTCGGGGATGAAATAAAACTTAATACTAAGTATGGTATAACACTGCCTGCACCCTCACATATCCCAATTGAACAGAGGAAGGCGATATGCTGTGAAGAAGGTCATCATGGAGCGCCTCCATAGATTTGAAAAAGGTGATGGTATTAAACACGTGTTAATGCAATACATGTATGTGAAGGAGCATTTACTGTAAGACCTATTTCATATGAGCAGCTGAAGGCGGATTAATTCACCGCCTGTCAGTTGATCCTGTGCACCTGCCGGGTGCTTGTTTGAGCTCAGTAGCAGTGCTGGACATGCTGCCCCCCCATGGAGTTACATCTGAGCGTGGCCATAGCCATACGGAAATGGGACAAGTCGTGGTTCTCTGCCGCACAGTAACACTACCGCGTGTCAAGCACTGTCACATATGGCGTTACAAATGCTGCCATTTGGATGCTTTTTAATTGCGCCTGAATGGCGCTCCTGGGACAGACAGGATGCTGAACTGCCCGACAAGCATGCAGTTCAGCTGTCTGTACAAGGCGTTAGGGCCACTGCCAGCGGTTGTGGACACCGTTTACCATTGAGATCGATGGCCGCCTGTGAGAAAACGCGGAAAAGCCGCCGCATGTACTCAGAACAAGGTGCCTGATTCCGCGTCCAACGCGGCGGTTGGCACGCGTAGGCCTACATCTAGTAGTATGGCCGAACGCGGAGAAACTGCCGCATGCCTTGATAGCGGTGCGGCGGATTCCGCGTCCAGCGCGGTGGGTGCTTTACAACACATGACTGGTGTGGCTGGGACTGATAGTCCACACAGGTTCAGAAGGACGCGCGCGCGCGCTGAGAGGCTGAACTTATATGACAGCCAGAAGGGAGTCAGCTGACCAGGCCGGTCAGCTGGTTCAACCACTTCCCATTGGTCCAGCACTTAGGGGAGGCGCTGGAGGGCGCTCTGCTATATATACTGGGTGCTGGTCATTCTCTGGTTGTCTGCCGTTGCGATCACTACGTGGAAGCACTCAGACCATATTGTCAGAATCTGTGTTATCTCTGTTATACTTCAGACTAGCTCCAGGGTGTTGATGATCAAGAACCTCACACCCAAAGGTTAGGAAACTGTGTATCATCTGTGTTATACTTTAGACTAGTTCCAGGGTGTTGATGACTACGGAGCTCACACCCAAGACTAGGAATTAGCTTTACCATTCTGTTATACTTCAGACTAGTTCCAGGGTGTTGATGACTACGGAGCTCACACCCAAGACTAGGAATTAGCTTTACCATTCTGTTATACTTCAGACTAGTTCCAGGGTGTTGATGACTACGGAGCTCACACCCAAGATTAGGAATTAGCTTTACCATCCTGTTATACTTCAGACTAGTTCCAGGGTGTTGATGATCTAGGAGCTCACACCTATAGACTAGACATTGTTGATTATTTGTTATGACCTTCTGCTTTCCTGACCTCTCTTCTGATCTCTGATTTGGTACTTCGCTATATCTGATACTCCGTTGCCAAACCTTGCTTGCCTTAGGATTCCGAGTCTGTCTCCTTCCTCTGTACCTAACCTGTCTGTCTGTTGCCGACCTGGCTTGTCCGACCTCGAGAACTATCTCCTCTGTTTAGAGATAGTTCACAGATCTGTCAGTGACACTCCATCATTGGTGTCACTCACACTCTGGTCCTTCCCACTCTCAGCCTGACTCCTCCCCTTGGGGAGCCTCAGGCCATCGGAAGGAGCTTGTTCTTGGGCAGTATCCCTTACTGCCTTGCACCCTCGATACGGGTGCTCTCCTCAAAGTATTACTGTTGCACCAAACACTCCTATTACTCAGGTGTCCAGAGGTTAGAGATATATCTGATTATCGGTGATACTGCAGATCATCAATAATCGGGTATATATCTGTATTCTCAGTGATACTGCAGATCACCGATAATCAGATCCTCTCTGTGTTACACCGATCGTTACACCGCCCACATTGAAATGAAGGGGAGCATTTATCTTAGTGTGTTTTCCGGCGATTGCGCAAATGTCGCGGTTGATAAAAATTTCTTAGACGCTGCATGTTGAATCCTACAGAGGTTGAGTTCAGCGCTTTTGTCAACCCCCCCATGGGGCTTAAAATGTGACCCCTCAAAGCAAAATCTATGCCAAGTGCTTTTCTGCTCAGTTGCAGGTATGGGTTAAGCATTGGCTAAACTAAACACCGGCAGAAGTCACCTCACACCTCTCTGCATGGACCCACTTCTCTCCCTTCCACCATTTCACCCTGGGAAGTGACCTGCATTGACTGGCCCCTAAGGTCTTAAGGTCTTCCCACTGCCAGTTGATGGGAATAGGAGAGAATGTTTTTGAAGATCTTAATGGGAAAGATGAGGTTTGGTAATTCAGTGTTTAGAGAATACTGTACACTAGCTGAGGTCAGGCATTATGGTGGAGAAGCTGAAGTTGTGTCAGGCAGAATTCAGACATGACAGTGAACAAGCCAAGGTCAGATCAGCCAGTGGTTAGGCAATATGGTGGACAAAGCTAGAGTTGAGGTATTAGGATACACACTAGGGACACAATCCACCTGGAACTCATAGTCATATAAGCACATGTGATCAAGGTTGCTAGTACATAGCCTATTTGGGTGATATGAAATTAACTTACACATCCTGCCATTCTCAGTTATAATGGGACAATGCTAACATTGCTTATCATTCTCTATCCTGCTGTGGACTCTAAGAAGCAAAACTTTAAACACCTTTTCTCCTGTATTAGCCCTATGGTATGGAGTGGAGAGATGGAGCAGCATCTAAACAGCCAGGTTCCCAAAGATTATGTGCGTTTAGTTGGAGGGAGGGAGGGGGGTGAGACAACACACAATCGTGATAGGACAGCTGATGTTTAGAACACAGACAATTTTTTTTTCTAATTCCATGCCTTGATTAAATCCTATAAGAAATAATCATGAAATCCAGGCTTGGCAAACACCAGCTAGATATCAATATTAGAATTGTTTTTTTATTATTATTTTGAATAGTCATGATGATTCCTTTGAAACCAGTGCAATCCTGTGTAGGTGTACTGTGTACAGAGTTCATAAATAACGTGCACCTGGCTGCCAACTTTCAATAGCTTCACTTTACTCAGCCTGGAACAGCATATGAGTCACTGCACAAGATTCTGTCATATTGCAGGAGGTAAAGTATTTAGATGAGGGGAGTTAAAATAGCCAAGGTTAGGGTAGGAAATGAAGATTGTATATGTGGCAGCAGGTGTAACTGCAGCAACCAATAATGGACAGCAGGTGGTGCAGAACAGACATTAAGCATATGTGTCTATCAACTCACTGTGCAGTAATCACACCTGCACATCAGGCAATCTGTACAGCTCCTCATTCTTATTGCTGATGTTAGACAGGAGCGTTCTGTGCCGTCTCTGACATATACACTTTTCAGTTCTGTTGTAAACAGGCTCACTAAAGCCTATCATAGGAAAGCATTTCTCACAAGCATGAGAATTGAGGACTTCTCTGCTATGATCTTGTGTGAGGCACACTAAAAATTATACCTCCCAACTTTCAGGGATTAAAAGCAGGGACACTTTTTGCAGTAAACACATTTCAGCAAAATACAGGCTTCCACCACACATTGAAAAGTGGTTCTCTCTTCAATCCCTTCTGTTCTTTGTAGGTACTCATACAGGTGTGATTTTAAATTAGACCTAGCACTAGAGGTACCAGAATTTTGTTCCAGATGGAGATGATCAATGAGACACAAATAATTCCCTTTTGCATGCAAGTGTCATGCAGATTGTATGCAGCTTCAAATTGGGCCAGAGTCCCTTCCTGCTCAATCTCCTGTCCTGGCCAATACCGAGCTGCCTCCAATGTGCATGACATATGCATACAAGATAGAATTACAGACAGCCCTCTACTTACAAACATGTTCTGTTCCATGAACTTGTTTGTAAGTAAAGTCATGTATTATACATTCTGGTACAGGTGGATAAAGGATTTACTTTCAGACATCTCTGGATTTAGACATACAGTAAAAACATTGTTTTCTCTACAAGCGATTGGATTTTGGGGAGTGATGCTTGGTTTTGTAGGTGTGTGTGAATTGTAATTATGGAGGAGGTAGGGTTATACTAAGCTTAGTGGAGGAGTAGAGTAGCATTCAGGCCTCTTTCACACGGGAGGCTGAACTGCACACTTGTTGGGCAGTTCAGCATCACGTTTGCTGCCTGCGGGTGCAATTATTCTTATTTAGTATTTATATAGCGCCGACATATTACGCAGCGCTGTACAGTGTGTGTGGTACAGTGTGTGTGGTACAGTGTGTGTGTGTGTGTGTGCGTGCGTGCGTGCGTGCGTGCGTGCGTGTGTGTGTGTGTATACATATCTTGTCACTAACTGTCCCTCAAAGGAGCTCACAATCTAATCCCTACCATTGCCATATGTCTATGTTATGTAGTGTAAGTACTGTAGTCGAAGGCCAATTTTAGAGGGAGCCAATTAACTTATCTGTATGTTTTTGAAATGTGGGAGGAAACCGGAGTGCCCGGAGGAAACCCACGCAGACACAGAGAGAACATACAAACTCTTTGCAGATAGTGCCCCAGCTGGGATTCGAACCAGGGACCTAGCGCTGCAAGGCGAGAGAGCTAACCACTACGCCACCGTGCAATTCAAGTAATGCAGTTGAATTGGGGCTGGTTCACACTGCAAGAGCTTTTTCTAAGCGCTTGTGATTTGAATGGCTCTTGCTAATGTAATGCTATGGCTGTGATCCCACTTGATCGATGTGATTTTATAAAAATCCCCCATAGCATTGCATTAGCAAGAGATTTTCAAATCACTAGCGCTTAAAAAGCTCTTGGAGTGTGAACCAGCCCTTGCAGCAGTTGTAATACCACACGTGTCAAGTGCTGACACACAGTGCTGTTACTCGGCTGCAGAGGACTGCACCATGTCGCATCTGAGCACGGTTGCAATGATATGGGACTCTATGGGGGGGGCACTTGTCCAGTGCCGGTACCGACCGAGCGCTAACAAGTGCCTGGCCAGTGCAGGAGAGCAGATGATTTGTCAGTTGCCCATCTAAAAGCGGACTTCGGCCTGGGACCCACTAGCAGCGCTTCTCTAAGCACTTATGATTTGTAAAGCTGTTGCTAATGTAATGCTATGGGGAATTTAAACAAAGAAAAAAAAATATCCCTCAAGTGGTATCACACCCATAGCATTACATTAGCAAGAGCTTTTCAAATCACAAGCGCTTAGAAAAGCAATGCTAGAGGGTTCCAGGCCTTAGGCAGGGAAGAGGTGTTTAAAGAAAAATACTTGAAGTTTTAGCATCAGCAATGTGGTAATTTAGCTTTTTGTGTCCCCCTCACCATTTCAGATAGAAAACCATTGCGCTCTAGGAAGGGGGACTTGCTGTTCACACATACTGTTGGGGTTAGGGATAATCAATGGGATCCTAAGGCCTCTTTTCCATGGACAGTTGAACTGTGTGCTCAGCAAACAGTTACCAGGCAGCAGCAAGCAGTTGTGAGAGTTAGGGCCCGTTTCCACTACTTAGTGATGCAAATGCGGCTACCTAGCCACATCGCATCACTTCCACATCTCCCAAAGCGGAAGTGTATTGGAGGAGATGGGACGCGGCTGCGGGCAGATGCGGCCGTGCGAGATTCATGCCGGCACTGCAGATTCTCGGATCGCTACGCACAACATGCACGCAGTGGAAACTCTTCCATTGCCGTGCATGTGTTCCAGCATACACGCGGTGCGATGCGGCTATGTAGCTGCATCGCACCGCTCCTAGTGGAAACAGGCCCTTAGGGCTGGTGCACACCAAGAGCGCTTCTGAGCGCTTTGAAAAGCATTTGGCTAGTGTATTTGAATAGGATGATCACAGCAGAGTGATGTGATTTGCTCCCAAACACAAACGCGGGTCCTGCAGCATGTCTGCACTTTTCTGAGGTGATTCAGCCTGTATAGGAAAGTGGAAGGTGGAAAATCGCTCTGAAAAGCGCTAGAACAGAGGATTTTCCAAGCGTTTTGGTTACAGAAGCTGTTCAGTTCTAGCTCTACTGTAACAAAAATGCTACTCCAAAAATCGCTAGGCACATGCCTAGAATCTGCCTGGGAAAAAAAAAATCACTTCAAAAAGCACTGAGCATTTGCGATTATGTTCGCGCTTTTTGGTGTGCACTGGCCCTTTGAGGGGCATTTCACTGCCTATCAACTGTCCATGTAAGGCCTCTTTTCCACAGACCGTTGTACTGTGTGCTTAGCAAGCACTTGCCTGGCAGCAGTGAGTTTGAGAGGGATTTCACTGCCTATTAACGGTCTGTGGAAGAGGCCTTAACTACTTGCCGACCACTCCACGCCAATTGGCATGAACGTAGAAGCAGCCCTAGGACCACTCCATGCTGATTGGCGTGAATGGCTGGGAATGGGGCTAGCAGGAGCTCCGCCTTCAGTCTCCCAGCAGCGATCGCCGCTCAGAGACTGTAGACGGCAAAACTGCCGTCTATAAACATTGTACAGCGCTGCGATCTACAGCAGCGCTGTACTGGGGACAGCCGTGTGACGGGCACAAAAGTGATCGGCTGACGGGTAGGGAGGGATAGAAAATTAATAAAAAAAAAAAAGTAAAATGTATTCAAAAATAAACATTTATAAAACAGAAACAAAACAACCGGGGAGCAATCAGACCCCACCAACAGAGAGCTTTGTTGGTGGAGAGAAAGGGGGGGAGGGGGAAGAATTCACTTGTGCATGGAGTTGTGCGGCCCTGCAGCTAGTCCTTAAAGCTGCAGTGGCCCAATTAATAAAAAAAATGGCCCGGTCACTAGTCTGGTTTAACACTGCGGTCCTCAAGTGGTTAAGTACCTGCATTTGGTCAATTTCTACGAACACGCTGAAATCAGCGCATGGAGATTTCGCACCACCATAGGCCGTAATAGGAATTATGGCTATAGCAGCGCACAGAGAGTAACTTCAGGGCAGTCAGAAGATGGAGCTGAAGTTACTTTTAAAACATAATAATTTGGCTTCCAGCAATTGCGGAATTATTTGATTCCCCCCTATCCATGGCGGCCTGGAGGGGGAAAAAGTATAATACGGCCGGGACTTGTGCGCTAGCAGGATCAGCCATATACCGGCTGAAACCTGCGCCCAAGTCTCCTGCGTTCTCTCTCGTACGCCAATTTCCAAGCTACATCAACTCAAAACTAGTAGCAACTCATTAACCTCATAACATAATGAGATGCTAATAATTTTGAGTTTATGATCATTGGGGGGAGGGGAGGCAGCAGTGCCCAGCTTCTGTGGCAGGGCCAGGCCAGCACCAGCTCTGTAGCTGTACTTCACATTTCTACTTACCTTGTACTATTTTCCACGTGAAAATGCCAAAACTGCCATGCACACTGTTCTTAAGGTCTCTTTTACACGGACAAGTTGGACTGTGTGCTTAGCAAGCAGTTGTGAGAGTTTGAGAGGCATTTCACTACCTATTAACTGCTCGTGGAAAAGAGGCACTTCTTGCAAGTTCCTCGCTTTGGTCATATGCACAAGGTGCAATATGTACAGGACTAATTGGACTTGGCAGTTTCCTTTCCTCTTCAGTTAACTCCCCTGAGCTGAACTGAAAATTTGCATGACCAATCACCTTCAGAAGCTTAAAGAGAACCTGAACTGAAAATAAAAAGTCAAAATAACCATACACGTCATACTTACCTCCTGTGTAGTCTACTCCTCAATCCCTTTCTCCTCTACTGCGTTTCATTTGTTCACTGTAACCAATGGAATTCTCCGTCCTCCATTTTGAAAATGGCCATTTCCCTCTAACAGGCTCCTGGTCAGCACACTGTTAAACTGTAATATCACCCACTTGAGCTGTAGGGAAACATGGACATTACCTTGCACATTCAGTTGTAACTGACAGCTGCTGATATATAACTGACAGCAACTGGTATATTTCAGTGCTGACAAAATATTGTCAGAACTGAAAGGGATCACTGTAAGAAGAAAATGGTGAGCTTCTGAGAGGAACTGACAGTGAGGTTAGTATATAATATTCATTTGCAGCTACGTCATATGTTTATTTTAAATAATTTTCCTCACTTCAGGTTCTCTTTAATGACTTATAACCAACAGGTGGCTAATTATTCAGCTGTGAGGAAATCAGCAGCCTACCTAAGGCCTCCTTGCCACAGACTGTTGATAGGCAGTGAAATGCCTCTCAAACTCTCAACTGCTCACTGCGGCCTAGTAACCGCTTGTTGCTGCATGGTAACTGCTCACTGCTGCCTGGTAACTTCTTGCTGAGTACACAGCTCAACAGTTCGTGGAAAGGAGGCCTAAGGCCTCTTTTCCATGGGCAGTTGAAGTGTGCTCAGCAAGCAGTTACCAGGCAGCAGTGAGCAGTTACCAGGCAACAGCAAGCAGTTGTGAGAGTTTGAAAGGCATTCCACTGCCTATCAACTGTGGAAAAGAGGCCTAACAGGAATGGCCCTATGCAAATTTCTGGCTAATGTCTGGTACACACACACCATGCAATTTCCGGTCAGATCAACAGGTCAAATGAATGATTTACAGCATGCCCAATTTGCTCCCATTCAAGAATGGGATCAATTTTCAGATAATTACTGCACAAAAATAGATCTTTGTCTCAATCGGGAGCAGATTCAATATGGCAGAAATTGATTCAACAAGATATTGCATGCTGTGTACCAAGCATAAAGCCAGGTACACACATCCAATTTTGATTGGCCAGTTTTAACACCTTCATGTAGTATGGGAGCTTATTTACACAACCTGTTAACCGTATGCAAAACCTGTTGGCCTTCATACTACATGGAAGTGGTAAAATTGGCCAGTCTAAATTGGATGTCTGTATGCACCCTTCGACCAGGTAAATTCTGAGTAGGGATGATCCATGAGGTGTAAATCTCCTTGCATTCAAATGTAAATGTTATACAGCTTGAACTAGGACGTATAACTATTGACAGGAAGTTATTCTGATTTTGTCAAGTTTTCAAGTTGCATCCCTATGTCTGAAATCTAAATAAATGGCAGCTTGCATGCAAATTTAATATGTATTGTATGCAGATTGAAATGCGGCCAATATCAAAAGGAAGTAAGTGAGAGTACATTTGATTGGGCCAATTTCAAGCTGTATGCAAATTGCATACATGCCAGTATTAGTGTAGTGTTAGCATCTCACTGGCTGTCTCAATATACACAAATATATTGTCAGCAGCAGAATTCACTTCTGATCAATTAACATTTTGATTGGATCATTGATTATAAGTGAATGCTGGCTTGTGTAGTATTCCTAAAGGCCACATACACACATCAGACTATAGTCTTTGGAAAATGAAAGATCACAGACCAATCTTACCACCCTTCATGTAGTATGAGAGCCATACTCTACACAGTCTTTTCTATGGAGCTGAACTCCACATCAGATACAAATCATAGATTGCAAGATAATGCACACAAAGATGCTGTACAGACACAAAAGATCTGTATCTGCAAAAGATCTGTTTCTGCCAAAGATCAGTTCCTGCAAATTGCATTCATAGTCTATGAGATCTGCAGATCATCATACACACATGATTTAACTGACATTCATCTGCAGATCAAGCAATCATCCGCAGTTCTGAAAATCCATCCCTGGTGGATCTGATCTGCAGATGAATGTCAGTTAAATCATGTGTGTATGATGATCTGCAGATCTCAGACTATCATTGCAATTTGCAGGAATGGATTTTTGGCAGGAACAGATCTTTTGCAGATACTGATCTTTTGTGTCTGCACAGCATCTGTGTGTGCAGCATCTTGCAAAGATTTATTTCTGATGGGGAGTTCAGCTCCATAGAATAGACTGTGTAGAGTATGGCTCTCATACTACATGAAGGGTGGTAAGATTGATCTGTGATCTTTCATTTTCCAAAGACTATAGTCTGATGTTTGTATGCACCTTAAGGCAAGGCCTGGAACCCACTAGGAGCGCTTTTCTGAGCGCTTTGTGATTTGAAAAGCTCTTGCTGATGTAATGCTATGTGTGTTATCCCACTTGAGTGATGTGATTTTATAAAAATCCCCTATAGCATTGCATTAGCAAGAGCTTTTTCAAATCACTAGCGCTTAGAAAAAGTTTCTAGTGGTTTTGAGCCTTAAAGCTGCCCAACAGAATGAACAAGCAGAATGTAACCTGTCTAGTGCCAGTACTGAGTGCTAACTAGCGCCTGGCAAGTGCAGGAGAGCAGCTGACAGGTGGTGAATTCACTGCCTGTCAGTTGCCCATCTGAAAGAGGCCTAATTCACCAACATTAAGGCTGCTTACACACTAAGACGTTACAGGCGCACGTTAGAGCAGCCTGTAACGCTCCCCCAACGCACAGCAATGTAACACAAGTGGGCTGTTCCCACAGCCCACGTTGCGTTACATGTAACGCTGCACGTTCTGCCGAAAGTGCAGCATACCATAGCGTTACAGCGGCTTAAGCCGCGTTAGACTGTTTGCACATGCTCAGTCATGTTGGGGAGGAGCGGAGAGCGGCCAGGCACATGGCTAATTAATATTCACGTTGTGACGTGCAGTGTTTACTTCCTGGTGCGGCCGCTCTGTGCGGCGATTGGCCGGCGGGACCACGTGATGGTGCATGCGTCCAAGAGTACGCATCATGGCATCACGGACGCCAGAGTGAGCTGCACAACGCGGCTCACTCTGACGTCCACATCGAAGAGCACCAGGCCTTGCGTTAGGTGCACGTTATGGGACCTTAACGTAGCACCTAACGCAACATCTTGGTGTGCAAGTAGCCTTAAGCAATTCTCATTGCAACCCAGTGTGACCCAGACAAGAGCAGCTAACTTACCAGAAGGGATGGTCAATGATCTGAAAATAATTTTGAGCTGATGCAGGATTATGTAAATTTATACAACCTGAAATGGACCAATGAAAGAATTGATTGGTCCGTTTTCAAGCTGCATTAATTTGCATAAGCCCGCATCAACTTTGAATGTAGTGCACCTCATCACCCACCCCTACTTACCATCTTATAACATCCAATCCAGGTTTGCTGGACCAGTAACAAAAACATTGTACCCGAACAACATTTCCAAGAGCTGTCCTAAAGTCTTAAAGAGAATCTGTACTCTAATATTCTTACACTAAAAAGCATACCATTCTATTCCTTATTTTCTCCTGTGCCCCTCTGTGCTGTTTCTGCCACTCTCTGCTGCAATCCTGGCTTGTAATTAACAGTTTTAGGCAATGTTTACAAACAAACTAACCAGCTTCTAATAGGCTCAGCTAAGCATAGTGTGTGTCATTCAAAGTATGCAGGGGGCCTGCAGAGGGTGTGTATCGCTTCTACCAATCACAAGCAGCCCTGCACATTCCACACAATCAAAGCTTTAGCCCGACAAACAGGACAGAGGAAAGATACATTGATTTATTACAGAGACAGTGTAATTAGGAAGAGCTGCAGTAAGCCCCAGCACATTAGAACAGGCATAGGAACTCATAGGATAGAAGAACTAAGGCTGAAAAAAATTGTTACAGAGTCTCTTTAAGGTGGCCATACACTGATAGATTTGCAGCAGATTTGACCATCAGATAGATTTGTCAGATGCCTGTCGGGTCGAATCTTACAGGAATCTGATGTGTGCCACACACTAGGAATAGATTTACAATAGCTTTCAGAATGAAGCCTATTGGAAATTCTTTAAAAAATCGATCTAAATGCATTACTGCACCATTAGATCCAATGCAACTATGGGTCATCGATCTGCTGCCAGCAGCAGAATTACCTAGATTTTTCCATCCTGTCAGATCAAGTCGATCGAAATCTGTTGCAAATCAATTGGCCGATTCAATGGAAATCGATCAAATCGACCAGTGTATGGGCCCCTTTACCAACACTGTATATTTGATATATCTATAAAGATTGGTTATTGCAGCTGAATGCTGGAGAGACTTGACAGGTTTATGAATCTCTGTACAAAAAAAAGGGAAAGAAACCTTTTGGTTATATGAAGGTATAGATGACAAGAACACCAAACCACACGTTTTCATATTTTTTTTTTTTTTTATTAAAAAAAAGGCAGATCATTCAAAGTCTGTTCCCTGCTCATGAACAAAAGCAATATGCCATTTGTCAACATATTTACACTATACATTTCCATTTTACAAGTTTATTTACAGTTCTGTATTACATATAAATATAATAATATAAAAGGCTATTTTTTTAAGCAAGACCTCTAGCCCTGCAGTTTTATAGTGTAATGTGACCAACATGTTTATATAAAAATATATTCCAGTTAAACGTTCTTAATGAAACGTATTTAACAAAAAAAAGTTACCGGATACTCAAAAAGTTTATCCTGTCAAAGGAAGAAATAAAAAAAAAAAAAAAAAAAAAAAAAGTCAAGACTACGGCAGTTTCATATAAACATTGTCTTGCAAGTAGGCAGTTACAATCAAAATGATAAACCACGGAATGTACAAAAATGCATCTTTTCCCATTGCTTTTTACAGTACAAGTCTAGATATATTTCTAGTTCCTTTCTGGAAGACATTGCCCAGACCCAATACAATAGTGATTAGCATCACCAAGTCATTTTATGCTCGGGGTGAGAATAGTGCACATAACAGGACCTGTGAAGTGCGCAAGTACTATAGAGATTTTGAAAGCACACGTAGGAAGTGCACAAGTATAGGTTCTATGGAAGAAAAGCCCATAACAGGATCTGTGAAGCGCACAAGTACTATAGACCATTGGCAAGCACACACCAGGACCTGATAAGTGCACAAGTCTAAGAAATAAGGACTACAGTTTGACATAGCTCAGGGTTTGTATTTTTAACACTCAATGCCCTTTAAAATACTTTTTGCTGCTTTTAAAGCAAGCAAAGTGTTAACAGTCATCAAAGACTAATACATAGCTACCAAGGTATCTAAGAGACCCCCATCCAAGAGGTTTTCCAGTTAATGCACAAGTTCAAGTTATAAGGTCCAGCCTGTGTTTCTTTGAAAATCAAGTCATTTCTTGCAAGGTCCACTAGAGTTGCAGGAGTAAATACCCAGCAGTACCAGCTAAAGTGAAACCCTGACAGATTCACAAGAGAAAGTTTGTGTGGTTGTATGACCCAAACAGTCCAGAAAATTTACATGTGCCTCTTCATGTGCAGCGCCAAGTGGTCTGATCGGGAGAAGGCACGGTCACACAGGTGACACTGGAAGGGACGATGGCCAGTGTGTTTGCGGAAATGGCGTGTCAGCTCATCTGATCTGGCAAATTTCCAGCCGCAGCCTTCCCAATTGCAGTGATAAGGTTTTTCTCCTAGAGGAGAGATAGAAAGGTTAGTTATGTTATACTGTACTTCAGTTTACATTACAAAGAAACCTACCCTATTCACTGACTAAGACTGCACGGACCAGAAAATGCAGTTCTAGATTTTAAAATGATAACTATGAGGCAGGTTAGAACATCTTACTAGAGGACTACATGACAAACACTTTTTGTACCAGGTTCGAGAAAGATGGCAGGTTCTAGCCAGTCTATTAGGCATACATTCTACCACATAAGAATTACACAGTAAAGACAGGCACTTACCAGTATGTGTTCGGAGATGTGCCTTGAGATGGGAACTTTTGGTGTAAGTCTTCCCACAGCCTGCATATGAGCATGTGTGTGTTGCCGTTCGCTTTCTGGGCCATGATCGACGCCCTCTCTTTGGCTTGGCATCTAGGATTTCCAGAGGAGAGCAAGGAGGAGTCAGGACACCCCTGGTGGCAGGTGGCTGCAGAGATAAACTGTCCTCAAATAGACTGTACTGTGAAGCACTTTGGTATTGGATGGAAGGTGGATGGTGGAAGGCTGCTGTATTTTGGTATCCATGCTGGTATGTCAGATTAGAGTGGCACATAAGCTGGGTTTGGCACTCATTTAGCATTAGTTCATCAGGGCTCATAGGTGGAGTGTCAATGCCACCCATCTGTGGAGAGTTTGCTAGTCTTGGCTGATCATATGCCATCATGCAAGCAGCACTACCTTCCTGCTTAATTTTTGAACAGGACTGAGGCACTAAGCCCATGATAGGTCCATAAGAGTCCATAGATGGTTCTGTTTTGATGGAATCTGGAAAGTCAAAGGTGGATGACACAAAAAACCTCCCCTGAACACTGTTTTGATTACAGTAGCTGTCCATGTCAGATCTCATCAGCTCAGTCATGAGGCTTGGGGAGTTGTAAGGAGGGGGACTGTGGTCCGTACTGTAGCCCCCTGGTGAAGGGGTTGTTTGATAGTAAGTGCAGGATTCAGGAGATGACAGTAAATAGTCTTCACATGGTTGGACATTCTTGTCTGACCCCATGGACAGCACAAATTCCAGAACGTTATTTAAATCTTCATCTTCTCTCTTGGAGCAAAATGGGTCACTATTGTGCATCACATCGGGCAGGTTACAGCTGTGTGCAGTCTTGGATTCGTAAACAGGCTTCCATTTCTGTGAAATAATAAGAACCCTCAGTCAGAAAGAGAACACAAGTGTGCACTAGGAACGGTCAAGCACAGTATTCATGCTGTCACAGTCATAGTAAACCAGTATTTCACCCACGCACCTGCAGCATCAATTGCATACACCTATACTAGTGTCTGTCATCCCTACTTCTAACAGTGCAGCATGTTCTGCAGCTAGCTTCACAGCTGAATTAATAGCATTATTGCTAAAGAACAAAGTGGCCACAGCTATGCTTGCAATTACTCTGTAGCAAAAACTGCAATTACTCAATGAAAGGGTTGTATTGCCAAGTTCCTCATATGAAAGGTTTATGGTAATTGCTTTATTTTATTAAAATGTGATTAATTATAGATTACAATAGCTGCTCAGCTGATACACTAAACCATAAATCCACAATATGATCACCTTATGTCTCCTTTGATATGGCATCTAATTTATGAAGGTGTTGTAAAGAGATACTTACAGAAATGTCTAACTTTGCAGATCACAACTGTTCAACAATAGTACAGACTGCTAAAGAATATAGGCTGTACAGAACCAAGTAGAAGCAATATACATACACAGCTTAATATTATGCAATGCATCCTCCCACCTATACCTAGGGACCAGCCTCACTCTGCACACCTGAGCTCTTTAGTCAGCCAGTCACACCTGTGCAGACGCCATCCAACCACTGATCATACTTACATCTTGGAGGCATTTTTCTCTAAGGCTGGAGAATGTAGCAAAGGAAGGTAGGATGGTTTCGGCTAGAGCCATGTCTGTGCTTCCCCAAATCCTGGTCGGATCGTCAGCAAAAGCGACAACGAGTCAAGAGAAAGCAAGTTACACTAAGTCAAAGTCGATCTCCATAAACTTGTCAGGAGAGAGGTCTCTGCCTGCATCAAGTTATGTGCAATAGCAAAAAAGTTTTCCTACTGCTGAGAGGGGGCCTAGATTATAAATAAAGGCACGGGGGGCAAGCACCAAACCAATTGCAAGGAGAGGAGGAAACACGTTCAGGATAAGGAGGCTGATCTCTCAGTACAGCCTAAATTTAGCAGCACTATATAAACCCTTCAGTTGAGCGCAGTCTGCAGCTGGAGGAACAGCTCGGGGAGTCCTTTAAAGAGTTAGCCACGCCCCCTGCCAAAGATCTCCCGGCAACCGAAGGAAACACAGGCCAACACAGTGCAGCGTGACGTACGCGTGACGTAGGAGGGAGCCCCAGGCTCGCGAGCCCGCCTTTTCCAATTTTTTCTATTCCAGAGTGTGAAGGGGAGAAAAGAAACTGGACGTGCAGCTGCGCACAGTTACATGGGCTTTTCTACATCATAACGCACAAGTGCTCTTGCAGACTTCTGGCTGCGGTTCAGCGTTATTAAAACTTAGAAAATGTATTCACATTGCAACCTGCAAGTGTTCACATTGCAACTGCAACGGACTGTCGCCGTTTCGAACAGATAAACCGCTCTTTGTCAAGTGAAAGCTTTCACTTGACAAAGAGCGGTTTATCCGTTCGAAACGGCGACAGTCCGTTGTGATTGGAATTGGGCTGCAATGGAGGCGTAACCTATTCTGGAGGAAGTCCTCATGCTACTGTTTGCAGCTAAGAGCTATATCTACTACTATCAAGAGCTATAGTTACATTCTGGGAGTCCAGATGTCATGGCTATTGTTTGTTCACTCTTTTTGTGAATAAATACCCTGCTTTTTAAGAATTGGCAAGTGCTGGTCATTTTTACTTTTTTGCTTGCATTAAGTCTGTATCAGCCATACAGGCTAGACCTGGCACAGCCGTTGAAGCAAGATAGGTGTGCTGTCCAAGAAGTACAAAACAGAGGAGGGGTGAGGCACGTGAGAAGTCTTGTACACGTGAATGTGAGGAAGTAATTGTAGAAGAGGATAAAAGAAGCTCGTGTGCAGATCTGAGATTGCGGTTGGGTTGGTATCTGGAGACTAGTGAGGAGATGTACAGGGGAGAGAGATTGTGGAGAGCTTTGTAGGTTAGGGTTAAAGGTAGCAATACACTGGTCGATTTGCCATCAGATTCGACCAACAGATATATCCCTCTCTGATCGAATCTGATCAGAGAGGGATCATATGGCTGCCCTTACTGCAGATTGTGAATCGATTTCAGCATGAAACCGATCACAATCTGGGGAGCTGCCGTCAGCTATACATTACCTGATCTGGCCGGTGCGACTCCCCCGGTCACTGCTGTCTTCTTCTCCGCGCTGGTCTCCGGTCCGGCTGGCTTGCTTCGCTGAACATCCTGTCCAGGGGAAGTTTAAACAGTAGAAGGCGCTCTACTGTTTAAACTTCCTGCCGGGACAGGAAGTTCAGTGAAGCTGGAGCCCGGAGTGGAAAAGAAGACAGCGGAGACCGGGGAAGTCGCGCCGACCGGATTGGGTAATGTATCTCCGCTGTATTGCAACAGTCGTTGGACATTCGAACGCCACTATCGACACACTCCGGACCCGCCGGCGTTCGAGAACAATCTTCTGCACAGACGGATCGACGGGAACGATTGATTTCGGACGGAAATCGATCGTTCTGTCAGCGTTTGCGCGGCGATTTCACAGCAGATTCGATCACAGTGATCGAATCTGCTGTATATCGGCGGGAAAATCGTTAGGTGTATGGGCCCCTTAAGAGTTTGAACTGAATCCTCTGGTTAATTGGTAGCCAGTAAAGAGCTTGACAGAGGGGAGCAGCAGAGGAAGAGCGAGAGGAGAGATGAATGAGTCGAGCAGCAGAGTTCAGTACAGAATTGAGCAGTTCTAGTCGGCGTAGCCGGCCTTTGACGTCGCTCTGGGCGCCGGCTTCCTAGGGGGAGCCTATAGCTGGTTGCCTATACTGAGGGCACCTACACCTGATTTCCTATACTGGGGGCACCTATAGCTGGCTACCTTTACTGAGGGCATCAACACCTGGCTACCTATACTGGAGGCACCTACCCCTGGCTACCTATGGGGGGATGGAGACCTTCAACTGACTTCCTATACTGGGGGAACCTATGCTTGGCAACCTATATTGAGGGCACCTACACATGAGATCCTACACTGGAGGCACCTATACCAGGCTACCTACCTATACTGAGTCTGAGGACGTCTTTTTTTTTTTGGGGGGGGGGGGCGCACTGCGGCTATAACGCGTTGTGTAAATTGTCAGTGCTGTGCTATCATTTTAAATATGTGGGAAGGCGGGGGAGGGGCGGCTAACTGTCCCACTGATTGTTTTTATTAATATTCCTGAAAGGTTCTAGCCTTCATTTTTAAGTGTATTCAGGATAATGCACTCTTTCCATCCATTCGTGGTTATTAATAGTATTTTTTCTATTATACATATGTGACGTGAAGGAGACCTGAACATTTGGCATGATGTGTCACAACGTGAAAATGTTGGGAACCACTGTCCTAGGAGATATCTCAGGAGAAAAGGTGAATTGCATATGGGCCTGTGTGTGTGCATGCATGCGTGCGTGTGTGTGCGTGCACACGGGAAGAGGATGAAGGGGAGGCACAAAAATCAGGTTTTGCTCAGGGCGCTGTGAAACCTAAGGCCGGCCCTGCTAATCGGTTAGTTGGAAGTCCACCAAGCAATATATTGCAATAGTCCAATCGAGATATAATAAGAGCATGTACTAACATTTTGGTTGTGTCATGAGAGAGAAAAGGTCGGATACGTGCTATGTTTTTGAGTTGGAGATGACAGGAGCTGGTTAGGGAGTTATTGTGAGGAATAAATGAGAGAGAAGAATCAAATATTACCCCTAAGCACCGTGCTTTGGGAACTTACGGTAAATTATAGACATGTTGTTAACATCTATTGTAATATCAGGCAAAGCGGTGGACTGGGATGGTGGAAAGACTATTAGTTCAGTTTTATTCATATTAAGTTTTAAGAAGCGAGAGGACATGAAAGAGGATATAGCAGACAGGCAGTTGGGAACCCGTGTGAGAAGGGAGTGAAGGTCTGGGGCCGAGAGGTACAGATGTGTATCATCTGCATATACAGGTCCTTCTCAAAAAATTAGCATATTGTAATAAAGTACATTATTTTCTGTAATGTACTGATAAACATTAGACTTTCATACATTTTAGATTCAAATACACAACTGAAGTAGTTCAAGCCTTTTATTGTTTTAATATTGATGATTTTGGCATACAGCTCATGAAAACCCCAAATTCCTATCTCAAAAAATTAGCATATTTCATCCGACCAATAAAAGAAAAGTGTTTTTAAAGCAAAAAAAGTCAACCTTCAAATAATTATGTTCAGTTATGCACCCAATACTTGGTCGGGAATCCTTTTGCAGAAATTACTGCTTCAATGCGGCGTGGCATGGAGGCAATCAGCCTGTGGCACTGCTCAGGTGTTATGGAGGCCCGGGATGCTTCAATAGCGGCCTTAAAGGGAAGGTTGCCAAAGTGGTTTTGGCACTGTGAGCAGGTGCCAGGTCATGCTGAAAAATGAAATCTTCATCTCCATAAAGCTTTTCAGCAGATGGAAGCATGAAGTGCTCCAAAATCTCCTGATAGCTAGCTTGATTGACCCTGCGCTTGATAAAACACAGTGGACCAACACCAGCAGCTGACATGGCACCTCAGACCATCACTGACTGTGGGTACTTGACACTGGACTTCAGGCCATTTCCTGCACACGCCTGTACACGGTGGCTCTGGATGTTTCTACTCCAGACTCAGTCGACTGCTTCCGCAGGTCCCCCAAGGTCTGGAATCGGTCCTTCTCCACAATCTTCCTCAGGGTCCGGTCACCTCTTCTCGTTGTGCAGCGTTTTCTGCCACACTTTTTCTTTCCCACAGACTTCCCACTGAGGTGCCTTGATACAGCACTCTGGGTATAGCCTATTCGTACAGAAATTTCTTTCTGTGTCTTATTCTCTTGCTTGAGGGTGTCAATGATGGCCTTCTGGACAGCAGTCAGGTCGGCAGTCTTACCCATGATTGCGGTTTTGAGTAATGAACCAGGCTGGGAGTTTTTAAAAGCCTCAGGAATCTTTTGCAGGTGTTTAGCGTTAATTAGTTGATTCAGATGATTAGGTTAATAGCTTGTTTAGAGAACCTTTTCATGATATGCTAATTTTTTGAGATAGGAATTTTGGGTTTTCACAAGCTGTATGCCAAAATCATCAATATTAAAACAATAAAAGGCTTGAACTACTTCAGTTGTGTGTAATGAATCTAAAATATATGAAAGTCTAATGTTTATCAGTACATTACAGAAAATAATGAACTTTATCACAATATGCTAATTTTTTGAGAAGGACCTGTAGGTGGTATTGAAAACCAAATGAGTTGATTAAGTTACCAAGACCGTGCATGTAGATGGGAAAGAGGAGGGGACCGAGGACAGAGCCTTGAGGTACCCCTACAGACAGAGAATGTGAAGAGGAGGCCTGATCTGAATAAGAAACAGTGAAAGACCTCCCAGAGAGGTAGGAAGATATCCAGGAGAGAGCGAGGTCCTTTATTCCTATAGATTAAAGGATCTGTAGGAGTAGAGTGTGGTCGACAGTGTCGAATGCTGATGACAAATTTAGAAGAATGAGTATGGAATAATTGCCTTTGGATTTAGTTGTGAGATCATTGGCTACTTTGGTGAGGGCTGTTTCTGTGGAGTGGTTTGCCCAGAAGCCAGACTGGATCCAGACTGGAACTGATCAAGCAAGGAATTTGCAGATAAATACTGACTTAGTTCAGCATGAATGTGGTGTTCAAGTAATTTAGATGCGAATGGGAGAAGTGACACTGGGCGGTAGTTAGCAAGTTCGGTGGGGTCTAGAGATGGTTTTTTAAGTAGTGGTGTTACAACAGCCATCTTGAGTGGAGAGGGAAAAATTCAAGTGGAGAAGGATAGGTTAAACAGTGATGTTACTGCAGGGATAAGGGATGTGGATAGCTGTGGAATTAGATGTGATGGGATAGGATCCAAAGAACAGGTGGTTAGATGGGATTTGGAGATAAGACAGGAGAGAGAATGTAATAGCAATACTAGTTGCCTGGCTGTTCTGCTGACCCTGAACAAGCATGCAGCAGATCAGGTGTTTTGGACATTATTGTCATATCTGACAAGATTAGCTGCATGCTTTTTTCTGGTGTTATTCAGACACTACTGCAGCCAAATAGGTCAACAGGGCTGTCGGGCAACTGGTATTGTTTAAAAGAAAATAAATATGGCAGCCTCCATATTCTCCTTACTTCATTTGTCCTTTAACAACACAAAAATCTCTTTGGATCTAGTCTCAGCCTGAGATGCTAGTGCCAGTTCCCAACCAGGTACATGACTTCTAGTAGTAAAGGTGCCTATACACTTGTTGAGTTTCCTAGGCAGATTTGAACACTGTGATTGAATTGCCCAGTGATAAATCTAAACATTTCAACGGACAGCTGAACTTACAGGAACATTCAATATGCATATGATTTGCAACAGCATACAATTTGCAACGGTATAAGAAACGGGATACAAAAATATAAACCCTTACTAGATAAATCTAACACACATTTCAATGAGTATTATTATAATACTCAATATGGAGCCATAGTAGTGAAGTCTCCCACCCTCCCCCATTATGTTGAGACCTGAAAAAAATAGAGGCAAGTTAAACCGTAACAAACAAATCAAAGAAAACATTTTCAACACATTTTTGTATAATCCTTTCGGGTCTACGAAGCCCTAAACTTCCTCTGCAATAGAAGTTTGGGTCCTTTCACACTGTGTCCCCTTGCAACGAACGATATACTTGCATCCCAATTCAATGCAATTACATTTCTATGGTATGTTCAGTCACATCAGTGGTGTGGTGTGGCGGGTTCTCTCTACATATTGCCCAGAATGCACTGCGTTTACACAGAAACGTGTGCTTTTACAGTGGTAGTGAAGGATACTTTCTATGGTACAGTATGCTTCACTGTTTGCTTCACATTGCACTTCTAATGTACAATGCGACTTTTCGGCACTATTGTGTTGCGCTTTCATCACAATGCAATGTGCATAGTGTGAATGGAGCCTAGCTCTCGGTCCTTTCCTTTCACCGGTCCAGAGGCTGAGTCAATGATGCACCAACACAATTGCACTGCAGTATGCCACATTCTGATAAAATGTCACTTTCACTAGCTTGATAATTGCCTTCAACCCCAAAATACTCCTCTTGTGTTCTTCAGATCTCAGTTTCACCTGCATACATACATACTTTGCCCACAAGGGCTTTTTAGAACTGTTGCAACAGAACTGTTGCAAGACAACCTACCTTTTGGGGAGTGATGGCCATGTATAGGAGAACTCATGGAGAAGCATGTGAATTGCTTGATCAGCTGATAGATTTGCAGAGAAGTCAGAGACCTAAGTTGGCCACACACCATCAGCACCGGATTTGTACTCTTTACCTCCCAAGGCCACTTTCACAAGCCGCCCTTCTTCAGTATAGGTAGCGAGTTGACCTTCCCCCCTTCCCTCCAGTATAGGTAGGCAGTCTGATGACCCCCCCCCCCCCCCAGTAAAAGTAGCCAGATGACCCCTCCCCCCTTTCCCTCCAGTATAGGTAGCCAGATGACTCCTTTAATCTCTCCTCTCCCTCTAGCCCTTTCAGTATAGGTAGCCAGCTCGCATCCACACCGCAGAAGCCATCAGTGTCACTCATTTCTCCGCTCCTTTCCACTGCAGAGGCTTCCTTTTCCCTTCCGTCTCCAATACTGCCCAAGTCCATAGCCGCCGGCCACAATGCAAATGTGCACAGAGAGCTAGGTGGCTGCTGCACAGGCGGCTAGCAGCAGAGTACCTCGGTCAGGCGCTCACCTGATCTTGCTGCATTGCTGCATTTGCAAGCTTGCACATGCTGCACCAGTTTAGCCTGCTGCTTTGGTCTTCTTGCTGGTGTTGTGCCCTAGACCATGGCCTAGGTGGCCTTGGCCTAAATCCGGCCCTATAATTTTTTATATATCTGTTCAATTCAAGAATAGCAATCATTTTTTCTGACTGATTGTAATAATTAAAAAATCTGACCGATGTACCACACACCTATGTTCAGTTTTTCCCCACTCTTAAATAAAATAATTGAAAGCTCAGAAAAAATGGATTGGAACTGTACATCAATTGACAATCTATCTCATACCATACAATTCTTGATAAAGTTGGTCTGAAATTCCCAACATGTCCAATCTCCCAAAATAAAAAAACACAGGAAATTTGATCGGATTTATTGATTGAAAACAAAGAAAAGCTTAATTTTTTGGGAAAACTGTTTGAAATTATCGAATTGGTGAAAAATTTGATTTTTTTAATTGTATGGTGTGCCACACACCATACAATTAAAAAAATCAAATTTTTCACCAATTCGATAATTGTTTAAAAATCGATATTAATTGTTACAATCAGTAACCACCTTTACATTTCTCTCACCTGACCAAACTGATCACATGCTTCTCCATGAATTCTACTCATGACCATCAATACCCTTAGGCTGGGTTCACATAGCACTGGATGCACAAGGTTCACAGCTGTGGTCCATTGTCTCATTTATATATGCACCTTGTGCATCCAGTCTGCTGCTGCTACCAGGGAAGATTCTCATTTCTCTGCCACTCACAGAACCAATGAGAGACCTCCCTGGGAAGATAGGATTCCCATTGGCTTGTTGCAATCCAATGGGGGGGGGGGGGCATGCTTTGGCCGGGACTCCAATTTGAAGCTTTACTCTCTTGCAGTGGACCTCAATGGTGTTGGCAGCAGTGGCATTGGAACCGAGGTGACAGAAGACATGTAAACTGAGTAAAGTGCCGGAATGTATGCGGCGACCAGTCTAGTGAGAACAGACACAGTCTATTGTTATAGGCTTCCACTGATTCCATCTGCTGTGTCAGCACATGGGAACTGAACAAACGGATCTGGACACATGTGAACGCATCCTCCTGCCTAACATCGGATGCACTTGCATGTCCGCCAATCCGTTCTGCCCCTATGAGCGAAACTTTTTTTTATAGCATTGTGAACCCAGCTTGATGGTAATTGTTTTATATTACTCTATGCCTTTCAATATTCAACATGATAATACAAAATACGAAGCAGGACATTAGGAGACCACAATAATTTTGTTCTCCCAAAAAACTGGTTGTTACGCTTGCCAATTACCACTTTAACTTGGTGAACTGATACCCCTATACTTTTAGCCTTGTCGGTACCTTTCTTCCTCTCTTCTTTCTCTTTCTCTAATCAAATCCTACTAGTAGCTATTACCTTGGTTATATGTAGATGAATAGTCACCCTTATAGAACTGTTGCTATCACTCTAACAACAAAGTCACAGTACTAATAAGTGTCGTAAGCCTGTTGGGCTACCTGCCTCGACACTTTATTTTCAACCCCAAAGTTGGCTGTTACCTGTCACAGGTTTAGCTAAAACAACTAATCCGGGTTCTTAGGTTTTGGAGTGATTTAAATATTATTCTCATTATTCTTTATCGTTCCTAATGTTTACTGTAATACATTTGTTATCTTACATATATTGTAGTCATATATAAGATTCACAGCTTTTCAACTGCAATTTTATTTGAATTTTTGTAATTAACATCTGCTCAATAAAATCTTTTATGATGAAAAAAAATATTCGACATGATGGGGAGGCTTGACTACTATGCATTGTGTAATATGATAATACTCTTTGAAATGTATATTAGATTTATCTAGTAAGGTTTTGAATTGTGTTATATGATGAACTGATCATTGATTAAAGATGTATACACTCATATACACTTAATTTTTATTGTATCGATCTCTGTGGAACACTGCTGCATATCTGTACAGCACTCATTACAAAATTGCCTCTCAAACTAATGTTAATTGTTTCAGGCAAAAAGTATTTTAAAGCCCGCATGCAGCTCATGTCTGGGTGTCTCGGATAGTTTAAAGGAAAAGAAACAGCATTTTTAAAAGGAATTTAGCAATGGAAGCCTGTAAGAGAATTCTTCACAATGTTGAATTTACAGAGGCTGTATAATCTACCACCCACGGAATTCAGCTCTCCTACCGGAAGCGTGGGTGGCAGTGTAACTGTGGGCGGGCCACTGCTTATATGTCACATTCACCTGAAATACATTCTTTTGCATTTGAGAGGTTGGGGGCACTACGTGAACTGCAGGAATATTCCACTTACACTGAAAGGCTGCATGCTCAAGCATGGGCGTAGCAATAGGGGGTGCAGAGATTGCGACCACATCAGGGCCATTGGGCCATAGGGGCCCCAAGAGGCAATCCCTCAACTACAGTATTAGCTCTCTATTGGTCCTGTGCTCATAATAATCACTTCTATAGATACTTTGAATAGTGGTAATCATTAATAAGCTGTTCCCCATCCCCTTCTTGCACCTCTGACACTGTAGTTGCCATTGGCAGGTTTTGCTGCACCGTATCAATTGCTATGTATAGAGTGCTTATGGGGGCACAATGTAAAACTTGCATCGGGGCCCACAGCTCCTTAGCTGCGCAACTGTGCGCAAGATTGCAATTACACTACCACTAGTTCACTGACTTAGTAAGGAATCCTTTGTTCTGGTCTCCTATTGCCACTTAATAATAGACAACTCTTAGGAAACCCAATCCAGGTTTGTTGGGTCACTTATGTTTTCTTGCAGTCCTTCCACTTCATAATGGGTGTATTCTATTAATCTGGAAAATCAAATCTGAAACAATATCTTGAGTGCGTGTTATCAGCTACAATCTACGCCACACAAATAATTCCTTGCTAAGCAACAGGATTGTGGAGAACTCACTTGTAGGGCTAGTTCACACTTGGAACAGTTTGCAATCACAATTTTACGTCACAATTTTTCAGCGATTTGCATTGTGATTCCAGTATGCAAATTGCAAATGCTGCAGTGAGAATGATCCCAAAGGGATACATTAGCAGCAGCGCTTTGCTGATTAGCGGCGAATAGCTAAACGCTGAAAAGCGCCCATGTGTCAACCAGCCCTTAGGCCTGGGGCCCACTTGAGCGCTTTTGTCAGCATTTTGAGATTGCCAGCAATCGATTCCAAAAAGTGCTTTGCCGAGGAAAGTCAATGGAGGGGAACCCACTAGCAACATTTTTGGAGTGATTACACTCCAATACAACAGATGAGAGCCCTGCAGAATCACTTTTGAATGGCTTTGCAAAAGCAATTTTGCAGTGACTTTGGGAGTGATTGTGTTTGTTTTTAAATTAAGTTTTCTTAAGCTACTTACCAGGTCTCCTGACGTGTGGCTTCCGGCTCGTAGCCCTGTCCCCTAGCAAAAGAGGTCACAGGCGCTTCTCTGATTGGAGCTAAAGAAGCACCTATGACCTCTTATGCTAGGAAGTGGGGCTACGGGCCAGAAGCCAGCTGAAATGACTTGCAGCTAGTATTTAAAATGTTCTTTCAGTTTATTGTACAGCACTTCCAAATGCCAACAAATTGCGCTGCAAATCCCCCAGGAATCGCTGCACAAATCGCTTGTGCGATTGCAGTGACCCCCAGTGGGTCCCAGGCCTTAAAGGAAATGTCTAGGCAGCTTAAAAATGACATTTATTTACCCGGCGATTCCTCCAGCCCCTTGCAGCTGACATATCCCTCACAGCAGCTCCACTGCTGGCCCCAGGTTCCCAGCGGTGCAGAGGCTGACCTCGCGAGGTCGTCCTCTACTGCGCCTGCGCGAGCGCCGCTGTCAATCACTCACACGTGGTGTGGAGTGTACTGCGCAAGCGCAGTAGTTCTGTGCCTGCGTAGTACACTCCACACCACGTGCGAGTGATTAACAGCGGCACCTGGATATTCCCTTTAAGGACATACATTTGCATAATCTTGCTAGCACAGGAGCAATGCATTTGTCTGTCACAAGCGGCTGAATAAATTTGTGTGAGGGTGTGTGTGTGTGTGTGTGTGTAAATAGTAGCTCTAAACCGCTACATGTGGAATGTCTGGGGTAAAAACAGGGTAAACCCAACGTAGAAGAACAAGTAGAATGGCTACTTACTAAGCAAGCGTTGTTAAATGATAACTATTCAATGTATTATCCTATCAATTTACCTCTTTGCCCACAGTAACATCCTAGGACCCAAAATAAAACACAAAACAGTAATAACAATTATAACTCATATAATATGTGCAGTCTTCGTCCCCCTCTTCCCTATAGTTCATCTTCTTATGCTGCCCTCTATCAGTATTTCTCCAGTGTAGCACCCAACCCTATTGGAGTGATTGTCCTGTATAGTGTGCTTCCCATATTCAGGATTCAGGGGTAGGTGTGAATTTTATACTATGTTCCACATCCAAATCTGCAAGTTAAAGAGGAACAATCAGTATTCTCCCACCCTACACCCTTTTAGCAATGTAATGGAATGGTCGCCTAGTCTTAGAAACAGCCTTGCTTAGGATTGTCCCTAAAGTGGTATGGTATTGCAGCTATAAGCCCAGGGCACATGCCATACCTGCCAGGTCTTAGATATGCTTCTGGGGTGGACAGTGAGCTGTTTCTGTAGACTAGTCTGCAATATTGGTAGCCACCTGTGTTCTAAAGCGTGATCCGGCGGCTAATCGAGCCGCCCGATCGCTGCAATGTCCCATAGTGTAGATGGGGCTTAAGACAGACATACAGTATCCTGAAAGCTAAGAACTATTGTTAGGCTGCAGGTGGACTAAATCTAAAAACACTTTAAAGTGGACCCATTTGTCCTTTGTGTACATTGCATGTCTAAAAGAGAAAAGGCAGTATTTACATAAAAAATTGATACTTTTTTTCCCCAAGTCACATTTTCTTCTTGGTTCCACCCCAACTTCTTGATTGCCATTGTCACGGACATGCTTGGCCATTTTTGCAGATCTGTCTCCCATGGCTCCCTCCTACTTATTGACAACCACGTGGTCTGCCACTAACCATCATGTGATCTCTCCCACCACCCACATGATAATATCATTGTGCTAAGCTGCACCGGGGTCATGGTGCTAATGTAGGGGACCATGGAGTGGCCCTTCTCACAAACGGAGTGTGTCTGTGGTTTGCAATATCTTAAGGGTCCTGACTTGGCCCAGGTGCCACAATAGTCTTCATACACTGGCACATAATGCTGTATGGATGCTATGACCAACTAAATAAAAACAGCAAAACATGGAGATAACTTAAAGCATGTGAATTATTTAGCCTTTGTCACATGATGGGAGTTTGAAACTGTGAAATCTGCTTACATCCAGCAGTAGTTGGATAGTGTACTGGTTAAGGCCGAGTTCACACTTGTGTTAAGAGTGGCAAATGGATCTGTGAAAACAGATCTGATTACCAGTCAATCAGATCCATTTTCACTCCCTTTGCCTTCCGCTGCTTTTGTTCCATTTCCCCATACCCATCCCCCAGAGCCCCATCACCAAAGTGAATTTTGCTGAATAGAACAGTCCGTTGCTTCACTAGTGTGAAGAAACGTTCCATTTTCTCATTGCCCCCAATGCAGTGTTTCAGCATCCGTTTCCGTTCCACTGGGCTCAGTGGTCCGAAAGAATTGCTGCAGGAGGAAACTTGCGGTCCATTCAGCGGATTGTGCGGAACGGATCCGTTTGAATGGACGGATGTGAATGGATCCAAAGGTTAACATTGGATCAATTTGCATCCGTTCCGATCCATTCCCATCCGAACCGGGAACGGACCGTTTTTTCGCTCTAATGTAAACTGAGCCTAAGGGCTAAGCCTAAGGGCTCCTCCTGGTCAGTAAGCCAGCACCTATTCAGTGAGGAGACTTTGGACAAGACTTCTACTGCCCATTGAGCACGTCCTAGTGGCTGCAGCTCCGGCGCTTTGAGTCTACCAGGAGAAAAGGACAATACAAATGGTCTGTGTCTACAATCCCATCATCTTTCAGCATACACAGGTAAAGAGATCAGAACATTTCCCACATTTTTGTATGCTTCCAAGCTGCAACCATTACTCCTTCATTCAAGAATTTACAGACTCCAATGATGACTTCTATAAACTGCAGGTGTGATAATCTTCATGTAACCCGAGCCAATATGTTTGTTATTATCTTAAGTAAGCGTACGCTTCTAAAAGGCAGGCTGCGCATGAATTAGTTACAACGGTGTTTTAGCACATTTACTCCCTTACTGTTGTCATTGTGACATAATGGAAATGAAGAATGGCACAGAAGTGTGTATTCACACAGGCTTCTTTATGCTTCAGAAAGATACATTATGCGGAGAAAGTATTCCCTTTGGAGGATTTGCGAAGAAAAACAAGTTTTGTGAGATTAGGCAGGTTTTTTTTTTTATTGCATAGAAACGCACGGTTTGTTTTGCAAACTCAGTAAGACCATTCTGAAGCTGCGAACAAGAACAAATAAGGAGGGGTGAGGCTGCAAGCCATATTGTAAAGCACAAAGTAATGTCTGGGGAGTGGGCAAAATCCATACACGTTAAAAGAACTGCATTGCTGAAAGGCATTTACATCCAAAAAATACACGCACAGCTTGAATGATTGCCCATCAAAAGTTCTTACTTTAAACTTTTATTTCTACACTTGTGCGATTATTATTTTCTATTATTCATCCTGTAATGACATGTTAAGCAACACTTTTTAGCATACCTAACACCTGAAATCAGTTTGCCTGTTAGCATCAATCTAGCTAGGAATATATTAGCAGACCATATGGTCAGCAATGTATACATTTAAGGGTATCAATTTTCAGAGTACTTTAGACAACCAGAATTAACCCAGAATTAAACCAGAGGGGAACAGAAGAGAACTAGCACAAAACTCTGTGCTGCTGTTCATCTGTTGATTCTCTGATACCTTGCTTAGAGGTACCCTTATAACTATCTTCAATATACACCAGCTAAATTTATAGCTCTGCACCCCGCTGACCAAAGTACTGACGATATCAATGTGCCTCACCTAGGGCCGGCCCTAGACTTTTTGCCGCCTGAGGCAAATTTAGGAGAAAATTGCTACCGCCCCCCCCCGTTGGGGGCCGCCGAGCCGGAGGGGTAGCGGGCAGGTCGGGAGTATTGGGCCTAGCGGTGGGGAGGGGGGTCGGACCCCCCCTCCCTCGCCTGGGTCCCCCGATCTGCGCGGCTGCTTCCTAATTACAGCTGGAGGGGAGCGCAGATCGGGGGACCCAGGCGAGGGGGGGGGGGTGCCGCCCCTAGAAGTTTGCCGCCTGAGGCAAATGTTTCACCCCGCCTCATGAGCGGGCCGGCCCTGGCCCCACCATCCATGCCACTGCTGAACCTCGCTGGCTGCTCCACTCTTGATCTCCCCTTCGGCTGATCTGTCGCTGAGCTCCTGACAAGTTACGTCATCACCAACCGCATACCCCATTCACCAATTGACTACGACTGGATCTTTTGCCATCATTGACCTTCTTCCAACTTCACCACTGCTGATCTCCTGCAGACCCCTTCTTCCCAGATTGATTATCGGTGTAACTTCGCTGAACCCCTGCAGCCACGTCATTGCTGACGGTTATCTGATCCTGGTCCAGTCAATGTTACCACTTACTTTACTTCCTTAGTACAAAATGTACCCCTTCCCTCTTACCCACTTCCTAACCCCCCTCCCCCCCCCCCGCCATTCCCCAGCCATCTCACTGAACATCTCCCCCCCCCAACACATGCTCTACCTCCACCTCCTTGTACACCTCATCCCCCTCCTGTTTCCCTGCGCCCTCTCCCCTTCTGTCCTTAGGCTTCCACTTGGCCCTCATCCCCCACGTACCTCACACTCATCTTCTCCATGCTCTTCCCACACCCGCATACCCCTTCGGCACAACCTCATTCCCATCTGTCCTTCCCCTGGGCACTCTCTCCCTATCTCCTGCAGCCTCTGGAATTCCAGGTCTACCCTCAAAAAGTTCACATCCATTCATGAACTCTTTCTCAATTTACACCTCCTTCATCGGCAAAGCCATCTCCTCCCTGGGCTTCAAATACCACTTATATGCCGATGATACCCAAATCTATCTCTTCACCCCTGATCTCTCCCCCTCCACCATGGACAAGGTCTCTTCCTGCCTCTCGACTATCTCCTCCTGGATGTCAGCTAGGTTCCTGAAACTTAAATTGGATAAAACTAATTTTCCCGCCTGTGCTGCCCCACCCCTCCTAGATATTCATGTCACGATCAACAGCACTTCCATCCGCCCTACCTTCCGCTGCCTGGGCGTCACCCTAGACTCGGCTCTCTCCTTCAGTCCCCACATCCAAAATGTTACCAGAGTCTGCAATGTCCAACTTCGCAACAAACTTCTCATCCATGCTCTTATCATCTCCCGCCTTGAGTAATGTAATGCCCTACTGTCTGGCCTCCCCTTGAAACGCATTGCACCCCTTCAATCAGTCATAAATGCAGCAGCTAGGCTCATTCATTCTTCCCACTGCTCTGCTTTCACTTCTCCCCTTTGCGAAGCCCTACACTGGCTCCCTATCTGTTTCAGGATCAGTTAAGATTATGTGCCGTACCTACAAATCTGTGCACAAAACCTGCACAACCTACATTTCTAATCTCTCTTCCAAAGATATATATACCTGCCCTCTCTCTCCAGTCCTCCAGTGATCTCCACTTGAGACCCCCCCCCCCCCCCCCCACACACACACACACAATTCTCACTCCCATGCACGCCTACAGGACTTCTCAGGAGCCGCCCCCACTCTATGGAACTCCCTCCCCCCCCCCTTCCCCGACTCGCTCTTTCCTTCAATTCAAAACACATTACTTTAAAATGGCCTACCCCCCATCTACCACACTTTAATTCTCTCAGCTGAGCACCTTTTCCACAGCCCTACCTTATGTGTCCCTCCTTCACCCTTTAGATTGTAAGCCTTTGGCAGCCCCCCCCCCCCCCCCCTTAGTGTGTCCTTCTTGATCTTGCAACCCCAGCCATGACACTCTTGCCATGGACTGAATTTCTGGGTCTCTGTAAAATCATGCATCTTATACCCTGTTTGCATGGACAGCCTTATGCTATGTTGTATAACCATTTGCTACCTCTCTGTCTGTCACTCCTTGTTTACATTGTATGTATCCCTATTTATTGTCCAGTGCTGCATAATATGTTGGCGCTTTATAAGTACAAAAAATAATAAAATAATAATAATTTTAGTTTTTCTTTGCCTCTAACACAACTTCCACTCTAAGGGCCTGATTCACTAATCTTTACAGTGCATTAAGGGCAGATGTGGTCTTTGCTACACTGATCGGGACAGCCAGTAACACTTTATACAAGCAACATATACATTGGGCTCTATTCCCAAAACTTCTCATACATGACTTATTTATCACCTAAGTGATAACAATAACCTTTCAGCACATTTACAAGCAAGAGAATCCCTCAAAGTAAGTTGTTCTGGTTTAACTTCATTTCAATATTACTTTTCTTACCTTAATTATATTATATTTTTTGCTCTTTGGGAGCTTAAACATGTAACATAGATAAGGTGAAAACAGAGGAAAACAAGTGAAAAAGCTTTGTTAATTATGCCCATTGTGTTTTTTCATGTGAGTTATGCTATTTGCACAACACACCTTACACATTTTGTGTAATGCCTGCTAATCTTTAATATGTTGTCAGCGCACTGCAAAGATGAGTGAATTAGGCCCTAATAACGGTCTTTCTTTTTTTATTGGGATTTAAATTTAACTATTAGACATGTCAAAATAATGCAATTGTTAAGGAAAACAACAATTAGGAAAATAATGAGGGGGTCCCGGTTCAAAAGTTTGCCTATCCTTAGCTTTAAATACTGTTTGTGTCCATGGGGCATGGGCAATCATATTTTCTTAAAAGAAATCAGTCAATATTTCACAAATTCTGCTGCGCACTCCAGATTCCAATGGTAATTCGTATAAAACAGTGCTCAATATAGCGTGAGGGCCAATTCAAACTTAGAAGTGCAAAACGCCTGCGATTTTTGCCGGCGTTTTGCGGGAGTGATGTTTCCCTGATTTCACGCTGAAAAATCACTGGACAGTGCAGCGATTACTCTGCAATCGCGTTTAGCGCTTCTATAGCACTGAAACGCGATCGCCGGGAAATCGCCTGAAAATGGTGCATGCTACGCGTTTGCGTTCCGCGATTTTGGGCGATTTGCGGCGATTAGTGTAAATCGCCCAAGTAAGAATGCGCCCATAGGGTTTTATTAAACTAACACTTTCAAAAGCGCTAGCGTTTGAGCGTTTTGCCCGAAATCGCCAGCAAAACGCTCTAGTGTGAATGGGCCCTAATACTGCTTTAAAGATTTGTAACACACTTTACCCTTGTGCAGCTGCAATTGTGCTCACATTTGTGTCTCCATAAACACCAACGCACAAGCAGCTCATCAAATAGAAGCCACCCCAATTTCCACGTGGGGCTCTCACTTAACAGATTTCACAGCGGCTTATCAGCTCTCATGGTAAAAAATCCTCCTTTAATCCTCAGTAAAAAAACATAACAACCATCATCGTGATACCATCAACAACAAAGTCAAATGCCAGCACTTGATGCGCGCTTACATAGTATCAGATGTATACAGGCTCATCATCAGTAACAGTATCAGTACAGGGCCCTGTAGCTGGTTAGTCACTGTGGCGTCCTGCTGCTCTGTTCCTCGCTAACTCGCTCTGAGCAGGGGTGTAACTAGTAATCACTGGGCCCACCTGCGAAAATTTGGATGCCCCCCCCACAGGTGCAAAATAATCGTAATGGGGCAGCGTTTCATTATAAAATCATCATAATGGGGCAGCGTTTCACCATAAAATAATCACAATGCGTCAGCTTTTCACCAGAAATTAATCGTAAAGTGGGCAGCATTTCACCAGAAAATAATCGTAAAGTGGGCAGCATTTCACTAGAAAAAAATTGTAAAGTGGGCAGCATTTCACCAGAAATTAATCGTAAAGTGGGCAACATAAGCATTTCACCAGAAAATAATCGTAAAGTGGGCAGCATTTCACCAGAAAATAATTGTAAAGTGGGCAGCATTTCACCAGAAAATATTTGTAAAGTGGGCAGCATTTCACCAGAAAACAATCATAAAGTGGGCAGCATTTCACCAGAAAATAATCGTAAAGTGTGCAGCATTTCACCAGAAAATAATCGTAAAGTGTGCAGCATTTCACCAGAAAATAATCGTAAAGTGGGCAGCATTTCATCTGAAAATAATCATAAAGTGGGCAGCATTTCACCAGAAAATAATCATAACGTGAGCAGCATTTCACCAGAAAATAATTGTAAAGTGGGCAGCACCAGAAAATGGCACGCAGGTCCCCCGACGATCCAGCCCTGTGTTGGAGATACAAATAGTCTCCAGTGCAGGGCTTTGGACGCCATCTTCCCGTAGCCCTGCTCTGCCTCCCGGAAGAATCCCGAAGGCTAAGGTGAGCTGAGGGCTGCAGGGAATAAACTGGTGCGGCGTCTATTAGACGCTGCGGCCAGTTCAACACCTGGGGGGCCCCACAATCAGGCGGCAGCGCTCCCCCTGCTCATGGCGCTTTTGCCCCCCACGCCAAAAAAACGGCCCTAGGCCCCGGGCTCCTCTGCGGCTGAGGAGATTTCAGCCCCTATAGTTACGCCCCTGGCTCTGAGACCTGGAACCTCCTCACGTCGTCACATGAACTGGCTATGTTATGTTGAGCACTGTTTTATAGGAATTGCCATTGCCATTGGAATTGAAGTGTGCTGCAGACAGTTGCATAAGAATCACCTGTTTTTGGAAAAAACTGCAGCAAACCTGGAAGATCTTAATTACTCTTGAACGAAGGGTATTGGAGTGTTTATTAATGTTACTGTGTGACAAAGTAACTGGTTAATGATGCAGTTGGATTGTATAAACTAATTTAACTAATTCTGAGTATATAAAGTTATTAGTACAGCTGTATATAAACCCCCCAAAAAACAAACAAACCCCAGTACGGTAAGGTAGATCCAACCAATGGTGCTTTCATCAGGTGATTTTGCCTCGGCATTGAAGCACAAGCACTACCTGGCAGAATTGCTGGTGAGCTGTATATTTAAAATATTTATGCAGAGGGAGCAGCATAGGTATGGAACATATCACTAGGAGAAAGATGATAGTCCAACCCTGGCAGAGGAAAGACAAGACAAGACAAATAACATTTATATTGCGCTTTTCTCCTTGCGGACTCAAAGCGCCAGAGCAGAGCAGCAGCCACTAGGGCGCGCTCTATTGGCAGTAGCAGTGTAAGGGAGACTTGCCAAAGGTCTCCTACTGAATTAGTGCTGGCTTACTGAACAGGCAGAGCCGAGATTCGAACCCAGGTCTCCTGTGTCAGAGGCAGAGCCCTTAACCATTACACCATTACACCATCAGCCAAAAGCAATATGGCTTCCCCATATACAGGGATGGGTGTAAGGGTCCTTTCACGGTGCAGTGCGGTAAATTTACCGTACCCCACCGCAGCCTAATGTTAATCTTTGGGGGAGTTCACACTCCCCACCTTGCAGTGCGCTGCGCTGGAAGTGCCCTATCTAATGCGCTTCAATACCTACATTACTGCGCGGCTCCTGCGGTGATCTGCATCGGGCTGGAAGTCATGCAAGTCTATGGGACCGCTCGTACATTTTGAAAACCCTGCTAACACGGTAATCACTGAAAGCCTGTTTTTGTCCACTGCACCGACAATCTGACTTGTGAAGCCGGCCTCAAGGTACAGGAGATGAGGGGTGATCTGCTATTACATATTACTGATACTTTATATGTCCAACAGCACTTGGCTGTCAGCCAGTACTCCATCTCCTCCCAAAGGTGCTCTGTGGGATTCAGGTCTGGACTCTGAAGGCCAGTAATGTTTATGCTTACTCGACCCTATAATTGACATATTTAAGGACTTCAGTTGTGTACTATCGGCACTGTCATGCTGGAGCAGAGAACAGTTCTCCCTGAGAGTTGCCAAAAAGTAGCATTACATTTCCCTTCAATGGAATCAATGTGGTTTAGCCCAAAACAGTGCTGGAGTATATTTCCTCCACCATCAAATTTGCAGGCATTAAACAAGCAGGCAAATAGCAGTCTCCAGGCAATCTCTGAACCCAGATACATTCGTCAGACTGATTGATGATGAAATATGATTGACTACTTCAGAATGTGCATCTCCACTGCTCCAGAGTCCAGCAGCATGCTTCTCATTACTCCACATGAAGCTTGGCATTGCACACGGTTACCTTGGGTTTGTGTGGGGCATTTGTTGGCCACATGAATCCATTTCACCCTTTGTTATATATTGAAAATTCTTCAATGCACTGTAAACCATTAAAACTTAAACCCTAATCATGAAATAAATAACAAAATTCTCTTATGCTGACAGAAGCAGTTCAGAACTCCGCAGAGAGTGTTACTACCAGGGACCAATGATTACGCGCAATACCCTTCAGCATTCAGTGTCTGTAAGCCTGTGTAACCTATGGATTTTGTGAATGAGCTGCCAATACTCCCAGTTGTTTCCACTGTATAGTATCTCAGAGGGGAAAATCATGACTCAAAATATTTTCTTTCAACAAATTTCCATATTTATTCCATGCTTGAATGGCTTTGGATGTATCCATTGTGCCTGACCTGAACTATTTCCATATTGTTTGGTGTCATGAGGATTAGTGTACAATCATCCACTCTGTAATGGCCTGTGGAATGTCCCATAAGCAAATTATCACAGTTTCCAAAGTTCCAACAATTCACCTACCAAACAGTTTTTATTATTATTATTATTATTATTTAGTATTTATATAGCACCGACATATTACGCAGCGCTTTAATATTTGTATAGCGCTGGCATGTTCCACTTCGGTTTATAGAGTACATGATCCTGTCACTTACTGTCCCTCAGAGCTCACAATCTAATCCTTCTGAACCTTCTTGTCGGATCACAATAAAAAAGACTCCTAGTGCACTATAAAAAAAAATACAGTACCCCTTAAAGTGTATAGGCAATTTGTCCTACTTCTTGTAAGGCCTGACAGGTTATGTTCCCAATCAGTCTCTATGCCCCAGTCTAGTGCCGCAGCTCTGAGGTCAGCCCATGTCTTCACCTATAGACAAGTCCCCGCATGAACAGGACACTAAATATGTCTCCTGACTTCGGTTACCTCCAGGTCTTAACATACAAGGACTGAAGTAGAGAGAACAACAACCTGTTAGGACCCCACTAAGGCTAGTAACACAGTTTAGATAGTTCATAAGTATCACACAGGGCAATTACCTTGATTCAGGAGGATGAGGCCCTCTGCGTCGATTGCCAGTGCTGACAGATGGATGAGGATCAGTCAGTGAGGGATCCAGGCAGGTTTAGGAGAGTTCATGCAAGTCCACATGCAACATTATTCAACAGGCAGTGAATGCTCCAGGCAAGGAAGAGAGTTCATGCAAGGATCACATGCAAAGTTATTCAATATGCAAGGATTAGTTCAGGCTTACTTAGAGTGTCCAGTAACATAGCAATGGTCAGTCCAGGCAGCATGCAAGGGTTATCCAGGAAAAAAGGCAGAGGTCGGTCCAGGCAGCAGGCAAGGGTTATCCTGGAAACAAGGCAGAGGTCGGTCCAGGCAGCAGGCAAGGGTTATGCAGGAAACAAGGCAGAGGTCGGTCCAGGCAGCAGGCAAGAGTTATCCAAGAAACAAGGCAGAGGTCGGTCCAGGCAGCAGGCAAGGGTTGTCCAGGAAACAAGGCAAGGGTTAATCACAGCATCACAGCAGACAGAAATCGTCAATACAAGCCAAGGGTCAAGATTCCGTAATATCAACAAATGAATGCGCACCCAGCATCTAGCCAAAGATATGTTTATCACGGGCGATGACCCGGAGCACTCTGCAGGTTTAAATACAACTTTCAACCAATCAGTGGCCAGACACACTCCACACATCCAATCACACAGCGTTCAGCCTACCTAGGTGTCAGCTGTAATGTCAGCTGACACCGTGCTGTCAGCTGACCAGAGTCAGCTGACTATTGCTTACATCAGAGGCGGGACAAGGTCCTCCAGCACCCAAGGCTGAGACACCAAAGTGCGCCCCTCCATCCCTCCCACCCCAGCCGTCACACACTGATTGCTATTAGACTAAGAGGTTCCACAGGGCCCACAACCTCCCCAACACCTTAATATCTAGTTATCTGGCTTGCAGTCACTGCTATGTATCCCCTTTTCTTATTTCTTTCTGCTTCAAACACAATTAGGAATGACAGCTGAATGAATTGTGCTCCCCCTCCTACACTTCGCCCTGAGGCTGGAGCCTCTCCAGCCTATGCCTCGGCCTGGCCCTGGCTTACATTTGCGGAGGGTGTATTGCAAACGCGTCCTCCGTCTATCAGCATGTGCGGTTTGTGTCTCAGCAGTGACGTCACCAAGGGCATAACTGGGTAATATAAAGCCTATGGCAAACACTGATATTGCACCCCCCCAGTCAGAGCCCCCTTCCCCTCTAAAAAAGGAAAATGGAAATATCTCTATTCTCTCTCTGTCCTCTTTTTTCTAACACTAAGCCAAGTGCGCTCTACATACATAAGTTAACCTCTTGAGGACTGCAGGGCTAAACCTCCCTAGTGACCAGGCCATTTTTAGTAAAATTGGCCACTGCAGCTTTAAGGCCAAGCTGCAGGGCCGCACAACACAGCACACAAGTGATTCCCCCCCCCCCTTTTCTCCCCACCAACAGAGCTCTCTGTTGGTGGGGTCTGATCGCTCCCCTATGTTTATTTATTTTTTATAAATATTATTGTTGGTGTTTTAAAAAAAAAACAACTGTTCCTTTAAATACCCTGCCTCCCTCCCCACAGCCAGCCAATTACAGCGATCGGCTGTCATAGGCTTCTGCCTATGAGAGCCGATCGCTCTCTTGTCCCCCAGGGGGACAGCCGTGTGACAATTGCTGCCGATTGCAGCGCTGTACATAGAAATAGACTGTGATCACGCCGTCTAACAGTCTCCCGAGCGGCAATAGCCGCTCGGAGAGTGAAGGCGGGGCGGAGCTCCGCCCCCCAAGCAGGAGATCTCCTGCATTAGCTGGCCCTAGGACTTTACGCCAATCGGCATTAGGCAGTCCTGGGGCTGCCGCCGTGGCCATCGGCGTGACGTGGTCGGAAAGAGGTTAAGTAGCCATGTTCCCCAGATAACAAAAGTAATCTGATCTGAGGTCTGAGTGAAGGGGAGGCACGAGGGCAGGTATGGCGGCACAGCACAGGGGCAGGCATGGATGCGCAGTACATGAGCAGGCATGACACCCATGGTGCTGTGGCGCCCATGGCATGAGCTATGCCTTTACCCTTCTAGATACGCCTCTGGACGTCACCAGTGGCGAACAAGCGACGAAACCCAGAAGCATCAGATTCTACCCGGGTCTCGGCAGAAACTTCCAGAGCAGGCAAGTTCCTTATACTTCTGCTTTCCTCCTCCACTTCATAAGGCCAATAGAACATTTCTGCAAAAATTAATACTTAGGTGGTGTCTTAAAATATCACCCCAAATCAGAACTGCATTATGTCAGCAGCAGTTCAGAGAGCACTAGGGATGATCAGTGATATGCAAATACGTCCAAGCTGATGCAAATGTATGTAAATTTTTATGCAAATATATGCAGCTTGAAAATGGACCAATCAGTTTAAACCTGGGTAATAAACCCGGAAGAATTTGCATCTCTTTAAACATCCCTAGAGAGGATCGATGTGTGAATGTTCTTTTTACTTTTCCCCTCTCAACTGACTGCTCCTGTATTTATGGTTTCTGTTTGCTAAATTGCCTATTAGAGGCATAGGGCTTGATTCACAAAAGAGTGCCAGCTGATAGCACGGTTGTTTTCGCGCGGATTTTCGCATTGCGCGCGATTGCGAATTCCCGTGCAAAACGATAACGGTTTTTGTGCGCAAATGTGAACTTTCGCGCATAAACGATTTTGGGTTTTGCTTGAAATTCGCACAAAAAACGTTATCGTTTCGTGCAAAAATTTGCAATCTCGCGCAATGCGAAAATTGCGCGAAAACGGCCGTGCTATCAGTTACCACTCTTTTGTGAATCAAGCCCATAGCAGCTTAAAGGCAGAGAATGTTGTGTAGATAAGATATAACTCACAGCGGTGAATCTAGCAGCGCATCCCTCTGACTTGATATTTTCCCAGAGGCAGCAGGTGATGTTAAATGGCAGAGAGGGCATTCAATTGAAGATCAACATAGCAGGGTCAAATGAAAATAATTTCTGGTAATAATAGGCTATTGGATATTGGTTTGGCTACATGTAAATATAATACTGCCTTATTTCCATGTCCTGGGGATAGCAATCTTTTCTGAGCACAGTATTAATGTATCACTTGCTCCTTGCTACTAGTAGAAATCAGTACCATAATCTTATCAGTCAGTGAGTAAACCACTGCATGAAGCAGAAACTTCCACATCAAAACAGGCCTCTTCCTGTGGTGATTGGGAATTTGGGATGAAACAAAATAAGAACTTCCAAACATTTTGAAAATGTTGTTTTTCTCGTTTTTGTTCTGTGACCAACCAAGAGTTTCCTCATGAATTGTGTACGGTGAGCAATGCTGCAAACTGGCTCTCATACCTTCAGTATCCGGCTGGGACGCAGGACTGCACAGTTCATCAGGAAGATGACAAGAAATTAAAGTGGACCTAAATTAAAAATACAAGATTTCAGGAATAAAATCTATTTTCTAAATTATAATAATGAATAGCAGCCTTTTTTCAGCTGCATGATGACAAATATAAAATATTTTACATTTATTGGAGGAACCCCTCCCTTCCTTTCAAATTGCCGGACAAAATCCGGCTAACTGGTGGAGTAGGTGGTGTCCAGCAAAGGAGGAATTGCTAATGGCTGCCCCCAGTACAACCCTAGTTATTAAAAGAGAAGGGTGAAAAGCATGAACTGAAATGCTCATAGGCTTGAAGGAGTGTTTATTTATCTTTGTATGTGTTGGAGTGGTGCAACTAAATATTTTTAATTAAAACATTTTTTTGGTTTGAGTCCGCTTTAAATGCACATCTGGCCATTTCCAACCATAATAAGACCCTATGCTATATGCTAAACACGGCCAATACAATTATTCAGCTTAACAAACCTCCTGTGAAAAAAAAATGGCGAGATAAACAATTGTATCTATAGCCTGCCCTAAATACGGCTTGCCTGAAAAAACAAAACAAAAAAACATATGGCTTGGGCAGGGTTAGAGAATTGCACCGTGTTGGTCATCAGTAAATGGTATCATCCTGATTCAAAACCTCCTGCTTAGGCAGGGTTCACATTTCTCCAAAATCGAATCTGACTTGCAATTTTCCCAAATCGCAAATCACTGCACAACTATTACCTCAACTGGTATTCACCAGAAAATTCCAATGCGAACTTCACAAACATCTATAAAAAAATTGCAAAAACGTACACGAATGCTTGTTTTAAAAAATGAAGCAGGTGGTTTGGGCGTACATCGCCAAGGGCCAATACTAGGTGTCGCCGTAGCAGTAATCTTATACTGCGCAGGGTGCGTAAGGGCAATTGGGGCTCGCTGGATTTCTCCTCCCTCTGAGTTTCTATGACTCGGAGGGAGAATAGTATTCAATGCTGCCGGGGATTTGAGTGGCAGCAGGATGAGCCATCATTTGGCTTATGCTGCGCCCAGCTCACCAGTGCGTATTAATACGCATGCTTAGGCCTTGTTCAAATCTAAAATCCAAATCGCTGACGTCAGCGTTTTGCAATTTTGTGCGTGATTATTTTTAGTGCCTCCCGGCTCTTACCTGCGCGTCACGATTTTTTGTAAACTGCTTTTCTAAGCACTTTTGCAGAGCGATTAGTTTTTTTACTTCCTGGCGTCAGTCAGGAAGTGAACTATTTGACCCGGAAACGAATAAATACAATGTATTTATTCATGAATGCACTGGGGAAATCACTATACAAAGCGCTTTTTCAATCATTTTGCGATTTCCCTGTACCTTCTATTGAGGCAAATCGCCCCAAAAATGGTATGGGCAACGCTTTGGTGAGCGGATCGGAATCAAACTGCTCAGATGTGAACATTCTCATAGGGAATTATTGCACAAGCGCTTTTAGGGCGATTTTGAACATCGCCGGCACTTGAAAAAAGCCAAAAGCGCCGTCAGTGTGAACAAGCCCTTAAAAAAGAATACCAAAAGTACAAATGCAGAATCATGCATGAGGAAAATCGCATGGGGAAAATGGCATGCATTAAATGCAATGATTAGTGAGAATGGCCCCTTAGAAAAGCAATATGTAACAGGGCCCTTACAGATAGGTAAGCTGCTGGTTATAGGTGTCTGTATTTAAAAATGCAACTGAAATAACACTGAAGTAACGGATTTCGTCCACAAGATTTATATCTCTCTGAAAATGAAAAGTAAACTGACAAACAGCCATGCAAATTTTTCCAGCTCATAAAAACATATCACACGAGTAAGCCTCCTGCACACTGTTAAACAATTAATACTGAAAGTAAACTGTTAGTACAGAGAGCAAGATGGTTAACCACCACTTATCTCTCTTCTAGGTAGATGTAACTGATTTTCATTGGTAAATAATTTTTTTCTGTAATCTGCTCTCTACAAATTCCCTCAGGTGATACAGATTTCAGAATGGCTGCTTGTGGAGCAGAACTTTAGCACTCATTACTGGCACAGGGAGTACCAAAAGCTCTCATTTACAGGGACACAGACAGAAATAAATGCTGCTTGCCCCTTTGATGTCCCTGGGTCAACATAAGCCTGGTACACACTTCCAATTTTGATTGGCCAATGACTGACCAATTTTACCACCTCTATGCAGCATGAGGGCCAACAGATTTTGAATGCCATGAGCAGATTGTGTAGATAAGCTCTAGTACTACATGGAAAAGGTAAAAATGTCTAACCGTTGGCCAATTAAAATTGGATGTGTGTACCAGGCTATAGTGCTTGTCCACCTTATGACTTCATGCTAAGGTTGTAAGAAGAATTACAAAAGACTTGGCTTTGCTTCCTTCAAATCTCATGCGACTAGTTCTGTAATGGAGCTAGTTTACTAGTTCTTTCTATTTCTAATATCTCCCCATTAATCCGTTTTATTTAATTGTTTGCTTGAGGTGTTTACAGGCATAGCTCTGAATGTCCCTTTTTGGAGAAACTCCTCTTATGGAGCCAAATCTTTCTGTCCTTCTTTGCACCTATTTTGTCCTTCATTTAGGCTAGTTACACACCGGGACGTTGCGTTAGGGGACGTTATGGTCGCATAACGTCCCCTAACGCAACGCCTGCCGGTGTTGGTAGAGGACGTTGAGTGAGCCGCGTTAAGCGGCTCTTTCCGCATTAGGGCAGTGAGAGTGGCGCTGATTGGCCCACTCCGCATCACGTGGTACCGCCAGCGGCCACCAGTGCAGTGCATATTGAGTAGCCATGTGCGCGGCTACGTAGCGGCCTCTCCCAGCCTCCTCTTCGCCCCAACACTGAGCATGTGCAAACAGTCTAACGCAGCTGGAACGCTATAGTATGCTGCACGTTCTGAAGAACGTGCAGCGTTACATGTAACGCAACGTGGGCAGTGTGAACAGCCCCATTGACTTTGTATTGCTGTGAGTTGGGGAGCGTTACAGGCTGCACTAACGTGCGCCTGTAACGTCCCTGTGTGGAAGCAGCCTTAGACAGTAGCACATTAAATCATTTTCTCTAAAGGTGCGAACACACGCACTACTACAGAGAGCGACGGGTTGTCAGACCCTGAGCGGATCGTTCAGAAACAGCCTTATCAGCCTACAGACAGACTGTACACACGCACTACTACAGAGTGTCAGGAACCGGCCCGCGGCACGCCTGCGTATACGGTTCCCGACTGCGGGTTTGACCAGATTGTGAGTGTTAGTTTAGTACGGCAGAAGTCAAGCTTATTAAATAATAATTTAATATTCCAAAAAAACATGGAACGATGCAGAACAGAATATATACAAAAGATTACAAAAAACAAAGTAAAAAAGTTACAAAATTAAGAGTTACAAAGATAAGAGGTTACAAAGATACACACAAAAGCGATTTTGCTTACCAAAATAAACAGGGATCCAGATAGAAGAATCTTGGACTTTTGTGGACGGACACAGTTCTGGCTTTGACCAGGAGTCCACTAGCTTGGGCCAGGAGACCGGCTGCCACTACCGTCAAAAGAGGACTGATTTGAGGTAGCTGTCCCCTGGTTTTTATAATGAAATATTCGCCTCGAGGCTGTACGCCTGTGTGGGCGGGGGGGGGGGGGGGGACCTAGGTTTAATTACATCCTCAGTCATAATTGGATTTCCAGAGATCTAACATCCACATACATGAAAAGATTTCCCTAGTCCAAGTTACAGGTGACAACCCCATTGTTGACAGTATTTCCTAGCTGATCAAAGATAAGGATATAGTTTGCACCTCCACCAATAATTCAATTTCCACAGGTAGAAAATGGTATCAAAAGGACTTCACCCCTTCAATAATTTCCAGTAGGCTGTGAAATACATTTCAAACATTCAGGTGTCAGCTTCCCCCTGCCCTCAAGCACAATACACATCTGAGGTTTTACCCAGTAGACAGAAACAGGACAGAAATATGTTCTGTTATTATCATTAACAGCATCAGCACCCCAATATCTCATCACACCTCCACCGTTAACTTGGTGCAAGGCAGATGATCTTCCCAGATCCTCCTGCCTGCACCTACACTGTTGGTTCTGCTTGACGGGACAGCCCATCAGCATTCCCATGATTGCTCCCCTTCCCGATGGCACTGGCAGGTGGTTCTAACGAATCATCCTGCCAAAGCCTACATTGACGGCCTGGCCGGGTGGGGTAACCCTTTAGCATCCTCAGGAGGGTTCCCCACCTGTCAGTTAGCTCCAAGCTATACGAATGGAAAGCTAGGTCAGGTTGCTGCAATATGTCGTTGCCCTTGGCAACCTGACGTACCCAACCAGGGGAATGCGAGTCAGTGACGACCGTGAACTCGCGACCATAGAGACAGTGCTGCAGCTGGGGAAGCACTTTCTCTATAGTGGCAGGAGCTATCTCTCGGTACCTTTGGGGAACGATCTGCCGGTCTGCCTCCTCCCCTTCGGACAGCTCCGAGGGAATAACTTCCCAGCACCCTCTCAGCCCGCCCCTCCCAGCTGGTGACCTGCTGGCTAGCCCCCTGAGCTCTTCCAGGCTGCTGTCAAATCGAACAGCCCCAGAGAGCTCAGTGCTGCCTGTCACACATTCTAGGAAGGCTGCAGACAGAGAGGCTCCTGGACCCTCAGGGCCAGGTTCCGGAGTGGATGTTGCTGACCCAGAAACATTTGCCACTTCAGCGGACAGTCCCTCTGCTGTAGACCCACTAGCGCTGCACGTTACCTCGACAGCTGAGGGGACGCCCACATTACCCATATCATAACCCACATCACCTTTGGTCTTAAAAACATCTGAAGGGGGAAGACCTGGCCTGGTGCCGTCTGCCCCTTCAGTGGGCAATCCAGCTGCTGCAGCCCAGCGACCACCGCTGGTTACTCCTGCAGCCGACGGAGTGTCCACCTGACACACAGCATTATGTAACACAACACATATGATATCAACATTATCCGCCTTACATATATTGACCCTTAGAACATCACATAAAACATCCACATTATTCGTATTATTACACACATTGCTACTCAGCACTTCACAAGTAGCATCAACAGTTCCCACTCCAGGCCTAGGCACTGGAGAATCACTAGGGCTGGCTCCTAGTATACAGTCCATAGCCCCTGGGTCCTCACCAGCACTCCCCACTTGCACAGCATTATCAAACAGTACCTGGTAAGAGTCCTGAACTTCTGCTGGGGATGCAGGTTCCACGGGGTTTGGAGTAGGCTCATACCGGGCCACTAACCGTCCCAGGTCAGTACCCAGCAAAACGTTGGTGGGGATTTTGTCTGTTACCCCAACTTCTTTCAATCCGCTGACGGCCCCCCAATCCAGGTGGACCAAGGCGGTGGGTATTGCTGGGGTGACACCCCCAATTCCTCTGACAGCAATAATTTTCCCAGGTATGTACTGTTCTGGGTTCACAAGCTGGGGAAGTATGAGAGTCACTTCTGCTCCAGTGTTTCTCAGCCCAGTGGCAACTGTACCCCCAACCGTGACAAGCTGCAGATTCTCTGCATAGCCAGTGGCATTCCTGGTAGCACACAGAGCAGTTGGGACTTCACGGGGGTTTGAGGCCTCACTGGATTTTGAGGCCTCCCTCTTCCTCTCTGGGCAAGTCGTGCTGATATGACCCACCCTGTCACATACAAAGCATTTCCGAGTGTCAGTGGTTGCTTGCCTGAATCCAGGAGACAGCGGTGCTTGCCTCCTCTGGGTGCTGGGTGAAACAGGTTTAGCAACCTGTTCTCCTCTCCAGCTGGGCGTAGTAGTCCTCCGGGACTCAGGTGCTCTATGGACGGTGTAGGCATCGGCCATTTCCGCAGCCTCATCCACTGTCTTTGGTTCTCGATCCAGCACAAACAGCCGGACCTCAACAGGACAGGTGTGTAGGAACTGGTCTTTTATCATCAGCTCCTGCAGGGCATCCAAGGTTTTAACTGACAGTCCTTTTAGCCACTGCTGGAAGGCAGTGCGCAGGTTGCAAGCATGATCCAGGGAGCTGTCATTAGGACCTCGCTGCACTGTCCTGAAACGTTTGCGATACACCTCTGGCGTGAGGTGGTATCGCGCAATGATGGCTTTCTTAATTGCCTCAAAGTCTGTTTCTTCTTCCTGGGGGAGACTCACAAACGCCTCCAGGGCCTTGCCTCTCAGCCCTGGTGTGAGGTATCTTGCCCACTGCTCACGGGGCACCCCATACTGCCGACAAGTCCTTTCAAACCCCTGTAGGAAAGTGTCTATGTCAGAGTCCTTGTCCATAGCGGGGAACTTATCCAGGGGGATTCTGTGAACTCGCTCACCTTCGCGTTCTGCGGGTCCAGCAGACCGGTTCTGTTGCTGAAGTTTAGCCAGCTCCAGCTGGTGCTGCCGTTCAGCTCTTTCCCTCTCGGCCTGGAGTCGCTGTGCAACTTGTTCCCTATCGGCCTGGAGTCGCTGTGCCACTTGTTCCTTCTCTGCCTGTCGGTGCAGTAGGATCAGCTTTAGGCGCAGTTCAGGATCAGCCGAGTTCAATAGCTATAGATCAGCTTCCAGAGATGTCATCTCTGTGTTCGGTGGATCATCCAGGACATCGTCTCCCCTCGCATTCTGTGGCGGGAGCGATTCCTCCTCTGGCGTGTCTTGAGCTGCATCCGCTGACGTTGAAGCACGGGCTTGCTCTGCCTCATCATACTCCTCGAGGGCCCGAACTAACTGCTCCTTAGTCTGGCCGCTCACCGTCTCGATGCCTTTGTGCTCACACAGGTTGAGTAGTATCTCTTTGTTTTGCCTTGCGTAGCTGGATGCTTTCTGAGCCATCGTGTTGCAAAAAATAAAAAGAAAAAAAAGGGGGGGGGGGGGAGGGAAAGCAAAACACCAAGTGTGTATCTTTGAACAAAAAAAAACGTATATAGATTCTGCACTGAGTAGACTTCTGTAGGCTAGTTGCTTCTAGCAAGCTTCCAGCCTTTAGTACTCAGAATAGCGAGCTAAACTGCGTACTAATGTACTAAACGATGCCACCACTGCCAGCCAATTATGTCAGGAACCGGCCCGCGGCACGCCTGCGTATATGGTTCCCGACTGCGGGTTTGACCAGATTAAGCGGGGAACAGCCTTATTTAAGCTACAAACAAGGCTGGAACCCCTCAAACACTTCCCACTGCCACCACTAGCGTTGCTAGACACGTCCCCTCAGCTGTTGAGGGCTAAACACGCAATCTGCGTTTTCGTATTTGGGTCAGCTTTGCGCTTAGGCCGAATATGAGAACGCCACGCACCCACACACACAGTACAGTTGTACAGTAACACAGCACAATCAGACAATGATTTGTAATGCAAGTTACACTGTCGTGCAGCAAAACCACTAACAGTCGTTCCGAACGATACTGTTAGACTTCCCACTCGGCTGTCGAGCGCAGAAGTGCCCCATACACACAATGCAATTACAATTTCATATGGTAGTGTTGCTCAAACATACAATTAGGCACAGACTTATACACAGCTACACTGCAGTCTCCTCTAGGCTGTGAGTGTTAGTTTAGTACGGCAGAAGTCAAGCTTATTAAATAATAATTTATTATTCCAGAAAAACATGGAACGATGCAGAACAGAATATATACAAAAGATTACAAAAAACAAAGTAAAAAAGTTACAAAATTAAGAGTTACAAAGATAAGAGGTTACAAAGATACGCACAAAAGCGATTTTGCTTACCAAAATAAACAGGGATCCAGATAGAAGAATCTTGGACTTTTGTGGACGGACACAGTTCTGGCTTTGACCAGGAGTCCACTAGCTTGGGCCAGGAGACGGGCTGCCACTACCGTCAGAAGAGGACTGATTTGAGGTAGCTGTCCCCTGGTTTTTATAATGAAATATTCGCCTCGAGACTGTACACCTGTGTGGACGGGGGGGGGGGGGGGGGGGACCTAGATTTAATTACATCCTCAGTCATAATTGGATTTCCAGAGATCTAACATCCACATACATGAAAAGATTTCCCTAGTCCAAGTTACAGGTGACAACCCCATTGTTGACAGTATTTCCTGTTACCATTGAGACGGATAATGTGTTGTCAATAGAAAGCGCTCCGCTATATCATCAAAACATACTGCATGTGTCTCCCGTAGGAGTTGCACTCACCCTTCCGCTATGACCACTGTTAGACTGGTCATAGATCGCTCTGAATCCAACCCCCGGTCCACGGGTCTGCTGTCACGTTTAGATAGCGTCTCGATTTCCAATCCGTCAGATTGCTGTGCTGTAGGTGAACAGTACTCCCAATGGTGATGTATCCAGTGCTCTTTGGCTCTCAGTACCTCATAAAAGATAGAGGCACCATAGCGTAATCCAGTTTAAAATAGTAAAATTTTATTAAAAGTTCTACTCACAAGAATGCAGAAGTTACAGCGCATTGAGTGTTAACGGGCTCTCCCCCGTGCCTGCCTGTCAGGCTCGCCGGTCAGTCCCGCTTCAATCGCCGCTCCACTTCGTGTACGTCCGCTCGTTGTCCAAGGCTCCACCCTACGCGTTTCGTCACACGCGTGACTCATCAAACAAAGAGGGACTGCACACTCTAACCCCTGTGAATCCTTTGTGGGGGGCTCATACAGCCAACAGACTGGTTTAGCGCTTTACATTTGTATACACCATTGAGACGGATACCTAGGAGGAAGAAGATATGCAGCGTGTGTATCCTGGAGAGACGAGTTGCTTCCACCAGTAGCTCTCTGGCTACTTATACTGTAGGAGGGGAGGGGGCTCTCTGGCTACATATACAGAGAGAAGGGGGCTATCTGTCTACCTATACTGAGGGGGTGGAGGCCTCTCTAGCGATCTATATAGAAGGGGTGGGGGAGGTACAAATATAATGGATGGTGGGGGCCTCTTTGGCTAACTATATATCTATACTGGGAGGGTGGGGGCTTCCTGGCTATCTATACTAAGGGAGTGGAGGGGGCACTCTGGCTACCTATACTGGGGAGGGGGCCTCTATGGCTACCTATACTGAGGGGAGAGGCTCTTTGGCTACCTATATGAGGGGGTGGCTCTCTGGCTACCTATACTTAGGGGAGCCTCTCATGCTACCTATATGGGGGGGGGGGGTATCTGGCTACCTATACTGGGGGGGGGCTCTCAGGCTACCTATATGGAGGGGGGGCTCTCTGACTACCTATAAAGATGTGGGCTAGCTGGCTACCTATACTGAAAGGGGGCTCTCTGGCTACCTATATGGAGGGGGATTTCTGGTTACCTATAATGAGGGTGGGCTCTCTGGATACCTATATTGAGGGGAGGCTCTCTATCTATGCTGCAAGGTGGGCCTGGCTACCTGTACTGGGAAACTCTCTGGTTACCTATACTGGGAGAACTTCATCTGACTACTTAATACTGGGAGTTCCTGGGACTTATATACCGTACAAACTGCCCTGCCAACAGCATTGCACTATCTTTTAATCCAGTTTTTTAGGTTTACTAATTCAACCAGAATGCAAAGAGAGTGGCCATGGAGTGAGTACATGACTGGCCACTCTAAGAACTTTCTGCAACCCAAAGCCCAACCTGTGGCTGCTAACTGCCTCTGTTTTGCAGAATATGGGGATGCTTGTACAGACTGGGGGCTGAAGCCATAATGAAGGATCACTTAAGATCTGTCAGACGTATAATGTCTGTATATACAGAGAGTTACACCGGAAGATCAAAATTAGCCACTTGTCACAAAGGGGATTGTTTCTATTTTAAAACCCTGAGATAATTGCCGTGCAATTGTTCCTGTGGTAAAATGCTAAAATGAGCTGGACAATACATGTGTAGTACATTTTTGTCACTGCATCACTGCATTTTCCCCCTTTGACCAGGTTCCATAGTCTTCTCCAACTCCTTTATGCCTTTGAACGATAAAACTGGCTTCCGTTTCCATGACTAAGGCCTGGCTTCCCGCCAGCTCTCCCAGCTAGGCAAAAGGTGCAACTGTCTGCCAAGTGTTTTGTCACTCAACCTGAGAAGCATTCCTCTGTGACAAAGTACCACCAACTCTGTAATGACATTAGGACTGGCCTCCTCTCAGAAGGAATACGTTCACGTCAAAAAGCCATGTTTCTATTCATTGTGTTAAGGTACAGGGACATTCCCATCATACCATGTTTTAAAACTATTGAAAAAGCATTAAAATCAGATATATCAATTTACAATCTGCTAACAGTTAAGTACTGAGCTGTAAGATGGATTACGCAAAAGAAATTCAATAAATTCATTAGGATGATAATACATTTAATTTTTAATCAAACTCAGCAGCTGAACCAATCAAATGGACCAACAAATTGCAGCAGTTAAACCAATCAAATGGACAAGCCAATTGCAGCTGCTGCATTGGATTAGTCTATTTCCAGGCTGCATACAATTTGCATGAATTATTAGTAGGACTAGGACAAAGTCCTTTAGCACTAGAGGCAGAGATACCAAAGCCCAACCTACCTTACCCATCAAACCCTTATTGCTTGCTCAGAGCGCCTTCCTTTCCTCCTTTTGCCCCCTCATTTGCTTCTTCAGCCTGATAACGAGTGATGCCCCCCTAGTTCCCTCTTCCCTATTTCACTCTTGCCTGCCCTCAGTGATGTAGTAATAGGGGATACAGAGTTTGTGGCCGCACCAGGGCCCCTGGGCCTCAACCGCAGTATTAGCTCTTTATTGGCCCTGTGCTGGTAATAATCACTTCTATAGATGTTTTTAATGCAATCTACATCATTGGCTACCCATTGATTAATTTGTTGTTTTTTTTATTTTATTTTCGCTTAACCCATGCAGGCTCTCCTGAAACATCTTTCAACCAAGGGAAAGCAGTTTGTGAATTCCTTTTAGCAATATAAATGTGCTTTCAAGTATCCAACATGCTCACTTAAAGTGTGGGGAACCCCCTTTAAAGTGTGTGTGTGTGTGTGTGTGTGTGTGTGTGTGTGTGTGTGTGTTTGTGTGTGTGTGTGTGTGTGTGTGTACCTGGGGCTCCTATCAGCTCCCTGTAGCAGTAATGTCCCACGTTGTCCTCCTCCGATTCGCCGTGCCCTACTGCTACATTGGCTGATAGAAGCCCTAAGTAAGTGTCTGTTTTTATCTTCAACACCCCCCCCCCACACACACACACACACACAGAACCCCTTTAACCACTTAAGGACCGTGCTATAATTTAGAAATCTGTGCTGCGCGGGCTCTCCAGCCCACAGCACAGATCAGCAGGCACGCAGGGCGATCAGACTGCCCCCCCCCTTTTTTCCCCACTAGGGAGATGTCCTGCTGGGGGGGTCTGATCGCCGCCGGCTGTATTTGTTTAGCGGGGGGGCTCTTCAAAGCTCCCCTCCGCATCCATTTCAGGCCTCCCTCTGTTTCCCTCCCTCCCCTCTTTCCTCTGTGCGGCGCAGGACGGCGATCCGTCCTGCGCCACCTCTGATAGGCTTCAGCCTATCAGACAGCGGCGATCCCCGGCCAATCAGAGGCCAGGGATCGCCGATCTGCTTTGCGGCACTGCTGCGGGGATTTCTTCACATTTCGCCTGCGAGCCGCAGTCGGCGGCTCGCAGGCCGTTCACGGAGACACCCTCCGTGAACTGACATGGAAAGGCCGTTTCCATGTAAACCACTTGCGACCTGTGCCGACGCCTATCAGCATTAGGCGGTCGTTAAGTGGTTAAAATAAGGTCCTTTTATTGTTAGTACAGTGCTGCCCTTTTTGCTCAAATGTAAATAAAAGCTGAGAAATGTTTTGGGTTTTTTTTTTCACAATATTGCGTCTGGTACATTGTTATTATCTTTTGGGAGACACCTATGTTATTTCCCGCCAAAAAAATTACTTGCTGGTTGAATAAAAGTAAATTTAAGTCAAAATTTGCCAGGGGTATGAATAGTTATGGGAAGCACTGTATGTCAACTAGGCAACTTCAACAGTCATTTCATCCTCTGCACTTCAGGTATTAATTTAATCACAAATGTCAATAAACATTTATGGGTTAAGTCATGAAAATGAGTCCTTTACACCATTTTGCCTAACTTGTGTCTCCAAAGTCACTGGCTTCCAATACTTATACTGCCTTGTACACACACAGCTATCAACTCCAATATGCATATATTTGTTCCAGGCTGTTAGGCTAGGTAAACAAGATGCAATTTTCTGACAGATTTACTGTCAGATCGATTATTATTATCCAACATGTCTGATCTGATTTCCGATCGATTTTTTGATCAATTGTCCATTCACTTCTATGAAAAATTGTTCAAAAAAATTGATCGCAAATCGGATTGGACATGTTGGAAATAATTGAACTGAAGGTAAATTTGTGAGAAAATTGCATTGTGTGTACTTAGCATTAGGCCATCATCAGTGCAAGATATAGATTTCCACAGCTCTATGGTGTAATAATAAGCTAATTATATGGAAAATTATACTTTTGTAATTTATTGAACATCTGATTTCATATTCTTTGTTTCATATTGATGGCAAGCCCCTGAAATTAGCCTGAAGGAGTATCGGTTTTAAAACTGTTGTCTTAAGAATTGACATCAGAGACACTTGAACAATAGCGAGACAATATGACTAAGGCTGTAGTCACCAAACTTTACTCCTGCAATAGGTCCTATAAATAATGAGGCAAGAGTTTTTGCTGCTAGGACTTGCTGAACGTTGTACAGGAAATGAACACATTGTGAAGAGTTTAGAATACTTCTGAACACGTTAGGATATTCACAATTGGAGCTGGCGCTGAATATTGATTTTGAATATCCCAACATTTGTGTTTGCTTTATATTACTGTGTATTCTGTATTTCTGTCAATGACTATTGTAGACAATCCAGGTGTAACCTAACAGATGGTATATGGAATGATTTGCTGGCCTATCATAACTGATATCATATTTTATTGTGAAGCCTGTATGCTGGTAATGAACAACTATTAGTCACCAGTACAAATGTGTTGAAAAATGTAAGTAACAAAAAATAACTAGGAAAAAAATGAATTAATTAGTAAATTAAATGTGACAGAGTATAGGCTTGATCCAATTCACCTTTTCTCCTTCTCCTCGGAGATCATTTCCCTTTAAATTTTCAGCACTCTGCAATTGAAAAAGTACCAACACGAAGGTTAAAAATAACTGTCATTCTGAGTGTTTTCTTGCTTGTTGATGGCTTACAGGTAAGTAAAAACAGTTTTTTTTTTAAATCTCACCTCAGGAGTCCTTTAAAAGGCATCTTATTGCATTCCAGCGGTTCTGGAGGTGTGTTTAGCTTCTAAGGATAACAATGGTTAATTTGCATATATTCAGCAGTGTTGCACTGGGAGACATCTCAAGCTCACTCCAACCTGAATTATCGCAAATTCTTTCTGTTTTAAGAAAGCAAACTTTTGTTTTTCTTAGCATTTTAGTAAGGGGGCTTTTAGGACCATTGTAGTCCCTTACACACTCCAATGAGTTCTGGTTCACCATGAGCTTGCTGGTTAGTCTGTACTTATCGGTGTTACAAGCCCTACCTCATAGAGCCAAATTAATCCATGCCATGCAAATCTGAAACAGTCTGTATGCATGTTGGATTATTCTGCCTCTGTACAAATTAACAAACTGACACATCATTGCATTCCAGCGGTTCTGGAGGTGTTTTCGCTTCTAAGGGTAAAAATGGTTAATTTGTATATATTTAGCAGTGTTGCAAAGGGAGACATCTCAAGCTCACTCCAACCTGAATTATCGCAAATTCTTTCTGTTTTAAGAAAGCAAACTTTTGTTTTTCTTATTGATAAGACACAGAAAAGACAAGGCACAGAACTTCAGTCTTGTCTCCTGGCAGACTCAAAGTGCTTCAGGGCTGCAGCCACTTAGGGCGTGCGCCACAGGCGACCAGGAACATAAAAGAGCCTTGCCCAAAGACTCTGTATAGTGGATACAAGCTATTTCCTGTAAATAGCTTGGCTTTTTTCTCCGGGGAGAGAGAGGAGGCGGGGCCAGGCGCTGGAATTCGGGTGATGCAGGGAATTCGGGCGACATTGCAAGACAAGGCTTCTCGGTTAAATATAACTTTCTTTTACTTGCAGGCTGCAGGATATTCTTATTTATTCTGGAGGTCCTCTTTAAATAGTAGGTTTTCAGCATCTAGCAAGTAAAAATGTCCTAAAAGTAGTTAAGAAGAGTAGTATCAAACTTAAACCATAACCAAGGATTGAACTTCATCCTAATCAGTAGCTGATACCCCCTTTCCCACCAGAAATCTTTACCTTTTCTCAAACGGATCATCAGGGGGCTCTGTATGGCGGATATTGTAGTGAAACCCCTCCCACAGTGTGATGTCAGGACCATGGTGCTACCATGCTACCAAAATTGCATTATGGGAAATAACAGCTGTTTCCAGCAGCCAAAAATTCGTAATCTCTTTCCACAGACATCACCTGCCAGCGGCAAAAATGTCCCCATGTATTCAGGCAGTATATGTTTTTAAAGAAATCCTCTCCTCGGTAAAAGAAAAACCGGATAGGTTTTCAGATATCTGGAACCCTTGGGTAATGTGGTCCACTGTCTACCTTAGATGATAAATACAAACTGCTTGTATTATTACTGTTTGGACTTGAGGGCTTAAGTCTACTTGGTAAGGGGCATGAGCAGGGGGCGGGAGGGTGTCTCTATTCTCGTATTTCTTTGCAACCTTCATCCATTCAGAAACTTTGGGTCGTGTTGTTAGACCCACTTGGAATCTCGCTCTGATGGAATTTGTGTAAGAAAAAAACTCTCCTCTTTTTGGGACTTATGTTCTGCTCTTTTTTTGTATGCTGTTTATGAAGATGTATTGGCTCTTCATGAGTGTGTAGAAGGCACTGTTGTGTTATTGGAGCGCTTATTTTCTTTTTCCTTAACCACCCTGGTGTTCAATTTCCCCAGGATTTCCGTGCAAAAAGTGTTTCAATTAATTTCCAATAATTTTCAACCATTTTGTTTTTTGCAATCAATTTTTTTGTTTATATTGAATGCAATACAGGTTATTGTATTGAATTCAATAAAAAAAAAGTGTTTGCTGCAAGATGTTGATGACGCTGTGTGACCCTGGTGTCATCAACGCCGATCGATGGGGGACATGTCATCGCCAAGGGACATGTCATCGCCGAGGTAGAAGCAAAATCCGCCAAGGGACATGGAAGAAGGCACTGGGTAAGCAATCAGAGGTACGCGACGAGGGATCAGCCCGCCAATGGTGAGTATAAGACCCAGATGTGTAGCCAGGTATATAGGTAGCCATATGTGTAGCCAGGTATATAGGTAGCCATATGTGTAGCCAGGTATATAGGTAGCCAGATGTGTAGCCAGGTTTTAGGTAGCCAGATGTGTAGCCAGGTTTTAGGTAGCCAGATGTATAGGGAGCCAGATGTAAGGGTAGCCAGGTGTATAGACAGATGTATAGGGAGCCAGATGTAAGGGTAGCCAGGTGTATAGCCAGATGTATAGGGAGCCAGTCAGATGTTTGGGTAGTCAGGTGTGTAGCCAGTTATAGGTAGCCAGGTGTGTAGCCAGGTGTGTAGCCAGATGTGTACCCAGTTATAGGTAGCCATCTGGATGTGTCGTCCCCCCCTCCTGATTCCCTGCTCCCCGTCTGAAGCCCCTCTATGGGGGGCTCCCCCTCTATGCAGTGGGCGGGGGGGGGGGTCCCTTCTATGCGGCGGGGGGTCCCTTTCTGTATGGGAGTTGTCCCCCTTCCGTGCGGGCTGGTGGCCGGGCGGGGGCTCCCCCTCTATGCGGTGGGCAGGGGGGGGGTCCCTTCTGTACGGGCTGGTGGCCGGGCGGGGTCTCTCCCCTCTATGGGGGGAGTCCCCTTCTATGCGGGCGGGCTGTGGGTGGCCTCTCTCCCTCCCTCTTGCCATCTCCTCTCCCTTCCTCCTGATCCCCTCTTCTTCACGTCTTGACGTCACCAAGCCTCGTACTGTAACTACACAGACCGAGACTTCGGCGATTGAGGAGGAAGTGCTGCTGCCGCCGCTGGAGAGAGCCCTCGGGTGAGTAGACCTCAAAGGGCTTCAGATCGGGGGGGGGGGGGGGGGGGGTGTTGAAGAAGAGGGGATCGGGAGGGAGAGGAGATGGTACGAGGGAGGGAGAGAGGCCACCCACAGCCCGCCCGCATAGAAGGGGAGTCCCCGCCCGGCCACCAGCCCGTACAGAAGGGACCCCCCGCCCACCACATAAAGGGGGAGCCCCCGCCCGGCCACCAGCCTGCACAGAAGGGGGACAACTCCCATACAGAAAGGGACCTCCCCGCCGCATAGAAGGGGGTCCCTGCCCACCGCATAGAAGGGGGAGCCCCCCGCCAGCCCTGCAGAACTCTGCCCCGCTGATCCGCTGCCCAGGGATTCCCCAGGGTGGCTGGATGCTAGTTCTGCATGTTGGGGGTAGCACAGATCGCTACCTGCAGCGTGCAGTCAGGCATCCAGCCATCCTGGGGAATCCCTCTGATGAGGGAAAAGTGAAGCCGGCGGGGCAGGCAAACAGGAAATCTCCCTTGCAGTATTGACGAGCTCAGCTCGTCAATACCGCTTTCAGCATGTTTCTGCTGGACGAGCCAGGCTCGTCAATACCGCCAGGATGGCTACTAAAAATCCAATGTTGAAAAAAAAATGTCATCATGTGATAAATTTCAGAATGTACACAGAGAGAGGAAAGATTTTACAATGGGCACACATTGACTCAATCATTTATACATACTTATTGTAAAAATTAAGCACTTTTTTTCATTACCTTATTTTCAGTTCAGTTCCTCTTAAAGAAAATCTATTTTAAGAACTTTATTGCTTGCTGCTGGCTGAAAAGGAAGGAAAAAGTTATTTCTCTTGTATTATGATCCTCAACTGATGTCAGTTTAGCAAATTTAGCAATATGTTATAATTGGCCCTAGACTATGATAGATATATGACTTTGGTAGGGATCAGATTGTGAGCCACTCTTAGGGACAGTTAAGTGACAAAACTATGTACTCTGTACAGCACTGCGGAAGATGTCAGTGCTATATAAATACTATATAAGAATAATAAATGCTTTAGGATAAGTCCCTGAGGTGAGCACATCAACAGTTGCAGTAGCTCACAACACCGCTGTACTTCTTCCGACAAGCAGCAAGGGTGCTCTGTGCCTTCAGTAGCTGTGTGCTCCCACTCACACTTTTTTAATTAACTGGCCCATGGTTATGTGTTACATCATACAACGATCAAACAAGCACATGATTATCTGGGTGAAGAATGAAGAAGGCGTGTCAGGCGAGAGGAAATCAGGGATCCCAGTGGTGCATACGTATGACGGCTCTCCCAGCTACCGCTGCTTCCCGGCAGCGTTAAATACTATTCCCCATCCTAGTTGCTACAATTCAGGGTCCGGCGATCACTACATCTACAATTACTGTTGTGCAGGGCCTGCATCATTGCATTGATGCTATGATGGCGCCCAGCTTCAGCTCTAACCGCCGTGTGCCGAAGTTACCTGGTTCCCCAATGGGTGGTGAAGACTTGGATTGGGTGTACAGGTAACACTTATACTTACCAGCAGCACGCTCCATGCCAGGCTCTGTGGTGTAAACCAGGCCCTGCAGCTGACCATTACTTTACATATTTTATAGTAAAAAAAAATCCAGAGCTGCATTGCCCACTAGGTAAATACGGTACGTGTTTGCTAGCAACCCACTCTGATCTTGTAATGCAGTGTCATGCTGATAAGCTGGGAAGCAGGTTTACCGACCTGAATAAAGCTCTTCATTGCTATGTTCAATAGAACAGTTCTCTGTTTTACCATATCAGACCATATAACAGAGAAAATATTTGTCCACTTATAATGGCGATACTGGATGATTAGGGCCTATTTCCACTATGCCTAAATCTGGGCCAAATCTGCAGCATTTTCCTGCATGTGAGTTGCACAGGGAAAAACTGCATAATCTGGATGGAATGCTGCAGATTTCTGCAGCAAGCACCTGAATCCCCTTAGCCATGCATGACACAGTTTAGCAATTCCGGCTGTGAGTAAGCGGCAGAATGAGAGCCGTGGACAAATCGGAAATTGCCGAAGCTCCCAGTGGAAATAAGCCCTTAGATGTGTGTTAACTGCAATGATTGTCAGCTGTCCACAGGTACTGTATGTCTTCTGTGTATGGATGTATCATTATTTTTTAGGTGATGACATTAATCTCACCTGCAATGGGGAGCCCCCTGCTTCTCCTTCGCTTTTCCAAATCCCAGACCATGCAGCCTGGCCAAGCCAAGCATGTATGACTGTCAGAAACTGCTGGTCGGACTTTCACCTGAAATGTTCATGGATGATCATTTTGGGTGAATGACAAAGTCAACTGTTTGTCTCTTAATTGTAATGGGTTTCACGCAGCAACTACAGTGCTGTATCTAAGCAACCGCTAAAGAGCAGTCTAGCTTAACCACTTGCCGACCGCGCACTCATAACGCGCGTCGGCAAAGTGATAGCTGCAGGACCAGCGACGCACATCTGCGTCGCCGGATGCAGGCTACTTAATCAGGAAACAGCCGCTCGCCCGATCGGCTGCTTCCTGTCAATTCACGGCGGGGCGCTCCGTGAATAGCCTGCGGGCTGCCGATCGCGGCTCGCAGGCTAAATGTAAACACAAGCGGAAATAATCCGCTTTGTTTACATTTGTACAACGCTGCTAACAGTAGCAGCGTTGTACTCGATCAGCGATCCCCGGCCAATCAGCGGCCGGGGATCGCTGTCACATGACAGGCAGGAGCCTGTTAGAGGCTGCACAGGACAGATCCGTTCCTGTGCAGCCTCCGATCTCCGGGGCAGGGAGGGAGGAGAGGGAGAGGAGGAATCCTGCAGTGGAGGGGGCATTGAGGTGCCAGCCACATGCAGGCAGGAGCGATCAACTCCCCCAGCACATCATCCCCCTAGTGGGGGAAAAAGGGGGGCGATCTGGTCGCTCTACCTGGCATTTGATCTGTGCTGGGGGCTGTAGAGCCCACCCAGCACAGATCTTAGAAATCAGTGCTGGTCCTTAAGGGGGGGGGGGGGGGTAAAGGCTGAGTCCTGAAGTGGTTAACCATATGTATGAGCAGGCCCAGATTTACCTCACAGGAGCCTATAGGCACAAATGTCTTGGCTATTTAGACTGTGCTCTCAACGAACCTACAAACCCCCACCAAACCGCACCACAATTGTGTTGGCTGCCCTAGCTGTCTCTTCTCCCTTACTTCCCTTGCCCGTCAGCTACGGGTGCCCCTCAGTATTAGGTAGCCAGAAGTACCCTCAATATAAGGTATCTAGAGGTATCCCCAAGTATTAGGTAGCTAGAGGAACCTCGGTATTAAGTAGCTAGAGGTGCCCCTGACTGAATGGAGATCTGGTCAGTGGAATGCCAAGAGCAGGGTAAGTAATGTCTCATTTACACTCTCATCAGGACTCTGCATAGAGAAGGAGGGAGGCACTAGGGTAGGGGAGTCACCCCTTTCCATCACCAGGCACCTGTAGGCACGTGCCCACAGTGCCTTATGGTAAATCCGGCCCTGTGTGTGAGAAAGCAAATGTATCACTTTCAGGCTGGGCATGGACATAATAGAGTAACTAGAGTAATGGACATAATAGAGTAACTGGATGAGCAGACACCGTTTCATCACCTTGAAATACACATTTCAAGTAGCCCTTCCATAGACACAAACAGCTGTGGGAAAATGTTGCCAATTTACCAGGGGGCAGATATAGCAGTCAGGACAGGTTATTAACCTGTCTGATCAGTCATTCCAATACATCAGTCAGCTGGCAGGTATCTATCTGACTCATAGATGTAAGATTAGCAGCTGGATATGGTAAATGTATGCAGCTTGCTTACTATCAGAATATGAGAAAAAACTGTGCATTAGTGACATGATGGGTTCCTAAAATAGGGCTAATTTCAAGCATGCAAGAATAGCACAAGATTGATCAGGGCTTCATTTTATGATATATATTAACCAGGCTTAAATGTAACTATTATTTTCATTAACAAATATTCCATTCCATTAACAAAATATACAGTTGTATACAAATGTGCGGGTACCTATGCTTGGAAAAGAACTGTGAATGAGGCCAAAACCTATAGAGGGTGATAGAGCCAGGGCAATAAAGGTGCGTACACACGCTGTATTTTTACAAACGATGGGTCCGTCAGACCCTCCCACGCGGTGGTCGTTTTGCCGAAAGTAGTACGTGAGTACAGGCTGTCGGCAGACTAATAAGACTGTTTTTGATCAAAAACAGTGTTATCAGTCTCCCGACAGCCTGTACTCACGTACTACTGTCCGCAGAACGACCACCCCGCGGGAGGGTCTGACGGACCCATCGTTTGTAAAAATACAGCGTGTGTACGCACCTTTAGAGTAAAGTAAGGCCAATGACTCATAAGTATTAAGCCCAGTTTCTGTTTTTCTATGCAATGAATAGAACATTATTTTAAGTGAATTGTGTACATAGTGCATTGTGATGCGTTTTGCAAAGTCCCTGACCCAAATTGTTTTATTAGAATTTAATAGCCATTTGGATTTGTCACCTGATGACAACTGCAGAGCTGAATAAATTCCCTGAAGGAGGGATCACACTTTGGTAGGTGGAAATAAATGACTAAAGTTTTGTTTATAATGTGCAGTTTCCAAATGCATCAGCTGACAGTCAGCTGACCGCAGCGTGCAAAAAAGTAGTGTATGCAGGGAAGTTTTTTGCCCTTATGCGTAAACTAATGCTAGGTACACACAATGCTATTTCCTGTCAGGGTAATCTGACAGGAAGTTGCATTGTGTGTGCATGTCCAAACTGCTCCTGATCGATAACAGGGTTGATTTTCTGATGATAACTTCCCAAAATCAATACTATTATTGATTGGGAGCCGATCGGACAGGTTGGAAATAATCCTCCAGACTGGAATTGTTGATAACCATGGGCTTCTCTAAGCAACTGAAGGGGAATCTGAAAAGAAACCTAATAAAGCAGGAGAATGCTACAAAAAAATTGCAAAACCCTTCAGTTCACAATTTCCACTGTCTGTAATTACATCAAAATCTGTCAGTTCAGGGGGACTATTGAAACCAAGAAAAAAAAAATCTGTAAAACAAGGTGATTTCCAGAGAGTACTGTTCATGTGCAGCTAGAAATGCAAAGGCAAGCCATCCTAAGACAGCAAGGGACAGCAAGGGACCTGCAGAAAGGTTGGTGGACACAGGAGTGGTGGTACATGGCTTTCACAAACATAATCTGCATAGCACAGTCACATGAAAGAAGCCTTACCTGCAGCCTTGTCACAAAACTCACCATCTGTGAGATGCAAAACACCATTGAGACAAGCCAGATGCCTTTTTGAAACAAGTCCTGTGAAGTGATGGAGTAAAAAGTAGAACTCTTTGGCCACAACCACCAAAGGATTGTTTGAAATACAAAAAATAGAGGCAGCATTTCATGAAAAAACACCTTAACAGCTGTAAAACAAGGGTGGATTCATTGCGTTCTGGGGTTGCATGGTAGCCAGTGGCACAAAAAACCTGTACAGGTAGAGAAAAAAATGAATTCCACTATCAGTATTTCATAGCTTCCAACTGTCCCTCTTTTGGAGGGAAAGTCCCTCTTTGGGAGCCCTGTCCCTCTTTCCTCCTCATTTGTCCCTCTTTCAGGACTTTGTCCCTCTTTCCATGTAGATATACATATTTCTCCACTAAAAATGTGTTGAATTACTCTAAACTTTATTCCCATCCTTTAAATTGATATATTACTAATTGTAAAATGTTACTATGAAGGAAAATGAACCAGGATAGAAAGGACCAGTGTGGTTTGAATTATAAAACAACATTTTTTTTTAATGAAATCTTTATGGTATGCGTGACTAGGGGTGTGATGGAGGCATGATCAGGGGTGTGACTCAGTAAGGAAGTGCAAACCACCAAAATGAGAGACGTATGAAGACAGCCTAATAACAATCAAGGTTCTTAAGGGCAGTGAAACATCTCTAATGGGAATGAGCCTGTCTTATCAGTACTGTACATGTACAGTTTATTGAGATATACTAGCGCCTTCAACAATGTCAACCAGGTTTAGGGGTTGATTCATTAAGCTACACTGTTAAAGGAGTTATCAGGTTTTTTTTAATGAAAATAAGTGCAATGTACCCGGGGCTTCGTCCAGCTCCAAGCTCCCAGCATGTCCCTCACCGCAGCTCCGCCGTCAGCCGTTCGCCGCCGCTGCCTCCCGGTCCCCGGCGATGATGTCAGGCAGTCTGGAGGTCGGCCTGTATTGCGCCTGTGCGAGCATTGCTGTCAATCACTGCCACGTGGTTTGGAGCATACTGCGCAGGCGCAGTAGTTCTGGCCCAGGTCGGCCTGACGTCATTGCCAGGGATCGGGAGACAGCGACGGCGGAGCTGCGGCGAGGGACATGCTGGGAGCTTGGGGTTTGACGAAGCCCCGCGTAAGTAGCACTTATTTTCATTAAAAAAGCCTGATAACTCCTTTAAAGCAGCGCAAGCTTAATAACACCAATGCCCGCTGAATACAGCGTGGTGCAGTGCAGCGTGCGCTCCTACATAATACGCACTCACTTTAATTTATGACCACTTCTACCGCAAGATGTAATTGGCCCAATATGCTGCCTGTCATGCAGCATATACCACGTAGGGGTTTTCTGTAAACCCGCTTGAACAGCTTCGCTACCAATAGCAGCACTGCACCAGCATACTGGCTGTTCTGGATTGGGCAATGGTCCTGTGTGCATAAGTGACAGGACCATTGCCCAATCCAGAACATATCTTTTTGCACAATTTCTAGAAGCACAGGTCTTGGTTATAGCTTAAGAATAAAAAGACTCCTAAAACAATGCCATATAAAGTAATTGTCCAATATCACTCCTTAACCTAAATGTCCCCACCGAAGGTATCCTCCTTACTTTGTCGCAATGGTGGAGATAGCGTGAATAAGTGAAAGGAAGATATTACGGAAAGTCTATGGCCCCACCCACGAGAATGGTGTATGGAGAATTAAATACAACTAAGAGCTATGGTATATAAACTATATAAAGATCTCCCACTATCAGACTATATTAGGATTTAACGGCTGAGATGGGCAGGACATGTGGTTAGAATGGATGAACATAGGATCCCCAAAAAAATCTTTACAAGGAGCATGGATGGACGAAGACCAAATGGAAGACCTAGAAAGAGATGGGCAGAGAAATTTGACAAAGATGCCAAAGAACTGCTTAAGATATGCAACTGGAAACAGGCAGCAATAGACAGAGATGGATGGGACAAAAAACTGAAGGAGGCTAAGGCTCAAAGTGGGCTGTAGCACCATCGGAGGAGGAGGAACCTAAATGTAAAAGTTTTAGCAAAAATCATGGCCAAGACACTACTTCCTGCTTTACTGAGATTAATCAAAAGAGACCAGGTTGGACTTGTCTTTGGTAAGGATGCAATGTATAATACAACTAGGTTGGCACTTGCTCAATTTTCATATATCTTATTCATGCAGAAACTAAGCCAACATTTTGGAACATGCAGGTCCATTCTTCAGGGCAAACAGGTCTGTCGAGTACATTTACAATGAACAATGTACTCGTTAAGTATGTAAACAAAATAGCCAATAATGACCTAAGTAAAGACAGTTGTGCAAAGTATAGTGCTCACCCCATAGGTGCAGCTGCCTGCGCATGGCAAGATTAGCGGAGGTTACTGTATCAGCCCCAATATATAATATAAAAATATGAATTGAATGTATACTGTATTTAAACAGCTTTAAGAACAAACACACCAAATCCCATATAATCCTCCAAATTAACTACCCATCCCATCTGTGTACTATCTATGCCCCTCTTCACTAAAATGTCAGGTACATTATGAATATATATATATATATATATATATATATATATATATATATATATATATATATATATTGTATATAGTATATACAGTATATACCGGTATTATGGGTATTATGGACCTGAACACTTTTCACAATATTAACATTTAAGGTAGAAGCAATTCAGATGTTTTACCTACATGTCATTCAAGTAAAAAATAAACTCACTACAGCTGCTATCAGACCAGAACCAAAAATCCCAAGCCAGAATAAACTCTGTCTTACAAGAGATGTCACAATAGTGCCATACTGGTAACTTTCTAGTAGGCAATGTGGAAACCAAAAATCAGAATGTTACCATCTTAGAGCTGTCCTGCAATTCTTTCCTTTTATTTTTGTATTTGTTAGTGTTGGATAAAGCGTTAACATAACATTGTTGCGTTGAGTGCATACATGTGCACACCATGATAAAACCTTCACAAGGTACATACATATGGCTGAGAGCATATTTGTATACATTGTATCATTTGTACTCCTTTTTCCTGACATTTCAGAGCACTTATGTTCTTTATTATCAACTTTTAGGGCATGCATGGTGTGTAAAAAAATATTATTTTTTATTTATATAGAATCAACATCTTCTGTAGCACTGTACATAGCACAACACAAATAGTGGGGAGCATAGATACATGAGAAGCTTAAAACAATCAGGACACCCAGCAATACAAATACATACATTGACTGATGATGTGTAGTTTGAAACATCACTAATACTAGTACATGTCCATAAGATGTCCATGTCCATATGATAATAAGAAACACCAGGAGGAGGTCCCTGCCCTTGTGAGCTTACATTCTAGAGGGTAGTGGGTTGGAGACATTAGATAAGGAGACACGGGTTAGCGGATGAGGCAATGACCCCTCCAAATGCTAGCTATAGCAAATTATAGGCTTGTCTAAACAGGTGTGTTTTGAGAGTACATTTGAAGGTTTCTAGGCTCAAAGCGTAATGGACAGGCTGTGGGAGAACATTCCAAATGAAAGGTGATGCTTGTGAGAAGTCCTGGATGCGGGAGTGAGAGGAGGTGACCAAACTAGAGGACAAGAAGGTCTCCTGGGATGAGCTAAGGTTCTGGGTGGAATAGAATCTGGAGATTAATAAGGAAATGTAAGGTGTTGGCAATTTATTTAGAGCTTTGTATGATAGGGTGAGGAGTTTTAACTGGATCTTTTTGGTAATAGGTAGCCAAACAAAAATGGTAGAAAGACTCAGTGAAGCTAATATATTACATGTGTGGAGCTCACAAGGCTGGGCAATCAGTTATATACAGCAACACATAAAACAACCCAGCTCAGTTCATATGAATCCAAATAACTGCTTCCAACTAGTCCTTGTTTCCTCTCATATACAGCCCACTACTTCCTGTATCCACTACTTTCCATGTAAACAGTGAGATTGAATGGGCAGAGCCTTTCATTCCACAAAGCAGGGCTTTTGGCGCCTGCCTGGACCCGCGCAGCGCCGAAGCATGGCATGACTATAGCAGTAATGCTAAATCCGCAAACCCGCGCACGGGTAATTAGGGGATCCGCCCATTGCCGGACTCCAAATATATATATATATTGTATTTAACAATAGTGCAGGGACCACACTTAACAAAAAATGTTTGCAATTTTTCGCAATGCAGCATAATATCGGGCACCTCATGAGATTATTAAATTGCTGTCAAGTGCGTGATAAGTTGTCCATGGAAAAAGGTTGCACAAGTGTGATCCCTGCCTAACTCCTCCAAAATATCAGCTCAATGAGTAACCTCAAGTGGGTTTATTCCCTAGCTTTTCGCCCTTTGAGATGTGTCATTTTTTATGTAGGATGATGTAGGATGTAGGGATGAGCAAAATTGTTGCTAGCAGTTTCGGAAGAATTTTGTCAAACTTCCTCTGTGATCACGAGAATCTCAGTAAATGGTTTTGCAAAACTGCGATTATAATTCTGACACTTACTAAAGTGCGAACGTGGTTGTGTCATAAAAATCAATTGGCAGCTTTCTGGCACCATCACAAAATACATTATAGAGTAAAACATTTATTTTTTTACACATCACAAATGACAAAAGTGACTGCTGATTTCACGAGAATATTGTTGAGTGAGATGATTCACTGTGAAATCGATCTTGGAAATTCCGCTCACTAATCTCCTGTAAGATGTACTAACACCTACCGCGCCATTACCATAAGGATCCAGAAGGAGCTTGGCCTAGTAGTGGCTCTGTGGCTGACCCTAATATTTATCGGTACGTGAAACTAACAGTCGGGGGGGGGGGGGGAGGGGGGGGGGGCGCTTATAAAATTGTTATATGCTTCCACTAGTTTCATGTGAGGTGAGATGGGTTTCTCTTATCTCTTGCTGCATGTATGATGTGTCTCTGTGATTTTACTCATTTTGCTTTGTTGATATTGTTATTGGCACCTTTTGAAACCTCGATTTCCTTCCAGCAAAGGAACATATTGTTCCTGTGATGGAAACATAGAAACAGTTCCACTGCGTACATATTACAAAGCCATGGTTAATCCGTGATTAATCTTATTTCATGTGCTCATGACTAAACATTAATGTTGATAATGTGATCTTCTTATGAGATGCCTATTTGTATTTATTTGATTGGATCAGGGTTTGTTATGTGAGTGAACCCAATGACATTTGTATGCATTATTTTGTTACATTTTTAGTGGCGATTACATTTCATGTCATAGGGCTTGATTCATTAACCACTTGAGGACCCACCCTTTACCCCCCCTTAAGGACCAGCGCTGTTTGATGGGATCTGTGCTGGGTGGGCTCTGCAGCCCCCAGCACAGATCAGAGGGCACGCAGAGCGATCAGATTGCCCCCCTTTTTTCCCCCCTATGTGGATGATGTGCAGGGGGGGTCTGATCGCTCCTGCTGGTGGCATGTTGCGCGGGGGAGGGGGGGCACCTTAAAGCCCCCCTTCGCGGCGACATTCCCTCCCCCTCCCTCTCCTACCTGACCCCCCAGTGATCCGGGCTGCACAGGACGCTATCCGTCCTGTGCAGCCAGTGACAGGACGTCCCCTGTCACATGGCGGCGATCCCCGGCCGCTGATTGGCCGGGGATCGCCGATCGGCCTTACGGCGCTGCGCCGTACAATGTAAACAAAGCGGATTATTTCCGCTTGTGTTTACATTTAGCCTGCGAGCCGCCATCGGCGGCCCGCAGGCTATTCACGGAGCCCCCCGCCGTGAATTGACAGGAAGCAGCCGCTCGCACGAGCGGCTGCTTCCTGATTAATCAGCCTGCAGCTGGCGACGCAGTACTGCGTCGCTGGTCCTGCAGCTGCCACTTTGCCGACGCACGGTATAAGCGTGCGGTCGGCAAGTGGTTAAGCTGCACTGCTAAAGCAACATACCTTAATGTGAAGAAGCGGCCACTAATGCATGCCTTACTGTACCTAGCACCACTTGCTGCTACGTAAGGAGCATTCCTCCATTAGGAGCGTGCCTTCCTTAGATAGGAGCATGCCTTACTTAGGAGTGTGTCTTACTTAGGAGAGTGCCTTAGGCTCCCTGCACACTGCAAATCCGATTTGCGATTCCGTATCCGATTCCGATTTGCAATTCTCGATTTTCTCTGAATGATATCAACAGAAAAACTGAGTCAAAAACGCAGCATGCAGTAACGATTAAAAATCGGAATTAGAATCGCATATAAAAAACGATTACAAATCGGAATAGCATGCAGTGTGCAGGGAGCCTTACTTAGACAGGAGCGTGCCTTCCTTATATAGGAGCCTGCTTTCCTATACATAGTAACTATGTATAGGAAGGCACACTCCTATCTAGGGCTCCCTGCACACTGCAAATCCGATTTGCGAATCTGATTCCATATCCGTTTCCAATTCCGCTTTGCAATTCCGATTTTCCCTGAATGCTATCAACAGAAAAACTCAGAAAAAAATGCAGCATGCTGTAACAATTAAAAATCGTAATCAGAATCGCATGTAAAAAACTATTACAAATCGAATTCGGAATCGCATGCAGTGTGCAGGGAGCCTAAGGCACGCTCCTATCTAAGGAAGGCACACGCCTAAAGATGGCAAGCTCCTTACATAGCAGCGAGCGCTTAATGAATCAAGCTCTTTTTTTCCTTTCTTTTTTAACCACTTGCCGACCGCACGCTTATACCGTGCGTCGGCAAAGTGGCAGCTGCAGGACCAGCGACGCAGTATTGCGTCGCCAGCTGCAGCCTAATTAATCAGGAAGCAGCCGCTCGTACGAGCGGCTGCTTCCTGTCAATTCACGGCGGGGGGCTCCGTGAATAGCCTGCGGGCCGCCGATGGCGGCTCGCAGGCTAAATGTAAACACAAGCGGAAATAATCCGCTTTGTTTACATTTGTACGGCGCTGCTGCGCAGCAGCGCCGTAAGGCAGATCGGCGATCCCCGGCCAATCAGCGGCCGGGGATCGCCGCCATGTGACAGGGGACGTCCTGTCACTGGCTGCACAGGACGGATAGCGTCCTGTGCAGCCCAGATCTCCCGGGGGGACAGGTAGGAGAGGGAGGGGGAGGATTTCGCCGCGGAGGGGGGCTTTGAGGTGCCCCCCCCTGCACATGCCAGCCAGCAGGAGCGATCAGACCCCCCCAGCACATCATCCCCCTAGTGGGGAAAAAAGGGGGGCGATCTGATCGCTCTGAGTGCTCTTTGATCTGTGCTGGGGGCTGCAGAGCCCACCCAGCACAGATCACCTAAAACAGCGCTGGTCCTTAAGGGGGGGTAAAGGGTGGGTCCTCAAGTGGTTAAGTGATTAGTGTTTGAAGCCCCCTGCCAAACACACATATCAGGGTGGGGCGGGCATATTTTATGAGGTGTTGGTGACCTTTAAGAAAGACGATTGCACCTCTTTGCGCAGTTAGCACATTATTTTTGTGATTCTTCCTTTTTCTACGTTCAATTATTGCAGTTTTTTTGACTGATACTTCTCCATTTTATGGGGTAGATAAACTGGTCTTTTTGGAACTTTGTAATTGTTTTATACGGACTTCAAAACTCAAATAGCAAAGTGGCAACTCTGACACAACTTTTACTCCTAATTGGTAATTAAGCTAATATAATTCAGCTTTTGCAGCTGTGTTTGTCATTGTGATTTCGTTTCATTAAGGTAAACCATTTTCTCGTTTTTTTAATCTCCATTTATATTTTGCTTTTCCAGATCATTAAACATAGTCAGCATAATTTACAGGCTGTAGACAGTAATTTTGGATGCTTAATGTGCTTCTATTTTTACTAAAACCGGTTTCTCTTTTGTGTGCCAATTTGTGCTGTTTGAGAAGGGGTGAATCAGCTGGAGATGTGAATGCACCGCTGTTGTCCAGTTGATGTAATGACGGTCTACAGACTGAAACAAATTGCTGAATTTCCTTCTGAAAACAAATCACACATTCATACGGGCCAATTACATCAGTTCTACACGTAGGAATCTGACAGTTCATGTGACGTAGAGCAAACAGTGACAGGTGAGTATATGGAAATAAAATCACATGTTCCATCTGTATATGGAACAATCATTTCCACTTCTAATTCGGGACTATGGTATTAATAGTCTGATTCTAAAATAAGTTTTGGGATAGCTCTTTTCTTTAGTACCCTTTATAAGGGAGCAGGCCAACTTTTATGGTGTCTTTTGTATGAATGTTAGGTGTTATACAGTAGATGTTCATTAGATGAGGAAAGAAATTTCAAATTGAAAGAAAAAAATGTATTCTATATTTTGGGAAAATGCCTTTCTACCTACTCTCATAGGCAATGAAATATGCATTAGAACAGATGATGTGATTTGTCTGTCTCTCACCTTGTTAGGGACCTGTTAGTGACCTGACCTGACCACAGGAACTGACTCTATGTGACGATCATGTTAAAATACATTTTGCATTTTATGTAAACAAATGGTCGGACTGTTCACTGACAGTGTAGCCCAGGGTTGCATCTTGATTGGCCAAGTGCTATGGCCAGAGTTTTTGCTGACATCATCATATGCAAATCATTTGTCTATAAATAGGTGGTGATTAGATGATTCCTGCGCCCACCCAGGAGGTGGGATTTTGGTAGGAAGGGTCTGTACTCTGTCAGAGCATAGCATTATTGCATTATTATCAGGGTTGCTGATCCGATTTCCGGATATCCGGGTAACCCGGATATCCGAACTTTTTTACGCGTTCCGCATCGGATTCGGATTCCAGATAGTTGGGCCCAAATCCGGATAGCTCTATGCATATATTTTGCCACATGCCGGATATCCGCGGATATCATGCTGATATCCGGATCCGGTTACTTTTACCATTGAGCCAATCAGAGGGCTCCCAGCCTAAGCCCAAGCAACCAATCACAGAGGGAAACCTTGGCCAGTCCCTCCTGTATATAAGGAGGGGGGCCATGATGAGACTCTCGTCCATGCTTTGTGACTGCCACTGAGAGAGACACTCCAGTGTGTTTGGCTGAAGCAAGTGCATTACTGTGTTAAACCTAGCGTTTTTACACATTACCACCTGTACTATAAGACTGTTTGATTGTTGTTTAGCTAATAGTAGTGTGCTGTATTGTGATTGTAGTCAGTGTGTGTGTCTGTGAGCTGTGACAGTCTCTGCTGTCTGTGAGCTGTGACAGTCTCTGCTGGCTGCAGCCTGCCAGCAGCTCTGCTAGTTAGGTGACTGTGTCTGTGTGTGCTGTTTGTGCACATATGCCAGGCCTGTGCTATTGCCTTAGCTACACAGTATAGTTTAGGGCATAGGGAATTATTGTGTAGTTATTTAGTACTGCAGTGTTGTTAAAGTAGTACTGTCTGTGTGTCAGATTACTGCATTTCTGCTGTGCTGCTGACTCTGAGTGTCAGTGTGCACACTGTGTTCTACTCTGTTGTCTGTCACTCCGTGCAGGTACATTCAAGTCCAACACCAATTAACCCGATTTGAATAAAGTGCAAGTATCCATCTGGTGACATCATCATCATACACAAACTTTCACTATGTCTGCTGGCACTGGCACCCAGGGGAAGGCCATCAAGGCCAAAAAGAGAGGGAACATTGCTGGCACCATCACAGCCAGGGTCCATTCCGCCACTAGCCACTGGCAGTGGACGCACTGGGCGCCCATCTGATAGGGGGAGTAACGCTGCAGATGCACAGCCACGTGTAGCGGCCATTTTTCAGCAGGGTCAGCGCCGCAAATTGGAGGAGAAAGACGCCGAGCCTGTGATGCAGCTGATGGTGGATGACGAGCAGGCTACCACCAGCTCTACAACACACACCTCCACCCTCACCGCCACTCCTGTTCGCTGGAGCAGCAGCGGCCGCCCAGCAGCGAATGGGGACTCGTCGGTCATCGTGTCGACCCCAGCGGGCAGCCTAAGCTCAGTCAGCGCGCTCTGTAGTCCAGAGTCAGAGAGCGCAATGATGGCTACCACTGACATTCTGCCCACAATGAGGTTTGCGGAGGAGTCACAGAAGTTGACAGTTATTGTTGGGGGGGATTCCTTGCCTGGGGTGTCTGCAGAAGAGGAGTTTGGGGGGTCATCAACATCCCAGCAATTGTTTGAGAAGGGGAAGTATGATGATGATAATAATGAGGTTTGCGGAGAAGTCACAGAAGTTGACAGTTATTGTTGGGGGGGATTCCTTGCCTGGGGTGTCTGCAGAAGAGGAGTTTGGGTGGGTCATCAACATCCCAGCAATTGTTTGAGGAGGGGAAGTATGATGATGATAATAATGATGACATCTTGCAGGACCGTGACTACCAACCACAGGAGGGGGATATTGGCTCTGAGTCTGAGGAGGAGGATACATCCGTGGGTCTGGCATGGAGGATCAGCATTTCTGACATTGGCAGGAGCAGCAGTGGGCGTGGAATGCGGGACCCACAGCCTGCTACTTCATCTTCTGCCGCTACCACCAGCCGCACCACTCAACCCCAGGCACCAACCACCGCAGGCCGAAAAGAAGGTAGCAGCAGCCCATTCAGGGTGTAAGGGCAAATTACAATCCCCAATCTGGCATTTTTTTGATCTGCCCTCAGTGGACAGCAAGTTTGTGACTTGTAACATGTGCCAGGTGAAGCTGAGCAGAGGTTGCAACCCCTCCAACTATGGCACCTCCAGCTTCATCAACCACCTGGCCAACAAACATCTTCACGAGCATGAGGAGTTCAAGAGGCTGAAGGAAGCTGGCGCTGGCAGTGTTCCGACCAAAAGCACCACCAGAACACCCTTTGCCAGTGCCACTCCTGCCGACACTGAGGCCTGTTCAGGCAGCCAGTCCTCAGAGGTCTCCTCTGATTCCTCCTCCTCTTCCCGTGCAACCAAGAAATGCCAACAGACCCTGCTGAGCGAGTCCTTTGTGGTCAGGGCTCAGCCTCCCAGCAGCCGTCGCATCCGCCAGCTGAACGGCCTGCTTGCATAGGCCCTGTCTTCCCAGCTCCTCCCGTACTCCTTTGTGCAGGAGGGGAGCGACATGCGTGCGCTCCTGCAGAGCGCAGCGCCAGATTGGCCAATACCCAGCCGGCACTACTTCTCACGCACGGCCATCCCAGCACTTCACCGCTTTGCGATGGCCAACATGGAGCGTGGGCTGGATAATGCGGTGGGTGAGCGGGTCAGGCCGCTATTTGTCCTTCACGGCGCACTGGATCAGTTTGGTGGAAGGGGGTGAGGAGGAGACAGCAGCATCGCCCACAACAGCAATCCAGTGGGTGGTGCCACCCCGCAGCAGGGACAGGGAAAGGTCAGCAGGATCCTGTGGTCCGGTTCCACCCTCCGCCAAACGCCCCTGCCTCAGCAGCAGTGTGAAGGCCCGCCACTGCCAAGGGCTGCTGGAGATTGTTAGCCTGGGGAAGCACAGGCTGACGGCAGACCATGTCCTGGAAAAACTTCAAGAGCAGGAGAGGAGTTGGCTGACCCCCAGAGGCCTCAGAGTCAGAGAGGTGGTGTCCGACAATGGGGCCAACCTTGTTGCTGCCATCCACCGGGGAGACCTCTCCCACATCCCCTGTCTGACCCACGTCTTGAACCTGATAGTGCAAAAATTTCTGAGCACCTACCAGGGGATGGACCCACTTTTGAAAGCGGCTCGTAAAACTGTTGGTTATTTCCGCCGCTCGGGCGGTGCCTCAGCGGCCCTGGAAGCCGTGCAGCTGGAGCTGAACCTCCCACGGCACCGGCTCATTATTGATGTTGCAACACGATGGAACTCCACCCTGGCCATGTTAGAGCATCTGGTTGAACAGAGGCAGGCTGTCAACCGATACCTGGCCAGAGCCACGCGGACGCCACCGAGTTTGGGACTAGTGTTGGGCGAACAGTGTTCGCCACTGTTCGGGTTCTGCAGAACATCACCCTGTTCGGGTGATGTTCGAGTTCGGCCGAACACCTGATGGTGTTCGGCCTTTTAAGTTCGGGTTCGCCCCGAACTTCTGTATGCCCCCGAACAGGGCCAAACAGGGCCCCTGTTCGGGCGAACAGGGCCCTGTTCGGCCGAACAGGCCGCAATACGGCCCCCCTATGGGGTCGCAGGCATAAGGGGGGAGCATGCCCCGATCGCGGGGGGGGTCGGAAATTCCCCCCACCCCCTCCGCTAGCGCTCCCCCCTCTGCCCGCTTCCCCATAAAAAAAGTTTAAATCAAGTTCAATAGTAGTGTACCTGGGCTGGTGGCATTGGCTGGCAGTGGAGTGAGGAGGAGGAGGAGTCCGAGTAGCAGAGTGACGTTGAGGCCGGGCAGCGGGCGGTTCAGCGCTAGTACCCTTGTGGTACTTCCGCCCTTTCTCTGACCTCACGTCCTCTGCATACGAGGGTACGCATCACGCGTACCCTCGTATGCGTCATCACGCAGAGGACGTGAGGTCAGAGAAAGGGCGGAAGTACCACAAGGGTACTAGCGCTGAACCGCCCGCTGCCCGGCCTCAACGTCACTCTGCTATTCGGACTCCTCCTCCTCCTCACTCCACTGCCAGCCAATGCCACCAGCCCAGGTACTATTGAACTTGATTTAAACTTTTTGTATGGGGAAGCGGGCAGAGGGGGGAGCGCTAGCGGAGGGGGTGGGGGGAATTTCCGACCCCCCCCGCGACCGGGGCATGCTCCCCCCTTATGCCTGCGACCCCATAGGGCCCCCAAAATGGGCATGTTCGGGGGTCCCATTGACTCCCATTGAGTTCGGCGTTCGGGCCGAACATGCCGAACATCTGGCCCATGTTCGGCCTGTTCGGCCCGAACCCGAACATCCAGGTGTTCGCCCAACACTATTTGGGACCACCACCACCCACCTCCCGGACATCATCCTGAATGCAGAGTTGAAAAAATTGCAGCTGGTGTGCTTGGTGCTGGCACTCTTCCTGGAGGCCACCAACATGGTCAGCCGGGACCGTGCATCGCTATGTGAGTGGGTGACCATGGTGAGCATGTTGGAGAAGGCCCTCGACGCTCTTCTGGAAGTGAGAGAGGCAGCCTTGATCCAGCAGGAGCAGCAGCAGCAGCCTTCACATGCCACCTCTGTGCTTCAGGAGGAGGAGGTTGAGGACTTTGAGTTGGAGGAATTGGAGGTCCCTGACCTCGAAGATGAGGGGGCACAGCGGAGTGCAGCTGCAGTGGTGCGGGGGTGGAGAGAGCAGGGGGAGGCTCAGGAATCAGAGGAGGAGGACAGCACTGGGTGTGAAGACGAGTATGTTTCAGCAGAGATGGCACACCTCTTCCCCATGGCAGCGCACATGCTGCAGTGCCTGCACAGTGACCCAAGAGTCAAGCAGATGAGTGCTCGGGAGGACATGTGGATCACCCTGATGCTGGACCCACGGCTGAAGGGGAAGCTGCATTAGTTCCTGCCTGCAGGAGGAGACCCTGTGTGCCGAATGAGGGACTTTCAGCGGTCCCTGGTTCGGCGCTTGGAGGAAGCCTTCCCCCAGACTTCCCACCCCCCTGCTGTCACAGTCCAGCCAGCACAGCAGCAAGTGCCTGGGTCCATCAACAGCAGGTGTCCATCAAACCTGCTGTCTCTCACAAAGGCGCTGTACACCACGCCGATACAGCTGCCGACTGAATGGGTGCCTGCAGCAGCATGTGGCTATCAAACCCAGAACCAGCACCTGACCCGGATGATGGCAGACTACATGGGGTCCTACAGCGGGCTTGACAGCGAAACGCCTGTGGACCCCTTGGATTACTGGGTCAAGCACCTGGAGATTTGGAGCGAGCTGGCGCAGTATGCCCTGGAAGTCCTTGCTTGCCCCCCTTCCAGCGTGCTGTCTGAAAGGTGTTTCAGTGCGGCCGGTGGCGTGGTGACTGAGAAGCGCTCTCGTCTGTCCACCCAGTCTGTAGACAGACTGACTTTCCTGAAAATAAATCAGGCTTGGGTGGTTGGTGAATTCCTGGCCCCTGTTGTTGGCAAGAGGGAAAAATGAAGTGGCAGGAAATCACTATGCCTGCCTTACCACCCTTTACCACCACAACCTCCAGGCTCCATAAGCTTGGTTAAACATTTTTTTACTGAGCCGTGGTACCACCAAGTGCCATGGCGAACTATCTAAACACAATTGCTGTGTATTTTTTTGGGAGGTGTCTGTGCTGTCCCAGTTGTGGGGAGGCCCCAACTGCGGCAGTACGACCGATTCCTGGAACCTCTCCTAATTTTTTACTGAACCGTGGTACCACCAAGTGCCATGGTGAACTATCTAAACACAATAGCTGTGTATTTTTTTGGGAACAGTCTGTGCTGTCCCAGTTGTGGGGAGGCCCCAACTGTGGCAGTACGACCGCTGCCTGAATCCTGGAACCTAGACTCCTGATGTTAATTTTTTTTGTGTGGGGATTTTAAGTCCCCACATCATCAATTAGTGTTCCACTTTAAAAAATAATGATGCTACATGCCTCATTTACCCTAAAAAAACATTTTAAAAGCAATTTAGAGGCCACTTCCGGTTTTCTATGCGGATATCTGAATAGGTCGGATATCCACGGATAATGCGTTCGGATATCCGCATGAACGCGGATCGCAGAACGTTCGGAAGCGGATATCTGATTCGGATGCGGATATCTGGGTATCCGGATCAATTCGGATTTTGAAAAGGGGTATCCGAGCACCCCTGATTATTATGTATGGTTAAGGGATTTGGAAGACAAACCTCCCTAGCGTTCAATTTCCCCAGGATTTTGGTGCAAAAAGTGATAAAATTTATTTTTAAAACTTTTTTTTCTCCTGTAACAAAATGTGTCAAGCAAGGGTATAGTATACAGTGCAGGAGAGTATTGATGTGTATGCACGTTTATACTGTTCACAGCATGTTTTTATGGACGGCTATATCTGTCAATACCGCTAGGGAGGTCATACATGATTAAACTCAAACTTTTTAAAAAAAGCAACTTATTTCAGGAAAGAGGTTGTTACTTGTTACTGAGTAACAACCAGTGATTATGTGATCAATAAATTGTACATGAATTGCCGATGTAATTATACAAGGTAAATCCTATATATATATGTTTTAAAATACCATCTAAAGCCTGAGTAATCTGCACAAATCCTATTTTTTTTGTGAAATGAAGCTTCTGTTGCTTAAAGAGGAACTCCAGTGAAAATAATGTAATAAAAAAGTGCTTCATTTTTACAATAATTATGTATAAATGATTTAGTCAGTGTTTGTCCGTTATAAAATCTTTTAAATCCCTGATTTACATTCTGACAATGATCACATGGTGACATTTTTACTGCTGGCAGGTGATGTAGCTGCTGCTTGCTTTTTTTTGGCAGTTGGAAACAGCTGTTAACAGCTATTTCCCACAATGCAGCAAGGTTCCCAGACAGGAAACTGTCAGGACCATTGTCCTCAGAGCTTCTTGTGGGAGGGGTTTCACCACAATATCAGCCATACAGAGCCCCCTGATGATCCGTTTGTGAAAAGGAATAGATTTCTTATGTAAAAGGGGGTATTAGCTACTGATTGGGATAAAGTTCAATTCTTGGTCACGGTTTCTCTTTAAAATCCAGCCTTGAAAGCCTAAGCACATGACTAGAAGCATCTGACTGTTCCAGGCTACGTGGGTGTGGCTACTGCTGATACTCAGATTGCATCATTCTACTGTTCAGACTGCAAGGGGTGGGCATAGACTGATTGCAGTCTATACAGTCTGTGGTGCAGGAAGTGGCCATCAGTGTCTTCAGCAGGTACTGTAAAAGGGTGTTTATTTCACACAAGATAATCAGGGAGCTTATACATAGTACAAAAATGAGCTCTGCAACCAGAAGACAAGGGAAATGTGTGCCTGCAGTGGGACTTTAATGCTTAAAGTGTACCTGAAGGGAAAAAAGTGCCCCTACAGTGTACTGGCCTTGGGAGGGGGATACCTCTGTATCCTGAATAGGCTTTTCCCATCCTCCACATGTCTGTTCCAGCACTGGGACCCCTGAAAAAAAGAGCTTGTTGACAGCTCGCAAACGACACAGTAGCATGGACCCAATCGTTCTCGGCTTTTTCTGCTGGAGCTTGAGCTGGATGGTGCTACTGCGTAGGCGCAGGGAGGCCACTCTTCAGGGGTCCTAGCTCTGGAGCTCTGACATAGAAGGACAAGGGAAGCCTCTTTAGGATCCAGGGCTTCCGCCTCCCAAGGTAGGTATAAAACACACTGTATTACAAACCTCCCAGGTTTGCTTTAAACTGTTATTAAAAAAAAAATATTTTAGCTTGTTTGTGTTGGACTTGTACTTGCATTGGATTGGTGCCTATAACTCAACTTTACTTCTAATTCCACTTTAATGTATTAGAGATTCCTTTCCCTAATAAAAGCCTATGCAACCAATAACCTATATCTCCCCTTTGTTCTGTGGTCTTTTCACATTTTGTGGTGTAGATTACTTAGTATATTTGGAGCCTGTGGTCATAATAGAGGACATTGTAAAAAAGTCCTAATGCCAGAAAGAAATTCTTTTACTAAACTTTCCACTGTGGTAAATATTATGATGAAAAACAGACCTAGTTCATGTTTAGAATTCCTCGAATACCACTCCTGGGGAAGGTGTATTCAGCTTTCGGTGAAAAATACTCGGAGATTCTGATAGATGTGCCCTGAAATCCCATTGGTACTGCCAAGCTCTCATCCACTTGCAGATGAACGATGACGGGAGGATTTCACATGGCAAAACAAAAGCAAGATCCTCCTCAGAATTTCACTTACTAGTTGTACCAGTAGTCTTCGTAATAAATTACAGAAATTATAGTATTTCAGGGATTCATCACTATAAACCCATGTGTGTTACAGCTGCTTTCTAGGAATACATTATCATTCAATGCTCCTGTTTGTTAGAGTATTCTTAAAGCTTTGCACAATAAGTATCCTGTCAGGACTGACAGATTCTCTGGTTATTATTGTGATTTGCAACCTTGCTGTCCTCATACCCCAAACACCCAGCAACAGGCCTGCTGAAAAATATAGCCTACCTCTTTATTGTAAGTTATTGTTTATTTAGATAAATATCAATGTAACAATGACAATTATATTACCCCTAACTAATTGTACAGATAATATAAAACAATACATTTATATACAAAGAAAACAGGAGAGTCTATTAACCAAAGCATACAGTTCTCCTCTACATGCTCTGTAAGTTTACAAATGCCTTATTTTCATTTTCAATATATTAAATTATGTTCTTGCTTCCTGGGCTCCTATTAAAACGGCAGAAACTAAAGTTTAAAATACTATATTCAAATATTAATTAAGTCAGATTCGGTGCGTGCATGAAGAGGGGAGTGGCAAAGACAATGCAATTGGCTGTCGCAGGGGTTAGATGATCTGCTGGGCGGAACGCTCGCAGGTCAGGGGTCGGGGCTGCTGTACACATGCCTGACTATTGGCTGAGGCTGTTGTTATTGGCCGCCTTAGTCAGGCTTGTGTACTGGCAGGGCCGGGCCGAGGCAGAGGCGAGAGAGGCTCCAGACTCAGGGCGCAGTGTAGGAGGGGAGCACAACTCACTCAGCTATCATTCCCCTATTGTGTTTGAAGCAGAGAGAAATAAGAAAAGGGGATACATGGATGTGACTGTAAGTCACATAACTAGAGATTACAGTGTTGGAGATTACAGGGTGTTGGGGGGCGTTGGGGCACCTCATAGTCTAATAGCAATTAGTGTGTGACGACTGAGGTGGGAGGGATTGGGGGGCGCACTTTGGTGTCTCAGCCTTGGGTGCTGGAGGACCTTGTCCCGGCTCTGTGTACTGGCCTTTACTATTTCACTTTTATTTGGATATTTGAGTAATTTAGTTTTTCATTCCTTAAAAAAAAGTAAATGGCTATGTCTCCCCGTCACATAGTAAACTCTTTGCCTGCTAGTGTACTGGGACAGACAGAAAGGTGTGCAGCCTCTTATAATGTCTACTGACACAGGCGTTAGAGGAGGATTTTCTTTGTAAACAGGAGGAGCCATAACAAATGGATATGATTATGGAATACTTTATAAAGGGTGGACAAGAAGCAGAGAAGCCTCGAAGAGAATACAGCATAAATGTGGCTGAGAAAAGAGAAAAATTAAGAAAAGAAAGATGGTAGACACAGAGAGGGAAAGAGAGAGAGTGAGGCCTTGTTCACATTGCATTCCGTTCGCGTGTCCGTCTGCGTTGGGCAGTTTTTGGCGCGTTTTTTTTCTGATTCCCGGGGCTTGGGTGGGCGATTTGTTTTTGTGCTTAGAGAATTTCTAAGCGTTTTTGTACGCGTTAGCCGATTTTCCTATACTTTCCATTGAGGCGGATTCACCACAAAAATGGAACACGCACCGCTTTCCTAGCACGACCCTTGCTGATATGAACCTTCTCATAGACTTTCATTGGCCATGCGGTCGGGGGGCGTTTTTAAAAGCTGCAGGAGGGCAAAGAAAAGCCGAAAATGCCTGCAGTGTGAACAAGCCCTCAGAGAGAAAGAGAGAGAGAGAGAGAGAGAGAGAGTAATGCCTCTACTGCTCTACCTGCCTTTTAAGTTCCAGATTATTACCGAACATTAAGCAGGTGATAATTTATCTCACTTTGGGCTTGATTCACTAAGACAAATAGCATGCCTTATCAAAGTTAACATGCCTTATCAGAGTAGCATAGCAAGTGCTACAAACTTATGCCTGCTAATTGGCAATGACGAGAGCTCCACTTGTCCTGCCCTGAGCCCCTGCAGCTTTGTAGCACTTGCTATGCTACTCTGATAAGGCATGTTAACTTTTATAAGGCATGCTATTTGTCTTAGTGAATCAAGCCCAAAGTGAGATATTACTCACCCGCGGGTCGGCCGTTCTGCGGACAGTTTGCCTGTGTATACAGTCTGTCCGCAGGCTGATAAGGCTGGTTTTGACAGATCCGCTGGTTTTTATGTGATCACAACCTTGTGATGAGCATCCCTGCTCATAGTCACTGTCTAGGACAACATCTCAGTACTTTTTTGATGTGAATATGGTTTTCATGATGGTTTTGATTGCACATAGATTTGTATGCACCTTTTGTATTCAGTGATTTTGATAATTGAACTTTTTTGAACTCTCCACAGCGTAATAATTTCTGATATATTATGATGATTATGTTATTGATTTAATTGGTGGCAGCCTTTTAGGGGCGTTTTTAATATGTTTTAATTTGGAGATATCTTATACCTGAAATATTCATATTAAAGTATCATGTTTCTGAACATACCAATGAGTGGTGCTATTTTCTATGGGGCAAGCTCTTTTTCTTTTCTTATATAGGGTTACATTGTCTCAGCACACTCAGGTCCTGATTGCTGGAGCAGGTGCTGATCTCTTTCCTGGGTTCAGAAGCTGCACTGTGGCGGATTTATGCAGCGTGGGCATGCAGTGGCAGGCTCCCCTGCCGCGTGATCACTGCACCTTTTAGATGTACAAACAGCCTCAATCAAGTATACTCTGGTTTCTAAAATGTTTTCTCTGGTTGGCTGACAGCTACAATGTGCCTAAATCAAGCTTTATTGACTTTATTAGGGCAGTCCGAATTGGTGAAACCGTGAACAATCAGCATAGAGTGGTGAGGATATTTGTATAGATTAGAACACCCAGCCCGGTACTGTCCACCACAACGGATGTATTTTACATTTACAATTGGACACAGACAATATCAAAAACCTGTAGTCACATATAGAAATGCATTAGAAAACAGAAAAATTGATTCACTGAGGAGTACCTTCTGATCTGACTAGGACTGATTAATAACACAGATCTAGCTATGTATACAGTAGCTCAAAAGATCTGACCACACTCTATTCACACCATCTAGCCACACATGCAACAGCATCATACATATAGCACCCTGCCTCACTCTTGGGAGATGGGTATGTCTTATTGAACAATTGCATGCATGTGGCCTTTAGGCAAGCGTGGATGTAGCAAAAAGCATAAGCATTGCCAATATGCAGTTCCAGACAGTCAAAGCAAAGCTCAGGCACTTGGGGACTGTATATATAGTATGCCAATGAACACACCAATGTGCAGCTTTCATAGCCTCCACAAGTTAGTAACAGAAGTTATACTTGCGATACAGTGTACGCTGCCTTCTGCTCTGTTATACCATCCGGATTGATGCCGTTCAGCTGGAAGCACCATCCGGCGTCTATCTCCGCATTAGAGCTGGCTGCTTTGATTTCATCGGACAGCGCTTGTTTCACAGGCTTATATGCCAGATACACATGCTTGGCTTGCACAGACGGTTTTCTATATAGTCTATGTCCAATTGTAAATGCATTGTTGAGGTGACAGTACCTCAGCAATGTATTGGGATAGGTGGGGTGGGGCTAGGTGTTTTATACCAATATTCTCACCATTGTATACTCTGGTTTCTCTTCCGATAGTATATGTAGGTAGAAAAAAACAAAGTCTTGTAAAAGTAATACCTTTTAATGGCTAACTGATAAAGTTAAATAATGCAAGCTTTCTGGGATCTAGTCCCCTTCTTCAGGCATATTTCTAGATGTTAGCTGTAGTAAAACACTGATGCAGGGAAGCTGCATGAAGATGGCAGTTGTACTGCCATCTTCATGCAGCTTCCCTGCATCAGTGTTTTACTACAGCTAACATCTAGAAATATGCCTGAAGAAGGGGACTAGATCCCAGAAAGCTTGCATTATTTAACTTTATCAGTTAGCCATTAAAAGGTATTACTTTTACAAGACTTTGTTTTTTTCTACCTACATATATTGTTTGGCTAACACGGTACAGAAACATTTTTACTACTATCTTCCGATAGTATAAACATTCAAGCAAGTACCTTTAGGGAGGGTTCAGCATTGTCGTTGGGTTTAATGCATGTGATTTTCTGCATGCATGATTCTGTATTTGTAGGTGAAAGTTTGTATTGCAATGCAGCTAATTTACATAAAAAATATATCTAACTAATTTTCATTCAAAAATGTTTTTTGCTGTGTTCCCCTTGACTCGCATAGTAATGCGAATCACACATTGAACACGAAAAAAACATACCTGCTGTTCGACTTAAAATGCTGGAAATTTTCATGCACAGACATGGAAATAATTACAAATACAATGCAATGACAATTATGACATTGACATATATAGCATATGTAGTAAATGTGTTTTTACAATTTTGCAAATTGCAATGCGGTTTTTAGTAAGCGTGAATCCTGCCTAAGGCTGAGTTCACCACACTCTTCAGTATTTTCTGCACAGGAAACAGAGTACTAATGTTAATCAATGGGCTAGTGTGTATTCACATACAGAAAAACAATTGATAGCAATACAACACTGTCAGACAACTCATGTCAGACAAGGGTGAACCCAGCCTAGAAAGAAGGATGCCAGCAATGGCACCATCCACATTTCTTCCAACTCAAATTTCCGTGATATTCGAGGACCTAAATTTAAGGAGTATAGAATTCACTTTAGTACGAATATATACATTTTTGTTTTGCTCTTTAGCATTGACGCATTTACTATTTCATAACTCAAAGCATGTTCTTTCATAACTGCAATCAGCCTGTGTAGTTTCTCATTTCAAGAATCAGACACTTCCTTCCTCTCAAACTGGTACTAGCAAAGTACAGCTGGATTGTGAGTGGTTGCCACTGCAGAGTCATTGTCTCCTTCAGTTTCTGTACGCAAAGATAGAAAATTTGACAAGCTTCCCAAAAACATTTTGCACATGCCTTTAAATTCCATTGCTTGCTATTTACGTGTGTTCTTCAGCTGCCAATTACCTGTCGGTCTCAGAGATAGATGTGTGAAATATTAGAGCCACACACCTCTTGTGTTAGTTCTGTGCATGGACATGATGTAGGCTGGGCAATGTGACTGCCCTTTCTGCAAACAACACACTGTGGCCACCCATAAATGATAGCAATGTTTGAGTTTCTGTTAAGAATTGAATTTGGAGAGATTTCTGGACACTTCTTAACAGAAGTACTAAATAAGGTTACTCGATTCTTTTTAGGTTATAATACCTGTAATGGATATACTGGAAAAGTACCCGTAGGCCACTTTCGCAGCGGTGCATTGCGGTGCGGTGTAATGGCCACTTTGTAACGTGGCTTACCGCAATGCACCATCTATGTGACGCTGACAGTGCAGCAGGTGTGCTGTGGTATAACGGGTTGTGGTATGGTAGCGCACTGCATGTAGTGCATTACCGGTAAGCATGTGCGTTAACAGTAGAGGTGAAGCATACTTTTCATTGACTATATGCTTCACTGAACACAAGCATAACTTGCAGCAGTGCAGTACCGATCTGTTGCATTGCGTCCGTACTGTCACACACTGTGAATCTGGTCTCAGGCAATTATGTGTGCATAGAAATTGTTCTTCGTGTATATATATATTTTTTTATTTTCTCAATTTAAATCAAATGAATAATAGGCATAGTGTGCCCTAATCCTTGAAATGCATACATTTTAGAGTTAGCGTTTGACTTTTGTCATTTCCCCTCATGTATTAATATATTTGATACATTAATAAAACATAATACTTTTGTAATCCATTCTAAACACACTGGTCCTGATTTTTAAAGGATGGAGAACACTGGACAATATACGTGATCCAGCAGCAAGCCTGGAATTAATGCACATACTGCAGGTGACAAGAGACATCCTCTGTTGAGTGTGCATGTCACTGCAAGTGTACAGTCACAGTCTTACTAACCTTTGGCAATCCTTGCTATTGTCCAGTATGACCCAGGTGAAGGTTTCTAACCTTTGCTACCTGAATTTATGGTCTCCAGTATTGTCCAACCATAGTAAATGAGAGCTAAAGGGTCCAAATGCAATTTGAGATGAAATGAAGGTCAAAACCTGCGAGCTTCTTATCACCTTGCTCAGGATTTACCAGTAAATTCAACTGCCTGTTTCACATGAGCGATGTTGGAATGTAAATAGCATTACGCTAGACAATACTAGCTATTCACCTGAAATGATGCTGCTGTGTCCCGTGCAATGCTGAGCGATGGGGAGAGAGGCATTTGTGCCAAGGAGCTGTCCTTCAGCACCACTAATATCTTACTCCCCCGGGAGATGCATGCACATCCCACATCCGCCGCTAGAGTCAGCAGGCTCTCAAGCGCTTACCCAATCCTTTGCACAACATGCTAGACCCTGCTGGTACCATTGCTCCCTGTCACTCTGTGCCACCTGCTGGACTCAATGTGACCGCAGCTGCTCGTCTCATCTTCTGCTTTGAACACTGGAGCACCAGCCTAGGGGACAATTGGGGTTTCCGAGCAGAAGCTTCAAAGATACTATTGGTGTGGCTCCAGCATTACATGAAGAAGAGTAGATCAGCAGAAGTGGTCACAGTGGGTCTGGCGGGTGGTGGAGATTGACGGGAGGCGACGGGGAGCAACGATGCCAGCCGAACCTGCCATGTTGCATCAAGCTTCGGATGATGGGCAAGTGATGGGGACCGGCGACTGAAGAAGATTCAACTAAGATTTAAAAGTGAATACAGAAATAAAAGAATAAAGAAGTGACAGATGAAAAAGAATACAGAAGACGTTTTTACCATAATAAAGTTTATTATTCTATTTAGGCATAGAGTCAAAAGTACCTATTTACCTGGAAGGGGAAGGACATCAGGCTCCCAGATTCCAATATAAGCCCCCAGGACTTATCCCCCCCCCCCCTCCTCTTGGGCACCAGAGGTGGGAAAGATGCCATTGTCCATGCAGGGGCTTAACTATAGTGCACTGGGCCTCCCTGCAGAGATCAGCCCCCACCCTCTACGGGCCAGGAGATAGGGGGGCACGGTCTTGTGCCCAATGCAATAATGCATTGGAAGCCTTATAAATTAACTGCCCCCAGCGATTGCATCTTCTCAACTTCCTAATTAGTTAGCAAGTGTTGTGCAGCCATGCAATCACCATGCGGCTTCAGTCCCTGCATGCTGATTGGCTATCTGCACCGCACTTGCTAACTAACCAGGAGTGGGAGAAGACACAAGGTAATGCATAAGGCCTCAGCTGTGCATTCTACATACTTACATTAGGTACAGGACCACCTCCAGCACTGCCTCCACTTCCTGCTGCTGGGCCCCCCCACCACTTCAGTGGCGGCAGGAGCTATAGTTACGTCACTGTGTCAATGATATGAACAAGGGTTCTGTAGGCGAGGGGGGTGCTTTGCCCCCCATATTATAGTCAATGTGGGCTGGTATGTTTTATAGCATACTTTGCATTAAGGTCCATGTTTTTTTTTTTGCCAGCAGGAAGCTAAATAGGGAGGAGGCAGTATACTGTAGTCATATTACTGACCTTCATATAACCACCACTTACAGTATACTACATTACAAAATGTCCTTAAATCCTGAAAGAATCATATTTGGGTGCTTTCTTGCACTTTCTCATTATGAAACAAAGCAATAAGAGAAAGGTAGACCCTTTTCCAGGTTTGCAATGGAAAATTGTGACAAACACAGCTCACGATGACTGTCACCTCAATATCATGTCTACGTGCTCCAGAAACAGTAGCATTTTTATAGAATGATAGTCTCTGAGTCATTGACAAGAAAGCAGAGCAGTTAATGTATGACAGAGTATCATAACATAGTTGTATTCGTGTACACAGGTCATCCTGTGTAATACAAGTTCTCTCATACCGCACACCACAGAAGACACAATCCACCCTGCAGGCTTTTCTTTTGCTTTGAATGTCTTCAATGCTTGGCATGTTTATTACTTAGTATAAGATTCCTCTGCTATCTTTGCCAAACACTCATGGCATGTAGTTAGGAGCCAGTCCTGCCAGTTTCTCTCAATGAGCTGAGGGAGAGTTAAATTGTTCTTATTCACTCAGAACAGGGCAAGATCAACAAAGGATTAGGGGAAGCCGGTAACTCCCATCTACCTGGAGATTAGCAAAATGTCATTGCCTCTTGCTGCATATAAACACACAGAATACACAAACATATGTCTCACTGAAAATGTCCTATATTGACCGGGCACCCTGCAGAGCTTCCAGCCGCTGCCTTGTGGGAAAGCTAGAGATATGCATATGATTTGTCGGTTTCCTGTGAGGGGCAGTGCAGTCAGTGCATCTGGGTACAGATAAGAGCCCAGCTCCAGCCAATAGTTTTATCCTTTTCTGGATAATGTGGAAAAGGGCAGATTTTTCTAAAGGCCACATAGGCCCGGGCCTTGGGCGGCTGCTGTACAAGGGGACAGCTGGACCTAGGAAAGAGGTTGCAGCATATGGAAAAAGAGGCTGCAAATGGGGAGCAACACATGTTAGAGGGGAGCTTATGCCAAGGGAGCTGTACGTTAAAGAGAGGGCTGTTGTACCTCTGTGTTACATATGGGACAAGGGCCTGCACTTTGAACGGGAGGGTGACTGATATGCATGGAAGAGGATCCAGAAGAATGTTGGCCTAGGGGGAGAAAAAGTATAAATCCGGCTTTTGGGATGTGGCAATAAATAGGAAGAAGTGCAAGAGCATGAAACGGACATAGGTCCATTGTTCTACTTGGTCACCCACATCCTATAAGGTATTATTCTACAGTTACTATTGATGTACCACTGCAAAGTTTCAATGAAAGCAACAGTTACCAGACAGCAGTGGCAAGAATTTTCTGGCATCCATAGTGTCTGAATCACACTCCTGAGCATGCAGATAAACTTGTCAGAAACATCTGATCTGTATGCTTTTTCAAGGTCTATGGCTAAAAGTAAAAGGCCCCATTCACAGTGATGCGGTGTTACAGCTGCTTTGTACCGTGGCTTACCTCACTGCAATGGTCCAATGCACTAATGCGATGTTCACAGTGCGGCGGGTGAGTTGCAGTACATCAGGTCGCGGTATGGTAACACATAGCATGCAGTGCATTCAGGGCCGGATTTGTACTCTTTACCACCCAAGGCCACTGTCACCAGTCTCCCCCCTTCCCTCTAGTATAGGTAACATATGTAGTGAGATGACCTCTCCACCTTCCCTCCAGTATATTTAGCCAGATGACACCTCCTCCCTTCCCTCTAGTATAGGTAACCTCATATCCCCCCCAAGTACAGGTAGCCAGATGACCCCTCCCCCCTTTCCCTCGTGTATAGATAGCCAGATGTCTTCCTTAATCCCTCCTTTTCCCACCCCCCTTTCAGTATAGATAGCCAGTCCGCAGCAGCCATCAGTGTCAGAGAGCAAGGTGGCTGCTGACCTGGTCAGGCACCCGCCTGATCTCCCTGCATTGCAGCATTTGCAAGCTTGCAAATGCTGCACCAGTTTAGCCTGCTGCTTTGGTGCTCTTGCTCCTCTGGTGCCCTAGGCCATGGCCTAGGAGTCCTTGGTCTAAATCCAGCCCTGAGTGCATTACTGCCAAACACGTTCATTAACAGTAAAAATATGTTTAATTGACTGTATTCTTCAACGTATGCAATGCAATGTGGCCGTAAAGTGCGGTACCACCATTCAGTTTCAGTCCTGTTACACAGGGAACACTATGTCCCGCTGTGAATGAGGCCTTAGAGGCTTATGATCTGCAGGACAATCAGGCAATTGGTTTTTTTTAAATTAAATAAATATGGCAGCCTCTGTATCTTTCTCAGTTCAGGTTCCCTTTCAATCAGCGCGGGGTAATAATTCCACATGTTGAAAATCTTGACTCTACAACACAGGATCAGGACGTAGTCAGCGCAGCATGGGAGTAACAATCACCCCTGCGACCCAGAAGCTTTGGTCTCTCCTCCTTCCTCTCCCCAACCGCAAGTGCACCGAATTAGCAAAAAACCTCCCTATTTGCTCACAAAAACCATGTGCAGGAGCATGTTTCATTTTCTCCTGCTTCCAGATGCTGTTTCACAGCAGAACACTCTCTGCTGCCATTCGCCGGCTCCCGTTCACATGACCCGCATGGGGTTCGGGGACCAAGGTATCCCATGCTATCATTTGTGCAAGGGGCCCTATTAAGTTCCCAGACTGTGTGAAACAGTACTTGTGTTTGCAAAAAGTGCATGCAGCAACAGAGTGTCCTAAAATAATATGCAAAAAAACTGTTGCCTGCTTTGTTCAGGCTTTCTGGCATGTACAGCCTGGATATCCAGTGTTCCTTATGGGACTGTCTGCTGCCTGCAAGGCGGCCAGCTGCACATATCTAGAAATCAAGAGGTTAAAAAGATAGATTTTTAACACACCATATTATGTCAATACACAGCCATACAAACATATGGTTGCCACAGTGACACAGGGATCCCCTGCCTCTTCAACGTCAAAGAGGAAAGCCCTTGAATGATCTACATGAATCTGTGGTTGGGCTGCATTCCTAAGTGGTGTGCAAGCGTCAGGCTTATCCAAAGAATTTACTGATGCAAGTGGCTGCAATACACTGTGCTAGAGGAGCCTGAGAAACAGAGCCGTGTCGCCTGGCGCACCTTGTACTAGGAGAACACAGCCATAAACAGAGCCTGAAGGTTGTTTTATACACCTGGGGCACACCTGTGCAAGGTCTACTGAGTACTCAGCGACGGAAGTAATGACCATAGTTAAGCAAAGGAAGACACAGTTAATAGACAGATATATATATACAGCTGTGCATAGTCAGCACCAGGGAGGTTTACCTCTAGCATGTACTGATAATCTATAGGGAATCCTGCTTGTCACACAATGTACACATCAGCACGTAGGAGACTTTTTAATAGATTAGACATTAGATTAATGAAAAACTGTTAGAAAACAATAACCTGTGGGCAGAGCAGGGACAAGGTCCTCCAGCACCCAAGGCTGAGACACCAAAGTGCGCCCCTCCATCCCTCCCACCTCAGCTGTCACACATGGATTGCTATTAGACTAAGAGGTGCCACAGGGCCCACAACCTCCCCAACACCTTAATATCTAGTTATCTGGCTTGCAGTCGCTGCTATGTATCCCCTTTTCTTATTTTTTTCTGCTTCATACACAATTAGGAATGACAGCTGAATGAATTGTGCGCCCCCTCCTACATTGCGCCCTGAGGCTGGAGCCTCTCCAGCCTATGCCTCGGTCCGGCCCTGCCTGTGGGGGCATGTTCAGTCCTTTCATTGATCAAACATGAATCCAACATGTTGATGTGTCCATTTCTGGTCACGAGTGCAAGTAGCTCGGAGGGGTAGGGGGTAGTTTGGGGATGGTGGTGGTTGTGTGGAGGACTAATGCATCAGTAAGTAATCACAGTTCCCATACTTTTGTACTGTACTGCCCAATGCAAATCAGGGGCATAACTATAACCCCCCAAACAGGGACGTAACTACAAATTATGGGGCACTCCAGCAAAACTTTGATAGGGTCCCCAATGTCCACACTCCTTACCTTGCCTCTGTGACCTCACAGCCTGGGGGCCCATCTTCAAAGGGTCATAGAATATTTGTGGGCATCATGATCTTTACACCCACAACAAATGCAGCCACAAAAACACCTGACCTGGAGGATGGACCCGTGTATTGATGAAAGTGAAAGATAGGATTTGGTGCCCCCTTATTGCACTGGGCTTCTCCCTTATAGTTATACCCCTGCCCCTAGACCCCTAGGAGAAATATTGCCATGGGGCGGCCTGCCTCCTCTTCCCATGTGGCCCGACACAAACACCTCTCCCCCCCCCCCACCACCACCTTACAGAGTAAGTACAGTGGAACAGTTACATTTTTACCTGATCCAATTTGCTGGGTCTTTTCCTCAAGGCAGCCGCATGCTTTATGCTGGATACCCGTCTACTGATCATGTGACAAGCATAGAGCGTGCAGCTGCCGGGAGAAGAGTAGACCTGATACAGCACTGGAGCAGGTAAATATTACACTGCTCTGCCACTCTGCATAAGAGCTCCCCCTCCCCTACTCACGGGGCTATTGCTATGCCACTGTTGCAGAGTTAGAGATAGCTGTGGTGATGTTTACCAACATCTTGTATAATAGCTAATTGTGCAACGCAATAGTAAATAATAACAGATAAACCACCGATATCCAGAAACCATAGATTGCTGACATATTCCTTTGCAGATCGAGCACTTGTCCGGCATTACAATGCATAAGCATCAATACTTTGAGACATGATCTATGATTATTAAATAATCTGATAGGATAATTCATATTTCCAGGTTCAGGAGGAATAGGTAGTGTGTTGGTGTGCGGTATATTTCAGCATTGTACATTATTTACATAGCAAGGAAATGAACAGCGCTACTTAAAAACAGGCAAGTGCCTACCTGTAAAAGAGTGCAAGCCCCACTTGTGGAGTCGAATACACACCGAGCATACACATGACCTGTCTACCACTGGAGGAGTATGTTAGTTTCCTGTAACAGCTTGCATGCAACCTATTAAGTACTCATCCCTCCCACTGCGAAGAAGTCGATCCTCCATGGGAGGGGCCTAACACTAACTAAATCCTAACCTATGTATATGCATAGCCTGGGTGCGGCTAATCAAATAAAATGGAAAATTGAAAATTGCGCAAAAGGTGGATCAGCACAACACCAGGCCGCCTCCGAATGGCCTCCAATCAGAGGTGCGCTGAGCCCCCTCAGAAACTACAAACGCACCTTGAACCCAAACAGAAGCTCTGCATATACACCAAAAGCATGGCTGTTAAGTGGGAGCAGCTGACCAAAAACGAAATAAATTGGTACATAGCAAGGAAATAAACAGTGCTACTTAAAAATAGGCAAGTGCCTACCTGCAAAACCTCTACCTCTGATTGGAGGCCATTCGGAGGCGGCCTGGTGTTGCGCTGATCCACCTTTTGCGCAATTTTCAATTTTATTTGAGTAGCCGCACCCAGGCTATGCATATACATAGGTTAGGATTTAGCTAGTGTTAGGCCCCTCCCATGGAGGATCGACTTCTTCGCAGTGGGAGGGATGAGTACTTAATAGGTTGCATGCAAGCTGTTACAGGAAACTAACATCCTCCTCCAGTGGTAGACAGGTCATGTGTATGCTCGGTGTGTATTCGACTCCACAAGTGGGGCTTGCACTCTTTTGCAGGTAGGCACTTGCCTGTTTTTAAGTAGCGCTGTTCATTTCCTTGCTATGTACTAATTTATTTCGTTTTTGGTCAGCTGCTCCCACTTAACAGCCATGCTTTTGGTGTATATGCAGAGCTTCTGTTTGGGTTCAAGGTGCGTTTGTAGTTTCTGGGGGGGCTCAGCGCACCTCTGATTGGAGGCCATTCGGAGGCGGCCTGGTGTTGCACTGATCCACCTTTTGCGCAATTGTACATTATTTAACTGGATCTTTTCTGTCATAAAGGACAGAAAACCATATCTTGAATACTATAAAACAATGATACAGCCCATGACACTGCTCCAGTGAAGCATTAGTAGAGGTTCACTGTTCTAATGGAAGGTTAACCTTGAACTCAGTCTCAAAACTCTAGCAGACTAGCAGACGGAAAGAGGTTCACCACCAGTCTTCACCCATGTGTGTTGGAAGTCTGTCATATGCTGTTGTGTAGATTTTAAACAAGTTTTCTACTTTCTTAAATATCTGCTGTGTAGAGTGTATGGGTTTAAGTGATCCTGTACTCTCATCTCCGCTGTGACTCTTTGCAGCTTCTTCAGTGTTATCCTTGTCTTGGTCGTCTCTCTGAATAATGCCCTACTTGCTCAGTCTGTATGCTTTCATCAGCAGCCGACTCTCCTCAGGTTTGTAGGGATGCCATATACTTTTCAATTTGATACAATGTATTAAGTGGTGCTCTATGGGATGTTCAAAATATGAGATGTGTTTTTATAACTAAACCCTCATCTCAGAGCCGGGACAAGGTCCTCCAGCATCCAAGGCTGAGACACCAAAGTGCGCCCCTCCATCCCTCCCACCCAAGCCGTCACACACTGATTGCTATTAGACTAAGAGGTGCCCCAGGGCCCCTAAAGCCCCCCAACACCTTAATCTCTAGTTACATAGTTATTTGGGTTGAAAAAAGACTTATGTCCATTGAGTTCAACCAGAAAACAAAGTACAACACCAGCCTGCTCCCTCACATATCCCTGTTGATCCAGAGGAAGGCAAAAAACCCTTACAACCCAATTAGCCCCAAAAGGGAAAAAATTCCTTCCCGACTCCAAGTAGCAATAAGATAAAATCCTTGGATCAACAACTGGGCATTACCTAGTAATTATAGCCATGGATGTCTTTAAACGTAAGGAAAGCATCTAAGCCCCCTTTAAATGCAGATATAGAATTTGCCATAACTACTTCCTGTGGCAATGCATTCCATATTTGAATCACTCTTAGGCCTCGTTCACACTGCACGCGTTTTCAGCCACGTTTTGGGAACGTGTGCAGGAGGCCGACACGCACGACATCAGACAGTGCATAGAGTGCACTGTCTGATGTTCACACTGCATGCGTCCCGGACCAGTGCGGTCTGGGAACGGATGCTGCACGCATTTTTTCCAAAAACGCGTGGCTGTCCCACTCACTGTCAGTGAATAGAATCAGCCACGCAACGCATACAAACGTGGATGGCGTGCGTTCGTACGCGTAGCGTTCCGAACGCACGCCCATCCGCGTTTGTAATGTGAACGGGGCCTTACTGTAAAGAACCTGTTCCTAAATAAATGGCTAAAATGTTTTTCCTCCATGCGCAGATCATGTCCTCTAGTCCTTTGTAAATCATTTGTCATCTACCAAGCTTTTATATTGCCCTCTGATGTATTTATACATGTTAATTAGATCCCCTCGAAGGTGTCTTTTCTCTAGACTAAATAAACCCAGTTTATTTAACATTTCTTGGTAAGTGAGACCGTCCATCCCTCGTATCAGTTGTGTTGCTCGTCTCTGCACCTGCTCCAAAACTGCAATATCTTTCCTGTAATGTGGTGCCTAGAACTGAATTCCATATTCCAGATGTGGCCTTACTAGAGAGTTAAACATGGGCAATATTATGCTAGCATCTCGAGTCTTTATTTCCCTCTTAATGAATCCCAAAATTTTATTAGCTTTAGCTGCAGCGGCTTGGCATTGAATAAGATTATTTAACTTGTTGTCAATAAGTACTCCTAAGTCCTTCTCCAAGTTTGATGTCCCCATCTGTATTTATTTTGTATGGTGCTAGACCATTGGTACGACCAAAATGCATGACTTTACATTTTTCAACATTGAATTTCATCTGTCATTTATGTGCCCATATAACTATCCTATCCAGATCCTGTTGCAATATGTCACTTTCTTCCTGAGAGTTGATGATTCTGCACAATTTTGTATCATCTGCAAAAATAGCAACATTGCTTTTTACTGCATCTACTAGATCATTAATAAATAAATTGAAGAGCACTGGACCGAGTACTGACCCCTGTGGGACCCCACTGCTAACAGTCACTCATTTTGAGTATGATCCATTGACCACAACTCTTTGTTTTCTGTCCATTAGCCAGTTCCCTATCCATGCACACAGACTCCGCAGCAGTCCTTGCATCCTCAACTTTTGCAGCAGACTTTTGTGGGGAACAGTGTCGAAGGCCTTTGCAAAGTCCAAGTATATCATATCTACGGCATTCCCAATATCCACATTAGCGTTCACTACCTCATAAAAGCTGAGCATGTTAGTCAAACAGGACCTGTCGTTAGTAAACCCATGCTGATGCTGAGAAATAAGATTATTTTCCACTATAAAGTCTTGCATAGTATCTCTTAGTAACCCATCAAATAGTTTGCACACAACTGATGTTAAGCTTAAATAATGGGAAAAAAAGGGCTGTACGCCAATCTACTGGAACTCTTCCACTTGAAAGAAAGTCACAAAAGATAAGATAGAGGGGTTTATCGACAACTGAACTTAATTCCCTTAGGACCCAAGGATGTATGCCATCTCTCGCCTCTGCCTCTAGCTGGTCCCGCCACATTTATGCTTCTCGACAACTTTGTCTCTGACCTGCTTGGATGGCTTCTTCATCTTTATGCTGCTTGCTTAACGGTGCTGAAGAGTCAGGAGCATTTCAGAACAGGTTTATTTATCCAGACATCATGTGACAGATCATGTGACTCTGTGCACAGTTGGCTTGTAATCAAGTATACTAATGACTTTTGAAGGGAAATCTACTCTATTTTATCCAAAGGTTTTCAAAGTAGTTCTGTAAATTCCAGGAAGTGATGCCTAGATCACCAGAAGTACTAGCGCTCATCTCTGTGCATTTAAGTAAGGCCTACCAGATCAACCTAAAGTGGCCATACACACACGATTTGCCATCAGATGTGATCGAGTGAAATCTTCCGTATGGACAAGAATGTTGGGAATCAACAGGAACGATCGATTCCGGATGGAAATCGATCGTTCAGTCAGCGTTTGCGCAACAATTTCACAGCCGATTGGATCACAGTGATCGAATCGGCTGTGTATTGGCGGGAAAATCTGTAAGTGTATGGGCCCCTTTAGATGAAGTATTTCACTGCCCCGGCCACTTTGTGGAGGGAATTGTCTGTATCCAATGTGAGGCCACTCAGATCTTTGATTCTGCAGCTAATACATAAATGCTGAAGTTTTGTATATTTCTTGTAATATTTTTGTAAGGGCCAGAAACTATACTGCTTGATCTTCCATAGTGTCTATCAAACTGTTTTCATATATATAAAAAAAAATTATGAGGCTGCACACCTACACAAAAATTAAGTTAAATGATGAAAGTGTGTGGATATATTATACATTGCTGCACCGCAAGGCCCTGTCCAACAGCCGATAAACCAAGGATTATTGAAAAAGTGCAAACACTGTATATATTGAAAAAAGAAAATTCAAGTTGCAAAAATAATATGGGCTTGATTCACAAAGCCGTGCAAACTGTTTAGCACGGGTGTGCTAAACAGTTAGCACGTGAAGTGCCGTTCGCGGACTTTTGCGCGAATTGCGCGCGCAAAAGTCAGCGATCGCGCGAATCGCGACACTTTGGGCGCGCAAATGTCCGCGAACGGCACTTCACGTGCTAACTGTTTAGCACACCCGTGCTAAACAGTTTGCACGGCTTTGTGAATCAAGCCCTATGTGTTATACAAATTAACTTTGTATGGAACCTCTTACAACAGTTATTACAAACACACTTACCGTATATATTTTTTCCATTGTTATAAACAATATTTTCAGATTTTATTATATGAAGAAACGATAAATGAAGGTTATTGACAATAATGTACAATTATAACGATTAAACATATATTATCTTTTTTTTAACAAACTTAATTATAAGTTTCACTTTTAAAACAGGGAAGATTATCGTTTTCACAATTTACGATTTCATACACATTATTAAATGTTTTTTAATTTGTAAAACATTATTTGTAAACGAAATACAACGCAATATTTTTATAAACGCTATTACTGCTTATCGTTTACACCCCGCACCCTTTTTTCCCCGACGCCCTTTTTGCATGTACGCCAGTATTGGACACTTTTAGGACAGGAGGGGAACATGAACAACAGTGTACCAGATTCCTGTTATCATTATCATCATGTGGTAGGACAGGTAGTGTGTAGTCAGCTGACCTGGAACCTGTACCAGTAGATAAGTAAATGTTATCTTGCCCTCCAGTGTCTGTCACTGTTTTGAGGGTATGTATGGGAAGAAGAAAAGCCTTTCCATTTGTCCAGTTGTTAAATATAGTGTTAGGTAAATGAGTTGTAAAGGTGAATAAGAAATTAATTTCAATGAAGCAAAAACAAAGCAGAGACTTACTGAGATCTCATGAGAAAAGGGTGGGATTGGCCTGAGATTTGAAAAGTGGGGCAGACGTGGTTTCACAAAGTACCTAGCATTAGCAAGTCAGACAAGAGTTACCAACAGGAAGTGTCAAGAGTATAGTTTCCTCTGGTGTATTTAAGAATGAAAACTTCATAGCTATGAGAGAATTTAGTAGTAAAAAATATTTTTTCTAGGACTGAGTACAGTAGGGAGAAAGCAGCCTCTTAAATGAGCTATAAAGGCAAATACAAGGAACCCTATCAATGGCAGTCCTACAATTTATTGGCTGTTTGTAAGTCCCACTGCAAGAAAGTGAGATACACTACTGGACAATAAAAATGGAAGTCACACACCTAGTCAAGCTTTCAGGAGAATTAAAATGGGATCCTCCCATCTTATGTGATTTAGAAAACCAGATGAACTGTGTGAACTTTGAGCTTTAGGTTTGAATCAGAATCAGAATTGAGTTTATTCACCAAGTTTGATGGTTGTCATACCAGGAATTGGTTGTGGTTCACATGACATAGGCATTTTTACATACCAGACAGAACAAGAACAAACAGGAATGAACAATGAGACAGGTATAGCAGCAGGCATTTGCAGATACTAGGGGGAGCACTAGCAGCTAGAGCGTGGGGCAGTACTACCCAGAGTAGAGAGAGTTCAGAGATTAGGGTGCTGACTAGGGGCCAGGTGCTGTGGACAGCCAAGGAGGGAGGAGTTGGAGTTCAGGTGAAGAACGGCTTAAGGGAAAAATGTGTTTCTGCGCCTGGGGGTTCTGGAGTAGATGGTTCTGTAACGTCGGCCTGTTGGCATAGACTCGAAGTAGCGATTCCCCCGGGTGGGAGGGATCAAGAGAAATCTTGGGAGCCCTCGTCCCCAGTCTCGCTGTGTGGAGGAGGTCTAGTGGTGGCAGGGGTGATCCTATGATCTTCTCCGCAGTGTTAATTACCCTTTGAAGTTTGTACTTGTCCTTGGTGGATGCTCCTGTATACCATATGATGACAGAGGAGCAGAGTATGGATTCCGTGGTAGCGGTGTAGAAACTGGTCAGCAATTCCCGTGGCATACCAAATCTCTTCAGTTGACGCAAGAAGAATAGCCTCTGCTGGGCCTTCTTCTGTATCCTGGAAGTGTTTTGCTCCCACCTAAGGTCCTTAGTTATGGTTGTGCCAAGGAATCATACATCGGACACACTGGAGACTGCAGTACCATCAATGAGGACTGGAGAGAGTATGGAGGGGTGCTTTCTGAAGTCTACAATGAGCTCAACAGTTTTTGTTGCATTGAGAACAAGCTGGAATATGAACTGGAAGAGTCTGATCTGAATGCCAAAGACGTGGGAGTACTTTCATTGTTAGAATGAGTCAGCACACCAGCATCAGCTGCTTGAACAACCCTATCTACGTAATTAAAGGGGAGATTAACTGGAGGATTGGCAAGTGAATACATTTGGGATCACTTCAAGTACTGAATCAAGTTAAACAAATGTGTACTTTGATAATGCGAAACTCCAAAACCTTTTTTTATTTTTTTCATAACACAGAGAAGGGTAGAATGATTAACAAGTTTTAATGTTGTCTTTGGTCACGTTGGAAAAATTCCTATCTGAATAAAGCATGGATTTCTTCTGGTCTGTAACCTGGTGGTTTTCTGCAGGAAGCCTCCTCGTCTCCTTCAGACCTCTATTGTGTGGTATAATTCCCTCCACCAACCTGCTATACAAGTCCACCTGTGTAGATAAGGGGTGGTGATACAAGACCATCTCTGTTCATAAGCAACTTATGCAGGGCTGGATTTGTATTTTTCTCCACTCAATGCCCACTGTCATCAACCACACCGACCCCCCAACCTATATCCTGGATGTAGTAAATAATTCACGATACCTACTTTTACAATAATTACTGTATTTGGGTTTCCGCATCAGAAACACTTCCTATGTCTATATATTGCTGTATATTGGTATGTAGCCCCACCCTGTCCGTGCTGATTAGCCCAGCCTGTTTAGGTATGCAAAATTTTCCTCACAGACCATTCTGGAAGAATGGGTTTTGTTTCTACTGACTTCAGGACCATGCAGTAAACAAACATTCCAGCGCATGCTCTGTCCTCTCAGTGGTGGCAAATCATGCTCCCAACTAGGGACGAGCGTTAGGATTGGTACCTCTGTTCCCAATGCTTTGAAACATAACTCAAATTTAAACTGAAGCGCACTGTGACAAGGGGGGGTTAACTTACCCTTGTTGCCACCTCCATACGCTGCCCTCCATACAGCATTTCAGCTCTCCAGCCACTTCATCATTCACAGTTGGAAGTAGATGGAGAGCAGAAATGTAACGTGGAGGGCAGCGCAGAGATGTGGTGACAAGAGTATGTTAACCTCCCTCATCACGCTGCACATCAGTGTTTGGATATGCGGAAAGACGCTGAGCTCTTATGTACCACCACAGAAGCTGGCAGCTCACTCCTGCTCATCCTCTCCTTTTCTAATCCATAAAGCAGAAAACACAGAGAAGTAGAGAGCCAAACAGCAAATCTGTACAGAAAAATGCCACCTAAAACAATCAAGAACAAATTTTTGTGTGTAATGGCCTAGCCCTGGCCTTGGTGCTGTACAATCCTTAACCCCCCCCCTCCCCCCCATACAATGCCTTACATTGTTCCCCTGCCATATCTTGTAGTGTACCATAGTGTACTACACCTCCCCTATACCTTTTTACATTGTAACCTCCCTCCCATATCTGCTTACACTGTAACACACTGTACTACACCACCCCTGTATGTTGTTACATTTTAACCCTGCCATATCTGTATATCTTAATACAATAAACAAGGCCGGTATTCGTACAGGAAAATTTAATCATGCAATACGGGAGTCAAGATCTGACTCAAGGTTCCTAAAAATGTACTCGAGTGATGTCGTAGTTCACACCACCTTGTTGTCACAGGTTGTCACAGGAGCCCTAGTGGCTGACCGCACTTAGCCTTCTAAACGGTGCCAGCGCACAGATCGTGCGAACTCTGGTCGCAGTCAATGCGCAGGAACCGTTAAGAATTAGCCGCAGACAACTCAGAAGGGAGCCTGTGAGACACGGGTAATTACAACGTCACCTACTGGTTCAGAGTAAACTGCCACCACCGCGGTTACCATGGGACCGTGGAGCCCACTAACTGACTGACTAGTCCTGCGAATAAAACGGTTAAACACACGGTATTCTGTCTAGCCAACAACAAACAAACAGTAGCGTATCTTCAGAGACCCGGGATCAAGTCTGTGTGTGCTGATAAGCAGGGTAGCGGACAGTGAATGACTTGGAGAAAGTCGTTTATTCACGCAATATAAATAATTAATATATACAGACAATTATTAAAATCACAATTATTAAGACAGTAATAGCCAGTATAAAAAATAAAAGAAGGGAGAAAAATACTTAGTTCCTGGAAAGATGTCCTTTTTGTGGGAAAACAGAGTTCTAGGTTTCAATTTGAGTTCAGAGTTCAGACCAGGTGGATGCCAGCATATCCTCAAGCTGGCATCTGATGAGTTCAAGATGTTTCAGTGTGGAGGACACTGAGTTTGGGTCCTCTGCCATTCTTATGCCCCTGCTTCAGTAGGAGGGAGTGAGGGCGGGGAGCCATACAACCCCTTAGAAGATGAGATGAGCCCTCCCCTTGTCCTGGGGGCTAGAAATCATATCTACCCATATATGGGCTCTATCTCACAGAACCGTACAGGTCAGGGCAGATTTATTAACATTTTCAGGTCTGTCTCGATTTACCAGCGCCCTGATACCAGACATGAGGGGTGGGACCCCTGTGGTATCATCAGGGCATTTTCAAACTGCCTAACTGGCAGTCCTTACCTCAGAATGTTCTGAAACTTCCTCAGAACCAGCACCGGGGCTCATGCTACACTTCCCCCACGTTTGGCGAAGCTGCCATCTCAGGAACCCCAGAAATATGACAGATCTGGGAAGTTATGGATTATGCTATGAGACTCAGGTTTATTCAGGATGTGTTCTAGCTGCTAACAGCTGACTTCCCTTTGATCTTTACCAGTGAGCAAGGTGTCAAGACCTCCCGGAGATTTGTAGCCTGCCTGGCTGCACCTAGGCATCCTGATCACCCCTTGGTTAATTAACATCTACATGAGATCAGCTAGGTGTCACCTTATACCTGATGGATGGGCCATCCGCACAGCTTGAAGCCAGGGACTCTCTGGGCCCAGGCTCATTAGCATCAAAAGAGCCATCCAGCCTTTGGGATGGTGCTCTCTCTCTGCTAAGAAAAGGACTTCAGCTGCCCCTTCACACTCAACCCAGATTGTATCGATTTGAAGCGCAATCGATGCAGGGAATCGAGTGCGATCGCTTTTTCTTCACGGGCGGTTCCAGGACGCGCCTGCGGCCCCGCAACCGTCCGTGACAGTCCTCCCTGGGGAGAAGGCAGATAGACATTCATCAGCAAGATGTGTGTCGTTGCCGCTAACCTGCGAGATCTGATCTAGTTCCCCGTTGGCGTTCTGGGGTCGGCTGCCCGCTGCGTGTCGGCCAACCTGGCTGACGGGTCTCGGGTTGCCGGTGCGGCGGGAAAACCTATTGGAGCCTGTGGCTCGGTTCCCCTGGACCGGTCGCGGTCTGCTACCCTCAGGGTTGACCCGACATGGACCGTTCTGGACAGGGCGTTTGCGCCACTGCAGTCGGACGTGGTGTCTGCCGGGACTGCTGACAACGGGCAGTGGGTTGGTTAGGTCAACAGCCAGCCCACGCAGGGTTCCCCTGCTAAGTGGCTGTGGACCTAAGGGAACCCCGCGGGGATCCCTGGACCTTCCCAGCTCCTGACAGATGGCACATGCTCTGCAGTAGTTTGCTACATCCCTGTTCATCCGGGGCCAATAAAACTGTTTCCGAATACCGGCAAGTGTCTTGCGGACCCCTGAGTGCCCTGTCAGAGGATTACCATGTGCGGATTTCAGCACATGTCCCCTGAACGCACTCGGGACCACAAGCCATTTGGTATTCGCGTGGGATCTACCTGTAGGGGGCTGTACAGACTCACTGTACAGTCTCCCACCTTCCCAGTACACCTTGAAAGCGGCCCCGTCTGCGAAGGGCTCAGCGGCTTGCTGCCTGAGCACCTTCAGGCTTGGGTCACTTTGTAGTGAGGCTGAGAATACGGCGCTGTCAGTTTCAGCCAACTGGCTCATGTCACACGAGGCCAGCGGCTGAAAGGTCTCATCCCTGTGGTCAGAGGAGGGGGAGGAGGCCGGAACCCCCTCCACCTGTTCTGAGCTCGGGTTCTGAGCAGTGCAGCTGCGCGGTATTGCTAGCACAGGTACACTGTCAGAATGGCACAGACGGACATTACTCAAATCATTATTGCATGCAGTAATGACATTGACAGGTATAGACATTTTTTCATTACAGACAGGTTGTACAGTAAACTCAGGTACAGTTACAGCATCATCACAACAGACAGTCTGTACATCAAACTCAGGTGCCTTTGAAGCAGGCACTATTGAACCTGGTACCCTTGAACTGGGCACATTCAACCCGCCTCCCCCTGGTGCTCCCCCAAGTGTATAAAGTACCTGGTGGTGGGTGGAGAGTCCGTCTCCTTCCGTGAGCGACAAGGCGGTCGTGGCAGGTTCATAGTAGGACACAAGTTTGCCCAAATCAGTCCCCAGCAACACAGGGACTGGGAGATCCTTCATAACCCCAACAACCCTTTCGTGGATCCCTAATCCCCAATCCAGCTTCACTGTCGCGTGGGCTATGTGAAAAAGGGCGCCCTCTACTCCAGTAAGGGCAAGGGATCGGCTGGAGCTGATGCTCTCCTTTGGCACAAGGTGTGAGTGAACTAACGTGATGTCAGCTCCGGTGTCTCGGAATCCGGTGACAACTTTGCCGTTCACTCTAACAAGTTGCTGCTGGTCGGTTCGGTCGCGGATTTCCTTTCCGCGTGCAAACAGGACAAAATCTGATGATCCAGGCTGTGGTTCGCTGGCGGGTTGCCTCTGCTGTGGGTGAGGTACAGGTGATGCAGATGATCCAGGTGCTGGTGGTGTCTGTCTCCGCTCCGGACAGTCGAATTTCATGTGTCCGGGCTGGCGGCAGTAGTGACAGGTGACCTCTCCAGGCGCTGCAGGCCTGGGTGCAGCAGCTGCGCTGGGTGGCCTCTGTGGCGGACGGCTCACAGGGGCAGGAGAGTCTGCCGAGGTATTGGGCTGACCTCCTCTCCAGCTGGATGGGACAGTTCTGCGTGTATCAGCCACCCGGGTAGTTGCAAAAGTCTCAGCAAGGTCTGCAGCGACAGTGGCTGAAGCCGGCCTGCGTTCTAGCACAAACTGGCGTACATCAGCAGGGCAAATGTTCAGAAATTGTTCGAGGACTATCAAGTCCTCCAGGACGCCATAAGACCCTTTGGTGAGGCCTAGAGTCCACTGCCGTAGTGTGGTGAGCAAGCTGCTGGCCACATCTCGGTACGAATCAGAAGACTTTTTCTGTCAGGCCCTGAACTTTTTCCGATAGGCTTCTGGCGTCAGCTGGTACTTAGTAATGATAGCGTCTTTTATAGCATCATAATCATTATCCTTTTCCGCAGGCAATTCTGCGAAGGCATCAAGCGCTTTGTAGCGCAGCAAAGGTGTCAGATGTCTGGCCCACTGGTCTTGGGACAGACGATACTGACGGCATGCTTTTTCAAAAGACCGCAAAAACAAGTCAATGTCTGTGTCTTTTTCAATATTAGCAAATTTAAATTTTGCACTTACGGGTGGTGCAGCTCCTTCAGCAGGGAGGCTGGGCGGTGAACTCCGGCTGGCCTGTTGAACCTTTGCCATGTTGAGCTCATGCTGTCGTCTCTCCCGCGCCTCTGCAGATTGGCGCTCCTGTTCTCGCTCAGCGGCATCCCTCTCCACGTGGCGTTCAGCAGATTGGCGCTCCCGTTCCTCTCGTGCCTCTCGCTTTTGCTCCGCCATGTACTGCAGGTACTTGTCCAGGTCAGTCTCCATCAGCTTTTGTAATGCCTGCTGCATTACCGGGTCAGCACCCATGGACAGTCCAGTACTGGCCGGTTCCAGGCGAGTACTTTCAGAAACTCGGGGATTGGGGTCCATACTGACAGTCTCTGGCGTAACTGTTGCAACAGGGCCCGCAGGATGCTCAACCTCTGTACGCCTAGGATCTTCAGCCTCTGGTTCCCCTTGCCTTGAGTCAGATGGGGCAGCGTCTACCTCAGCAGACACATCCAGCTCCCGCGGTTGCTGGGTATCCCATTGAAACAAGTCATTTACCATGTCCTGTTTGTTCCGGCGGAGGGTGTCAATGCCCCGCAGCTGACAAAGATTTTCCAGGTCGGATACGGCCATGAGCTTGTAGTTCCCGGACATTTCCATGCCAAATAAAATAAAACTTTTGGGGAGGGGTACTGGCTACACAGTCTCTCTGTATATATAAAAAATATATTGCCTTCCAGCTACACCAACGAATTAGTTCGTTTCTCGATAGCGCTAGCGCTATCGCAGATACTTTCAGCACAACACAGGTCCCAACCGCTGCCTAACACTGTCACAATGGCCCTAGTGGCTGACCGCACTTAGCCTTCTAAACGGTGCCAGCGCACAGATCGTGCGAACTCTGGTCGCAGTCAATGCGCAGGAACCGTTAAGAATTAGCCGCAGACAACTCAGAAGGGAGCCTGTGAGACACGGGTAATTACAACGTCACCTACTGGTTCAGAGTAAACTGCCACCACCGCGGTTACCATGGGACCGTGGAGCCCACTAACTGACTGACTAGTCCTGCGAATAAAACGGTTAAACACACGGTATTCTGTCTAGCCAACAACAAACAAACAGTAGCGTATCTTCAGAGACCCGGGATCAGGTCTGTGTGTGCTGATAAGCAGGGTAGCGGACAGTGAATGACTTGGAGAAAGTCGTTTATTCACGCAATATAATTAATTAATATATACAGACAATTATTAAAATCACAATTATTAAGACAGTAATAGCCAGTATAAAAAATAAAAGAAGGGAGAAAAATACTTAGTTCCTGGAAAGATGTCCTTTTTGTGGGAAAACAGAGTTCTGGGTTTCAATTTGAGTTCAGAGTTCAGACCAGGTGGATGCCAGCATATCCTCAAGCTGGCATCTGATGAGTTCAAGATGTTTCAGTGTGGAGGACACTGAGTTTAGGTCCTCTGCCATTCTTATGCCCCTGCTTCAGTAGGAGGGAGTGAGGGCGGGGAGCCATACACCCCCTTAGAAGATGAGATGAGCCCTCCCCTTGTCCTGGGGGCTAGAAATCATATCTACCCATATATGGGCTCTATCTCACAGAACCGTACAGGTCAGGGCAGATTTATTAACATTTTCAGGTCTGTCTCGATTTACCCAGCGCCCTGATACCAGACATGAGGGGTGGGACCCCTGTGGTATCATCAGGGCATTTTCAAACTGCCTAACTGGCAGTCCTTACCTCAGAATGTTCTGAAACTTCCTCAGAACCAGCACCGGGGCTCATGCTACACTTCCCCCACGTTTGGCGAAGCTGCCATCTCAGGAACCCCAGAAATATGACAGATCTGGGAAGTTATGGATTATGCTATGAGACTCAGGTTTATTCAGGATGTGTTCTAGCTGCTAACAGCTGACTTCCCTTTGATCTTTACCAGTGAGCAAGGTGTCAAGACCTCCCGGAGATTTGTAGCCTGCCTGGCTGCACCTAGGCATCCTGATCACCCCTTGGTTAATTAACATCTACATGAGATCAGCTAGGTGTCACCTTATACCTGATGGATGGGCCATCCGCACAGCTTGAAGCCAGGGACTCTCTGGGCCCAGGCTCATTAGCATCAAAAGAGCCATCCAGCCTTTGGGATGGTGCTCTCTCTCTGCTAAGAAAAGGACTTCAGCTGCCCCTTCACACTCAACCCAGATTGTATCGATTTGAAGCGCAATCGATGCAGGGAATCGAGTGCGATCGCTTTTTCTTCACGGGCGGTTCCAGGACGCGCCTGCGGCCCCGCAACCGTCCGTGACACAGGTCTACTGAAAGACTACTACATCCTTTATTTACAATACTCATAGGTTTTAAAATATATGTTGGTGCATAGATTGCAGACCAAAGCGGGTGTCTTTGCCTATCCCCCCCACAGTTCACTGTCAGATTGTGCGAACAGTTACTGGTCTGAGCGCACACGCTGTGGGGTGTGGCTAGCCCTGAAGACTTTGATTGCACAGCACTATTATTTCTTTGATAAAATCAAGACAGTATTGTGTGGGGTGTGCAATTGGACTACCCTGCAGCGGCTTATGCAAGTGCAATAGATATGCAATAAAGCTGTCCAGAATGCTCAAATATGGCAGCTCTTTGCATCTAAAGAGTTGCTGCAGGTCTCCCTCACACAGTTACTGAAAACTAGCCAGGGGAATAGTACAAGGATTAGGGAGTGCAATACATATATACAGTGCTAACAGTGCTCGACCTGTTTCATCTTAAACAGATTTCGTCAGGAGCAAGATAAAGTGCAAAAATAATAAATAGAGAACTCCCAACCACCACCAAAGTATCTCACAGCAGTAAGATGAAATGGGGTCCAAGGCAAGGTACTAGCTTTTGCTTCCTCCTATAGTCTTATTGGTAAGTTGAGGGGGGAGAGTGGTCAGAGAAAGTGGCAGCTGGGCCGCTTGATGTCCCATAGGCCCCAGGCAGCTGCCTAGGTTGCCATGTGGATGATCCTGCTGTGCACACACACTTCATAGCTGTAACATGAGGTAGCAAAATCTGATAAGAAGCAAGATGTGGCAATACCCAGGCCATTCCCTGAGTAGTGTAAGCTATCATAGCTGCAGGTAAACACATTTACTATGTCTAGAAATTTATAGTTGGCTGCAGACTAAAATAAAAAGGTAACATCAATAGCAGTGAATTACAAAATTGATTGTGTAACAATACAAAATATAGTTTTCCTTTATGTTCTTTTGTTTGTTTGTTATGTTTTTTTTTACTGGTTGTTTTTTTTTTTTTTGGGGGGGGGGGGTTAAATATCTAGCAATGCTGTGTTTTCAAATAGGGAAGTAGATAAATGTTTTGTGAACCTGAACAGGATCTGTAGCAGACATTGCACTGAGTCTAGATGCTGAACTTCTCTCATGTAGTCATGGATTGCTGATCTGATGCCACCTGCATTACTACACACCCCCTCCGATTCTGCATGCAGGTGGGTTCTGGCCAAGCATTTCCTTCCTCCTGGCTATGCATAGTCCATGACAGAAAGGGAAGCTTGGCAGGTTGAAAACTACAATACAACAAGTACAACATTTGAAAAAGCAAGTGCTAGCCTTAGTGGTGTGCTTCTATAATATTGTACAGGTTATAAACATGAAAATAAAAATAAAAGCTCACTGTGGAGACTCTGAGTCCATATGTACCACAGTCTGTTTGAAGCAATAACAGTTAACAGATCTTCATGGTGAAAAATAAGATGCTTGATAGCGTCACCTCACCCAATGAAAAAGGGACACACACCCTTTTTCCTGACCCTCTGCTAGATAGGGTCAACAGTGATTTGGGGTCATCTAGGCCACCCTGCCTTATTCAGCAATCTCTGTCAACTCTCCAGCCTGTGAGATCTCAAATCCCCAGTCATCTCAAATAAAGTACAATCGAGCCAACATAGCGTAAAACCGTATATTAAAATGTAATTAAGTTAAAAATGTGCACTCACATGTCACAGCAAGTCAAAACGTTCCCAGAGTTTATACGGGCTCCACCTCTTGTGATGTCCACCCGGCTGGCTAGGAACCGCTCCATGTCCCCTCTGCGGTTCCTAGCCAGCTGCATGCAGAAAGAGTAATGCAAGCAAAAAAAGTGTTGAAGTGTAAAAAACATTTCTTCTTTACAGCTTATAGAAATCTTACAGAAATCCTGCAGTGTTTACTTCCTGGATATTTGTGGGAGCACAGAAAGGGTTAACCTTCAGCGTTTACATATTAGCACAGAACCCACAACACAGTCGACAGCCCTGATTTACACTTGCTGATTACTTGCTGGTAACAGCTAATGGGACAGGCTGATCTCACTAAACATAAGCAGAGTGAACTTCTTTGCAACTATATGTGTTTTCAATGGCCTCAATTCACTAAGATCATGCTGGAGATAATAAGGCAAGAGAAAACTTACCTCCACATAAGAGAGAGTTATCTTATCTCTTCATTCCTTAAGTTACCTCCTCTGTAGTTAAGTTACCTCCTCTGTAGTTATTTTACCTCCTCTGTAGTTAATTTACCTCCTCTGTAGTTATTTTCACATGCAGTTAATAAACAGCCTGTCTTTAACTCTGGAGTTATTTTAAGGATTGAAGAGTTAACTTAAAGACAGAAGAGTTAACTTTAGGTTTGCCTGAGGTAAAATGTTTCCTGAATACTACATGCCTTATCACCATAGTAACAACTCTAGAAGAGTTATTAAAGACAGGAGAAAAGCTTAGTGAATTGAGGCCAAAGTCTGCTGTGCAAGAGTTTTGGTCCACTTTAATGGTGCACAATTACTGTCATGTGTGGGAATCGGGATTCAATCCCTTGGGTGACAGGTTGGGGCCTAGTTTTGCCACCAATACTTTTAAGCATAGACTCTGAACAAGTATGCAGATCAGATGTTCCTGACAAAATTAGCTGCATGCTTGTTTCAGGTGTGGGATTCAGACACCACCGCAGCCAAAGAGATCACTAGGACTGCAAGACAACTGGTACTGGTTAAAAGGAAATTAATATGGCAACCACCATATGCCTTTCCGTGCAGGTATCCTTTAAAGGGGAACTGAAGAGAGAGGTATATGGAGGCTGTCATGTTTATTTCCTTTTAGACAATACCAGTTGCCTGGCAGCCCTGCTGATCCTCTGCCTCTAATACTATTAGCCATAGCCCCTGAACAAGCATGCAGCAGATCAGGTGTTTCAGTGGTTCAGACTTATAAGTCTGATCTGACAAGACTAGCTGCATGCTTGTTTCTGGTTTTAATCAGATACTACTGCAGAGAAATAGACCAGCAGGGCTGCCAGGCAACTGGTATTGATTAAAAGGAAATAAACATAACAGCCTCCATATACCTCTCTCTTCAGTTCCCCTTTAAGGCTTTAATGGATACTAGCTCCTTAACAGGAAACAATTTGTTCTATCTTAAATGGAATTGTATCTATAGTATGTCTTAAACTGGCCACACACTATACAATATTGATTGTACAATCTTGTCCAATCCAAACATATGTGCTATATGGGATTAAGTAAAGTATCAAGTCAAAATATATGCATTTTAGAAAAAATTTGACCTAGTTGTGCAATCAATATTTTACAGTGTATGGGCAGCTTAATCTGTAAACTCATATTGAAGTCTATAATTTGCATTTCCTATTAGTTATTGAACTATAGTGCTATACTGTACAGCTGGTGTTTTATAAATTAATGATAATAATAATAATAGTGTTTGGGACAGAGTTTGTAAAGTGAGTGGAGAGTTTAAAAATCAGAACATTTATCTAACTTGAGCTGGGATGAAGAAAAAACAAAGAAGAGGGAAGGAACATTGAGAGCAGCGTGTGTAGCCAATAGAGATGAGTGGTCAATTCCATCATAGTAAAACTCAACTAATCAACTAATTGTTGATTACATTAGGTTGGCATTTGCCCCGAAATCCCAATATAGATCAGCCAGTGATCAGCAAAGGGCTGTGACTAATGTATACCTATGGGATCATTCTCACTGCAGCATTTGCGATTTGCATACATTGCAAACTCGCTCGCTGATTGCAGCATTTTGGGACGATTGCATTGTGATTCTTGTTCTATTGAATGGGAATCGCAAATCGCGGTAAAAACACAAAATTTAGTGCCACAAATTTGTGATTGTGCAATTCGCTATTTGCACTGCAAGGGTGAATTAGCCTGAAAGGGTGGTCATATTGTTTAGACACAACAAAACACAGAACATTTATATCGCACAAAACGTTTACCTTCCTGAGTTAATTGTAAAAGCTCCCTAAGTATTCCATTGTTGCCAAAATTGCTATGGAGATTGAGGGAACCTAAGAGAACATGTCCCAAGTAAAAGCACATAGAGAACCACTATCACAAAAAACTGTAACATTTTAAATTTGTATGTATGCATATGTATAAAATGTACATTTGCCCCATAATAAAATGAGTTATAAAATTACTTTTCCCTTGCATTGCTGTCACTTACAGCAGGTAGTACCTCATTTGATTAGTCCGATTTCAATCTGCATGCAATAAGCAACAAAATGAGTGGTTTATTGATTATCTCTACATATTCACGCTGCCATTGCATGCCCATTGCATGCCATTTCTGCTTCTTCTTTTTAGGGAGGTGTTCATATTTCAAATTCTCACTAAAAAGATTTCTGTTTTATTACACTGATCATCAAGATTATTACATAATGAAACAAATTGTGTATAAGGCATTTTACAATACAAACTGCAGAAATACTGAGGAAGTGAAATGTGACCTGAACTTGTGCGAACATAAAATGACAAGATCTGGGTTGGGGTACAGAGTGTGGTAGCATACGGCATAACTGCGTTTAATTGGTATGCATCACTGCACTTTTCATAATAATATTTAAGTGAAAGTCGCTATTATAACAGTAGCCCCTGCAAACCTGCCTTTGCAGGGGGGACTGGGGGTATGGGGGCCTCCTTCTGTTGGGGGGTGACTAGTGTGGCAGCGGAGGCATCATTCATTACCTGTTTTTAGTGGAGCTACATGCCCTCCTCTCTTCAGTCACGCCATACAGTCCATCTCTTTGCAGCTTTTGTCCCTGCATGACATGTGACGCGCATTATGCACTGCAAGGAGTTAGATGTATTGCACCAGAGTAGCTCTTATAACAGTTAATGTATGCCGCTTCCATTGCCCACTCTGCTATATCAGGGCAGTAGTGCAGGGGGCTCCAGCAAAAAGTTAGGTCTAGGGGGGTGCAGGTCAGCCAGCTCAAGTGTTCTGGGGGCCCACTGGGTTCTATGCACACCCCTGCTGCTGTGCTAATCCTCTACTTTTCCAAGCTTCTGAATCTCTGACAAATAACAAGCATGCAGATCAAGGTATTGCTCTAATCTGACTCCACTGGCCACATGTTTTTTTCTTATTATTTAAGCCGACAGATCAATATTGCAGCCAGACAATTGGCTTTTTGGAAAAGGTGATACAAATGTGCCTGTTCACACTATGCTTGTTGCTTGTTAACACATGGTGTGCCATAACTGCAATCATAGATACATGAGAAAGAACGTGTTCAGCTTGTACTGGAAACAGCGCTGTGTAATTTGTTTGCGCTTTTTAAAGTTTATTGATAATAATAATAATATGGACAGGACTGTTTAGTTCACAGTTTTTTAAACGGCAGTTTTTTAGAGATATCAGGTGGAAACCGTCACAGTTCAGGGATACAAGTGATTATTATTCTGGCTCTCAATAAAAGGCATGCTCACAATGGCTTCCTTGGACAATTCCTACTAAATAATGTTTTTTTTTTTAAATTGCACTTTAGGGCTGGTTCACACGGACGCTTGGCAGCGTTTACCGCCAAGCGTTCTGGACTCGTTGACTAAACGCTCCCATTCAAGTGAATAGGAGCGATTAGCATCCCGTGGTTACTGGCGATTGACGTCGATTGTGCAAACGCGGCGTTCCGATCCCGATTTAACGCAATGTTTCTTCCGGCCCTAGAAGCAGCATGCGGCGTCCAGGGCCGGCTAGCCGCCGCGGCTTCATGTCACGAGAAACGCTGATCGCTACACAAAGCCGACAATCGCCATACCGCCTCCCCCGAACTAGACGTCACATGACGCTGCGGCTTCCCAGCCACCTGAACACCCCCTGTCGGCCGTCTGAACCAGCCCTTAAACATAGTTATTGCCATGATGATTTTGCTTATAGCTGCCTTCTTTTGTTCATCTTAAAAAAGAAAAAAAAAATAATGATTTACCATGGCTGTCAGAGTATTTTTTTCATGCTGGGAAATACTATTAATGTAAACATTATAGGTGGATGCTGGTGGAAAGCATTAGGCAGAACTGAGATGTTTTGCGCTTCTCAAAATTTTATGTAAATGTGTCAGAAGGGAAAATATATGTAAAAACCAGATGTTTCTTTTTCTCATGGAGCATAAAGAACTCAGCAGTAAATTAATAAGATAAAATCAGAATTATTGCAACATGCCAAGCCCAGTGCAGAACAATTTCATAACAAAGCTGATGATTGCACAATGCTGAGAAACAGATTTTGTTTGAGAGAAGGAAAAGTAAACCGTAGTTTAACAGTGATTTACACTTTCTCTACCTAACGGCCAGCATTGCGTTACTGAGGCGAGTGCCGCATCCCTGTACAGCAGCGAAGGGTTCTGATAGCGAGGATGCATCGGGGTTTAGAGCGCGCTGTACAGAACTGAGGTAGAAGTGTACAGCAGAGAAGCAGGAACGAAAATGAGGCCGTACAAGGGAAAACCACGGCTCTTATATAGGAGAGTTATTTTTATCCCCGGCTTGCTCACTACTTGTAAGATTTCCTCTCTCAGACATTCAGGAAGGCCTCATTGGCCCCAATTCCTGTGAACAAGCGAAATCTTGGCTGGGACTGAGACATTAGATGAATAAAAGAAAACACACAGCAGAAAAGTGCAAATTTACATGCTTGACGGCTGTACAGAGAGGAAACGTTGAAAAACACTGTTCAACCAAATCCCACATCTGGCGGGGGGACATAGCCATGGACACGGAGCTCAGCTTCAGATCTGCTACACAATGTTAAGCTCGACCACTCAAAGCATTGTTTGCATTCCACTGGCTCTGAAAATACAACGGTTCAGTACCTAATGTGAATCACTATTTTAACGTTTTTATAGGATTAGGAGTAAAACTTCCCTTCATTATATCCACGAATGTCCATGAATCTGCTGCTCTGAATGGCTTTTCTCCAGAATTTTCTCGTCTTACTTATTTTACACCTCAGCTATAAGGAGAGCTTATTCATAAGTTAAAACAGATAGAGTAAACCAATTAAGGCCATTATTCAATTTATTTTTCTCCAAAATTTTCTCACAGGAGATATTTTCACACTTTATCAATATAGTACCTTGTGAAGTCCCCTGCAAGCAAGGAAATGCTCAAAAGAATATTTCTTTACTTTTTGGTGTATTTTCAGTTGTTAGGTGCCAAAAAATGTTATTTTGTAGATAGGATGAAAAAAATTCAAGGCGGGAGAAAAGTTAAAAAAAGTTAACTGAATAGGGCCAAGGAATATTAAATCATGATATAAACAAAATAAAGGGCCTAATGTACAAAAGGCAGGTAAATGTTACTGGTACTAACGCCGGGGAGCACAGCCTGCTACACTATTAGTGCCGTGTGCATTACCTGGTAGCGTGGTTAATATTCTAACGCTGTCTGTTCATGGGAAATTTACCAGCCTTTCGTGTGTCAGGCCCAAAAAGAGATATATCATGAGTTACGTTAGATAATGGGATATATGCGTGTAATGTCGGTAAAATTGTAGAGTGCTGGCCGCATACAGCAATTTAACCAGTACTTACGCCAATTATATATGTGCTTTACCCTTTAACTTACCTGTGTTACCTTGGTAATGTGTGCATTCTCTAGGCTATTTATGCAACACACACAATGTAACTGGCGTAAGTCTGCGTAAAATTGCTCTGCCTTGCCTGTGCTTAGCAATTTTACCCACATTAAGAGAATACACCCCAGAGATAACGCATGAGTTAAGTTAAATTAGAAGACGTAAATCATGTGTTCATGCAGAGAAGAGATACATCATTAATTAATAAGAAAGGTGAGATAATATACAAAAATACGTTGTATGAATCAATCCCAAAGAGAGATGACATGTATACAAAGCAAAAATAGAAGAAATATGTGGAAGCGATGACACACTGATGTGTACACATTACACTTCTAAGCAAACACACTGTCTAGGTCATTACTTGATGATGATCTCCTCTTTCCACTGCATAGTTTTTTTGTACTAATATTGTTGCTCTTCTCACATATAACAGGATGAGGTTTTTCCTCACTCGTTTCTCATCTTATTTTGCTTTTTTAATACCTTCCATGCCCCGATGAAGTTGGTTGATGACCACAAAATGCATCAGATGTATTATTTTGGTATTAATCCCTAAATTTTCTTTCTGGCTTGGATTTCAATTTTTTTTACTGTTCATAAGTGTATTGTACTAATTGTGGTAGATCCTACGTTTCAACTCGCTCTCATTATAAACGAGCAGTTTTCTAAGCATGCTTATAACCAGTGCTGGATTTAACACCCAGAGAAAGGCAATTAGGATTCACCAAATTCAAGTTAAAGAACTCCAGGTCACTCCCAGCAGGTTTGCAACAGTGACAACAGTATGTGGCAGGGCTGGTGTCCTGATTGGAGGCGAAAAGCAACCACCTCCACTTGGCAAGCCTCTAGCCTTGTTACCTAATGCAATGTCTTCATTTGGGACATTAGAGGTGGACTATAGAATACACATGGGGCTTGATATTTCTCCTATAGGTATATTTAGTATTATCCTAACTCAATATTATTACCTGTTTTGTGAATTATTGCTATGAAGTGGTACATTCTACTAGAATCTGATTTTCAAATGGTTCCAGATAAATACTGATGTTTTTATACCATGCATATGACTTGCTTAGATTTCTATTCTATTGGATTTACGCATCACTCACTACTACCTTTGTTTATTGTTTCTGATGGTTGAAGCATTTGAAAGGATACATAAACACCATACAAATTACCAGAGGTCAGGTTATTTATTAGAAACGATCTATAGCCAATAGCCAAATCGTCAAGCTTCACAGATCGAGCATTACCAGATCACATTATTATTATAAACAGAAGCGTCTGTCTTTCCTGCTATGACTAAAAAAAACCTTGAAGCCATATTTCTTCTTCCCATCCCTATGCCACAGAACAAGAAGTAGCAGCTGGGATGAGATAAGTATTTCTGTTGTTTGTTATCATCAGATCCTTCCGACACCCGACAAGAGTGTATTGTCTGTAATTACATAACCTCTACCTGACTTATGTAACAGAAAATAAACACTAAAGCACAGTTACGCTATAGAGCTTTTCATTCACTCAGCAATCATGGCTAATATCCTCACTTTGATACTACATACACTTTTTAGATTTCCTTCAGCTAAAACAATACTTCACAACTGTCTTAGCTGAAAATTGTTATGTACTGTATGTAGAAGTGTCTCGAAACGTCATGGCACTACCCTTCATTGATTGAGCAACTAGGAGCATTCTAGCCTGACTGGTACTGTTATTCAGTTGTACTCCCTGCTAAGGGGCGGCACTTGCTCCTGGTCCCCCTGCTTTCTCCAAAGAACAAAACACACTGCTTGTTACTGAACCTGTCTCTAACACATGTTTTGGGCAAGATTTCTAGTGTGTACGCAGGAAATGTTATCAGTAGGACTAAAGATATGTACACATGCTAGTTTAAACTCTGCCAAGGTAGGCAATAACGATTTCCTCTGTAGAGCATCTAGAGTGTGTGCAATGACGCTCAATCCCTCTCAGCGCATCAGCAAGCGATCTGCCTTGGGGATTGAGACAGCCGAGTGCAGCTAAAGGCATTGTTCACCCCACTCATTCTGCCCACTCTGTGACCTTCCTTGTGCGCCCCGCTGTCAGTCCTCCAACCCTCCACATAGCAATGGACCCCACTGCTAGCCTAGAGACACGTCTGTACAGCCTCAGATCCCTCACTGTCACCTCTTACAGGGTCCCAATCCCTCTTGGGCAACAGTGCATCCTCTATGGATCTCTCATCATGTCACATGTCATTGTGGTTTACCAATTTATCAAAACACAAGATAATCATCAATACAAAAAACATGTATGATGGTGTGCAATTTAAATGCATATTGGAAAACTTAGAATTCATAACTGAATATGCCCATGTTTATGCATTTTGAAACCCCGGCAGTAAGAAGTCTTGACAGATGAAAGAGAAGAGGTGAGCCTTGTCACTGCCCACAGCTTTTCTGACAAATGAGACCCTGTCAAGCATTGAGAAATGCTTAACATTCTGTTATCCCAAGTATAATGTCATTCTTCTATTCTAACATAAATGTGTATTGGGATTGAAGAATGTGAACTGCATTTATTTTTATACTCTGACATCATTTTAGGCGTCTGGCTTTTGACATTAATACATTTTCATTAACAATCATCCCATACACTAATTTCTTATGACAACAACTTACGTTTTGGTTATTGTTACATTAGTTCTAAAGATGGCCATACATCTCTCGACTTGGTGGCCGATCGGCCATGCGATTCCATACTTATTATTGAATTGGATTAAAATCGGTGCTGCTAAGAGCATGCCTAAACAACGATTCCGTCACATGTATCAATCGGACATGCTGGAAAATCTCGGGCCGATGTACTTAATTGGGTGTGCAATAATCACAGACTACAAACACGGCTGAAACCCCCGGCCACATCCCCCTAAATCTTAGATGGACCCCTCAGGTGCCCGTACTTTAGTACTTTACCGGTGTCACGCCGTCCCCTGGGTGTCTGCCGCTGTGTCTGCACTCTTCTTCCTCATTGGCACCCCACGTGGTCACCGGCGTATTGCACACATGGCGAGTTGTGACCAATGTGTAATACACCTGCAACCATGTGGGGCAATGAGGAAGAAGAGTGCGGACACCGCGGCTTATACTCGGGGGGCAGTGAACAGGTAAAGTATTATGCACGGGCACTGGGAAGTCCATCTAACATGGGGCAACGTCATGGGGCAGATTCCCAAAAGATTTAATACTGAAATCAATCGGGAGTTGGCCTGCGGGTTATGACAGCTAACAGATCTCTCTCCGTTTAGATTCTACCAGAGCAAGATCTGTTTCTTGTTCGATTGCCCATCAAATCGCGTAATGTGTGGCCACCTTAAAGGTTTGTGTATACAACACCTCTTATAAACCTGTATATACTACTGGCTAGGAAAAAATATACCCATTGTCCAAAGCAACAAACTAGCTTGTTCTTGTAATGTGCATCCATATCTGATTGGTTGCCAGGGGCCAAACATGTAAAAGTGTTTATTTAAACAGGGTTTTATCTGTGTAGCCCAGAATATCCAATACTATGAAAAGCATTCCTTCGTGACAGGTTTCTCTTCTTGTGCATTTCGTGAGTAATATGCACAATACTCAGTCACCTTACACCTACTGCAAGTGGAAGCTGCAGATCTCAGTGTGTTCCTTCCTATGCTGGTCATCAATAAAGGTCACTGTAGGGCAGGGAAAGACAAATTTAACTCAACACTTCATGCTTTAGTGTTTATTTCCTGCAGTTATGCAGTTCTGACGTAATAGGCAGTGCTATACAGAGTGCATAGACCAATTATTCACACCTGTCCCGTTCCCCAAAGGAGCTCACAGTCTAATGCCCTTGCCAAAGTCTCACACACACTAGTGTGCATTTGGTCAGATGCCAGTGACAGTGTACCCTGCTGCCAGCATAAGATATATAAGGTATGCTAGAGGATAAAACACTTTCCACATAGCTTTATTATTAGAATCCAATCTCTGCTATGTGACCTCAGCAGAAGTCTGTGTTTTGGTCTATTAAGGTCATCAAGCCTCCTCAACGCTCAAAATTCCCTTACACTATTTCTTTTGATAGCTCTATTTTTTCATTTAGCAATGGTAACAAGGTAATCATGTTAACAAAATCACAGAACATTTAACAGTCACATGATTTAAAGCGGAATATAACCCTGCATTTCAACTTTGCTCTAAAACATTATTTACAGCATATTATATGCAACCAGCATTTTTTTTTACTAGACCAGCATTGGAAGGGTTACACACAGAGCTTTAAAGTTCCGTGGATAGAAATGCAGACGCATCTGAAGTTTAGATAGATACATTTAAGTAAACACAATGTAACAAGTGTGAAATGTGACACACACTCTCTGACTGTGCAGGAGCTGGAGGACAGCCAGAGAGTGTGTAACATTCACCACTTGTTACATTGTGTTTACTTAAATGTATCTATCTAAACTTCGGATGCTTCTGCATTTCTATCCATGGAACTTTTAAAGCTCTGTGTGTAACCCTTCCAATGCTGGTCTAGTAAAAAAAAAATGCTAGTTGCGTATAATATGCTGTAAATAATGTTTTAGAGCAAAGTTGAAATGCAGGGTTATATTCCGCTTTAAGCATTATAGGAGCTCAATCTAGAATCTGTTCCTCTGACTTGTTCAGGATTTGATGAAAACCATTTCTAATATTAACAGGTTATTGGATGTCAGCCTGGCAACTCTAATAGCTGTTCTGTCCCACTTTAACTTAAAGAGACACTGAAGCGAAAAATAAATTATGATATAATGATTTGTATGTGTAGTACAGCTAAGAAAAAAAACATTAGGAGCAGAGACATAAGTCTAATATTGTTTTCAGTACAGGAAGAGTTAAGAAACTCCAGTTGTTATCTATGCAAAAGAGCCACTGAGCTCCACGACTCTCAAAGTCACAGAGAGCTCTGTAGACATAACAGCAAAACTTTTGTTGTTATGTCTTTGGATTCTCTCCATGACTAATACCAGAAACACGCAACAGAGAGCTCTGTCTTCTGAAGCTTGTTATCTCAACTGTCAGTCATTGTATTTTCTTTTTCTGCAGAGAAGGGGTTCAAAAGTTCACTAGCCTGCTCTGTAAAATCATTTAGATGGCTGAGTGTATTGTGTAAACTGCAAATATTAGAGAATGATGCAATGTTGTAAAAAAACCCCGATATAACTGAAAATAAAATTATGAGAATATTTTCTTTGCTACTAATGTAGCATACTGCACAACCAATTCAGTAAATCATATTTTTTTTCCGCTTCAGTGTCTCTTTAACAGGATGTTTTTCTGATGAGGGAGGGATCTCAGAAGAAACCTTTGTAATCAGGGCTGTTTTTATCAATAGGCAAAGCATGCAGATGCCTAGGGTGACACTTTAAGGCAAGGGGCATCACAGAGCTTAGCACACTGTACTTTATGGAATTCCTGTACACAACTGCTAATTCCATTAAGACTGTCAGGGATGCTTGGTAATAGGTTTATTATGAGAAACAACATCCTTTCTCTATATAGATTATCAGTTGCTGATGCCTGCAAAACTAATGAATGTAGGTTACACTCTTCATATTTACAAGACTGTTGTGGTCCTGGGGCAACCAAGTGGCCAGAAATAGCCCTATTTGTAAACATGCACTGTTTCTGGTGGTGGTTTGAATCAAGCTCACTAGTGCTGAAAAGCTGCTGTGCTGACTACTAAGCCACTGTGCTTCTACACTCATGTTATTATTGCTGAATCCTAAAAGCAAGAAAAACACACAGTTGCTTTGAATTCCTTTTTAGAACTGTTGCTAAGTTTTTACCGTCAGTTTTTCTACAATATATTGCGTTTAATACGGAAGCAAATAAATTTCTTTTCCAGTGGCCGCCTGGTCACCCCATAAAACAGAACACCTTGTTCTAGATGCAGCTTGTGGTAGAAAATAGCCCTTTTGTGTTTAATTTTCTATATTTAGCTCCTGTGATTTCCAGCATGGGGGGATTTGCCATGTGTGGAGCACAGCAGAGTCTGTGTAGTAAATGTATGCAGGGGAGGGTGAGCTGACCATGCTTTTCCTCTCACACCTTCACACCACTTGCGTTTGGCCAGAAGGGTGAGGGCTAAGCTGTGTCCTCAGCAGAATGGAAACTGAAAGGATGCCTCATCACTGCTATGACAAGTCATCTGCACTGAGAGGCAAATACACATAGCATTTGTACACAAGGGATAATAATCTCCCATGCTGAGCCGGGACAAGGTCCTCTAGCACAGTGTTTCTCAACATTTTATTGGTAGGTACCCCTTTTAAAACCCTGTACTCGCCAAGTACCCCCTAGCACAGTAAATATTATCACAAGTGCCCCTTGACAAATATATATTTGATTGTAGAATATGATAATTGGTTCTAAACCATTTCCAAGCATTATCTAAAACACTAATTTGGTGTTGTTTAAATAAGATTTATCATTTTATAAATCTCTAAATTTGTTATTCTTGGTTAAATAGATAAAGCTTGAGTAACCCCTGGCACCATCAGAAGTACCCCCAGGGGTACGCATACCACAAATTGAGAACCTAGGCTCTAGCACTAAAGGCTGAGGCACCAAAGTGTGCTTCTCCATCCCTCCCACTGCAGCCATCACACACTGATTGCTATTAGAGAGGCGCCCCAGGGCCCCCAACCAACTCCAACACCTCAATCTCTAGTTATCTGGCTTGCAGTCAGTGCCATGTATCCCCTTTTCTTATTTCTTTCTGCTTCAAAGACAATAGGGGAATGATAGCCGAGAGAGTTGTGTGCCCCCTCCTACACTGCGCCCTGAGGCTGGAGCCTCTTTCGCCCCTGCCTCGACCCAGCCCTGCTCTCATGCACTTATAGCAGGGGTATATCCTTCATCGAATTAGAGATACAATCCCTGGCAGCCATCTTGGAAGTATTAGTGTAGGAAAATGGTTACATTCTAATGCCTTAAAATAAACCAATCAGCTTCAGAGCACTGGACTTATGAAAGTGATAAGCAAGAGGGGCACCATGTTTATATTGTGGCTGCTTACTATGGTTTAAAGCAGGATTGTCACCATAAAAATCAAATTTCAACAGAAACTGGCCTGAATGTATTAAGTGATAAAGATGCTAATCCTACATTAAAAACTTTCATAACTTTTTTTGCTGTTATGATTTGGAGTTATCACATACTTAAGGAAACATTGGCCCTTTAGTCATCAGTGCCAAACAGTTACATGCTGGGGGTTCTTTTTATCTATAATATATTCCTCCTTCCCTTTATTTCCCTGCCAGCTGCTTATCTGAAACACGATCCCCTGCTCACTTGTGTTTACAAGCAAGGCTGAGGTGACTTAGCAATTGGAGGAGAAAAGAAAAAAAGTAAAGGGCAGAAATGACATCAGGATTTAACCTAAACTGTGGGAAAAAAAAACATGGCCCCCACCAGGAACAGAATTCTCTTCATTTACTGTAAAACATTCACTGAAATCAAAACATGGACAGTACAATACATGTGTTATGTAAGTAGATCAAGTATTTATCTACTTATATATGTGTTTTTTTCCCTGGCATAGTATGGCTAATCCTACTGCTTTAAAAGGAGCAAACTCGAAATCGCACATGTGCACTATGGATGCGCTCGTCTGCGGAACTACTCAGGGATGTCAGTAGTTCCGAAGGCTGCCGAAGGAGTACCAAAGACCTAGCAGGTCATGCAACTTCAACCAATATGGACCAAGGACTGGGAAGGCTCTGCGGTATCCAGAGCCTTTCATCTGCTAAGGTAAGTATCAAACCTGAAGCAATTCTTCATGGAGCCTATTGATAAAGTGGCCTTTATCCTTTTTGGATATTTATTAAAGAGAGAATGTACAGTGGTTGTTGGTGAGCTATGCTGGTAAAGACTATGGAAGCAATGGTAGGAGGCACCTAAAAACAGATAAATACAATCAGGTAGCGTTACTAATGTATAAAAGGAGAAAAGGTAAGTTTAGTCCTACTCACTGATAATTAAATTAAAAAAAAAGCTTTATTCAGCATTTTTGAAATTATCAGTGAGTCTTCGCTTTAACCACTTCCCAACTAAGGGGTTTTACCCCTTGACCACCAGAGCAATTTTCACCTTTCAGCGCTCCTTCCATTCATTCGTCTATAACTTTATAATTACTTATCACAGTGAAATGAACTATATCTTGTTTTTTTTCGCCACCAATTAGGTTTTCTTTAGGTGGGACATTATGCCAAGAATTATTTTATTCTAAATGTGTTTTAATGGGAAATTAGGAAAACGTGGGAAAAAATGTATTATTTTTCAGTTTTCGGCCTTTATAGTTTTTAAATAATGCATGCTACTGTAATTAAAACCCATGAAATGTATTTGCCAATTTGTCCCGGTTATAAAACCGTTTAAATTATGTCCCTATCACAATGTTTGGCACCAATATTTTAATTGGAAATAAAGGTGCATTTTTTTCTCTTGACATAAATATTTAAAAAGTTCAGTCCCTAAGGTAACTATTTATGTATTTTTTTTAATTGTAATTTTTTTTTTTTTAATTACAAAAAAAATAATTGGGGAGTGTGGGAGGTAAGGAGTAAATTTTTTGTGTAAAACTGATTTATTTGTATGTAAAAAATGCTTTAGGGTGTAGTTTTACTATTTGGCCACAAGATGGCAACAGTAACTTTTTGTTTAATGCGACCTGCAAGCGTCCTTCCGGACGCTTGCAGGAAGTACTAGGAGGCTGAGAAAGTTTTTATTTCACAATGATCGCGCTGCTTATCGGAGAAAGCAGCGGATCATTGTGGGGCTTAGATCAACGAACGGGAATGGATTTACCCGTTCATTGATCTCCGGGCGAGCGACGGGCGCCGTGTTTACCCGTGGGAGTGCGCGCTAGAGCGAGCGGGAGCGCGGGCAGCGCCGGGAGCGCGGAAAGTATGGATTTCTCCGTCCCTGGGGGTTAAAGGATGGAAAAAGGGACGGAGAAATTCGTACGCGTGGGGGTGAAGTGGTTAAGGTAGGACAAAGTGTACCTTTTTATACAATAGTCACGTTACCTGATCATATTTATCTATTTTGCCTCCTACCATGGCTTCCATAGTTCTTGTTATCCCTCGGTTTTAACCACTTCAGCCCTCAGTCGTTTTTCACCTTATGCATCCAAGCAATTTTCACCTCCCATTCATTTGCCAATAACTTTGTCACTGCTTATCACAATGAACTGATCTATATCTTGTTTTTTCCAACACCAATTAGGCTTTCTTTGGGTGGTACATTTTGCAAACAGCTACTTTACTGTAAATGCATTTTAACAGGACGAATAAGAAAAAAACTGAAAAAATTCATTATTTCTCAGTTTTCGGCCATTATAGTTTTAAAATAATACATGCCTCCATAATTAAAACCCACGTATTGTATTTGCCTAATAGTCCCAGGTATTACACCGTTTAAATTATGTCCCTATCACAGCGGTGGCGAACCTATGGCACGCGTGCCATACCCGGCACGCGTAGCCTAATTTGCTGGCACGCCACCGCTGCTTATGAACTGGCCGCAGCGTCTACTGGCCGCAGCGTCTACTAGACGCCGCCGCGCCAGTTCATAGCCCGCAGCCCCGCAGTCTCCCAGGGGCAGACCAGGGCTACGGCAAGATGGCTGCCGAAGCCCTGTACTGGAGACTATTTGTGTCTCCAGTACAGGGCTTCGGGCGCCATCTTCCCGTAGCCCTGCACTCTGCCTGTCAGCGGCAGCGCGGGAGACTGTCACTGCAGAAGATCCGGGGAAGATGCGTGCCAGAGCCCAGCGGAGAGAGAAGACTTCTGTCAGGTGAGTACATACATTACTTTTTTTGCAGGTGAAATGCGGCCCACTGTGTTTTCTGCTAAAATGTTTTGTCACATGTGTGTATATGTCCTGTGAAATGCTGCCCACTGTGTTTGTTTTGCAGGTGAAATGTGGCCTACTGCGTTTGTTTTCTGGTGAAATGCTGCCCGCTGCGTTTGTTTTCTGGTGAAATGTGGCCCACTGCGTTTGTTTTCTGGTGAAATGTGGCCCACTGCGTTTGTTTTCTGGTGAAACGTGGCCTGCTGCGTTTGTTTTCTGGTGAAATGTGGCCCGCTGCGTTTGTTTTCTGGTGAAATGCTGCCAGCTGCATTTGTTTTCTGGTGAAATGCTGCCAGCTGCATTTGTTTTCTGGTGAAATGCTGCCCGCTGCGTTTGTTTTCTGGTGAAATGTGGCCCGCTGCGTTTGTTTTCTGGTGAAATGTGGCCCGCTGCGTTTGTTTTCTGGTGAAATGCTGCCCACTGCGTTTGTTTTCTGGTGAAATGCTGCCCACTGCGTTTGTTTTCTGGTGAAATGTGGCCCGCTGCGTTTGTTTTCTGGTGAAATGTGGCCCGCTGCATTTGTTTTCTGCTGAAATGTGGCCCGCTGCGTTTGTTTTCTGCTGAAATGTGGCCCGCTGCGTTTGTTTTCTGGTGAAATGTGGCCTGCTGCGTTTGTTTTCTGGTGAAATGTGGCCTGCTGCGTTTGTTTTCTGGTGAAATGTGGCCCGCTGCGTTTGTTTTCTGGTGAAATGTGGCCCGCTGCGTTTGTTTTCTGGTGAAATGTGGCCCGCTGCGTTTGTTTTCTGGTGAAATGCTGCCAGCTGCGTTTGTTTTCTGGTGAAATGTGGCCTGCTGCGTTTGTTTTCTGGTGAAATGTGGCCCACATTGCATGATTTTCTGCTGAAATGTTGCACACATTGCATTTATTTTCTGGTGTCTTGGGTAACTGTTGCTGCATTATTAAGGGCTCAATCTCACTACAGAACGTATGCACGAATGCGATTTTATGCATGTGCTGCCAACGCACATTGATCGCACTGAATGCACATTGTGGTGCGCTAAACGTGGACGTCGGCAGCTGTACCAATCGGGGAAACGTATGCGTTGTGCGTTAAAATGTTCCCAGATGCGTTACAACGTAACGCATGGGAACGCACACCTGTAGTGTGAATGGTAACATGGAAGTCTATTGACTTTCATGTTACCATATGAATCTTACATTATGTGCGTTGCGTCAAAACTGACAGTGCAGCACATTGTGTGAATGAGCCCTTAATGGTCATAGTTGGCTATATTTGCTGCTTTGGGGTTACGGCGGGTGTAAATAGCATCATAGTTTCTGCACACCCATGATGCGAATCCTCGTTTCACCACATCATGGCGGAAACACTACTTTCTTATGCCTCGCTGTTACATCATTACGTTAGCTCTGCCCATACAATATCATGGCCACGCCCATTTTTCGGTGCGGCGCGCACCCCCCCCCCCCCCCCCCCCCCATTGGCATTCGGAGATAAATAAGTCTATGTTAGGTCGCAATTTGGGCACTCGGCCTCTGAAAGGTTAGCCATCACTGCCCTATCACAATGTATGGCGACAATATTTTATTTGGAAATAAAAGTGCATTTTTTTTCCATTTTGCATCCATCACTATTTACAAGCCTATCATAAAAAAATTATTTCATCTTTACATGGATATTTAAAAAGTTTAGACCCTTAGATAAATATTTACATTTTTTTAATTGTAATATTTTTCGTTTTTTTTTTCTTATTAAACATTTTGTTTGGGTATTTTTGGGAGGGTGGGATGTAAATAGTAATTTTTTAAAGAACAACTGTTAGCCATACAATGCATTGATAAAAAAAACACATAAGCAAGTAGATAATTACTTGCTCTACTTACTTAACAGATGTATTGCGCTGTCCACTGTTTAATTCAGATTTTAAAACGTTTGTAAAATCCAGTGACTTCTGGTTCTGGTGGGGGCCATCTTGGATCCCATATGCTTAAAGAGACTCTGTAACAAAATTTTGAGCCTTATTTCTTCTATCCTATAAGTTCCTATACCTGTTCGAATGTGCTCTGGCATACTGCAGCCTTTTCTAGTTGCACTGTCTCTGTAATAAATCTTATCTTCTTTCCTCTGTCCGTTCTGTCGGGCTCAGGCTGGAATGTATGGAATGTGCAGCACTGCTTGTGATAGGCAGAAGCTTTACACACCCTCTCCAAGCTCTCCTCTCAGCTTATCACACTCTGGTTAGCAGCCATGTCTTTTGTTTGTAAACACTGCTTAAAACTGGCAATTACAAGCCAGGATTACAGCAGGGAGTGGCAGAAACAGCACAGAGGGGCCCAGGAGAACATAATGAATAGAATGGTATGCTTTTTATTGTAAGAATTTTACAGTACAGATTCTCTTTAAGTATTCCCCCTGGCATCCCCTCTCCTTCCAGCACTATTACAGAGCAGAGCAGGGAGTGATAAAGGCAGCGCAGACCGACTCACCTACTAATAGTTCCAAGCACTGAAGTTCCCGTGCATAATCTCTGCACTACCACCGGAGGCAGTACAGAGAGTATAGACGGGAACTCCAGCGTGTGGAACCAAAAGGAGGTGAGTCCGTGTGTGCTGGCTTTATCCCTCCCCGCTCTGCTCTGTAATAGTGCGGGGAGGAGAAGGGATGCCGAGGGGGCATGCAGGGGGAGAAAGATGTGGCTGGAGCGCGTACATGACACACTGCAGGAGGGGGGCCGAGGACAGTGTCAGGGGACAGCTTCTGGCCCCCCTTCTTGCTCCCTAGTAGCTGGCAGTGACGAGAGTGACAGAGACTTCAGCCAATCAAGGCTGAATTTGCATGTGACGTCACTTCTCTTTTGCGGCTGCTACTCTGCGTACCACATTAGAGCCAGGGGGCATGAGGAATAAAAATCAATCAGCAAAAAGGTGAGATTGATTTTAGACTTTTATATTGCCTCTTTAGCATCCATTTTACTTGTAGAACAGCTACTTATAGAGAATTGATTTTAGATTGTATCAAAAGAAGCCGTCGCTTTTTCTGACGGTGGAAAGGGATCAATGATCGGGCATCATGTCCCGATTCATTGATCTCTGGAATAACGAACCGCAGCCCGGGAGTGCACTTGCATGCGTGCGATCAGGCGCAGGAGCGCGCATGCAGCCTTTTGGACGTAGCCTCTACGTCCAAAAGGCTTAAATGGTTAAAGGATATCCGAGGTAAAAATAAACCACTGAGAAAAACAATTTTATCTATCCTCAGTCTCCTAAAAATGACTTTTTTTAAGATATCCCACTATTTTATTTTATATTTTAATCTCATTTTTTAGTTTTTAATGGTTCATTGTCTCTGCTCAATAACACCTTCATTGTAAGTATGCCAGAGCTCAAATCTATGAATTATTGACTCTTCTTACCTCTTTCCTGCTCTCAGAAGCAATTTACTGACAGAAAAGTGTTTTATGGTTGTAATCACTTATCAGTGAGGGTTATGCTATTGAAAGAACCAGACCGACCCGGTCCCGACCTGGGCAGAAACTGTCACTTGCATACCTGATGTTTAACTTTTTGAGGCAGAGAAAGAAAAAAAGGAACACAGCCTAGTTATTTGTGTGCTTGGCACTGCACATACACGTCTATCTCATCATGTCACATGCCACCTCGGTTGTCCTTTAAGTCATAAAGGCTGAGTGGGGGCTGTACATCCCCACATAGGGTTGCCAGGTGTCCGGTTTTACACCGGACAGTCCGGTTTTTGTGCGCTGTGTCCGGTGCAAAAAGGCATGCTAAACCGGACAATTAAGTTGTCCGGTTTAGAGCCCCCCCCACAGCGCAGGAGGAGAACAGCGCAGCAGAGAGAGAGCTGGGAGCAGCGGTGGAGAAGGGGGGCAATCTCCCCCCCCCTTCCCTCACCTTAGGGTGCTCTCTCTCCCCCGCTGTCTCCTCCAGGATGATGTGCAGGCTGGCGAGTGGCTGCAGGCGGAACTTACCTCTGTGTCGCTCCAGCGCCGGAAGTTCGGGTCCCGCAGCCGCTGAGATTCGACTCAAAAAAGATCCGGATCAAAGATCCGAATCATTCATGAGCCGGACAACACTAATCAGTCTGAATAGTGTTGTCCGGCTCATGAATGATTCGAATCTTTGATCCGGATCGTTTTTGAGTCGAATCTCAGCGGCTGCGGGACCCGAACTTCCGGCGCCTGCGACACAGAGGTAAGTTCCGCCCGCAGCCACCCGCCAGCCTGCACATCATATTGGAGGAGACAGCGGGGGAGAGAGAGCACCCTAAGGTGAGGGAAGGGGGGGGAGATTGCCCCCCTTCTCCACCGCTGCTCCCAGCTCTCTCTCTGCTGCACTGTTCTCCTCCTGCGGGGGGGCGGGGGGCACCTGGCTACCTAACCTATTCTGGGCACATATAGCCCCTGGCTACCTATTCCGGGCACATATACCCCATGGCTACCTATTCTGGGCACATATAGCCCCTGGCTACCTATTCTGGGCACATATACCCCCTGGCTACCTATTCCGGGCACATATAGCCCCTGGCTACCTATTCCGGGCACATATAGCCCCTGGCTACCTATTCTGGGCACATATAGCCCCTGGCTACCTATTCTGGGCACATATAGCCCCTGGCTACCTATTCTGGGCACATATAGCTCCTGGCTACCTATTCTGGGCACATATACCCCCTGGCTACCTATTCTGGGCATTTATACCCCCTGGCTACATATACTGGGACATATATACCCCTGCCTACGTATACTGGGACATTTACACCCCTGCCTACATATACTGGGACATATATACCCCCTGGCTACATATACTGGGCACATATATCCCTGGCTACATATACTGGGAACACTGGCTGTTTGTCATTATGTGCATTTAGTGGTGAAAAGCTGTCTCTTTTGTGCATTTACTGGTGAAAAGCTGTCTCTTATTATGTGCATTTACTGGTGAAAAGCTGTGTCTTATTATGTGCATTTACTGGTGAAAAGCTGTCTCTTGTGCATTTACTGGGGAAAAGCTGTCTCTTATTATGTGCATTTACTGGCGAAAAGGTGTCTCTTATAATGTGCATTTACTGGTGAAAAGCTGTCTCTTATGTGCAGTTACTGGTGAAAAACTGTCTCTTATGTGCACTGGACCAGTACTACTGGTGAGGACAGTTAGTGACATGGCTATGTACTCTGTAATGTGCTGCAGAAGATGTCAGTGCGATATAAATACTATAATTTTTTTAAAAAAAAAGCCCATTGCTTAGCCCCACTCTACATAAAAGTGCGCTTCTGACTCCGCCCCTAACTCCACCCCTAACTCCACCCCCTGTCCGGTTTTCTCCATCAGCCGACCTGGCAACCCTATCCCCACATGGCTGATTCAGTGGTTGCTTGACTCATCAACACAGTTTTGTGAGTATCCATTCCTTATAAATATATATCTCACAATACAACACCTAACAACAAATTACAATAGATTGGTCTCCTGGTCTCCTGGTGTTTTTTCCCTGTTAATGATACCACTCGTTTATGCTGGGAATACACGTCTCGATTCTGAGTCATTTAGATGGCTCAATAGATAATTTCCGACATGTCTGATCTCCCACCTGATCGATTCTGTGCTAGAGTCTGCATTGAGGACAATGGAAAAAGATAAGAAAAATGAGCGGAAGATAAGAGAATCGCCCGTAGAATCTAGCAAAAACGATCAGGTACAGAATCGAGCACCAGAATCGACCCGTGTATTCCCAGCATTACACAATGCAGAAAGGCACGTGAGGTGACATGAACATGTCAAGGGACTGCACAATCCCCTTGGTATGAGGATATCTACTTGAGTGTATAAGCTAGTAATCATTAAAAAAAATCTGGGCCATATTTGTGTTTGTACAGGAAAGACAAATTGAGCACATTAGTAAGCACCTGGCCTACATTACTTTCACTTAGGAAGGAACATGACTTTGCCTGCTCTGCCTATTCCTCTGCCTTTTCTCCCCTCATTCTCACAGTTTAAAAAAACAGTTAGTAGGAATGGGATTCATCAGTTGAATGGAATTTTCCTTCAGTTAATAATAATATTAAAGGAAGGATTCAGACCTTTATAAATGAGATGAATGAAAAAATACTGACTATTTCAGCTAGGTATAGAAATCCCAAACCTCCAAATATGCTCCATTGTTCCCTTACCAAATACAGTATATAAATCCCATTTTTCAAGATGGTGGAAAGTCTGTTGAACCAATCCAGAGCTGTGGCTGTTACATGAATCAGCTGTATAGCCTGTCAGCTAATGTAGGCCTTTGTATAGCGCTTCTCCAAGCACTTTAACTTGAAAGACAAATATTAACATTGACCTCATATAGGCATGGTTTATGTCTTGTTATACATTTTGTTTTGGACTCTGATCATATACATTTTAGACTGTGTATATGAGTGGGTAAAAACCTTTTGCTTTTCTTCTGAAATTAGCGCTGTAATTAGGAGTAAATGGGTTTTCTAAATAAGAGACTTGAAGCCCAAGCTTCAGAACAGTTTAGGGTGAGCTGAAATTATTCCCTGTTTATATCTGGCAGCAAATGGCTCATTTTTAACATTCCAGACTTTAATTTGAGCCTCTGCAAAAAGCCACAGAAATCCAGATATACCAAGCCTGGAACAGGCCTTCTCTTTTATTTGGAGCCCGGGAAAGTGTATGGGGGAGGGAGCGGCGGAGAAGGCGGACAGAGCTAAAACCTGTGATGTTTTTCTACCACAGAGAAACCACAAACTTGCTCTTTCTGTGTCTGTGAACGAAGCTCTCCCAGCTGCAAAAATACTCAACGCTCAGGAAAGCACAAAGTCTTGTTTTATTCCAGCTTTGAACGTTTGTCGTGCCATGTCTCCTTGAAATATCATACCACTCAAAAAGAAAAAGACATATCGGCAAACACAAACATTATTAAATGTAGAGAGCAGTCATTCCTGATGTAGAAATTAATGGATCATTTTACCTCATTAGCCTTGTAGTGTATCTGTAAAGGTGCCTCAGAATGTAAAGTGTGTTCACTTGATATAGGTGTGGGGAGGTGAGGCAGAAGGGCAGAATACAAAAAAAGGAGAAACAAATAACTGTACATGTATATAACAGAATCCACTCATAGTTGTCGTTTTAAATAGTTCATATTCTTAATGAAATAATGCCCTTTTGTGAGATCAACATGAAATTCCAGGGTTCTAGAAAGCCTCTAATTATTTCCTGACTCTCTTCTGTTTAGGATCACTTTTAAAAAATAAAGCTTTCAGATTCAATATCCTGATAATCCTGTCAGTGGGTGTAGTACCAGTGGAAGTTAAAGTACACTTGAAGTTAGAGAGATATTGAGCAGTGGTGTGGCAATAGGGGGTGCAGCCATTGCTGCAAAATGCTGCCGGTGGACTCCAGGCCTAACTGTTTGTTCCCTAACCAAAAAGCACACTTCCAAACTTATACCAATAGTCAGCGAAAAAACTGGCAAAGTTGCCAACATCATTGCAGTCTGCTGTGTGCTGCACTATCTAGCACTTCAACATCAGGTGCCTGAGTATGTAGACTTCTCAGAGTCACCAGGCCCTGAGCCAGCTCACATTCATTCAGACAGAGGCGAAGAGCCGCACAGAGATACCTCTAGTCAGCAGAGCAAGGCAGTGAGGGCTCAGATTATACAGGAATTTCTTCTAACCAGTAACCATTTATATTTTCTTTCTTAGAAAGTACATATTCATGTGAACTAGCATGTGTACACTGCAGAAACCCGGCCAAAGTGTGGCTCACAATGAAATGGGACATTTCGCAGACCACAACAGGCTTTCAACTGACCTGAGAGACGTCATAACTGCCTGGACCTCGCTGTCCAGCTTGTAGGTTATCATTAAAGCTTCTTCAGCTGCAGTTCCTTTAAAGAGTCAGGTCCTGATAGGATTCCCTATTCCAAAGAACATTTAATGTTTGTTAAGGGCCTAAGCACACTTGCACGCTTCTGTGCATTTTTCAGCAACACTTCAATTAAACACATTGTTAACAATACACAGAAGCATGCAAGTATGCTTAAGACCCGCTGTGGTATAACTTTGAACATTATATTTACTTTGATTCTGTGAAAAATAACTCAATATTTATCTCTATATAAAATGTAACTGTGTAAGTAGTTGGTACAGAATGGGCTACAATTTAATGCAAATAAAGGAAGGCATATTTATTTCCAAGTAAAAAAACACATTTATGCAAAACAGTTCATAAGCACCTACAAAATTAATTATTTTGTTAAACTTGGGCTGGTTTCTCTGTAGGGCAACTACACAACCTGCATAGGGCTTGATTCACAAAGCGGTGCTAACTGTTAGCATGCCTGTGAAACCCCCTTAGCACGTCTAAACGAGCTTTTCGCGCGCAAAACTTTAGGCGCGCAAAACTTTATGCGCGTAAAACTTTACGCGCGCACTGCACAGAGTGCAGGGCGCTTCACGCGAAGCGCCCATTAAAGCCATTAAATGCGTGCGGTACTTAGCGCGCGATCTGATTGAGAAAACCGGTGCTAACCTACTTAGCACCCTGGTTATCGCGCCTAAAGACTTTAGACGTGCAAAGTAGGTTAGCACCGCATAGTGCATCAAGCCCCTAGGGTTTTGCTAATACACTAGAGTGTTGTATCTCATCTTTCCTGGATTAATGCCCTTTGTTCCTGTGCATGAGCTATCCACTGCAAACACCAGCATAATATCATGTAACCAGAAATCCCCTGAAGAGGCGCGAGGAAATTTGGGCGTCCAATTTCAACAAGTAGAATACTGGTAAAGTTTACCGATCTTCTATGTTTTAAAAGTGTAAATTATCATAGTAAAACTTGAAGAGAACCTGAACTGAAAGTTAAAAGTCAAAATATCCATACACAGGTCATGCTTACCTCCTGTGTAGTCTACTCCTCAATCTCTTTCTCCTCCTGCATCCCATTTGTCCACTGTGATCACTGGAATTCTTCGTCCTCCATATTGAAAATGGTCATTACCCCATAACAGCTTCCTGGTCAGCACACTGTTAAACTGTAATATCGCCCACTTGAGACATAGGTAAACATGGACATTACCTTGCACATTCAGTTGTAACTGACAGCTGCTGATATATAACTGACAGCAACTAGTATATTTCAGTTCTGACAAAATATTGTCAGAACTAGAAAGGATCACTGTAAGAAGAAATTGGTGAGCTTCTAAGAGGAACGGACGGTGAGGTAAGTATGTAATATTCATTTGCAGCTACATCATGTGTTTATTTTAAATAATTTTACTCAGGTCAGGTTCCCTTTAACCTAACACTAGTCTTACCCAGATCCGTCCCTTACTGATGCCTAACTGTAACTATCCCCCCCACGCCTAACCCTTAAAACACCCTCCCATGCCTTACCTTAACAGTTCCCATCCCACGCCTAACTCTTCAAAACACCACCCCACACCTGACCTTATCTGCCCCCCCCCCTCCCACACACACACGCCTAGCCTTAACTAAACCCCGCCGCCAATCCGACCACTATTACAATATTGTTAAGGTGCAATTTATAATTTGCATGTGAACTTTCACACTATAGTCAATGGTGCTGTCGCCCGAGTTTTTCCGATACTGGGTGCCCAAATTTCCTGCTTCGCAAGAAAATACTCCGAATAATTTTGACAGTACTTTTTCACCTACTTTTTGGTACTTTTTCAACTGAAGAGTGCAAAGGGTATTTTAACCAGAAGATAAAAAAATATCTCGTAGAAGAAAACGTAAGAGAAAAAGTGGATTGGATCAATCCCAAAGCCTGTAAAAAGAAAACCAAAAACAAGAACACAAAAAAAAATGTATTTTATAGACTATTGAGCTTGGTGTATATTGTAATAGGAATAAAGCTTTTATGGCACTTTTATAATAATGGTACAACCAGGATACTATTACATTACTACCAAATGTACTACTGCTAAGATTTGCAATACTTTCATTATTTTTGTATTTAAAAAAACGATAAAAATCTGTTAACTTAAAAAAAAAAAAAGACCAGCAGCATTCTGGTGCCCATGACAGTTTTCTTTCTACAACATAAACAGCCATTAAAATTGTCTTACTTGGCACCCGATTGAAGGGAATGTTTGTTGCCTCTTTAATTAACATTTCTTTTTTGTACCTCCTGAGAATAAACACTATGAAATAACATAACACAGATTTTTTCTCTCCATAAGAACAGAAAACAAATCTACTGTATGTGATTTTGAGCATGGAAAACCGGGGGAGTGCTGTGGAATTGAAACCTGAGGATAATCAGGAGAGGAGGTGGAGCTGCCTTTATAAAAGGAGAAGTTGTGTTTAAAACTTGTTAACCCTTAACCTAACAAGGGTTGAAGCAAAGTACACAGTAAAATGTATTATTATGTGAGAAAATAAGACCTGTCTTTGTAGTAACTGTTGCCGACTTTCCAAACTTTTCCTGTAACAACTTATGGTTTATTGCCACATTTATAAGTATGATCCGTACATTATATACACTTAGCATATAATAAAGACAGCAACTGATGAATTGAGGTCATGGCATTTCTGGTCCAGCCCTTTCAGTTTGTGTTCACACATAAAAGGTGTACATTTCCGGTCCAGTCAGGTAAAACTGATACAAAACTGACTCATAACTGACAGGACAGTACTGGGCCAGACCAGAATGTGCAGATTTATGTGTGAACCAGGCCTTACAAAGCATAAAGGGGTATTTAAAAAAAATATATAGTGTAGGCCCATTCCTAGACAACTGACATGGTAAATAATCAGTTGAACTGATTTATTGGCTTGCTTTGGATTTTTTTTTTCAGTGAAGTGATATGAATTGAAAAAAAGGGAGATGAAGTGTGGGCAGTGATAAAGTACCTGTCTGTGGAAGGTGTGTCACCTCAGCTGACTTGCTGAAAAGGTGATAGTGACCAGCATATTCCATGGGGGGAACATGGGGGACATTCTGAGTACTCTTCTCTCTCCATCATGAAAAAAACTTGTATCAATGTGATGTTGGTGAAGATTGCTAATAAGGCTTTATTTCTAAACTTTCTATTTTCAACTTTCTTGCTTCTCCTCTTCAATGTGCAGCCGCTCCCTTACATTTCATGTACAGCCCCCTCTTCCATGTGTAAAATCCACGTATAGCAGTCACTCTCTTTTATTTACAGCTGATATGCACAGCAACTTCCCTCTCTTCCATGTGTTGCTCACCATTTGCAGCTTCCATTTCCTTATGTAGCAACCATTCTTCCATGTCCAGCCACCCCATTAGGCAGCAACCAGCTTAGGCTCAGGCCTTTGTGGCCTTTTCCATAATGGCCCGAGCATTTAGGCATCTCAGTGCTCAATGCTGAGTAAGTCCTAGCTGTATAGAAAATTGTACTAACAATGTATTTCAGTGTGAGCATTCTCATTGCAGGTGTTGCGACTTGCGTAAAATCACAAATGTTCTGCATGCAGCATTTTTGGAGCAGTTGTGATGTGTTTCACGCTGCCTGAACAGCATAGCAAAGTGCTATTGCGGAAGAATTGCATTGCAAAATCACAATTGCTAGTCTATTGCGATTTTCGATTGTAAATTTGAACAAGCCCAGTGGCCCATGCCGATAAGGAGGAAGGAGATTTTTTAGTTTTGAAAATCCCCCCCCCCCCCCCGCACAGTTCTGTTCTTCTGACATCTATCCTAGACTAGTCCCTGACCCTCTAAATTGGTCCCTTTGAACTGGAAACACTATTCTCCAGGTGCGTCTTCCCATGCACTGCTGTGAGTAAAGCCATGGCTTCTTATGGGACCCATCTGTGCTTGCGTGTACTTCAGTCTCCAAACTCAGTCAACACCACTGAGGGTAGATAACTTAGACCTTACTTGCTCCAACACTGTGCGCAGCTTGGGTTTACTGATTGACAGTAAATTAAACTTCAGGGATCAAATCTCAGCTGTTGTAAAACAATCATTTTTGTCACCTAAGGAATATTGAAAAAAAAATTAAGCTCCTCATTCTCTCAGAGGATCTTCCAACCCTAGTTCACGCCTTCATCACATCACAGCTGGGCTATTGCAATGCCCTTTATGCTTCCAAATAAAGACCTACACTGTCTGCAGCTAGTACAGAATGCTGCTTGCTGCAAGACTGTTAACAAGCCAACCCCGCCATTGCCACACAACACCAATCCTTTTCTCACTACACTGGCTACCCATAAAATGGAGAATTCTGTTCAAAATTGGCATGCTAACTTTCAAATTCCTACATGACCTATGCCCCGAATACCTCAAGGATTTGTTGCAACGCACCTCCCACAACCTCAGATCACAAGGATCAAATAACTAAAAACCTTAGGTGCCAGTGCTTTCTGTCATGCTGACCCTACCCTTTGGAACACCTTGCCACACCCAATCAAGACAGCTCCAACCCTGGACACATTTAAATCAGAACTGAAAAGCCACCTGTTTCGTCTGGCATTATGATCACATAACTTTTTCTCCTTTACACATCGCTATGTACTGATCTGAGACAAGCTTATGCACTTTGGGAGACAAGTGCTATACAAATGTTTTTTTATTGTTGTTGTGAGAACACCGAACACGGGCACAGAGGGGAACCTTTACACTTGGGGGGACCCTGGCCGGGGGTCCATCAGTCATTGTGATATTGAATGCCGTTACCGATGCGCACCTGATCAAGCCCTTAACCACTTGCCGACCGCGCACTCATACCGCGCGTCGGCAAAGTGGCAGCTGCAGGACCAGCGACGCAGTATTGCGTCGCCAGCTGCAGGCTGATTAATCAGGAAGCAGCCGCTCGCGCGAGCGGCTGCTTCCTGTCAATTCACGGCGGGGGGCTCCGTGAATAGCCTGCGGGCCGCCGATGGCGGCTCGCAGGCTAAATGTAAACACAAGCGGAAATAATCCGCTTTGTTTACATTGTACGGCGCTGCTGCGCAGCAGCGCCGTAAGGCAGATCGGCGATCCCCGGCCAATCAGCGGCCGGGGATCGCCGCCATGTGACAGGGGACGTCCTGTCACTGGCTGCACAGGACGGATAGCGTCCTGTGCAGCCCTGATCTCCGGGGGTGGAGCAGGTAGGAGAGGGAGGGGGGAATTTCGCTGTGGAGGGGGGCTTTGAGGTGCCCCCCCCGCCAGCCACATGCAGGCAGGAGAGATCGGACCCCCCCAGCACATCATCCCTGTCACAGGAGCCCTCGTGGCTGACCGCACTTAGCCTTCTAAACGGTGCCAGCGCACAGATCGTGCGAACTCTGGTCGCAGTCAATGCGCAGGAACCGTTAAGAATTAGCCGCAGACAACTCAGAAGGAAGCCTGTGAGACACGGGTGATTACCACTTCACCCACTGGTTCAGAGTAAACTGCCACCACCGCGGTTATCATGGGACCGTGGGGCCCACTAACTGACTGACTAATCTTGCGGATAAAACGGTTAAACACACGATATTCTGTCTAGCCAACAACAAACAAACAGTAGCGTATCTTCAGAGACCCGGGATCATTTCTGTGTGTGCTGATAAGCAGGGTAGCGAAACAGTGAATGACTTGTAGGAAGTCTTTTATTCACAGCAATATAAATAATTAATATATACAGACAATTATTAAAATCAACAATTATTAAAACAGTAATAGCCAGTATGAAAAATAAAAGAAGGGAGAAAAATACTTAGTTCCTGGAAAGATGTCCTTATTGTGGGAAGAATCATAAAGTTCTTGGTTTCAAAGTCCAGAGTTCAGAGTTCAGACCAGGTGGATGCCAGCATATCCTCAAGCTGGCATCTGATGAATTCAAGATGTTTCAGTGTGGAGGACACTGAGTTTGGGTCCTCAGCCATTCTTATGCCCCTGCTTCAGTAGGAGGGAGTGAGGGCGGGGAGCCATACACCCCCTTCAAAGATGAGATGAGCCCTCCCCTTGTACTGGGGCTAGAAATCATATCTACCCATATATGGGCTCTATCTCACAGAACCGTACAGGTCAGGGCAGATTTATTAACATTTTCAGGTCTGTCTCGATTTACCCAGCGCCCTGATACCAGACATGAGGGGTGGGACCCCTGTGGTATCATCAGGGCATTTTCAAACTGCCTAACTGGCAGTCCTTACCTCAGAATGTTCTGAAACTTCCTCAGAACCAGCACCGGGGCTCATGCTACACTTCCCCCACGTTTGGCGAAGCTGCCATCTCAGGAACCCCAGAAATATGACAGATCTGGGAAGTTATGGATTATGCCATGAGACTGAGGTTGTGTTCTAGCTGCTAACAGCTGACTTTCCTTTGATCTTTACTAGGGAGCAAAGTGTCAAGACCTCCCGTGGATTCGTAGCCTGCTTGGCTGCACCTAGGCATCCTTTGGTTAATTAACATCTCCATGAGATCAGCTAAGTGTCACCTGGTTCCCAGAACCAAAAGGGAAATTGTGCCTTCCACAGGGAATATGTCCAAGCTAATTAACACCTTCCCCCCAGGCTGTCACTTCAGCTAAGACAGATCCCCCAGCTGTTCCTAGGCAGAGAGATACTACACATCAAATCTTGGTTCTATTGATCTGAAGCGCAATCGATGCAGGAATCGAGTGCGATCGTTCTTTTCTTCACGGGCGGTTCCAGGACGCGCCTGCGTCCCCGCAATCGTCCGTGACAATCCCCCTAGTGGGGAAAAAAGGGGGGTGATCTGATCTCTCTGCCTGCTACATGATCTGTGCTGGGGGCTGCAGAGCCCACCCAGCACAGATCACTCAACACAGCGCTGGTCCTTAAGGGGGGGTAAAGGGTGGGTCCTCAAGTGGTTAATAGGAGTCTTCCGCCATTCATGATCGATTCATTTCACTGATTTCAGATAGAAATCTATTGAAAGATTGATTGGGCAGCCATGTTGTGGCACGATTCTCTTCTGATTCGATAAAATGGTCGAATTGGAACGTCGATGTGTAATGTATGGGCACCCTTAGTGTGACATTGGCTGCTGATATATATCAATGTCAATTGCAGAGTTCACAAACAGTCATATTCCGGTTTCAGTAGCTCAGTGTTCAGGATAGTAAAAAGTACTTTTCTGTTGGTAAATAACATCCACGGGAGTCTTAATTGAAAGCTTAGTGAAGAAAATTGTCTATTGAAGTTTCCCCAGTTTAAACATCTGCTAGTAATTTAAGTTCCCTCCCTTGCTGTATCATAGAGTTTATACTGGACCTCAGCTGACACATGGCCTGAGGGTCTCCTGTAAGATTATCTGATAGAAAACAGAATTTATGTATCCTGCAAAGTTCTAGAGCAGCAGAGAAAAAAGAAAAATATATGACAAAACCGCCACCAAAGAGCAGACAGTGTGATTTATTTGTATTGTTTATTTATAGAAGAACATGTACAACTTATTTATTCAACTGCATTTCATGTTGTATTTGTTATGTTTTATAGACGTAGGGCCTTGTTTACTGTCAAAGTGCATGTAGGTTGTGTGCGATTTGGCAGGTCTAGCCCTGTAAAAAGATGCACAAGTGGTTCTGTATTCCTAGGAATTGCCATAATGAGAACCGTAATGAGCTCCAGCCTGCAGGCGTATTTTCTCTGCTTACTGTAAAAGAGGACTCACATATGGCAGGTGTAGAGTAACACTATTCATTTGCATGTCTTATAATGGAGCATTCTAGTGGCAATTCCTTAGCTATCCTCAGGTTTGCTTTACATAGAGTTTAACTTCTTGCCGACCGCTCCATGCTAATCGCGTGGACAAGGGGCAGCCCCAGGCCCGCTCTACGCCGATTGGCGTGAACAGCCTTGTCACAGGAGCCCTAGTGGCTGACCGCACTTAGCCTTCTAAACGGTGCCAGCGCACAGATCGTGCGAACTCTGGTCGCAGTCAATGCGCAGGAACCGTTAAGAATTAGCCGCAGACAACTCAGAAGGGAGCCTGTGAGACACGGGTGATTACAACTTCACCCACTGGTTCAGAGTAAACTGCCACCACCGCGGTTACCATGGGACCGTGGAGCCCACTAACTGACTGACTAGTCCTGCGAATAAAACGGTTAAACACACGGTATTCTGTCTAGCCAACAACAAACAAACAGTAGCGTATCTTCAGAGACCCGGGATCAGTTCTGTGTGTGCTGATAAGCAGGGTAGCGGACAGTGAATGACTTGGAGAAAGTCGTTTATTCACACAATATAAATAATTAATATATACAGACAATTATTAAAATCAACAATTATTAAAACAGTAATAGCCAGTATAAAAAATAAAAGAAGGGAGAAAAATACTTAGTTCCTGGAAAGATGTCCTTTTTGTAGGAAAAACAGAGTTCTGGGTTTCAATCAAAGTTCAGAGTTCAGACCAGGTGGATGCCAGCATATCCTCAAGCTGGCACCGATGAGTTCAAGATGTTTTCAGGGTGGAGGACACTGAGTTTGGCTCCAATGCCATTCTTATGCCCCTGATTCAGTAGGAGGGAGTGAGGGCGGGGCCACACACCCCCTTAGAACATGAGATGAGTCCTCCTCTTGTCCTGGAGACCAGAAATCATGCCTTAACCATATATGGGCTCTATCTCACAGAACCGTACAGGTCAGGGCAGATTTACTAATATTTTCAGGTCGGTCTCGATTTACCCAGCGCCCTGATACCAGACATGAGGGGTGGGACCCCTGTGGTATCATCAGGGCACTTTCAAACTGCCTAACTGGCAGTCCTTACCTCAGAATGTTCTGAAACTTCCTCAGAACCAGCATCGGGACTCATGCTACACTTCCCCCACGTTTGGTGAAGCTGCCATCTCAGGAACCCCAGAAATATGACAGATCTGGGAAGTTATGGATTATGCTATGAGACTCAGGTTTATTCAGGATGTGTTCTAGCTGCTAACAGCTGACTTCCCTTTGATCTTTACCAGTGAGCAAGGTGTCAAGACCTCCCGGAGATTCGTAGCCTGCCTGGCTGCACCTAGGCATCCTGATCACCCTTTGGTTAATTAACATCTACATGAGATCAGCTAGGTGTCACCTGGTTCCCAGACCAGAAAGGGAAATTGTGCCTTCCACAGGGAAGATGTTCAAGCTAATTAACACCTCCCCCCCAGGCTTCCACTCAGCTAAGACAGATCCCCCAGCTGTTCCTAGGCAGAGGGATACTACACATCAAATCTTGGTTCTATTGATCTAAACGCGCAATCGATGCAGGGAATCGAGTGCGATCGTTCTTTTCTTCACGGGCGGTTCCAGGACGCGCCTGTGGCCCCGCAACCGTCCGTGACAGCCCTCCCCCTTGTCTGCGGCTTAGCCACTCATCCGCAAGATGTGTGGCGGCGCCGCTAACCTGGCTGACGGGCCTCGAGTTGCCGGTACGGCGGGAAAACCTGTTGGAGCCTGTGGTTTAGTTCCCTGGGACCGGTCGCGGTCTGCTACCGTCAGGGTTGATCTGACATGGACCGTTCTGGACAGGGCGTTTGCGCCACTGCAGTTGGACGTGGTGTCTGCCGGGACTGCTGACAACGGGCAGGAGGTTGGTTAGGTCAACAGCCAGCCCACGCAGGGTTTCCCTGCTAAGTGGCTGTGGACCTAAGGGAACCCCGCGGGAATCCCTGGACCTTCCCAGCTCCTGACAGACGGCACATGCCCTGCAGTAGTTTGCTACATCCCTGTTCATCCGGGGCCAATAAAACTGGTTCCGAATACCGGCAAGTGTCTTGCGGACACCCGAGTGCCCTGTCAGAGGATTACCATGTGCGGATTTCAGCACATGTCCCCTGAATGCACTCGGGACCACAAGCCATTTGGTATTCGCGTGAGATCTACCTGTAGGGGGCTGTACAGACTCACTGTACAGTCTCCCACCTTCCCAGTACACCTTGAAAGCGGCCCCGTCTGCGAGGGGCTCAGCGGCTTGCTGCCTGAGCACCTCCAGGCTTGGGTCACTTTGTAGTGCGGCCGAGAATACGGCGCTGTCTGTTTCAGCCAACTGGCTCATGTCACACGAGGCCAGTGGCTGAAAGGTCTCATCCCTGCGGTCAGAGGAGGGGGAGGAGGCCGGAACCCCCTTCACCTGTTCTGAGCTCGGGTTCTGAGCAGTGCAGCTGCGCGGTACTGCTAGCACAGGTACACTGTCAGAATGGCACAGACGGACATTACTCAAATCATCATTGCATGCAGTAATGACATTGACAGGTATAGACATTTTTTCATTACAGACAGGTTGTACAGTAAACTCAGGTACAGTTACAGCATCATCACAACAGACAGTCTGTACATCAAACTCAGGTGCCTTTGAAGCAGGCACTATTGAACCTGGTACCCTTGAACTGGGCAAATTCAACCCACCTCCCCCTGGTGCTCCCCCAAGTGTATAAAGTACCTGGTGGTGGGTGGAGAGTCCGTCTCCTTCCGTGAGCGACAAGGCGGTCGTGGCAGGTTCATAGTAGGACACAAGCTTGCCCAAATCAGTCCCCAGCAACACAGGGACTGGGAGATCCTTCATAACCCCAACAACCCTTTCTTGGCTTCCAAACCCCCAATCCATCTTCACCCTCGCGTGGGCTATGTGAAAAAGGGTGCCCTCTACTCCAGTAAGGGCAAGGGATCGGCTGGAGCTGATGCTCTCCTTTGGCACAAGGTGTGAGTGAACTAACGTGATGTCAGCTCCGGTGTCCCGGAATCCGGTGACAACTTTGTCGTTCACTCTAACAAGTTGCTGCTGGTCGGTTCGGTCGCGGATTTCCTTTCCGCGAGCAAACAGGACAAAATCTGATGATCCAGGCTGTGGTTCACTGGCGGGTTGCCTCGGCTGTGGGTGAGGTACAGGTGATGCAGATGATCCAGGTGCTGGGGGTGTCTGTCTCCGCTCCGGACAGTCGAATTTCATGTGTCCGGGCTGGCGGCAGTAGTGACAGGTGACCTCTGCAGGCGCTGCAGGCCTGGGTGCAGCAGCTGCGCTGGGTGGCCTCTGTGGCTGACGGCTCACAGGGGCAGGAGAGTCTGCCGAGGTATTGGGCTGACCTCCTCTCCAGCTGGATGGGACAGTTCTGCGTGTATCAGACACCCGGGTAGTTGCAAAGGTCTCAGCGAGGTCTGCGGCGACAGTTGCTGACGCAGGCTTGTGCTCCAACACAAATTGTCGTACATCAGCAGGGCAAATGTTCAGAAATTGTTCGAGGACTATCAAGTCCTCCAGGACGCCATAAGACCCTTTGGTGAGGCCTAGAGTCCACTGGCGGAGTGTGGTGAGCAAGCTGCTGACCACATCTCGGTACGAATCAGAAGACTTTTTCTGCCAGGCCCTGAACTTTTTCCGATAGGCTTCTGGCGTCAGCTGGTACTTAGTAATGATAGCGTCTTTTATAGCAGCATAATCATTATCCTTCTCCGCAGGCAATTCTGCGAAAGCATCAAGCGCTTTGTAGCGCAGCAAAGGTGTCAGATGTCTGGCCCACTGGTCTTGGGACAGACGATACTGACGGCAGGCTTTTTCAAAAGACCGCAAAAACAAGTCAATGTCTGTGTCTTTTTCAATATTAGCGAATTTAAATTTTGCACTTACGGGTGCTGCTGCTCCTTCAGCAGGGAGGCTGGGCGGTGAACTCCGGCTGGCCTGTTGAACCTTTGCCATGTTGAGCTCATGCTGTCGTTGGCGCTCCCGCTCAGCATGGCGTTCTGCAGATTGGCGCTCCTCACGCATGTACTGCAGGTACTTGTCCAGGTCAGTCTCCATCAGCTTTTGTAATGCCTGCTGCATTACCGGGTCAGTACAAACGGACAGTCCAGTACTGGCCGGTTCCAGGCGAGTACTTTCAGAAACTCTGGGATTGGGGTCCATACTGACAGTCTCTGGCGTAACTGTTGCAACAGGGCCCGCAGGATGCTCAACCTCTGTACGCCTAGGATCTTCAGTCTCTGGTTCCCCTAGACTGTCAGATGGGCTGGTATCCACTTCAGCGGACACTCCCGGCTCCCGCAGTTGCTGGGCATCCCATCTGGACAAGTCTGCTATCAGGTCCCGTTTGTTCTTGCGGAGGATGCCAATGCCCCTCTCTTCGCAAAGATTTTCCAGGTCTGCTAGGCACATGTTCTGGTAGTTCCCGGACATTTCCATGCCAAATAAAATAAAACTTTTGGGGAGGGGTACTGGCTACACAGTCTCTCTGTATATATAAAAAATATATTGCCTTCCAGCTACACCAACGAATTAGTTCGTTTCTTGATAGCGCTAGCGCTATCTTAGATACTTTCAGCACAACACAGGTCCCAACCGCTGCCTAACACTGTCACAGGAGCCCTAGTGGCTGACCGCACTTAGCCTTCTAAACGGTGCCAGCGCACAGATCGTGCGAACTCTGGTCGCAGTCAATGCGCAGGAACCGTTAAGAATTAGCCGCAGACAACTCAGAAGGGAGCCTGTGAGACACGGGTGATTACAACTTCACCCACTGGTTCAGAGTAAACTGCCACCACCGCGGTTACCATGGGACCGTGGAGCCCACTAACTGACTGACTAGTCCTGCGAATAAAACGGTTAAACACACGGTATTCTGTCTAGCCAACAACAAACAAACAGTAGCGTATCTTCAGAGACCCGGGATCAGTTCTGTGTGTGCTGATAAGCAGGGTAGCGGACAGTGAATGACTTGGAGAAAGTCGTTTATTCACACAATATAAATAATTAATATATACAGACAATTATTAAAATCAACAATTATTAAAACAGTAATAGCCAGTATAAAAAATAAAAGAAGGGAGAAAAATACTTAGTTCCTGGAAAGATGTCCTTTTTGTAGGAAAAACAGAGTTCTGGGTTTCAATCAAAGTTCAGAGTTCAGACCAGGTGGATGCCAGCATATCCTCAAGCTGGCACCGATGAGTTCAAGATGTTTTCAGGGTGGAGGACACTGAGTTTGGCTCCTCTGCCATTCTTATGCCCCTGATTCAGTAGGAGGGAGTGAGGGCGGGGCCACACACCCCCTTAGAACATGAGATGAGTCCTCCCCTTGTCCTGGAGACCAGAAATCATGCCTTAACCATATATGGGCTCTATCTCACAGAACCGTACAGGTCAGGGCAGATTTACTAATATTTTCAGGTCGGTCTCGATTTACCCAGCGCCCTGATACCAGACATGAGGGGTGGGACCCCTGTGGTATCATCAGGGCACTTTCAAACTGCCTAACTGGCAGTCCTTACCTCAGAATGTTCTGAAACTTCCTCAGAACCAGCATCGGGACTCATGCTACACTTCCCCCACGTTTGGCGAAGCTGCCATCTCAGGAACCCCAGAAATATGACAGATCTGGGAAGTTATGGATTATGCTATGAGACTCAGGTTTATTCAGGATGTGTTCTAGCTGCTAACAGCTGACTTCCCTTTGATCTTTACCAGTGAGCAAGGTGTCAAGACCTCCCGGAGATTCGTAGCCTGTCTGGCTGCACCTAGGCATCCTGATCACCCTTTGGTTAATTAACATCTACATGAGATCAGCTAGGTGTCACCTGGTTCCCAGACCAGAAAGGGAAATTGTGCCTTCCACAGGGAAGATGTTCAAGCTAATTAACACCTCCCCCCCCAGGCTTCCACTCAGCTAAGACAGATCCCCCAGCTGTTCCTAGGCAGAGGGATACTACACATCAAATCTTGGTTCTATTGATCTAAACGCGCAATCGATGCAGGGAATCGAGTGCGATCGTTCTTTTCTTCACGGGCGGTTCCAGGACATGCCTGCGGCCCCGCAACCGTCCGTGACAAGCCTTCTATGGGGCTAACAGGAGATCGCGCGCAGGTTGCACGTGCATCTCCTGCTTGGAAGGCAAGGCTCCGTTCCGCCATCAGTCTCCCAGCAGCGATCGCCGCTCGGAGACGGTTAGACGGTGAAACCACCATCTAATAACTGTGTACAGTGCTGAGATCTGCAGCAGTGCTCAGTGGCGTAGCTTAGGAGCTGTGGGCCCCGATGCAAGTGTTACATTGGGGCCCCCAAAGCACTCTATACATAACAATTGACAACGCCGCACCAAAACCTGCCAATGGCAAACTACAGTATCAGAGGTGAAAGAAGGGGATGGGGAACAGTTTGTTAATGATTACCACTATTCAAAGCATCTATAGAAGTGTTTATTATGAACACAGGACCAATAAAGAGCTAATACTGAAGTTCAGGGACGGCCATATGGGGGCCCCTCTGGCCCAAGGGCCCCGATGCGGTCGCAACCTCTGCAATCCCTATTGCTACGCCCCTGGCAGTGCTGTACTGGGGACAGCTGTGTGACACAGCTGTGCCCTCCATAGGCTGGAGAATGATCGGCTGTCATAGGCTGAAGCCTATGACAACCGATCACACTGATTGGCTGGCGGGGGGAGGGAGGGAGAGGGGAATAACAAAATACATAAAAAATAGACAAATTTAATTAAAAAAAGTAATAAAATAAATTTTTATCAAAAAAAAAAATAAACAACTGGGGAGTGATCAGACCCCACCAACAGAGAGCTCTGTAGCTCTGTTGGTGGAGAGAAAAAGGGGGGGGGGGGGGGGGGTCACTTATGTGCTGAGTTGTGCTCCCTGCAGCTAGGCCTTAAAGCTGCAGTGGCTCAATTACTAAAAAATGGCCTGGTCACCTTGGGGGTTTAACACCGCGATCCTCAAGTGGTTAAAGAAGAACAAGTGTGAAAAATGCTGAGCCTGTAATGCAAGGCTCTGGCATACTGCTGCAAGGATCGGTGGATGCTAGTTTAAATAACTTGCCCTCTTACCTTAAATTCATTAATGTTAGAGACTCTGCCCCTCCTCGGTGGTCCTGCTGTGGCAATTTTCCTAAAGTCACCCGAATCTCTGTGGCCATGCCCACCTGCTTGCTACAGCCCTCCCCCAGCTCGGCAGCAGTGACCTAATAGGCAGCCGAGCTGGGGGCAGGCCATGGCAACCAGCCCGGGCTGAGGCAGAGGTGGAGAGGCTCCAGCCTCAGGGTGCAGTGAAGGAAGGGCGCACAACTCACTCAACTATCATTCCCCTATTGTGTTTGAAGCAGAGAGAAATAAGAAAAGACTATAGATGGCAGCCAGATAACTAGAAATTAAGGTGTTGGGGTGGTTGGGGGCCCTGGGTCACCCTCTTAGTCTAATAGCAATCAGTGTGTGACGGCTGCAGTGGGAGGGATGGAGGGGCACAGTTTGGTGTCTCAGCCTTGGGTGCTAGCGGACCTTGTCCCGGCTCTGCATGGCAACACTGGTTAGGGTAGCCACACAGCTTCAGAAGACTTTGGGGAAAATGGCCATGGCTGTCTTGCAGATGGGGAGTCAGAGTTTCTGGCATCTTATGAATAAATTACCGTTGAGTTATTAACTCCACCACATGCCCAGGGCCGGATTTACAACTCAGGAGCACAGATGTTCTGGTGCCCTCAACTCTGCCCCTTGACACAGGCCACACACCCCGAGTAAAAAAAAACCTGAACTCTGATCCTTCCTTCTTGTCACTAACTGTCCTTGAAATCTTAAAGTTTAATCACAGTCTTCTGTCATCTTTAGTGGCATGAGACAACAGTTAGGGTGTAAGTGAGATTAGGCAGGGTTTAGCCTGTAAGATATTGAGGGGAGTTATTGGCATCAGGCAGGCATCCAGTTAGTGGCATCAGGCTGGCATCCAGTATTGACAGGCTAATGCCTGTTTAACCTTTCCAGAAATCCCGTCCTACACATATTGCTTCCACACTAAAGGGGGACGAGGCACACAACGATAGGTAAAACTGTGTTAAAAACAGCTCTTTACCCTTTTTTGCTTTTCACCATTCTTTGGCTCGGCAATTGATAAGTCTTTTGTTGTTTTGCCAAGAGTGCGACCGGATCGAGTTCCAGCTGGTCATCCGAGTGGAGTCAGATTTATAAATCTCCACCAGCCTTCAGTGGTTGCTTGACCCCTGTGCAACCTTCCTTTGTGAGTACCACAACCTTTTTGTACATTTGTCATTGAACTTGTGCTGTACTGCGCCATTTGGTCTCCCGTTGTTTCTGTGTTCTTCTTTTTTAAGGTGTTGATGACCTACTACCACAATTTCCTTCAGAACTAGGTCATTAACACAGGGGCTCCTATGACCTAAACTCATCTCAACTGTCTGTCCTGACTGGGAAATTCCCTATCCCATGTAATCATACTGCAGTTTCTGTTTAGGTGCAGTGCCTGCAGTATGATACAGCAGAAGTCTAGCTATCTTTGAGGTTCGGCAAGGGCTAATAGCCCTATTGGGTGCAGGACTGTTTGTAAGGATGGCAAATGTGCAGTCTTATGTATAGTTTTATTCGTGTGGAGCCCACAATATCCATGGATATCCATGGCAGTCTAGTAGTCCCCTACCTCCCTCATTGTTTCCCCATGCTGAACTCCCATCCCTCCCTCCAGGCTCCAATGAGAATGTCCCCAGGGCTCCACTCCTCCCTCCCTCTGATGCAGATGTACTGTATGGTATGTGGCAGATGATTACCCTCCATCCCATTGGCAGCGGCTCTTCAGTACACCAGCAGTGTTATTCTGTATTGTAAGCGTCCTTGCTTGATAAGCCACCTCTCCCACATAAGTCGCCTGTAGGCATGAGCCTACAGAGCATTATGGAAAATCTGACCAAACCAAGGATTGGCAAATGCCGATCCTTGCAGCAACATGCCAGCACCTTACATAGCAGACTCTGACATGCACAAACGTTTACATACGTATCTACAACCCATGGGGACCACAGTGAAAAATGTCATGTGGTTCTTTCCTTCGGATCCCAGCCCCCTCCCTGCAAGTGTGGCCAGTAAAGCGCCCCTCTTTGATACTCCCGACCCCGCTCTAGCAAGGAGATATGGCTTCAGCAATCATTCTCCCCCTTGGTGCCCATGTCATTCATCTGGAAGTGACTCAAGCCATGTACACACGGTAGATGGTTCTCAGCTGAGTCAGCCACCTCTGCCAAGAATCTAGTGTGTGTATAGCGGCTCCCAATCCTCTTCTTTGATCTGCGCGGACATTAATTTCAACTTTATTAGGGACATGGAGGAAATCACACTCTCTTTTCAGGAATGAGCAGAACAAGTTCACAAAAGATGCCTCTATTGGCTAGAAGTCAAAGACTCAATCAATCCTATATAATAATCTCCCTGTCTTGCGTTCTCATGTGTCCCTTTGTCCTTGCGTCGTGCCTGGCGCGGCACATGGACAGGATTCGGATAGCAAAGCAGGGACGTGCATGTGCAGTTGTGTGAGTGTATAAGTGCGTGGGGCAGCAACCATGCACGCATGAACAAACGTGCGCGTGTGGATTGTTGCTGTTTGAGTGTTGCGAGGGGGGGGGGGGGGGGTCACGGTCGAGGCCTAGCGGCCTTTCTACTAGTTATAAATAGTAGTGACCTTTTCCCCTAATTTCTATAATACTCAAATGAATAAGTCTAGGATCTGTGCCTTTATATATCCTCAATTCCTTGGCTGTTTTCTACTTTTATTTATGCAGATAAAATAATTGTGCGGGCCCCCTTCCCTACATCCCTGTTTCTCCATTTATTTCATGTTTTATGCTCCTAGTCTGTGCATTATTTTACCAGCATTCACTATATCTGTTCTGGGCACAGTCTTTTAGAAAAAGAAAAATCAGACCATTTTATGGAACGTTAAGCAATTTACAATAAAATAAGTCTTTGGAATATGGATAAGACTATATATTATTATCTTGTTTATGTTGCGCCTTGGCATTGAACCTGCCAGCAGTTATGTGTTTCATTTGGCTTTTCTCCAAGCTACTATCTGCCATGATACAGTGACCTCTGTACATCTAATTTTAAAATTTGTTGATGTTTTTCTTAAATAAATGAGGAGTTTGACAGCATCAGAACTTTGTTTTTCTTACCCAAACCTCACTTTTAGCTGCACAGAAGCTAAGCTCTGCCCCATCAAAGAAATCTGCCCAGGCATTTTTCCCCTGATGCTGTGCAAAGCATGATGGGATTTCTGATGTTGTTGTTCTTGTTGCCTAGCATGTGCAGCTGGGAGGGGTGATCAGGACACAGGACAGTTGAAACTGTGTCTCATCCTCTCTGTTACCTCCTTTCAACCAAAAAGATGGCTGCCCCCATGAAATCACAAACATTTGCCTGTTCTGTTAAAACAGGGTGTGTAAGAGATGATATTACCTATCTATTTGAATTAACATAGCTAGTGTAACTATGTTTGTATGTTTGTTTATGCTGAAGATCCTCTTTAACTTAATGTTTATCTTACAATAGGAGACAGTTCCCACACCATCCACTGCACTGTGTTCCAGGACGGTTTTAGTTAAAATTGGGCTCTAATTAATTTCTGGCCCCCTACATTTTCTTACTGTATTGATAGTATACAGTCCCTGACTTGTAGGGCCCCAAAGGAGCCTGGAGCCCTGGGCAATTGCCCAGTTTGACACTATGGAAGCACCGACTGTGGTGTAATGAAGCTTCCACCAGTCAGGTTATTTATGGACAGGTGCCACAGATCAATGCTTTTTATGGACCCATAGCAGATGTGGCCCCAATGTACTCAGCAAAAAAGAAAAATGTATGCTTTCTGCTGAAAACAAGTGTTCCGCAACACATATGTGTGAATCATCCTCTTACTGCTGGTGATGCTTTCCATTCTTCTAATTAAAAAACAAAAACATGCATTTCCCGTAGAGATGCTAATAAGCCTGGGATGCAAGCCTGACGGTTGGTGATGAGGTGGAAAAAAAGCCAGTGGGTGTGTGCCCCTGTCTTCCTGCTAATCCATAGCAGTCCACATGCCTCAACTGTGACTGTACCTTCCTGCAAGGATTGGTGCAAAGTTCTTACCCTCAGGCAAAACACTTTGGCCCAGTAGTGCAGGGCACAGGGTTTCCCCCCAACTTTCTGTGCCCAAATGAAGGAAGGATTAAAGGTAGAGGAGTAGAAGGGTTATTTTGTCCCCCATAACAAGGTAGAATCAAATAGCCACCGTCATCCAGGTAAGGAAGCAAAGGGATCTTGTAGTGTGCTGCTAAGTGTATCATTTGTTTACTAATGTTCAGCCTGGTTTATGTTGTGCTTCTGGGATTTACCAGTATTTATTGCTTTCACATTTATTATAACTTATGTTCTGCTTCCCAGAGGCAGCCCCATTTCCTTAAATTTCTCCTCCATATATATTTATATCTATGTATTACATGTTGTCATGGTACCCATCTAGATACAGGGTTTAATTATATACATTGTTTACTATTTTTCCTTTCACCTGCTCTGTGGGTATTTTTTATGTCTTGAGTTTTGCTGTTATCTATAGGGTTTATATTACGCACCTTTTATTGATTTATTTATGTATGTTGTCACTGCACATAGATTTTCATCCACTATTATTGCGTATCACCTAATTGATACTTTGTATTCAATCCACATTTCCTTTTTTATATAACTACTTTGTGAGAGGCCAGGTGGATCTCCCAATACCCCAATCTCCTCCTGAGTTCTGAGAACCCTGCCAGTCCTGGTAAATTCCTGCTTGGTTCTGAGAACCCTGCCAATCCTTGCACATGCCTGCTTGGTTTTGATTACTCCGACAGTCCTGGTGCATGCTCAGGCCCGGCCCTAGACTTTTTGCCGCCTGAGGCAATTTTCAGTGAAATCGCCGCCGCCCCCCTCCCCCCCCCAACCCATTGTTGTGGGGGGCCGCCCGAGCTGGAGGGGATAGCGGGCAGGAAGGGGGTATTGGGCCTAGCGGCGGGGAGGGGGGTCGGACTCCCCCCTCCCTCGCCTGGGTCCCCCGTCCTCCGCTCCCCTCCAGCTTTAAAAAGGTCCGTGCTGTGGCTGCAGCTATTCGTAAGAGGCAACGGGCGGGGATTACTCACCTCTTCCTCATTCCAGGCCAGCGTGCGCTCCACTGACGTCACTTCCTGCGGCGTAGCAGGAAGTGACGTCAGTGGAGCGCACGCTGGCCTGGAACGAGGAAGAGGTGAGTAATCCCCGCCCGTTGCCTCTTACGAATAGCTGCAGCCACAGCACGGACCTTTTTAAAGCTGGAGGGGAGCGACGGACGGGGGACCCAGGCGAGGGAGGGGGGGTCCGACCCCCCTCCCCGCCGCTAGGCCCAATACCCCCTTCCTGCCCGCTATCCCCTCCAGCTCGGGCGGCCCCCCACACACATGGACGGGCGGGTGCCGCCCCCCCAGAAGTGCCGCCTGAGGCAAAAGTTTCACCCCGCCTCATGGGCGGGCCGGCCCTGTGCATGCTTGCTTGGTTCTGAGTACCCCGCCAGTCCTGGTGCATGCCTGCTTGGTTCTGAGTACCCCGCCAGTCCTGGTGCATGCCTGCTTGGTTCTGAGAATCCTGCCAGTTCTGGTCCATGCCTGCTTGGTTCTGAGAACCCTGTCAGACCTGGTGCATGCCTTCTTGGCTCTGAGAACCCGGTCAGTCCTGGTGCATGCCTTCTTGGCTCTGAGAATCCTGCCAGTCCTGGTGCATATCTGCTTGATTTTAAGAACCCTGACAGTCCTAGTGCATGTCTGCTTGGTTCTGAGAACCCTGACAGTCCTGTTGCATGGCTGCTTGATTCTGAGAACCCTGTCAGTCCTGGTGCCTGTTTTTTGAGTTCATAGAACCCTGACAGTCTGGGTTCCTTCACTGAGCAAATGTAGAGAACAGAGGAGCACCACAGTGGATTAAATCGTGTGCCACGATCTCAACCCCTGTGTCCCAGGGGGTACACATAGTTTCTTTGAAGTAGTCTGGGTTCCTTCTTCATCAGTTCTAACAACCAGATCAGTCATGGTTCTTGTGTGCTGAGTTATGAGAACCCTGTTACTGCCTCCTACCCGTTCACTTCTGAGGACCCTGTCAGTCCTGTCATCTTTGTATTTATTTCTGGTAACCCTACCAGTCATAGTTCCCGCAGTTTCATGCCAGAGAGGAGCAGATGAAAAAGTCGCCGCCAAAAATGGGCGCAATTGTTATTTATGGATATATGTGGGTGCAATTGTTATTTATCGATATATGTGGGCATAATTGTTATTTATCGTAATATAGAAAGCCATTACGCTATTTAGTGGGCAGCTGCAATTAAATTGAAATTTATCATAATATTCCCCATATCCCACAATCCAGGCTTCCCTGAAATCTTGGGAATACTTCATTAAAAATCCCCCCCCACCAGAATTTGCACTACACATCTCAGTCTCATTAGCAGTTCTAAAATACTTCACCCCCAATTTAGACATTCGAGTATGGGAGGAAGCAGGGATAAAAAAAGCTTCAAGACATCTTTGAGGGCTCCAACATTAACTCTTTCTCCATATTAGCACAGCAATTTGAGCTGTCACAGTCCCAATTATTTACCTACCACAGAATATTTCACTTAATTAAATCAAAAGCAATAACCCCTCCCTCAATACACCCCAGAATTGCAACTATTTTAAAGGACAATTTAAGGGAGGCATTTCAAACTGGTATAATATTTTAGGCTCAAACAGCATCTCCCCACTTAACAGATACGCATTAGTCTGGTCTACAGATTTAAAAAGAAATATCTCAGTAGATCAGCTAATAGCGGCTAACAGAACTATCATAAAAGTTTCAAAGTGTAACACTCACTGGGAAACTTCTAAGAAAGTGCTGTACGGATGGTATATGACTCCCAGACAAATTGCTGCCTTCTCACCTAACACCTCTCCAATGTGTTGGAAGTGCAACAAAAATATAGGAACCTACCTTCATATGCTCTGGGACTGCCCACTATTAGCTGATTTATGGACAAAAGTGGAACTTCTTATAAGAAGGGCCCTCATCCCTAATTTCCGACTTAAACCGGAACTTGCCCTGTTACAAGTTGGGGCGTCAGAGTTACCCAACAAGTCTCGACCTATGGTATGCCACATCATATTCAGTGCTCTACACTTGATACTCACAAACTGGAAGTCCACCGAGGAATTTAATCAAACACATTTATTAGCTCAAACCAGATTGAACATCTCAATGGAGCAAAAAGTCAGGAATAGACTAGGCCTTAAAAGTGATGATTATGTGATACCTAATTGTTGGCGTCAATGCTCCCCATTTTAACCACTTCCCGACCGCCCACTACACAGGGGCGGCGGGGAAGTGGAGCCCTGCAGGACGGCCTCACCCACAGAGGCGGCAGTCCATTTAAGGGCATGGGCGGAGCGATCGCGTCATCCGTGACGCGATCCTCCGCCCGGGATCGAAGCACGGGCATTTTGTCTCCGCTCGCCGGCCACTTAGCAGAGCCGGCGAGCGGAGGAATCCGCATGATCAGCCAATCCCTGAGTATAAGGCACTTTGTTAGGTAAACAAAGTGCCTTATACGTGCTTCCTCCTCGCCTCGTGGTCTCATTGTTGCAGAGACCACCAGCGAGGAGGAACCACTTGTAAGTGACATAGCTACACTGTGTTTTTTGCCCTCAGCCTCCCTGATCACCCACCCCAGCCTTCCTACCCCCCCTGATCACCCCAGCAGACCCCTGCCCATCACCCTTGCACCCCTGTAAAACCCCCACCCCCCCCCCCACCTGCCACTAACTAGCGACGCTGCCCCTTAGTTTAGGTCCCTAACTGCCTCCTAGTCACCCCTGATCCCCCCCCCTACCTTTAGATCACCCCCACACCCCATCCCAGACTACCCCCCTGTATACTGTATACATCTGTATACAGCTACATTACCCTCTGATCCCCCTCTGATCCCCCTCTGATCACCTGTCTATCACCTGTCCATCAGCCCTCAGCACCCCCACCCATCAGAGCAGACCCTAACTGCCCCGCGGGGGTAACCGATCACCTGCCCAGGCCCTCGATTGCCCTCGTACCCCCCTTCTGATTACATCCCCTGCTGTTTGTTTACATCTGTCCTCCCCAGCAATCACTAACTGATCTTTGATCAGTAACCCCCTGTGTCTGCCTCTCATCAGATCAGGACTCAGTCTGCCCCGTGCAGGCTCCTGATCAACCCCCCACCCCCTCAAATCGCCCTCAGACCCCCCCCCTAATCACCGTCCAAGTGCATTGTATTTGACTGTGCTGCGCTTGTATTCGATTGTGCTGCGCTTGTATTCAATTGTGGTGTAATTGTATTTGATTGTCCCGTGATCGGCTTCGATTGCCCCGTGATTGTTTGATTGCCTGAGACCCCACTTCCCGCCACACCCAACCCCACCCTCCCCCCCACCACACCCAACCCCACCCCCCACCCCCCCACCACCTCCAACCACCACCTTCCGAGTGCATCAGATTTGCTTGTGCTGTGATTGGAGTCGATTGTGCTGTAATTGTATTTGATTGTCCCGTGATCGACTTCGATTGCCCCGTGATTGTTTGATTGCCTGAGACCCCACTTCCCGCCACACCCAATCCCACCCTCCCCCCATCACCTTCCGAGTGCATCAGATCTGCTTGTGCTGTGATTGGAGTCGATTGTGCTGTAATTGGATTTGATTGTCCCGTGATCGACTTCGATTGCCCCGTGATTGTTTGATTGCCTGAGACCCCACTTCCCGCCACACCCAATCCCACCCTCCCCCCATCACCTTCCGAGTGCATCAGATCTGCTTGTGCTGTGATTGGAGTCGATTGTGCTGTAATTGGATTTGATTGTCCCGTGATCGACTTCGATTGCCCCGTGATTGTTTGATTGCCTGAGACCCCACTTCCCGCCACACCCAATCCCACCCTCCCCCCATCACCTTCCGAGTGCATCAGATCTGCTTGTGCTGTGATTGGAGTCGATTGTGCTGTAATTGGATTTGATTGTCCCGTGATCGACTTCGATTGCCCCGTGATTGTTTGATTGCCTGAGACCCCACTTCCCGCCACACCCAATCCCACCCTCCCCCCATCACCTTCCGAGTGCATCAGATCTGCTTGTGCTGTGATTGGAGTCAATTGTGCTGTAATTGTATTTGATTGTCCCGTGATCGGCTTCGATTGCCCCGTGATTGTTTGATTGCCTGAGACCCCACTTCCCGCCACACCCAATCCCACCCTCCCCCCATCACCTTCCGAGTGCATCAGATCTGCTTGTGCTGTGATTGGAGTCGATTGTGCTGTAATTGGATTTGATTGTCCCGTGATTGTTTGATTGCCTCTGAGACCCCACTTCCTACCAACCCCAATACCTCTCAAATACTCCCTTTTTGCTAGGTAGGTGCTCTTTTTTTCTGGGTAGTCTCGGAGGAAAACCCCATAAATTTAGCAATCCAAAATGGCAAGAAGGGGGCTTTCCGATGACGAGGTATACAGGTACATGGACCAGTCGGATGAGTTCTTTTGGGAAGAATCATCCGTCGAATCTTCCGGGTCCGATTTTGAACCTGTAGAAAGCAGTGGTTCCCTGACCGATACTGATGACGAGGCTATGGTCCCGGCTAGAGCCAGGCGTACCAGACCCCAAGTCGTTAGACCGCAGGTGGCGCAGGATCCGCCTCAAGGGCAGCAGGGTGGTGCTAGCGCTGTTGATAGTTTTCTTGGTGAGGCAGGCACCAGCAGCGCAGCATCTCCTGGACTTAGTGCCAGTGCTTCCGTAGACCCTGACGAAGTGGCGAGCGTCAGCATGGAAGTTGAAACTGGTACGGTGGCAAGTGCAGTAGTACCCCCGTCGCAGCCACCAAGAAGAAGACGGGCCCGTAGTACCCATAGACTCCCAGAGGTGCTGGCACAACCAGATTGGCAATCCCCTGATTCCGCCGCACCCGTAGTGCCCCCTTTCACCGCCCAGTCTGGAGTCCAGGTGGCGACAGCTCATCTAGGAACGGCCCTAGACTTTTTGCAGCTGTTCATCACCCAGGTTCTCCTGGACTTAATTGTGGTTGAGACCAACCGTAAAGCCACACAATTCATCACCGAGCACCCGGAGAGCATGTATGCCCAGCCTTTCGGGTGGAAACCAGTCCAAGTTTCCGACATTAAAATCTTTTTGGCCCTTATCCTTCACTTGGGACTAATGAAACAGAATGTACTGCGGTCGTATTGGTCTACGAACCCAGTAAATCATGTTCCCTTGTACCCTGCTGCCATGTCCAGGACACGATTTGAGTCCATCCTGCGCTTCCTGCACTTCAACGACGACAAAACCTGTCATGAAAAGGGCCACCCTGCTTATGACCGGCTCCACAAAATTCGGCCCCTCATAGACCACCTGTCATCAACATTTGCAGATGCTTATATCCCTGAACAGAACATCTGCGTAGACGAGTCCGTCTTACGCTTTACCGGGCGCCTTGGCATCAAACAGTACATCCCAAGCAAGCGCGCCCGGTATGGGGTGAAACTGTATAAGCTCTGTGAAAGGGCCACAGGCTATACATGTCGTTTTAGGGTCTATGAGGGAAAAGACTCAAAATTGGAGCCGGTCGGATGCCCTGACTACCTGGGGAGCAGTGGAAAGGTTGTGTGGGACTTGGTGTCACCCTTGTTCCAGAAGGGGTACCATCTTTTTGTGGACAATTATTACACAAGTGTGGCCCTCTTTCAGCACTTAAAGTTAGAAGGAATCCGATGCTGTGGCACTGCGCGGCCTAGTCGCCAGGGCTTCCCCCAACGGCTCGTTACCACCAGACTTTTACGGGGGCAGAGGGTCGCCTTGCGTACTGAAGACCTGCTCGCGGTGAAATGGAGGGACAAGAGGGACGTTTACTTTCTGTCCACCATTCACACAGACACGACAGTCCAAATTCAACGGGCAACTGCGGTCATTGAAAAGCCCCTTGTCGTCCACGAATATAATGTCAACATGGGAGGGGTGGACTTCAATGACCAGAGGTTAGCGCCCTATTTAGTTACCCGGAAAACAAGACGCTGGTATAAGAAAGTGTCTTTTTATCTGATTCAATTGGCAGTTTACAACAGCTTTGTTCTCTACAGTAAGGCTGGGAGAACTGGATCTTTCCTCCAATTTCAGGAAGAGATCATTATGGACATCCTGTATCCAGGAGGTGCCAGGCCCCCCCCCCCAGATGCAACTAGCCGACTGCATGGAAGGCATTACGCCTATCAGCTTCCGTGTGCCCCAGGTCAACGCATCCGAAGAAAACGTTGCCGTGTCTGCAGCAGGGCTGGAACAAGGAGTGACACCGTTTATTATTGTCCCCGCTGTCCTGACCAGCCTGGTCTATGCGTAGGGCCGTGTTTTGAGAGGTACCACGAGCAGGTACACTATTAGAACCTAGGGAACTCCAGACACAGGAGTAGGCACACACTCAGTGGTCTTTCGCACATTGTCGCAGGGAGAGGAGAGGTAAGCTTGAAGACCAAACGGGTAAGCATAAAAATGGGAAGAAGGATCGGTTTCCATGCTTGATATTGCTGATCTGTCCTGGGTTGGCGATATAAGACGGCATGTTTGAATTTCCCTTGAGTGTGGACACCCCCGGTTTATATGTGATTTGGGCCTATGATGATGCTTTAATGCCACACAGAGTCATCTCTATTGGCAGGCATATTGCTGTATCCTACAGGCATAATGCTGTATACTAAAGTTCTGAGGCCCAGTCACATAAGTTGGTGGCTCACCCTGAGTGCAGGGTGGCACGGGGTGTCTCTCTCCTGAGGTTATCACTGCCATTGATGTGGAGCAAGGTATGTTTGCCGTTCATTTTTCCTTTCAGCCCAGAGTGCATTACTTGTATACCCAATATAAGGAGTATAGCAGAAACTCCTAATACTGGCCATACATGTAATGATTGCAGAGACCCTAAAATGCCAGGACAGACTCCACAAATGACCCCATTTTGGAAAGAGGACACCCTAAAGTATTATGTGAGGTGCACGGTGAGTTCATAAAAGATTTTAGTTTTTGTCACAAGTTAGCAGAATTTTTTTTTTTTTTTTTTTTTTTTTAACAAAGTGTCATTTTCCGTTAACTTGTGACAAAAAATAAAATTTTCAATGACCTCACCATTCCCCTCATGGAATACCTTGTTGTGTATTCTTTCCAAAATGGAGTCATTTGTGGGGTTTGTTAACTGTCCTGGCAAGTGGGCGGGGTGCTAAATTTTGAGCACCCCTGTAAAGCCTAAAGGTACTCATTGGACTCTGGACCCCTTAGCGCAGTTAGGGTGCAAAAAGGTGCCACACATGTGGTATCGCCGTACTCGGGAGAAGTAGTACAATGTGTTTTGGGGTGTATTTTTACATATACCCATGCTGGGTGGGAGAAATACCTCTGTAAATGACAATCTTTTGATTTTTTTACACACAATTGTTCATTTACAGAGTTATTTCTCCCACCCAGCATGGGTATGTGTAAAAATACACCCCAAAACACATTGTACTACTTCTCCCGAGTACGGCGATACCACATGTGTGGCACTTTTTTGCACCCTAACTGCGCTAAAGGGCCCAAAGTCCAATGAGTACCTTTAGGATTTCACAGGTCATTTTGCGGAATTTGATTTCCAGACTCCTCCTCACGGTTTAGGGCCCCTAAAATGCCAGGGCAGTATAGGAACCCCACAAATGACCCCATTTTAGAAAGAAGACACCCCAAGGTATTCTGTTAGGAGTATGGTGAGTTCATAGAAGATTTTATTTTTTGTCAAAAGTTAGCGGAAAATTGATTTGTATTGTTTTTTTCACAAAGTGTCATTTTCCGCTAACTTTTGACAAAAAATAAAATCTTCTATGAACTCACCATACTCCTAACGGAATACCTTGGGGTGTCTTCTTTCTAAAATGGGGTCATTTGTGGGGTTCCTATACTGCCCTGGCATTTTAGGGGCCCTAAACCGTGAGGAGTAGTCTGGAAATCAAATTCCGCAAAATGACCTGTGAAAGCCTAAAGGTGCTCATTGGACTTTGGGCCCTTTAGCGCAGTTAGGGTGCAAAAAAGTGCCACACATGTGGTATTGCCGTACTCGGGAGAAGTAGTACAATGTGTTTTGGGGTGTATTTTTACACATACCCATGCTGGGTGGGAGAAATACCTCTGCAAATGACAATCTTTTGATTTTTTTACACACAATTGTCCATTTACAGAGATATTTCTCCCACCCAGCATGGGTATGTGTAAAAATTCACCCCAAAACACATTGTACTACTTCTCCCGAGTACGGTGATACCACATGTGTGGCACTTTTTTGCACCCTAACTGCGCTAAAGGGCCCAAAGTCCAATGAGCACCTTTAGGCTTTCACAGGTCATTTTGCGGAATTTGATTTCCAGACTCCTCCTCACGGTTTAGGGCCCCTAAAATGCCAGGGCAGTATAGGAACCCCACAAATGACCCCATTTTAGAAAGAAGACACCCCAAGGTATTCCGTTAGGAGTATGGTGAGTTCATAGAAGATTTTATTTTTTGTCAAAAGTTAGCGGAAAATTGATTTGTATTGTTTTTTTCACAAAGTGTCATTTTCCGCTAACTTGTGACAAAAAATAAAATCTTCTATGAACTCACCATACTCCTAACGGAATACCTTGGGGTGTCTTCTTTCTAAAATGGGGTCATTTGTGGGGTTCCTATACTGCCCTGGCATTTTAGGGGCCCTAAACCGTGAGGAGTAGTCTGGAAATCAAATTCCGCAAAATGACCTGTGAAAGCCTAAAGGTGCTCATTGGACTTTGGGCCCTTTAGCGCAGTTAGGGTGCAAAAAAGTGCCACACATGTGGTATTGCCGTACTCGGGAGAAGTAGTACAATGTGTTTTGGGGTGTATTTTTACACATACCTATGCTGGGTGGGAGAAATACCTCTGCAAATGACAATCTTTTGATTTTTTTACACACAATTGTCCATTTACAGAGATATTTCTCCCACCCAGCATGGGTATGTGTAAAAATTCACCCCAAAACACATTGTACTACTTCTCCCGAGTACGGTGATACCACATGTGTGGCACTTTTTTGCACCCTAACTGCGCTAAAGGGCCCAAAGTCCAATGAGCACCTTTAGGCTTTCACAGGTCATTTTGCGGAATTTGATTTCCAGACTACTCCTCACGGTTTAGGGCCCCTAAAATGCCAGGGCAGTATAGGAACCCCACAAATGACCCCATTTTAGAAAGAAGACACCCCAAGGTATTCCGTTAGGAGTATGGTGAGTTCATAGAAGATTTTATTTTTTGTCAAAAGTTAGCGGAAAATTGATTTGTATTGTTTTTTTCACAAAGTGTCATTTTCCGCTAACTTGTGACAAAAAATAAAATCTTCTATGAACTCACCATACTCCTAACGGAATACCTTGGGGTGTCTTCTTTCTAAAATGGGGTCATTTGTGGGGTTCCTATACTGCCCTGGCATTTTAGGGGCCCTAAACCGTGAGGAGTAGTCTGGAAATCAAATTCCGCAAAATGACCTGTGAAAGCCTAAAGGTGCTCATTGGACTTTGGGCCCTTTAGCGCAGTTAGGGTGCAAAAAAGTGCCACACATGTGGTATTGCCGTACTCGGGAGAAGTAGTACAATGTGTTTTGGGGTGTATTTTTACACATACCCATGCTGGGTGGGAGAAATACCTCTGCAAATGACAATCTTTTGATTTTTTTACACACAATTGTCCATTTACAGAGATATTTCTCCCACCCAGCATGGGTATGTGTAAAAATTCACCCCAAAACACATTGTACTACTTCTCCCGAGTACGGTGATACCACATGTGTGGCACTTTTTTGCACCCTAACTGCGCTAAAGGGCCCAAAGTCCAATGAGCACCTTTAGGCTTTCACAGGTCATTTTGCGGAATTTGATTTCCAGACTACTCCTCACGGTTTAGGGCCCCTAAAATGCCAGGGCAGTATAGGAACCCCACAAATGACCCCATTTTAGAAAGAAGACACCCCAAGGTATTCCGTTAGGAGTATGGTGAGTTCATAGAAGATTTTATTTTTTGTCAAAAGTTAGCGGAAAATGACACTTTGTGAAAAAAACAATACAAATCAATTTTCCGCTAACTTTTGACAAAAAATAAAATCTTCTATGAACTCACCATACTCCTAACAGAATACCTTGGGGTGTCTTCTTTCTAAAATGGGGTCATTTGTGGGGTTCCTATACTGCCCTGGCATTTCAGGGGCCCTAAACCGTGAGGAGGAGTCTGGAAATCAAATTCCGCAAAATGACCTGTGAAATCCTAAAGGTACTCATTGGACTTTGGGCCCTTTAGCGCAGTTAGGGTGCAAAAAAGTGCCACACATGTGGTATCGCCGTACTCAGGAGAAGTAGTACAATGTGTTTTGGGGTGTATTTTTACACATACCCATGCTGGGTGGGAGAAATAACTCTGTAAATGGACAATTGTGTGTAAAAAAAATTAACAAATTGTCATTTACAGAGATATTTCTCCCACCCAGCATGGGTATGTGTAAAAATACACCCCAAAACACATTATGCTACTTCTCCTGAGTACGGCAATACCACATGTGTGGCACTTTTTTGCAGCCTAACTGCGCTAAGGGGTCCAAAGTCCAATGAGCACCTTTAGGCTTTACAGGGGTGCTTACAATTTAGCACCCCCCAAAATGTCAGGACAGTAAACACACCCCACAAATGACCCCATTTTGGAAAGTAGACCCTTCAAGGTATTCAGAGAGGGGCATGGTGAGTCCGTGGCAGATTTCATTTTTTTTTTGGTGCAAGTTAGAAGAAATGGAAACTTTTTTTTTTTTTTTTTCGTGTCACAAAGTGTCATTTTCCGCTTACTTGTGACAAAAATTAATATCTTCTATGAACTCACTATGCCTCTCAGTGAATACTTTGGGATGTCTTCTTTCCAAAATGGGGTCATTTGGGGGGTATTTATACTATCCTGGAATTCTAGCCCCTCATGAAACATGACAGGGGGTCAGAAAAGTCAGAGATGCTTGAAAATGGGAAAATTCACTTTTTGCACCATAGTTTGTAAACGCTATAACTTTTACCCAAACCAATAAATATACGCTGAATGGGTTTTTTTTTATCAAAAACATGTTTGTCCACATTTTTCGCGCTGCATGTATACAGAAATTTTACTTTATTTGAAAACTGTCAGCACAGAAAGTTAAAAAAATCATTTTTTTGCCAAAATTCATGTCTTTTTTGCTGAATATAATAAAAAGTAAAAATCGCAGGAGCAATTAAATAGCACCAAAAGAAAGCTTTATTAGTGACAAGAAAAGGAGCCAAAATTCATTTAGGTGGTAGGTTGTATGAGCGAGCAATAAACCGTGAAAGCTGCAGTGGTCTGAATGGAAAAAAAGTGGCCGGTCCTTAATTAAGGGGTAGAAAGCCCTAGGTCCTCAAGTTGTTAAACACTAATCTTTCCAGCTAATAAGGCCTTCCGGAGGTCTAATCTAATCCACAAAACAATAACTGGGTACTTCCGTGGAACTGACCATCTGAATATTTCAATATAAGACATGCAATTAAACTATCCCAAATTTTTTTTTTCCTTGTTGTAGTTTGTTATTCTAAAGCTTTTGCTTTGATCCTTTATTAACCACTTGAGGACCCACCCTTTACCCCCCCCCCCCCTTAAGGACCAGCGCTGTTTTAGCTGATCTGTGCTGGGTGGGCTGTGCAGCCCCCAGCACAGATCAGGGTGCAGGCAGAGCGACCAGATCGCCCCCCTTTTTTCCCCACTAGGGGATGATGTGCTGGGGGGGTCTGATCGCTCCTGCCTGATAGGTGTTGCGGGGGGGGGCACCTCAAAGCCCCCCTTCGCTGCGGAATTCCTCCCCTCCCTCTCCTACCTGTTCCCCCCCCCCCCCCGGTGATCCGTGCTGCACAGGACGCTATCCGTCCTGTGCAGCCAGTGACAGGCTGTCCCCTGTCACTTGGCGGCGATCCCTGGCCGCTGATTGGCCGGGGATCGCTGATCTGCCTTACGGCGCTGCTGCGCAGCAGCGCCGTACAATGTAAACAAAGCGGATTATTTCCGCTTGTGTTTACATTTAGCCTGCGAGCCGCGATCGGCGGCCCGCAGGCTATTCACGGAGCCCCCCGCCGTGAATTGACAGGAAGCAGCCGCTTGCGCGAGCGGCTGCTTCCTGATTAATTAGCCTGCAGCCGGCGACGCAGAACTGCGTCGCTGGTCCTGCAGCTGCCACTTTGCCGACACGCGGTATAAGTGCGCGGTCGGCAAGTGGTTAAGCGGATAGGTTACGTCTACCCTTATTATAGCACAATTCTAGTAAGCATGTACGCCTTTTAGATATGCAAGATCACTGATAGGGGCCCGTTCTGGCCATCTGGATCTATCAGGGATGCATTTGGTGAAACTTCTCTTTCTGGTTACCTGCTCAGGCTCTGTTAAAACCAGATGGGAAATTTCGGTAGAGAAAATCAGAGTATGAAGAAATGTATTGAAATGCATGCTAATATTCCAAGACTTTTAAGCACTAAATGTACAATTGATGTAACCGTTATATTATATTGACTGTTAAAATTTCCCTTTGAAAAATTAATAAAAAGAGTTTGATGGAAAAAAAAAAAAGAAATTTATCATAATATTGGTAGCAGGGATCAGGGGGTGTTAAGGTTAGGCACCACTGGGGGGGATGAGGGTTAGGCACCACCAGGGGGGGTCTTAGGTTAGTGACTGGGGATATTTGCAAGGACAGGAGCTAGAGAATGTTCTGGCATGTTCTCTAAAGCTGGAGGGAGGAGGCAAAGAAGCACATGGCAGGCAGAGAAGCACATGCTTCATGTGCTCATGTGACAAGATCTGCAGACAGTGTAGCTGCATCCACAGCAATCTAACACACACAGGTATGTTTTTGCTGCATATTACAAGAATAATTAAATACAGGATTTTATCAGAGAGATACAAGACAATGACAATGAGATTTATCAACACACGTGCATGCAAAATGGAGGGAAATCTATTGCAGAAGTGAAACAATTGATGTGTGCTGGTTTTTATTTTCTTTTGGTTGTGATACATCTGCTCCAGTTAACCACTTGAGGACCGCAGTGTTGAACCCCCCTAGTGACCAAGACATTTTTTGTTAAAATGGCCACTGCAGCTTTAAGGCCAAGCTGCAGGGTCTCACAACACAGCACACGAGCGATTCCACCCCCCTTTCCCCCCCACCAACAGAGCTTCCTGTTGGTGGGGTATGATCCCCCGCACAATGTTTCTTTTTCCACAAATATTTATATTAATTATTTTTAAATAAATTTCGTAGTTTTTTATTTTTTATCCTAAACCCTCCCTCCCCCCGCTAGCCAATTATTGTGATTGGCTGTCATAGGCTTCAGCGGTGAAAGTGTCACCCTGGTCACTACAATGCATGCTGGGAGATGTAGTACATTAATGTGCCTACATCTTCTGTGATTACGGTAATGTAACATTTCCCAGTGTGCATTGCAGTGACCGGGGGGGGGGGCGGGGGTCGGGGGAAGCGGTCACTTCCTCTAGATGTAGTGTAGATGGGGGGCAGCCTACAGCATACAGGGACAGGGATATGGGTGCTCTGCTCTGCTATTTGTTGTTTGAGCAGGTCTGTTACTTCTCGGTTTTTATTGATGTGTGCTGGTTTTTATTTTCTTTTGGTTGTGATACATCTGCTCCAGTTAACCACTTGAGGACCGCAGTGTTGAACCCCCCTAGTGACCAAGACATTTTTTGTTAAAATGGCCACTGCAGCTTTAAGGCCAAGCTGCAGGGTCTCACAACACAGCACACGAGCGATTCCACCCCCCTTTCCCCCCCACCAACAGAGCTTCCTGTTGGTGGGGTATGATCCCCCGCACAATGTTTTTTTTTCCACAAATATTTATATTAATTATTTTTAAATAAATTTCGTAGTTTTTTATTTTTTATTTTTTATCCTAAACCCTCCCTCCCCCCGCTAGCCAATTATTGTGATTGGCTGTCATAGGCTTCAGCGGTGAAAGTGTCACCCTGGTCACTACAATGCATGCTGGGAGATGTAGTACATTAATGTGCCTACATCTTCTGTGATTACGGTAATGTAACATTTCCCAGTGTGCATTGCAGTGACCGGGGGGGGGGGGGGGCGGGGGTCGGGGGAAGCGGTCACTTCCTCTAGATGTAGTGTAGATGGGGGGCAGCCTACAGCATACAGGGACAGGGATATGGGTGCTCTGCTCTGCTATTTGTTGTTTGAGCAGGTCTGTTACTTCTCGGTTTTTATTGATTTAAATTAAAAAAAAATCTTTAAACCACTTCTTTGGCTTTGGTTTGTGTATAAAAAAAGGTTTTATTTACCACCAGCGTGTTTTAAGGGTTAGGCACCACCAGGGAAGGGTTCTGTGTGAGTGAGAGGTTAGGTAATAGTTAGGTTCAACATTATCAGTAAATTTAATGATAATGTAATACCGCAATTACATTATTTACCGTTTTTTGTTATCAATTTTGTCATTTAACGCTGTGCTTAAATAGTTATTTACCGATTTTGCTAGTAATATCATTATTTACCGTCGCGCCTAAATTAGCTTGCGACTTTTTCAAATCTATGCCTTCAGAGAGCACTGCTAGTTAGGGTTCCTCTCTGCTCAGTTCTGACAACCCTGCCAGCAGTGGTGGTCCAAGGATCCCAGAAGATCCAGAACATGTCTGTGTACCAGTAGAGAGGCATTTCTGCATGCACTGTCAGTCCTGGTTACTGCTGTCTTATTTCCAAGGACCCTGCCAGTCCTGGCATCTACCTGATCATGTCTGAAAACGTCAGTGCACGATGGATGCGTGCATGAAAAAAGGGCGCCGTGAAAAAAGGGCCCGGGTTATTAACGAATTTGGCGCCAGAATTTGCTAACGAGAATCATCATTGTTAAGATTGTCAAGCTTTATTAACGATAATTACTGTTGCAAAAATAAACGAGCAATAAAAACAAATATATATTAACGTTAAATGTCGTAACGTTTTTTGTCAATACTGCTTAACCCAACCGTACCCTCACACAGAACCCTCCCCTGGTGGTGCCTGAAACTAACCACTCCCCTAGTGGCGCCTAACACTAACCACCCCCCCTGGTGGTGCCTAGCCCTAAACACCCCCCCTGGTGTTGCCTAAAACTAACCGCCGCCTAGGTGTTGCCTAACCCTAACCACTCCCCTTGGTGTTGCCTAACACTAACCACTCCCTCTGCAGAAACACCCTTTTAGATATATTAATGATAATACCTTTGAAAACGTAAAATCTGTACTTATTAATGAAATAATATGACAAAAACTATACAGTTAAAAACTTCTAAAACGATAACTACCTCAAAAACTATAATGTTATAATGTTATTAACGAAATTTTTTGCAGCACCCTTTTTTCATGCTTTTTTTTGCCGTATTAACGATAATTGCATTAAAGTCTATGGCGGCACCCTTTTTGTCCACCCTCAGACGGCGCCCTTTTTTCCTGCTCCCCGATGGATACATGAGTATAACATTAGACTTTTTTTTATATTCTGCTCTGTTCTAGCTTTGTGATATCAGACATTTGTAGCTGAGTTATTTGACTCTTCTGCAATGCTTTTCCCCGAAAAAAAACTGTATTGATACATGTTTCTTGCAGTCCAGGTACAAGTGTTTGAGGGAATGCAGAAATTTCCTGCCTTTTCATTCTGTGGTGGTTTGTGTAGCCAGGTTGTGAGAGGAATGCATTTAATGAATCGTTTATACAGATTGCTAAATATCTCCACATGTTCCCCAACAGGAATTTTGTATAAATATTATTTTTCTACCGTGTCCTGTACATTCTATCTTCCCGCACGATTTGGATTTTTTTTTACCGAATACGAACACCACTGAAAGTTTCTGTTTGATTATGTGTATTTACTTTTGCATATGATATAACAACCAGGAAACGACTTGTTATAGATCTTGAAGAACTATCCTCGCTCAGAAGGTTTGTGTCCTCATGAGGAAATTCCTGATGAAGTGACTATTGTAGGAAACAGGCACAGCTATGTATGGATACAGCACGCACACATGTGCACACATACATACACATGCCAATATGTATCAAGCTGAGAAATGGATCAGAAATATGTATATTAAAGTGAAAGCCTATGCCTGTTTTTGTTTTGGATAGAGTAGGAAAGTGTTAGGTTTTTGTGATCATTATTGCGGGCGGAGTTCTGTTTTATGGGATTACAGCTCAGTCCATGTCTAGTGATACGATTATTAAGAACACAAAATAAGGTGAAAGTTGCCAAAAGAAGAAACAAGACCACAAAACACTTTTTTGATATCTCCATAAAGTGTTAGAATATTTGTGAAGTGTTTTTTGCTGTCTATGCCCCACAGTGCAGATTTTCCTCACTTGTTGTTTCAGGAGTGAATAAAAACAGGAATTGTGAGCAAATTTCTCCAGATAGAACAACTATAAAAATCTGACCAGGGTCATAACTTTCCATTGCTCTGTCAAGAAACAATGAGGTTTTGGCTTAAGCTCCATTTTAAGTGCAAACTCCATAAAGTATCCTTGGCTTGAACACTGAATAGATTTATTATCTGTAATTTATGCTATCAAATCCTAAAAAGCAGAAACAATACATATACCAGTTACACTCAAGACAGGCTATAGCCTTCCTTGAAGTTTTTGAATACATATTATTTAGTTTGCATTAATAAAAACTGGGTACGTAGTTTGTCCCAGTACAACCAACATGAACATATGTATGTATGTGGCCCGGCAGGGACTGGTACATGATTCCTTGGGTGACATTGCAGGGTTAAGGCTGATAGAGGCATCGCTATCCTGCAGAATGGCAATGTGTTCTGTTCTTGCAAGGGGGAGTAGTTGTGTCGTCAAGTGGGGAGAACAATTTTCTCGGATCACTAGCCAAGCGGCAGAGAGGGGTGGGTGGCTGCCGTACACACTCTGGATTCTCGGCAGAGTCAATCGTTATCAGCTGCCTTGGCTGAGTTTCATCTACTGTGTGTACAGCTGGAGAAATAGATTATTAGTATTATAGATTCAATGACAATTGTGTTATCTTTAAAGACAATGGGCTCGATTCACTAAAGCATGATAACTCAGTTATCACGTGTAAAGACTTTGCACGTGCAATGTATCATTATCATGTGCCAAGTATCATTATCTAATGATACTTAGCACGTGATAATGATACTTAGCATGTGATAATGATACTTAGCACATGATATCACGTCCAAAGCGGCTTATCACTGTCGTGCTAAGTGTTAGCACGCTTTAGTGAATCAAGCCCAATAGCATGTCCGAGCTTTACATACATTAATAACACAGCAGGAGATATGAAAACACATTGGGCATAATTTGCTAAGCTTTTTCACCTGTTTTCACCTTATCTATGTTACTTTTTTAAGCTCTCAAGAGCAAAAATGTAACAGCGTGACAGGTGAGCTTTCAACACTCACCGTGGGACAAGGGGGGGACACAGTTACACTTGGGGGGAAGGCGTTCTGGTAGGCTACGGCGCTGCTAGTACAAATTCCAAAAGATCTGATGCTTAAATCTATTGGAGTTATGTCTGCAGTGCGTGGGCAGGCAATAAATCCATCTCTGATCAGATTCGATCTAATGGTCGATCAGGTGGCAGATTGATAGGTGTATACCACTATAATACTGTTAGTCATAGACCCTGAACAGATCAAGATGTGTGACTACAGTCAGACTAGATTAGCCACATGCTCATATTCAGGTGTGTGATTCAGTCACTACTGATACCAGAAAGATCATCAGGACTGCCAGGCAACTGGTATTTTTAAAAAGGAAATATAAATGCAGTCACCATAAGCCCCTCACTTTAGGTTTCCTTTAAACTGGCTCATGCTTAAGAAAAATACACATTGTACACACCCCAGCTTAAAAGAAAAACACATTAATTATGTGAAGCAGCCATATTTGATACAATATTTTTAATTAGATTATATGAATTCCAAAACTGGAAGCTTCACCCCACACTGTGGGTACATAAACTGATAGCTATGTACATCTCTCTCTCTCTCTCTCTCTCTCTCTCTCTCTCTCTCTCTCACTCTCTTTCTCTCTATCCAACCATCCATAGGTAGCCATACACAACAGAGACATGTCGCAAGGATTTAGTGACCACAGTGCTATGATACAGAGACTGAATGATCAGAGCTTTGTTACACACATGTTCCCATCTGATGCAGGTCCTTGAATTGAGCAGGTTACAATTTGGGCACAAAGTTGATTTTAAAGTGAACCAAGTGCTACTTTTTTTAAATAGCTACAGAAACTGCCATGTTCCCTCTCCCCTTCTAGCTGCCCAATATTTATCCAGGGGAAGGTGTAAAGATAACATCTGTGACTTCTCTAAAGCCTCGTAAAGGGAAACTTAACTGAGAGAGAGATGTATGTTTATTTTTAAACAATACCAATAGTTTGTCAGTCCTGCTGATCTATTTGGCTGCAGCAGTAGCTGAATCACACACCTGAAACAAGCATGCAGCTAATCCAGTCTGATCTGCATGCTTGTTGAGGGGCTGTGGATAAAAGTATTAGAGACACAGGATCAGCAGGAGAGTCAGGCAACTGGGATTATTTTACAAGGAAAAATCCATATACTTCTCAGTTTAGATTCCCTTTAATCACTTGAGAACCACAGTGGTAAACCACCCTAAAGACCAGGCACATTTTTACTAAAATGGCCACTGAAGCTTTAAGGCCAAGCTGTAGGGCCGCACAACATAGCACACGAGTGATTCTCTCCCCCCCACCCCACCTACAGAGCTCTCTGTTGGTGGGGTCTGATCGCCCCCAAGTTGTTTCTTTTTATATATATATATATATATATATATATATATATATATATATATATATATATAAATATTTGTTTGTTTGTTTTTTTTTGACTATTTTTGACTATTTTATTTATTTATTTATTTTTCAATCATCTCCCTCTCCCCCACAGCCAATCCTGGCGATCAGCCAATCGCTTTCTTGTCCCCCAGGGGGACAGCCGTGTCCCACGGCTGTCCCCAGTACAGCGCTGCTGCTGATTGTAGCGCTGTACTAGCTGTAAAGACGGCATTCAGCCGCTCGGAGACTGAGGCGATATTGCGCAGCCTGCACGCGATCTCCTGCAAAATGCAGCCCCAGGACTTGAGCATCAGAGCTTATCAAAAGAGCAGAAAAGTAATCTGCATTTCACTTTGTTGTATGACTTCCTGCTGGTAGCAGTTGTGCAATTACTTTCTTTCTATCTATCAATCTGTGATACTGTCATGCTTAGTACAGTTAAAATATATGTTCTTTCTGCTTAACTTATTTTTGACCTTTGATTTCAGTGAACTGACAGCATAAGCCACACTACATCTAGTTCCTTTTCCGTATTAACAGTAAACACTAGTTGTGACACAATGTTACTTTCCTGTCCTTCCGCAACATTAGTGAGATGACATGAGGTAACAATGTACTGTGTATTGCATGTGAATGTATATCACTATATCCAGTTCTATTCATGGTCTAGGAAAGTATATCATTGTGCCTTGTTCTGGGGGCTTCTTGCCCTATGATATCTAGTTCAGTCACTGCTCTGCTTGCAGGTGATGATAAACATCCTTATCCCCACATTTAGCTTTTACCCTGTCCATATCTGAGTATGATTAAGCTGAAGACCTTTTCTCTTTACAATATTTGGTACTGCAATTCAAGTGAATATTTCATTCAAGGAATCAATCTAAAAGCTATTAACAAAAAAATATAATGATGAATAACTAATCATTTAGCATCCCCTCTGGCAACCATTCCATTAAAGTGACTCTGTAACAAAAATTACAAAGTTTTTTCTACCATCCTACAAGTTCCTAAACCTATTCTAATCTGTTCTGGCTCACTGCAGCTCTTTCTACTATAACCATCTCTGTAATAAATCAATGTATCTTTCCCCTGTCAGACTTGTCGACCTGTGTCTGGAAGGCTGCCAAGTTCTTCAGTGTTGAACTGTTCCTCTATGCACACTCCAGTGTGTGTTTTATTTACATAAGCCAGCAGCTTCTCTGCTATCTTATCAGTGATAGAAGAGAGCTGGATAAAAATCCTCCTCTGGAGGCTGTGAAAGGAGCTGGTCTGTCACATACTGAGGAATTAACGACATAGGCAGAGCTGTCTGCAGGAAGCCTGTAATGTTCAGTGCATGAGAGAAGCTGGGGACAGAAGGTAAACACACACAAGTGATTTCTTGAGATTCAGAAGTAAGGCTGTATACAGCCTGCTTGTGTATGGATGTATTTTCTATGTGTGGACATGCTGTACATCAACCTACTTCCTGTTTTGGTGGCCATTTTGTTTGTTTATAAACAAACTTTTTAAAACTGTTTTTGACTACTTTTAATGCGGCGGGGTCGGGGAGCGGTGAAATTGTGACAGAGGGTAATAGGAGATGTCCCCTAACACACTGGTATGTTTACTTTTGTGCGATTTTAACAATACAGATTCTCTTTAAGGTTTACAGGATTTAGGGAACCCATATCCTAATTTCTCACTGTCCTCTGGCCAGCCCTAGATTTACCTCATAGGAATCTATAGGCATGGATGTCCTGGCACCTTAGAATGTGCCCTCCATGAACCTACAAACCCCCACCACACTTGCACTGCAAGTGTGCTGTCTGTCCCAGCTGTCACTTCTCCCTTACTCACATGTGGCCCTTAGTATTAGGTAGCCAGAAGAACCCTCAACATTAAGTAGCTAGAGGTGTACCCAAGTATTAGGTAGCTAGTGTCACCTCAGTATTAAATAGCTAGAGGTGCCCCTGACTGAAGGGAGGTCTCCTCAGTGGAATGCCAAGAGCTGGGTGAGTAAGTGAAGCCAGAGATCCTTATGATATTCCTCTTTATGTGAGTAGTTATTATTATTTTTTATTTATATAGCGCCAACATATTCCGCAGCGCTTTACAAAGCACAATAAGACGACAAGGGGAACATAGATATACTAACAAATTGTAAAACAGAGTTCCAAGCAGCACAAATATTGTGACAAAAACAGTAAACATTAGGAGGAGGAGCCTGCCCTTGCGAGCTTACAATCTAGTGGGTAGTGGGGGACACATTAGGTAAGGGGGTGAAAGATGGATGAGGCAGTGACCCTTTGCCTCTGATTACATTGTGTCAAATAAGTAAATAAGGGCTATAGAATGTTATAAGCTTGTCTGAAAAGGTGTGTTTTAAGAGTGCGTTTGAAGATGTCCAGGTTTGGAGCATGACGTACAGGCTGTGGAAGAGAGTTCCAGATAAGAGATGGTGCACGTGTAAAGTCTTGGATGCGAGCATGAGAGGAGGTGATCAGCTTAGAGGCCAGGAGAATTTCTTGGGAGGAGCGGAGGTTGCGGGAGGGACAATATCTTGAGATTAGTGATGAGATGTATGGAGGGCACAACTCATGTTAGAGTCAGGAGTTTGAACTGGATCCTCTGGGTAATAGGTAACCAGTGGAGATAACGGCATAGTGGGGCTGCATCGGAAGAGCGTGTGGAGAGGTGAATGAGGCGGGCCGCTGAATTTAGAAGGGATTGGAGAGGTGCTAGCCTTTTTTGTGGTAGCCCACCCCACAGAGCAGGGTGTTGCAGTAGTCTAGGCGGGAGATGATTAAGGCATGAACAAGCATTTTGGTGGCCTCTTGTGTGAGGAAGGGACGGATACGGAATATATTTTTGAGCTGGAAATAGCAGGAGGTGGTTAATGAGGCAATGTGAGGTTTAAAGGAGAGCTCTGAGTCGAGTATAACCCCCAAGCAGCGGGCCTTAGTGGTTGAGGTTATTGGGGTGTTGTCTACCATTATGGTTGCAATTGGTGGAGGTGTAGATAGTGATGGTGGAAAAATCACAATTTCCGTTTTACTCATGTTAAGTTTGAGGAAGCGGGAGGACATAAATGTAGAAACGGCACGTAGACAGTCGGGGACTCTAGATAGTAGTGATGCCAGATCAGGAGCTGAGAGATAGATTTGGGTGTCATCCGCATAGAGGTGATATTGGAAGCCAAAAGAGTTAATTAGTTGTCCCAGGCCACGGGTGTAGACTGAGAAAAGAAGTGGCCCAAGAACAGAGCCTTGAGGAACACCAACAGACAGTGGGCGTGGGGAGGAATTGGTGTTAGAGAAGGACACAGTGTAACAGCATCCAGAGAGATAAGAGGAGATCCAGGAATGTGCTTGTCCCTTGATTCCTAAGGGCCGGTTCACACGGACGGCAGGCGGCGTTGGGGTGGCCAGGAAGTCGCGTCGTCCTGCGACGTCCCGTTCGGTGGCGGCAGTACAGAGATCGTCGCGATCGGCGTTTCTCGTCCCCGCAGGGGGACATATAGCCGCGCCGGCTAGCCGTCCCTGGACGTTGCATGCGGCTTCTAGGGACGGCCGAAACGATGCGTTAAATCGGGATCAGAACGCCGCGTTTATGCAATCGACGGTAATCGACAGTAACCGCGCAATGCTAAACGCTCCTATTCACTTGAATGGGAGAGTTTAGCCGATGGGTCCCGAACGCTTGACGGTAGACGCCGCCAAGCGTCCGTGTGAACCGGCCCTAAAGATGACAGTGTCTGCAGAAGCAGCGCATGATCAACCGTGTCAAAGGCAGAGGAAAGGTCAAGGAGTATTAGAATGGAGAACTGGCCTTTGGATTTAGCTACCAGTAGGTCATTAGCAACTTTCGTGAGGACAGTTTCAGTGGAATGGTGTGTGCGGAATCCAGATTGAAAGGGGTCAAGTAAGGAATTGGTGGAGAGAAAGGCAGACAATTCTGAATGGATGTGACGTTCCAGCAGTTTAGAAGCAAAGGGGAGGAGTGAGACAGGCCAGTAATTGGATAGAGAAGCTGGATCAAGAGAGGGTTTTTTGATAAGTGGTGTGATAATAGCTTGTTTGAATAAGGAAGGAAAAGATCTCAGAAAGATTGAATAGAGTTGTTAGAGCGGGATTAAGGGAGGAGGAAAGCTGGGGGATTAGATGGGAGGGAGTGGGGTCCAGGGCACAGGTAGTGAGATGAGCTTTGGAGAGTAGTGAGGAAAGACACTGTTCAGTGAGTGTGGTAAAAGATATTAGAGTGGGAGAGTGATCTTGTGGATCGGGGGGAAGGCAGTTAGTAGTGGGCGAGGATGCAGGCGGACAGAAGAAATCTATAGGTGATGGTTGAGCTGGTAAAAGTGTTTGCGTGTTGAAGCTATTACGTATTGCATCAATCTTGCTTGTAAAGTATGATGCAAAGTCGTCAGCTGACAGACATGTGGTGGGGGGAGGAGGTGGGGGACGAAGTAGGGAGTTAAAGGTGTTGAACAATTGTTTTGGGTTGTGGGACTATGAGGAAATGAGCGAGGAGAAATAAGACTGCTTAGCAGAGGTGAGGGCATCCCTGAGCTTCTGCATAGTTTGTTTGTAGTGGTGGAAGTCCTCTATAGCAGTGCTCTTTCTCCAGCACCTTTCTGCCACCCTGGAGCGCCTTTTCAGCTGTTTGATTTGTTCAGTGAGCCAGGGCTGCCTGTTAGTTTGGCGGGGGCGGGTGGTGGTGAGAGGGGCAGCTGAATTCATGGCAGAGGAGACTACACTAAATAAGTAACTGGATGCTGCCTCTGGGTCAGTGTAGGATGACAGAGTACTTAGAGGTTGCAAGGCTTCAGTCAGGGTATTCAGATCCAGGTTTCGGTAGTTCCTGCGCATGACCGGATGGTGTAGTGTTGGAGGAGTTGATGGTAGAGAAGAATTGATTGAGAAGGTAAGAAGGTTGTGGTCTGAGAGGGGAAGTGGAGTGTTATGGAAGCTTGAAATAGAGCAGAGGCGGGTAAAGACAAGGTCGATAGTGTGGCCGTCTTTGTGGGTGGAAGTGGAGGACCATTGGGCGAGGTCAAACGAGGAGGTGAGAGAGTGCAGTTTGGTGGCAGTAGGGCAGTTAGTGTCGATGGGTATATTAAAATCTCCAATGATGATAGAGGGTATATCATTGGAGAGGAACTGGAGAAGCCATGCTGAAAAGTGATCAATGAAAGTAGAGGCTGGACCGGGCGGGCGGTAGATAACAGCAATCTGAATGTGGTATGGAGAGTAGAGACAGACAGCATGAACTTCAAAGGATGAGAGTGAGAGTGCGGGCAGTGGTGTGAGTGGCTTAAAGGAGCAGTGTTCAGAGAGGAGGATCCCCACTCCGCCTCCCTGTTTGTGGCCAGGTCTAGGGGCATGACTAAATTTTAGTCCACCATGTGTTAGAGCAGCTGGAGACACCGTGTCTGATGGAGTTAGCCATGTCTCAGTGAGCCCCAGAAAGGTGAAAGTGTTGGAGATAAACATGTCATGAATGAAGGCCAGTTTATTACAGACTGAGCGGGAGTTCCATAGAGCCCCAGATATGGGGAGGGGAGAGCTAGGAAGAAGGGGGATATCAATAAGGTTGTAGGTGTTCTGGGAGGGGAGGTGGTGGGGTTTGTTATTGGTGGAATGAGTTGTAGTCTGAGTAGTGTGAGGTCTAGGAGTGGGCCCTGGGTTTGGTGATATGTCCCCAGAAGCCAGGAGTAGTAGTAGGCAAAGCAGAGAGATGTGGGGGTGAGACTTGTGTGTATGAAAGTTAGGTTTACTGAGAGCAGAGGAGGGGTAGTTTGAGCAGAGAAATAGGAATAGTTTATGGCTAGAGAGAAGGGGAGACAATAGCAGAGAGGGAGCAGTGTGTATGGCGTTGCTGGCAGTGGGAGGATGAAGTGACATGTGAATTTTCAGGAGCAGAAGGCAAAATGAAGTGGTTGAGAGAAACATCTTATACATTCTGAAGTGCTATATAGGGAGATCGATAGCTGACAGCAGGTGTGTGGGGTATGTTTAGATACAGGAATTGCAGAAACAGGCAAGCATATGGTGAAGCAGATAAAAAACAGTTGATTAGCAAACCATGTAACCAAAGTGCAGAGTCTCCTGGCAGTTCCTTCTGTTCCCTTCTGGTTCAATTCTGGTCTAATTTGGGTCTTTTGCTGTGCACTTCAAATCATGCACTTAAAATTAATGCACATCTGACTACAGTCATATCTGACTAAAGGTGGCCACACACGATACAATAAAATGATCCGATTTTACGGTAATTTGATAAAAACGATCGGATCTCCCGAAAAGATCGAAAGCTATTTTTTCATTCGACTGAAAAATCCGATCGGATTTCCCGTTTTCTTCGATTTTAATCGATCCGGACTGCCAGATATTTTTCTTTAATCTTTCTAATATGGTGCCCATACATGATACAATAAAAATGTTCCATTTTCCAGTTTATTCGATCTAAATGATCGAATTGAATGAAAATTGAAAATATTTTTTTTTTCGATCAAGAAATTCGAACGATTATCCCGTTTTTTCGGGAAAAATGATCGGACATGCTGGAAAAATCTTTATATTCGATCTAACCGAATAATCGAACTAAAATAACTAATTGAAAAATTGTACCATGTATGGCCACCTTAAAGATTGTATGGTGTGTGTTGGATTGTCAATTTATTCATATACACACCCTAGCAATTTTTTCAGAGTTTCCAATCATTTTTATGATCATTGGGGGAAAAATTGAACATACGTGTGTGGTACATTGGTCGTATTTTTGAAATGTTGCAATCAGTCAGAAAAATTGATTGCAATTCTTAAATTGAACAGATATTTAAAAAATTGTATGGTGTGTGGCCACCTTTAGAAACTAGATTAAATAGACAGCAGAAGGGATGGAGGTGTGTGCTGGAATGAGGATCAGGTGTGAATGGCCAGGCATGGGCTGTGGGAGGCTGGGTCAGTCTACAGACATGCAAATTATGACTAATTAATTAAGCACACATTGCAGCATAAGGCCTGGCACCAGGAAATGGTCACAATTATGTATGCGTACCATAAAGTCAAAAGCAATGCAGGCAAAAGTTGAACACAAGCAAGAGTTGTTTGATTGCAGAGAGAAATTGCATGAAGACAGATATGAAAATCGATGCAGATCGTATGCGTACCATAGTTCCGTAACATAGGCCTGATCAGGCGGAAGTCATGTGCCTTATCATTAATGGCAATCCAAAGCTGTTTGCAGAAATCAGAAGATAACTGCCCAGTTGTTGTGAGGCATAGATATACCCAGTTTTGATTGGCCAATGTTTTGCACATTTTACCACTTCCATGTAGTATGAGAGTTTACCTACACAATCTGTTCATAGTTGACCCTCACACTACATGAAAGTGGGAAGACTGGCTTAAATATTTGAGAAATACAGTACTGTCCTCAACATGGCAAGAACTAAACTCCTCTCAAAATAAGGCAGCTGTTGATTGGAGCTTCTTGACATTTGAACTCAGCACATAAATAAAACAAGCACTGAGGCTATCAGTTATTGAAATGTAATGTACAATATTTCAAAAAGAACATACGGTAGTTTACATAATAATGTAAAATTGCCCCAGTGACTGCTCAGAATTGTGAAAGATCTTTGAATATAGTATAAAAATCAGTAGCTAGGCTCAGCTTCACTAAGAGAGAGAAACATACTTATCTTTAAAACTGATTTTGGGTTCAGGGATGGATTCCTGGACAGGCCACAAAGGTAGAGTGACCATATTTTTGTGGGTCCAACCTGGGACGGGGAGGGGGGCGTGGGACGGGGAGGCGTCGAAAAGTGGGGAGGACTGAGCACGCAGCGGCGAAGACTGGGGGGGGGGGTCGCGCCAGAAAAATGGGCGTGGCCATGACATTGTATGGGCGGAGCTAACGTAATGATGTAACAGCGAGGCATAAGAAAGCAGTGTTTACGCCATGATGTGGACAAACGAGACTTTGCATCATGGGTGTGCAGAAACTGTGTGATGCTAATAGTATACCGTAACCACAAAGCAGCAAACATAGCCATCTATGACCATTAAATAATAAATGTAGTAACAGTTACCCCGGACACCAGAAAATAAACGCAATTTTGGCAACATGTCAGCAGAAAATAAACGCAATGTGGGCAACATGTCAGCACAAAATAACCGCAATGCGGGCAACATGTCAGTACAAAATAAACGCAATGTGGGCAACATGTCGGTACAAAATAAACGCAATGCGGGCAAACATTTCACCAGAAAAGAAACGCACTGCGGGCAAACATTTCGCTAGAAAAGAAACGCACTGCGGGCAAACATTTCGCTAGAAAAGAAACAATGCGGGCAAACATTTCACCAGAAAAGAAACGCACTGCGGGCAAACATTTCGCTAGAAAAGAAACAATGCGGGCAAACATTTCACCAGAAAAGAAAAGCAATGCGGGCAAACATTTTGCTAGAAAAGAAACGCACTGCGGGCAAACATTTCGCTAGAAAAGAAACAATGCGGGCAAACATTTCACCAGAAAAGAAACGCAATGCGGGCAAACATTTCGCTAGAAAAGAAACAATGCGGGCAAACATTTCACCAGAAAAGAAACGCAATGCGGGCAAACATTTCGCTAGAAAAGAAACAATGCAGGCAAACATTTCCCCAGAAAAGAAACGCAATGCGGGCAAACATTTCACCAGAAAAGAAACAACATCATAGTAAGAACATTAGACTTTTAGCCCCTTTGAGGGACAGCTACTAACAAACATTGTTAAAGTGCTACAGAAAATGACAGTCCTATACTGTATAGGTCACTATTATCATCACTACCACCAACAGCACATGCTGAAACTGCAAATATTTGCTAAATGTGCAACTACATGTTAAGTAACAAACCAGTTTTTTAAAATTATTATCTATTTCTTTTTTACAAAAAAAAACATGCTAATTGCTAACTTGTATGGTAACGTGTTATTTTGCTTTGGTGGATAGAGGAAAACTCAAGTTAGACTGAGAATATGGTGAGCAGCGTGTCATTCTTGTGAAACACATCATTTCTGCACGTCATCTTCTAGTGAATTGTAAGTGACCACAGAGGGTTCCTGGTTATTGTTTGCAATGTGCCTCCAATCACTGAGGCTGATGCTGGGATTTGCTGCGGCTCTTTCAGTGTGGCTGACTGCTATTTGTTCTCTGCAGCTTATCCTGAGTTCCTGGTGAAGTGATGATGTCTTTGCAATTGCCCCAGTGACATGTTGTTTGGCTTTAAAGGATACCCGAAGTGACATATGACATGATGAGAAAGACATGTGTATGTACAGTGCCTAGCACACAAATAACTATGCTGTGTTCCTTATTTTCTTTCTCTGCCTAAAAGAGTTAAATATCAGGTATGTAAGTGGCTGACACAGTCCTGACACAGACAGGAAGTGACTACAGTGTGACCCTCACTGATAAGAAATTCCAACTATAAAACAATTTCCTAGCAGAAAATGGCTTCTGAGAGCAAGAAATAGATAAAAAGAGAATTTGTTATCAGTGAGGGTCACACTGTAGTCACTTCCTGTCTGAGTCAGGACTGAGTCAGCCACTTACATACCTGATATTTAACTCTTTCAGACAGAGAAAGAAAAAAAAAAGAACACAGCATAGTTATTTGTGTGCTAGGCACTGTACATACACATGTCTATCTCATCATGTCACATCTCACTTCGGGTATCCTTTAATTGACAGGATTGCCATATGTTTAGACTAAAAGCTGTGATAGATGTCTTTCCATCTGTAGGTTTAGTTACTGTCTGTAAGGTGACCATACACTATTAGATTTTTTTTAATAGATTAGACATTAGATTCAATATAAATATTATTGCTATCAACTGTAACTGTGAGCTCAATATTAAGATACCCATACATCACAAGATGTTGTCGGTTGGCCAATAGACAGACTTCTCCCTGATCTAATCTGATCAGAGAGATATCTGTTGGCTGCCATAAACTACAGGCCAATTCCTGATTGCTTTCAGCATGAAATATTTTGGCAGTTGGCCTCGTGACATGACGGAAACCCTCGGCCACTGTCCCCCGTAGTGTTCATGTAGCCCACCCCCCCCACACACACACACCGTGTCCTATGCAGCTATTCTTTACCTTTATTTATTCAATAACAATTATCGAATTGAATGGTCAAGAGTTCACCAAATCATTAGATGTCATACGGCCACCTTTAGACTTATCTAATATTTTACGGCACAGAGAGTGAAAACAGGTAAAAGACCAGTATCTGGAAGATTTTGATAATTTACCCAATTAACCACTAATTGAATAGTGAATAGCCACCTTTAGGAAAATTGTGTTGCCTAGAAAATAGGCAACACAATTTTACTCTCTGTTGTGTTGGAATGAGGTACGATGTCTCCTCGTCACACTAAGTCTGTGGAATATGATGTCCAATCAAACAAGTGGTCTTATCTTTTGATCATAAATTAGCTGGCATGCCTGTGAAACCTTCTTGATGTTGCAATTAAGACATCCAATGACTTTTATTGCATAACAGTGCATCACCTTTTGTAATGTCCAGTGTATATAAGTTGTATTCTAAGGTTTGTCACTATACAGGAATCAGTCTGACGAAGGCTTCATAGCCGAAAGCTTATTGCATTTCTTCTAAGTTAGTCAACAAATGGTATCATCCTGATTCAAAACTTCTTGCTTTTACTGATGGCTAACACGGTACAACACTCTATTACTCTCTGTTGTTGTGTCCTTTCTTTTGTGATGATCTTAACCATTTCAGCCCGCCGGGATTTTTCACCTTATGCATCACAGCAATTTTCACCTCCCATTCATTCGCTAATAACTTTATCACTACTCATCACAATTTATTGATCTATATTTTGTTTTTTCCGCCACTAATTAGGCTTTCTTTGGGTGGTACATTTTGCTAAGAATTATTTATTTCTAAATGCATTTTAACAGGATTAATAAGAAAAATAAATGGAAAAAATTCATTATTTCTCAGTTTTCGGCCATTATAGCTACCATAATTAAAACCTATGTATTTTATTTGCCAGTTTGTCTTGGTTATTATACCATTTAAATTTTTAAATCACAATGTATGGCGCCAATATTTTATTTGGAAATAAGGGTACATTGTTTCCGTTTTGCGTCCATCACTATTTACAAGCTTATAATTTTAAAAAATACCCCTTCAAATGCATATTTAAAAAGTTCAGACCCTTAGGTAACTGTTTATGTCTTTTTTAATTTATTTTTTTCGTTAAAAATTTTATTTGATTAACATTTTGGTGTGGGACATAAACAGTTAATTTTTAATGTTGTTAAATGTGTGAATTGTAATGTAAAACATTTGTAGATGTAGTTTTACTATTTGGCCACAAGATGGCCACCTTCATTTTTGTTTTCCCTCCTTGTACTTCTCGCTAAGCGGAAGTACAAGGGGGATGCGGAAATTTTTCCGGGCAGAAGAACTGAAGCCTCATGTGTGAGCACTTTGGTTTTTCTGTGGGGGACAGGGATCGGTGATCGGGAACCATGTTCCCGTTCACTGATCCCAGGGCTAGCGGCGGACACCACGGAGACACGGGGGCACGATCACGCGGGAGCGGGACGAAGCGCGGGAGAGCAGCAAAAAACACAATTCTTATCTAGTCTAATCTTTTCTATATATTTCAAGTATTTTAACACATTGCATATCACTGACCTACTTGTGATTACTGTGGTGTTTATTGATCTTCCCTGTGAACCTCTCCTTATGCTTCATTAAGAAAACTGCCTTGTATGCCTGACAGAAGTTATTGAGATAGGAGTGATTCCTTCTAACTGCTGCATACACATTCCGGTATCTCTTTACCCTGTGGAATGAATGTGTCAGTGTCACTGCAATAAACCAAGTTAAGCTATAGGGTATGCAAAGAGCAATAAATGTGATTTCATGCTTCCTATAGACTTATCAACCAATGAGAAAAGCATTCTCTGTACCCAAGGTGACATGTGAAAAGATAATATAGACATGTGCATGTACGTTGCCAAACATACAAATAACTAGGCTGTGTTTTTCAGGTATGCAAGTGACAGTTTCTCTCTAGTCGGGAACTAGTCAAACTATAGCATAAACCTCACTGATAAGGAATTACAGCCATAAAACTCTGGCCTGGAAGAGAACAACTTCTGAGCACAAGGGATAGACAAAATAGGTCAATAAATCATATATTTTACCTTCTGGGACACTAAAAGACTGCATCAGTCATATGAGAAAATACAAGATTAAACTTAATTTTTTTTTAGCTTTTAAAAAGAAATTAAAACTCTTATATTCTAGTTATACTCTATTATAACTAACTAAAAAAAAAAGTATTTTTCAAGAGTAAGAGTATAGGTACAATTGTTTATCTCATCAGATTATTTTCACTTCGGGTTTCTATCAAAGTGGGCCTGAACTCTTGCACAGGACACAAGGAAAACAGAGAAGTGCACCCCTGTCCTCAAGGCCCACCAACAATGCATGCTAATTACCCCACCTGTGCATGTTTGTGGTTTTCTGCAAAACATGTACTGTTGGTGGGAACTCTGTTTTAGAGAGAAGGGCCTGTCTAATTCCCCATCAACTGTAAGTAATCACAAGTGTAATTTGAGCTCTCAGCTGTGTCGACACAGAAATTTTGCAGTTTTGGCAGACACAGCTAATATGTAAACAAAGGATGTTCCCCTTATCTCTGCTTCCATGGAACCAGAAAGTAAACACACTGCAGATTTATTGCAGGAGTTTTCTAAGCTGTAACAAATAAATGTTTTCCTTTAAGGCCAGTTTTACACTTACCAAACACAAAAGTATTCGGCCCCCTTGAAGTTTTCCACATTTTGTCATATTACTGCCACAAACATGAATCAATTTTATTGGAATTCCACATAAAAGACCAACACAAAGTGGTGTACACGTGAGAATGGAACGAAACTCATACATGATTCCAAACTTTTTTTTACAAATAAATAACTGCAAAGTGGTGTGTGCATAATTATTCGGCCCCCTTTGATCTGAGTGCAGTCAGTTGCCTATAGACATTGCCTGATGAGTGCTAATGACTAAATAGAGTGCATCTGTGTGTAATCTAATGTCAGTACAAATACAGCTGCTCTGTGAGGACCTCAGAGGTTGTCTAAGAGAATATTGGGAGCAACAACACCGTGAAGTCCAAAGAACACACAAGACAGGTCCAAGACAAGTCAGGGATCAAGTTATTGAGAAATTTAAAGCAGGCTTAGGCTACAAAAAGATTTCCAAAGCCTTGAACATCCCACGGAGCACTGTTCAAGCGATCATTCAGAAATGGAAGGAGTATGGCACTGTACACCTACCAAGACAAGGCCATCCACCTAAACTCACATTCGAACAAGGAGAGCGCTGATCAGAAATGCAGTCAAGATTCCCATGGTGACTCTGGACGAGCTGCAGAGATCTACAGCTCAGGTGGGAGACTCTGTCCATAGGACAACTATTAGTCATGCACTGTACAAAGTTGGCCTTTATGGAAGAGTGGCAAGAAGAAAGGCATTGTTAACAGACAGCATAAGAAGTCCCGTTTGCAGTTTGCCACAAGCTATGTGGGGGACACAGCAACCGTGTGGAAGAAGGTGCTCTGGTCAGATGAGACCAAAATGGAACTTTTTGGCCAAAATGCAAAACGCTATGTGTGGCAGAAAACTAACACTGCACATCACTCTGAACTCACCATCCCCACTGTCAAATATGGTGGTGGCAGCATCATGCTGTGGGGGTGCTACTCTTCAGCAGGGACAGGGAAGCTGGTTAGAGTTGATGGGAAGATGGATGGAGCCAAATACAGGGCAAACTTGGAAGAAAACCTCTTGGAGTCTGCAAAAGACTTGAGACTGGGGCGGAGATTCACCTTCCAGCAGGACATTGACCCTAAATATAAAGCCAAGCACCAATGGAATGGTATAAAACAAAACAGATCTATGTGTTAGAATGGCCGAGTCAAAGTCCAGATCTAAATCCAATCGAGAATCTGTGGCAAGATATGAAAACTGCTGTTCACAACGCTGTCCATCTAATCTGACTGAGCTGGAGCTGTTTTGCAAAGAAGAATGGGCAAGGATTTCAGTCTCTAGATGTGCAAAGCTGGTAGAGACATACCCTAAAAGACTGGCAGCTGTAATTGCAGAAAAAGGTGGTTCTACAAAGTATTGACTCAGGGGGCTGAATAATTACGCACACCCCAGTTTGCAGTTATTTATTTGTAAAAACTTTTTGGAATGATGTATTATTTTCGATCCACTTCACACATGTACACCACTTTGTATTGGTCTTTAACATGGAATTCCAATAAAATTGATGCATGTTTGTGGCAGTAATGTGACAAAATGCGGAAAACTTCAAGGGGGCCGAATACTTTTGCAACCCACTGTATATAGCAGGTCAAAATCGCAGATGTTTTGCCACCTACAAAAAAGGCCGCACTGCCGCACTACAAGTCAACGGGCCGCTCGGGAATCAGTTTTTTTAGCATTTGTTGCCATTGTGTTTTTCTGATTTTTTTTTCTCATTGTAAAGAAGTCAGACATCCTTCTGCTTTTGTCCGCATATCTAGCACATTTGTAATTCTGTTGTATTTTGTCACAAAATGGTAAATCATCCAAAAATGATGGCTCTGAGGATCAGATATGGTTTGACATGTATGTTTTAAAGAGAAACTCCAACCTAGAATTTAACTTTATCCCAATCAGTAGCTGATACCCCCTTTTACATGAGAAATATAATGATTTTCACAAACAGACCATCAGGAGGCGCTGTATGACTGATTTTGTGCTGAAACCCCTCCCACAAGAAGCTCTGAATACCGCGGTACTCTGGGCAAACTGTCACAATGTAACAATGTTCACAGACAGGAAATGGCTGTTTACAGCTGTCTGTAACAGCCAAAACAGCTGGGAGCAGCTACATAACCTGCCCACAGTAAAAATGTCACCATGTAATAAATGTCAGAATGTAAATCGGAGAGAGGAAAGATTTTACAATGAGCAAACACTGACTAAATCATTTATACATAATTATGGTAAAAATGAAGCACTTTTTTTTACTACATTATTTTCACTGGAGTTCCTTTTTAAGAGGAGTGTCAGTTTTCTGCTAGTCAGTGAATTAGTACAGGTGCTGAGAATGAACAACAAGCTTGTTGTCATATGCAGCTAATTACTCCTGCAGCAAGGTGGAAAATTCTGCAGGGCTGTGGAGGTGGAATTGTGCCTTAAGAAAAAAAAATTCTGCTGTAGAATTTGAGGTTGGTAAAAATTACCAAATCCTAATAAATTTATATTGTATATATATCATATATAGTAGAGTAAAACCAAGAACCTAATTTTACCTGGGAAAAAACATTTAAGTTTTTAATTTTTTTTAACTCTAAAGTCTTGTACACACATTAGACAATTCTTTGTCAAGGCAGCTGATCAGGGCCACTCCTGGACAGAATCTAGTTTGTTTACAGTGGCCACTGACCCCCTCTATGGGTCGGCAGTTTGCCTGACGGATCGGCTTCCACCAAGCACTGGCCGAGAGCACAGTCCTTTCACTTAACCCGCCCCCATTTTTTATACTTAAAGGGAACCAGAGGCCCCAGAAAGAAGATTTTATACATACCTGGGGCTTCCTCCAGCCCCATACGCACGGATCGCTCCCACGCCGCCCTCCTCCGCTTCCTGTATCCGGCGGTACCAGGTCCCGTAGTTTCGGCCAGTCGGCGGGAACACGCGGACAATTGTCCGCATCACAGGGGCTCCCGGCATACCCGTACGCGTGCAGCTGCATACTGCGCAGCCGCATGCGTAAGGGTATGGAGGGAGCCCCTGCTCATGCGGACATTTGGCCAGGTCCGCCGGAAGTGACGGGACCCGGTACCGGCGATCCAGGAAGCGGAGGATGGCAGTGTGGGAGCGATGCTGGCTTATGGGGCTGGAAGAAGCCCCAGGTATGTAAAAAATCTTTTTTTCTTTTTACGATTCCGGCGTCTCTGGTTCCCTTTAACTGTTTCCGGACCACAGTAATTGAAATCTGCGCCCTTTTTGTGTCTCCTTATTCGTAGATTTTGATCACCATGCTGCGTGAACCCACCGTTCTCGCTGATCTCTCCCTCACTGCAGGCCCCTCTCTCTGCCGTCGATATAACGGCAGAGGACCGTGAGCGTGTCAGGAGCTGATTTCATTGGCTTCTGATCTTGTGATCACTGTGAGCCAATCACATTGGCTCACATTGATGACAGGGTCAGAAGCCAATGAAATCGGCTCCTGTCCGGTGCACAGAGTTCTGCCATCATAGTGACAGTAGAGAGAGGGGCCTGCGGTGACGGGTGAGCAGTATGACCGGCGAGAGCGGCGGGTCCACGCAGCAGTTTGTCTGTAAGGGGCCAAAGACTGCTGATGCGCAAGTGGTTAAGCAGAATGGCTCTTTAATGAACATGGCTATAAATAAATATTTTTTATTTTTTATAGGTAATGTATGACCTTGTAAAAAAAACAACAACAACTTTTAAATTGCTCTACTCTTTTTCAGTGTTCCTTTTTCAAAAATAACTGCAAAGTTTTGTGAGCTTATACATTTATTTTAACCAGTCCTTGCCCTCTTGTTGACCCTTGCCACTTCCCTTACTGTAAACTGTTTCAGCATTTTCTAGAAAACTCAAGCTTTTCTAAGTATTTTACACCTACAACTTACAATTCTGTTTGTAACTGTTTTTTAACCACTTCGCATCCAGACCTTGTTTTTCCCTTATGGACCAGAGCAATTTTGACGTTTTAGCTATGTCCCTATTAAATCAGCCATAACTTTATCCCTACTCACGACACCTAAATGATCTAGGTATTGTTTTTTTTCAGTACAAAGCAAACTAGACTTTCATTGGTGGGTATTTTGTCCCTGGATTAAAAAAGTTTTCTATGCATTTTAATGGGAAAAAGAGGGGGAAAATGAAAAAATTCATTTATTTCTCAGTTTTTATCAATTCCAGTTTAAAAATAAAAAGTGCCACAGGAGGTAAAAACATGTCACCAGTATTATGTTCCCCAGTATAGATAGCAAAATGTGTCCCGCGTATCAGACCCCCCCTGTATAGCCAGATGTGTCCCCAATATCAGTCAGCCCCAGTATAGCCCGATGTGTCCTCTGTGTTTGGCACCTCCCAGTATAGATAGACAGATGTGTCCCCAGGATTGCTGCCCCTCATTATAACCAAATGTGTCCCCAGGAATAGTGGTCCCCCATTATAGCCAGATGCGCCCTCAGGGTTAGCGGGTGCACCCAGGATTAGGCCCCCACCATTATAGCCAGATCTGCCCCCAGTATAAAATTCTACACTTAAAATTAAAATATGTGGCCCCTCTTATCTTATCCCCCCCCAGCAGCACATTTTACCCCCCACCAGGGGTCCACGCACCCCCATAAGGTTAGCCAGATGCCCCACCCAGGCAGCCCCCTCGGTGGCCAGATCGCTATAAAAAATGATCAGAAAGCAGCCAGACTCACCTTATCTTGTTCCAGCGATCAGCCTGCAGCCCGAGCCTCCGATCCCCGCTCTGCACGCAGCCCTGTGATGCTGAATAGCCGGGTCCCGGCTTGATGACGTCATCAAGCCAGGACCCGGTAACTGGCGTCACAGGGCTGCGTGCAGAGCGGGGATCGGAGGCTCGGGCTGCAGGCTGATCGCTGGAACGAGATAAGGTGAGTTAGGCTGCTTGCTGATCACCTTTTGTAGCGATCTGGTCACCTCTTGCACAGGACAGAAGGAAAACATATAGAAACTAGCAAACCCAAGCCGTTTAAAAACAGGCTCTAGGTCTGTGTTTCTCAACGCATGCATGCCCGCCACCTGCCGCGCGCGCTCCCACCAATTTATTAGCATCAGCAGAGATACAGCAAAAAGGGCAAGCAAAGACGACTTTCACGAGGAACCTCCTCTCTTTATCAAGTCAACATGTCCTCTGAGTAAACTCAATCAAAGCAGCCTTAAATAGTGGTTGCTCCACAAGGGAGCCAATCAAAATGGCCAAGACGCCCTGTTGCCAACCAATCCCGCTGCAGACTGTCTCCAACTCCCCCCCCCCCCCCTTCCCGCAAGAGGAACTGATGGGGAACTTCAACTGCTAAAACGCTCCAATCCCCATGCAGTGGCTGACGGAATGCTGACCAATGGAAAGGAGAGGCTGCCTAAAGTTCAAAACGTCAGGTGCATGACGTACGCATAAATATGCAAAAAAATTTGCATGCAGCAAAACAAAGCATACGCGTTGCCCACAAAAAATGTACGTATATATAGCTGGAAGCGCCAATTGTCACATATTTAGACATACCCGTAGGCACCCAATCCGGTAACACGTAAACCACTATAACAAGGACATGTTGCTGTTCCTGGAGACAGATGGACAACGACCTTAGCACGTCGCACTTGGATGGCTGGGTGCTGCCTAATACTGCCTACAGTCTTTATCACTTCATATTCTGATCATTGATCTTGGCCTGTCTTACTATTCTCCTGTGTGCTGAATCTGATTTTGTGTATGTGTTCCTGTACATATTGCATGATCATTGCTCCTGCATATTTACCAGTGTGTGTATATTGTGTGATCCGTGTTTCTGTGTATTGCCATTGTATATATTGTGTGATCTGTGCTCTTTCATATTTTGTATTGTATATATTAGTTTAGATATTTAACCACTTCCCGACCGCCCACTACACAGTGGCGGCGGGGAAGTGGAGCCCTGCAGGACGGCCTCACCCACAGAGGCGGCGGTCCATTTAAGGGCATGGGCGGAGCGATCGCGTCATCCGTGACGCGATCCTCCGCCGGCGCCTGTCACCGCTCGCTCGCCGCAACATCCCGCCGGCTATACGGAAGCGCCGGCGGGATGTTAACCCCGCGATCGCCGCATACAAAGTGTATAATACACTTTGTAATGTTTACAAAGTGTATTATACAGGCTGCCTCCTGCCCTGGTGGTCCCAGTGTCCGAGGGACCACCAGGGCAGGCTGCAGCCACCCTAGTCTGCACCCAAGCACACTGATTTCTCCCCCCCCTGCCCCAGATCGCCCACAGCACCCATCAGACCCCCCCCCTGCCCACCCCCCAGACCCCTGTTTGCACCCAATCACCCCCCTAATCACCCATCAATCACTCCCTGTCACTATCTGTCAACGCTATTTTTTTTTTTATCCCCCCCCTGCTCCCTGCCCCCTCCTGATCACCCCCCACCCCTCAGATTCTCCCCAGACCCCCCCCCCCAGACCACCCCCCCCTGTTTACTGTATGCATCTATCCCCCTGATCACCTGTCAATCACCTGTCAATCACCCGTCAATCACCCATCAATCACCCGTCAATCACCCCCTGTCACTGCCACCCATCAATCAGCCCCTAACCTGCCCCTTGCGGGCAATCTGATCACCCCCCCACACCAATAGATCGCCCACAGATCCGACATCAGATCACCTCCCAAATCCATTGTTTACATCTATTCTCTCCTCTAAACACCCACTAATTACCCATCAATCACCCATCAATCACCCCCTATCACCACTTGTCACTTTTACCTATCAGATCAGACCCTAATCTGCCCCTTGCGGGCACCCAATCACCCGCCCACACGCTCAGATTGCCCTCTGACCCCCCCTTATCAATTCACCAGTGCATTAATTACATCTGTTCTTCCCTGTAATAACCCACTGATCACCTGTCAATCACCTGCCAATCACCTATCACCCATCAATCACCCCCTGTCACCCCCTGTCACTGCCACCCATCAATCAGCCCCTAACCTGCCCCTTGCGGGCAATCTGATCACCCACCCACACCATTAGATCGCCCGCAAACCCGCCGTCAGATTACCTCCCAAATGTATCGTTTACATCTGTTATCTTCTCTAAACACCCACTAATTACCCATCAATCACCCCCTATCACCACCTGTCACTGTTACCTATCAGATCAGACCCTAATCTGCCCCTTGCGGGCACCCAATCACCCGCCCACACGCTCAGATTGCCCTCTGACCCCCCCTTATCAATTCACCAGTGCATTAATTACATCTGTTCTTCCCTGTAATAACCCACTGATCACCTGTCAATCACCTGCCAATCACCTATCACCCATCAATCACCCCCTGTCACCCCCTGTCACTGCCACCCATCAATCAGCCCCTAACCTGCCCCTTGCGGGCAATCTGATCACCCACCCACACCATTAGATCGCCCGCAAACCCGCCGTCAGATTACCTCCCAAATGTATCATTTACATCTGTTATCTTCTCTAAACACCCACTAATTACCCATCAATCACCCCCTATCACCACCTGTCACTGTTACCTATCAGATCAGACCCTAATCTGCCCCTTGCGGGCACCCAATCACCCGCCCACACGCTCAGATTGCCCTCTGACCCCCCCTTATCAATTCGCCAGTGCATTAATTACATCTGTCCTTCCCTGTAATAACCCACTGATCACCTGTCAATCACCTGCCAATCACCTATCACCCATCAATCACCCCCTGTCACTGCCACCCAACAATCAGCCCCTAACCTGCCCCTTGCGGGCAATCTGATCACCCACCCACACCAATAGATCGCCCGCAGATCCGACATCAGATCACCACCCAAGCGCAGTGTTTCCATCTATTCTCTCCTCTAAACACCCACTAATTACCCATCAATCACCCATCAATCACTCCCTATCACCACCTGTCACTGTTACCTATCAGATCAGACCCTAATCTGCCCCTTGCGGGCACCCAATCGACCGCCTACACGCTCAGATTGCCCTCAGACCCCCCCTTATCAATTCGCCAGTGCAATATTTACATCTGTTCTCCCCTGTAATAACCCACTGATTACCTGTCAATCACCTATCAATCACCCCCTGTCACTGCCACCCATCAATCACCCCCTGTCACTGCCACCCATCAATCACCCGCTGTCACTGCCACCCATCAATCAGCCCCTAACCTGCCCCTTGCGGGCAAACTGATCACCCACCCACACCAATAGATCGCCCGCAGATCCGACATCAGTTCACCACCCAAGCGCAGTGTTTCCATCTATTCTCTACCCTAAACACCCACTAATTACCCATCAATCACCCCCTGTCACTGCTACCTATCAGATTAGACCCCTATCTGCCCCTAGGGCACTCAATCACCCGCCCACACCCTCAGAATGCCCTCAGACCCCAGCCCTGATCACCTCGCCAGTGCATTGCTTGCATCCATTCCCCCCTCTAATCACACCTTGAGACACCCATCAATCACCTCCTGTCACCCCCTAGCACACCTACCCATCAGATCAGGCCCCAATTTGCCCCGTGTGGGCTCCTGATCACTCGGCCAAACCCTCAGACCCCCTTCCGATCACCTCCCCAGTGCATGGATTGCATCTATTTTCCCCTCTAACCACCCCCTGAGACACCCATCAATCACCTCCTGTCACCCCCCTAGCACTCCTATCCATCAGATCAGGCCCAATACAACCTGTCATCTAAAAGGCCACCCTGCTTATGACCGGTTCCACAAAATTCGCCCCCTCATAGACCACCTGTCATCAAAATTTGCAGATGCTTATACCCCTGAACAGTCATTTTGAGACATTTGGTTTCCAGACTACTCACGGTTTTGGGCCTGTAAAATGCCAGGGCGGTATAGGAACCCCACAAGTGACCCCATTTTAGAAAAAAAAGACACCCCAAGGTATTATGTTAGGTGTATGACGAGTTCATAGAAGATTTAATTTTTTGTCAAAAGTTAGCGGAAATTAATTTTTATTGGTTTTTTTTCACAAAGTGTCATTTTTCACTAACTTGTGACAAAAAATAAAATCTTCTATGAACTCGCCATACACCTAACGGAATACCTTGGGGTGTCTTCTTTCTAAAATGGGGTCACTTGTGGGGTTCCTATACTGCCCTGGCATTTTAGGGGCCCTAAACCGCGAGGAGTAGTCTAGAAAACAAATGCTTCAAAATGACCTGTGAATAGGACGTTGGGCCCCTTAGCGCACCTAGGCTGCAAAAAAGTGTCACACATGTGGTACCGCCGTACTCAGGAAAAGTAGTATAATGTGTTTTGGGGTGTATTTTTACACATACCCATGCTGGGTGGGAGAAATTTCTATGTAAATGGACAATTGTGTGTAAAAAAATCAAACAATTGTCATTTACAGAGATATTTCTCCCACTTAGCATGGGTATGTGTAAAAATACACCCCAAAACGCATTATACTACTTCTCCTGAGTACAGCGGTACCACATGTGTGGCACTTTTTTACACCCTAAGTACGCTAAGGGGCCCAAAGTCCAATGAGTACCTTTAGGATTTCACAGGTCATTTTGCGACATTTGGTTTCAAGACTACTCCTCACGGTTTAGGGCCCCTAAAATGCCAGGGCAGTATAGGAACCCCACAAATGACCCCATTCTAGAAAGAAGACACCCAAAGGTATTCCGTACGGAGTATGGTGAGTTCATAGAAGATTTTATTTTTTGTCACAAGTTAGCGGAAAATGACACTTTGTGAAAAAAAACTATTAAAATCAATTTCCGCTAACTTGTGACAAAAAAATAAAAACTTCTATGAACTCACCATACTCCTAACGGAATACCTTGGGGTGTCTTCTTTCTAAAATGGGGTCATTAGTGGGGTTCCTATACTGCCCTGGCATTTTAGGGGCCCTAAACCGTGAGGAGTAGTCTTGAAACAAAAATGACCTGTGAAATCCTAAAGGTACTCATTGGACTTTGGGCCCCTTAGTGCAGTTAGGGTGCAAAAAAAAGCCACACATGTGGTATCGCCGTACTCGGGAGAAGTAGTACAATGTGTTTTGGGGTGTATTTTTACACATACCCATGCTGGGTGGGAGAAATACCTCTGTAAATGACAATCTTTTGATTTTTTTACACACAATTGTCCATTTACAGAGGTATTTCTCCCACCCAGCATGGGTATGTGTAAAAATACACCCCAAAACACATTGTACTACTTCTCCCGAGTATGGCGATACCACATGTGTGGCACTTTTTTGCACCCTAACTGCGCTAAAGGGCCCAAAGTCCAATGAGTACCTTTAGGATTTCACAGGTCATTTTGAGAAATTTCGTTTCAAGACTACTCCTCACGGTTTAGGGCCCCTAAAATGCCAGGGCAGTATAGGAACCCCACAAATGACCCCATTTTAGAAAGAAGACACCCCAAGGTATTCCGTTAGGAGTATGGTGAGTTCATAGAAGATTTTATTTTTTGTCAAAAGTTAGCGGAAATTTATTTTAATTGTGTTTTTTCACAAAGTGTCATTTTCCGCTAACTTGTGACAAAAAATAAAATCTTCTATGAACTCGCCATACTACTAACAGAATACCTTGGGGTGTCTTCTTTCTAAAATGGGGTCATTTGTGGGGTTCCTATACTGCCCTGGCATTTTAGGGGCCCTAAACCGTGAGGAGTAGTCTTGAAACGAAATTTCTCAAAATGACCTGTGAAATCCTAAAGGTACTCATTGGACTTTGGGCCCTTTAGCGCAGTTAGGGTGCAAAAAAGTGCCACACATGTGGTATCGCCGTACTCAGGAGAAGTAGTATAATGTGTTTTGTGGTGTATTTTTACACATACCCATGCTGAGTGGGAGAAATATCTCTGTAAATGGACAATTGTGTGTAAAAAAAATTAACAAATTGTCATTTACAGAGATATTTCTCCCACCCAGCATGGGTATGTGTAAAAATACACCCCAAAACACATTATACTACTTCTCCTGAGTACGGCAATACCACATGTGTGGCACTTTTTTGCAGCCTAACTGCGCTAAGGGGTCCAAAGTCCAATGAGCACCTTTAGGCTTTACAGGGGTGCTTACAATTTAGCACCCCCCAAAATGTCAGGACAGTAAACACACCCCACAAATGATCCCATTTTGGAAAGTAGACCCTTCAAGGTATTCAGAGAGGGGCATGGTGAGTCCGTGGCAGATTTCATTTTTTTTTGTCGCAAGTTAGAAGAAATGGAAACTTTTTTTTTTTTTTTTTTTTTCTCACAAAGTGTCATTTTCCGCTTACTTGTGACAAAAAATAATATCTTCTATGAACTCACTATGCCTCTCAGTGAATACTTTGGGATGTCTTCTTTCCAAAATGGGGTCATTTGGGGGGTATTTATACTATCCTGGAATTCTAGCCCCTCATGAAACATGACAGGGGGTCAGAAAAGTCAGAGATGCTTGAAAATGGGAAAATTCACTTTTGGCACCATAGTTTGTAAACGCTATAACTTTTACCCAAACCAATAAATATACACTGAATGGGTTTTTTTTTTATCAAAAACATGTTTGTCCACATTTTTCGCGCTGCATGTATACAGAAATTTTACTTTATTTGAAAAATGTCAGCACAGAAAGTTAAAAAAATCATTTTTTTGCCAAAATTCATGTCTTTTTTGATGAATATAATAAAAAGTAAAAATCGCAGGAGCAATCAAATAGCATCAAAAGAAAGCTTTATTAGTGACAAGAAAAGGAGCCAAAATTCATTTAGGTGGTAGGTTGTATGAGCGAGCAATAAACCGTGAAAGCTGCAGTGGTCTGAATGGAAAAAAAGTGGCCGGTCCTTAAGGGGTAGAAAGCCCTAGGTCCTCAAGTGGTTAAGGTGGTTACGTTGATGCGCCGTGTGTTCCTGGTTGTACGATTGTATGCATATTGTTGGGTGTGTATATGTATAAATTGCATTCTTGTAAGTAAACACATTTATTCACTTGCAATTATTTAGTGCAGATCTCAGTATTTTTTTGCAAGTGATCTCCTGTTCCTCTCTGGTCACAAAAGTGATCTGCATGTGCAGCTTGCTGTACCCTCACAGTATATTCCTAGCTTTGCAGGGCCACCTATAGTATGCCCCCAGCTGTGAAGCACTCACTATAGTGTGTACCAGCATTACAAGTGTCCTTCGATTTTCAAGGACCTCTATGGCTTGTCACAATTTTGTATGGCCCCTTGTATTGCATCACTTACTGTGCAGTGTCCCCTGCCTGCAGTATGACAGCACAGTGTCCATTGCGTATGAGATCACTGTGATCAGTAGTCGGACTTATGCTGGGCATACACGACTCGTTTTGGCCACTCGATTCTCCCGTTCTATAGTTTCGCTGCTCAATTCCGCAGTCAATTCTCCTCTCACTGCTGTCTGGAATCGAGCGGCGAAATGATCGAGCGGGAGATCGGACATGTCGGAAATGATCTATCGAGCCATCTATCTGGCTCAAAAACGACCCGTGTATTCCAGGCATTAGACTGCACTGTGACAGCGCTCTGACCACTGACTGGACTGAAAGGACACTGTGGGGGCATTTAAGAATCTCTCTGTAATATGTCACTTCACTAGAGAGGTCTCATATAGTTAAAAAAAAATTGTGTATTGTCATAGCAATTTTGTTTTTTTGTTTGTTTAGTTTTTGTTTTTAATGCAAAAAAGCAATTGATAAAATAAAACTGAAGTTAATGATTTGTCCATTAACCATCCAATGCCATTACTTTCTATAAATTCTGGAGTTTTGCAAGATGTGAAAACCATGGAGGCAGCGGCGTAGCAATAGGGGTTGCAGAGGTAGCCACCGCATTGGGGCCCTTGGGCCAGTGGGGCCCAGATGGCCCCTACTCAAATACAGTATTAGTTCTCTATTGGTCCTGTGCTCATAATAATGACTTCTATAAATACTTTGAATAGTGGCAATCATTAACAAACTGTTCCCCACCCCCTTCTTGCACCTCTGACACTATAGTTGCCATTGGCAGATTTTGGTGCACCGTATAAATTATGTATAGCGTGCTTGGGGGGGCCCTTTGTAAAACTTGCATCGGGCTCATAGTTCCTTAGCTGCGCCACTGCATGGAGGACCTTGGAAAGCAAACACGTTCAGAATCTTGATCCTGCCATCACGTATAACTAAGATGTTGTGAGAATATCCTACTCAGCATATGTCCTGCATAGTTTGTAGTTCACCCCAACTGTCAATTCTTATGCTGGGAATACACAGCTCGATTCTGAGCCATTAAGATGGCTCGATAGCCAGGGCCGGATTTGTACTTTCCAGCGCCCTAGGCCGGCTGTCACCAACCGTTGGCCTTCTCACCCACTCAGTCTCGCCCTCTCCACCCATCCAGTGTCACTCTCCTCCCCACGCAGTGTCACTCTCTTTCCCACGCAGTGTTACCCTCCCCACCAACTCAGTGTCGCCCTCAGGGCCGGATTTGTACTTTCCAGCGCCCTAGGCCGGCTGTCACCAACCGCCCCCCCCCCCCCCCCCCCATTCTGTCCAATTCAGACTAGTTTGAATGGGCCCTCCTCTGTTTTGCTGCTTTGCCCTGTTCAACAAAGAAGCAGTGCATGCTCTATCCACTCCATGTAATTTTGCTCTCCTGTCTGCATGCACAGCAGGCGATAGTGTTCTGGGCTTGCATACTTCAGAAATGATGCTCATGTATGAGCAGCACTTGTCAAGTACGCATACCCATAACACTCCCTCGGCTCCTGTGCACATGCATACAGGAGTGCAAAATCACAAGGAGCCCCAGTGGACAGTGCTGCTTCTTTGTCCTCTGTGCTACTTGCTGCCGTCAGAGCCACAAATAGGGGACAGTGCAGCACAATGCAGAGAAGCCCATCCAAAACAGAAGACAGGTAAGTAGAAGGATCCGACACTACACACACTGGCATATATGTAGTGTAATGCTATATACACATGATGCAATTTTCTGACAGATTTACTGTCAGGTCGATTATTTCCATCATGTTTGAACTGATTTCAATTTTTCAATCAGTTGCTGTTCACTTCTATGAAAAAATCATTCAGAAAATTGATTGGAAAGCAGATCGGACATGTTGGAAATAGTCGATGTGACAGTAAATCTGTGAGAAAATTGCATTGTGTGTACCCAGCATAAGCTCAGGTGTACTTTACACAGTGACAATTTAGCACTTAAGATAGATCTTAAAATCAGTCAGTAGGAAGTTTTGTATCAGAATAACACTTTTTATTGGCTAACCAAAAGAAAAACAGTGAGCCTTTGGTTAATGAGCCATCTTCAGACTTTGTTATTGTATACAAGATGTTAGGCACACAGCTTTATATATACAGTCAGCAGGAGATGCATTGATTGTTTTGTAAATATAAATAAATGTAACACAGTTGTCATTCTGTTTCAAAACATCCTACTTTCACTGATGGCTAACACAGTACTTTGCTGGCAAAAAAAAAAAAGCCAGGAAAGAGTTAAACTCACACAAAGAATGTTGTTGTCATTCTCTAGGAGAAAGCCATAAAATTAACAGATCTGAGGTCTTTAACAGCACTGACCTACTAGTAATAAACCATCAGTCAGGGAGAGGGGAGAGCTGCTAATTCCTGCCCGTGAATGCGTACTGCATGAAAAAAACTAATCGGAACTCAAGAGTTCTGCTACTTGAGCCCATATATTTTTCATCTCACAGCAGATTGTTTGTCCCCTGTCATCATACAGGTGACAGCAGATGCTGACTGGCATAACACACACTTTGCACAAGTGAGAGAGATGCAGGGATCTCTGGAATTCAGGCAGACCAAAGCAAAGCAGGAGAGGTGATTTACTTTGACATGTGACCTCTTATCTCTCCAAGTCCTGCGCCCTGCTGATTTTTAGCGCCCTAGGCCGTGGCCTCTGTGACCTTCCCAGAAATCCGGCCCTGTCGATAGCTAATTTCCGACATGTCCAATCACGGTTCAATGGTCTTGCCGCTCCATTAAAGTTAATTGAAAAAAGATAAGATAAACGAGTGTAAGATAAGAGAACCGAGCGGGCAAAACAATCGGGCGCAGAATCGAGCGCCAGAATCGACCTGTGTATTCCCAGAAGTTACAGTTCCTTGTTAGATAGATTGTTCTGATATCTAAATTTTTTGCTTGTCCACAAAATAAGTCTTCCTGCCCCTTATGAGGAGTGAGACAAGTCAAGATAAAGTTTGGTGCATCAGGCGCCATTGGGCCTGGTGCCGTGGAGAGAGAAAAATTTCCACTTTGACTATTTTCTCTTTAATTACCAAGGCAAATTAATAAAACACTGCTGGACCTAGGAATTCAGACAGTGAAAGATAGGCGTTCCGTCGTTCCCACGTCAAATCCGGCGTGTGTACAGACTATCGTTCGGGTGATAAGACCGGTTTTCAGCGATCCGCCCGGCGGATCGCTGAAAACCAGTCTTATCACCCGAACGATAGTCTGTACACACGCCGGATTTGACGTGCGAACGACGGAACGTTCAAACGACGGGTCGTTCGCAAAAATCCGACGTGTGTATGGGCCTTTAGGCTTTTCTTCAGTATCTCTGCTAAAGTTTATAATCCACTTTGGAAGCACCCTATGCAACAGGAACGGTGTACTAGACCAGCTCTCTTGACACTGCATAGAACTAAATGGCAAATGACTAGCACCATTCTCAATAACAATATGCTAGCTTTTCTTCTTAAGACAATTGCACAATAACAAAAGTTGTCAAAGAAGGTTAAAAAGCGAAGTTTGAGGTTTACAGCATTTTTCTAGCTACTCCAGTGGCCAACGATGAACAGATATGACCTGTTCTGAGATTTAATATACAGGTAATATACAGGTATGCTAATGGTGATAACTACCTAACTACTAACTTAGAACTGCCTGGCATGCCGTTTGTATAATATTCTTTACCAGTCTCTGGCATGTAGCTCCTTCCCCTTTGGCAGAAAGGCTTTGTCCTTTCTATATACTAGAAAGGCCACTGCCATGTTCAGCAAAGGGATGGAGCTGTGTGCCAAACCTGGCTGATTCGTGACTCTGGTGATGATTATTACATAGATGTTGTGTCAGGTAGTTCTAACCTATCAGCAGCGTACTTCTGTGTTTTTTATGTACACCAGAGGTGCAATACTGCAAAATCAGGGGACAGTGACAAGCATACTATGTGTCAGGCACATACAGGGGAGGGGGCTCTGGGTGCCCAAGCACCCACCCTCTTTAAAGAGACTCCGTAACAAAAATTGGCTCCTGTTTTTTTATCATCCTACAAGTTCCAAAAGCTATTCTAATGTGTTCTGGCTTACTGCAGCACTTTGCACTATCACAGTCTCTGTAATAAATCAACTTATCTCTCTCTTGTCAGACTTGTCAGCCTGTGTCTGGAAGGCTGCCAAGTTCTTCAGTGTTGTGGTTCTGCTATGAACTCCCCCTTCCAGGCCCCTCTATGCACACTGCCTGTGTATTATTTAGATTAGAGCAGCTTCTCTCTTATCTTTTACAAGCTGGATAAATCGTCCTCTGAGCTGGCTGGGCTTTCACATACTGAAGAATTACAGACAAGGGCAAAGCTGTTTGCAGGAAGAAACAAGCAGCCTGAAACTTCAGTGCATGAGAACAGGGGGGAAGAAACACACAATGATCTCTTGAGATTCAAAAGGAAGGGTGTATACAGCCTGCTTGTGTATGGATGTATTTTCTATGTGTGGACATACTGTACATCAACTTACTTCCTGTTTTGGTGGCCATTTTGTTTGTTTATAAACAAACTTTTTAAAACTGTTTTTAACCACTTTTAATGCGGCGGGGAGCGGAGAAATTGTGACAGAGGGTAATAGGAGATGTCCCCTAACGCACTGGTATGTTTACTTTTGTGTGATTTTAACAATACAGATTCTCTTTAAATTCCCATAAAAAGGCCCCTTTGGCGTAAAAATTAAACTCCACCCCTTCCTGCAGCTCTGCTGGCTCAGCCACTCGGCTCCCAAAGAGCCGGCTCGTTCGGCTAGCAAACGGCTCATCATTGCAGGCAATCAATCCCTGCTGCTCTGCTCCGCCTCCACCCCATCAACTGAGAGCAAATTGCGGAGCAGAGGGGCGGCGGCGAGGAGCGGAGTTAGTCAGTGTCAGTGAAGTCATGCTGGGCTGCTGTGGCCTGTGGGAGCAGTAATTTATTTATATAAGCTGAGACACAGACGCAGTGCAGAGAGTGCAGACTGCAGAGGCCAGGGATCACGGCAGAGAGCGACACAGACAGGGAGCAGCAGTGGCCGTGCAGACTGCAGACAGGCCAGGGATCAGAGCAGAGAGCGGAGCAGTATAGCAGGAAAAATGCCGAAGTGTAAGTGCAGCTTCACCGATGAACTGCAAAGAAAATTTCCCACATACCGACCCGGTCGGGACAAGTGGAAGGCAGAGTGCACCGGAGCCCGTGCCGATCGTCCTCTTTTTTGGAAATCAAAATATGGTCACCCTACCATACTGGCCTCTCCCTCCCCAGCATTAGTACTGCAGTGATCCACCCACATTCCTTCCTCCCCATAGCTGGTACCCAGTACTCACATGACACCAAGTACCTGTACCCAGGCCTGACATTGCACCCAGTACTCACACTTGCAAACAGCTTCCACATGGCGCACACTGTCTGCACCAAGCACCCACTTAACAGTACCCGCACCCAAAGTACCTGCTTTAAAGCCCATGTGACACCCAAAGCGAGCACCCAGTACAGGCATGGTGCCAAGTATTCACACCCAAGTCATTCATACCCAGTACCTGCACCCAGCACCCACATGACATCCAGTACACACACCCAGATCTCACATGGCACTGAGTACCTGTAATCAACACCTGCATGACATTTGATACCCACCCATAGCCAGAATCCACATGACACCTTGTACCCACACACAGAACCCACATGGCACCTAGCATCTGCATTCAGCACCCACATGACAACTAATACCCCCTAGCCAGAAACGAGGAGGGGAAGGGCGTGCAGGAGGATGGGGGGAGGCGTTGCAAGGCTCCTTTTTTAAATTTGAGCACCCCCCCCCCACACTTATTGACTCTCTGCACAGCCCTGCTATGTATAGAGAGCAAATTAGTGGTTTTGGCCCCCTAGCCATTAAAAAAGCGTCCTATATAAAAATATGGCGATTTATAATCAATTATAAAATATAACAGTACAAAAACCTCTAGCAAGCAGGGTTTCATGTTGGGAATACACGGGTCTTTTTTAGCTGATTAGATAGATAATTTCCGACATGTCCGATCACCGTTCGATCGTTTTGCCGCTCGATTTGTCATTGAAGTGAATTGAAAAAGATGAGAAAACGAGCGGAAGATAAGAGAATCAAGTGGGCATTGAGAGGCAAAAACGATCGGGCGCAGAATCGAGCAGCAGAAACGACCTGTGTATTCCCAGCATTAGGTAGCAGTCACTGGCTGACTGGCTGTGTCATTTATGTATTCTGTACTGTATATCTGCTAGGAACACTACCATTATACAGTATGTTAAACACTCATTTCCACTAGTGAGTTTATTTTCACATTTACTAATCTGCATATGTTTTGCAGATCCCAGGGGCATGCATTTGCCATAGAAGCACAATGTACCACTTGTGTATGCATTTTTTGGCAGTGCGAAATGCAGAGAATGCCACATTTTGCTTCCCAGTTTTATAGGGAATGGAGGGAGGTATTGCTATGTAGAAGAGAACATGGCTTTATAGGAGGGGACATAGCGTTACAGGAGGGGACAAGGCTAGATTAGGAGGATATGGCTTCACTGGAGGTGGCATAAAACTGCTGATGGAGGCATCACAATACTAAGGGGCACATGGCAATACTATGGGGTATATAGTACTGGTGGCCCCATAATTTGTGGATACACCTCTGCCCTCTGCTCTGACACATGACATTATTCCTTCACTGACACTTGGAAACAAAATGCAAACTCCAAGGCCTTACATTCTTGTGCAAACTTTATATACAACAAAGCTTAGAAATGTAAAGGGAGCCATAGAAAAATACTAAAAGATAAGTGAAAGTGGCATTGTAACTAAGATGACAAAATATATATGGGGGAAAACAGACTCAAATATGAAAAAATAAACAATCATGGCTTCAAAAATGTATGAAGAGTTATCAACCAAAATATGCGAATATTTGCAGAACAATCTGAAAAACCATTGTCATCATTTAGGCCAGATGATGAAAGAGACTCTTACACAATGACCATGATCCCTCATCCATGAGAAGTTACTAACTCAAAAACCTCACAGTGCCATTGTGAGACTTACAGATTACCCAGGAAGCTCATGGTGAACCAGAACTCCTAGGAGTGTGTAAGGGGCTACAAAGGGCCAAAAAGCCTTCTTACTAAAATGCTGAAGAAAATAAAAGTTTGCTTTCTTAAAACACAAAGTAATTGCAATAATTCAGGTTGGATTGAGCTGTGAGATGTCTCCCAGTGCATCACTGTTGAAATATACAAATCACCCATTGTTGTCCCCCTGTAGTCTAAACACACCTCCACATCCGCTGGAATGCAATGATATGTCAGCTTGTTAAAAATATGCCGAGCCACAATAATCATGGGTGTCTGCAGAAAATTTTTCAGGGGGGAAGGGGGAGAAAAGATCCAAGGCACCTGTGTGGCGCCGAAAAATAGGCATGGCCGTGTACCAGGATGTGGGTGTGGTCACAGGTGGAAAAATGTGGGTGTGGTTGCCGGTGGAGCCAAATTTACATGAACTTAGCAATGGTGGGACATTAGGCTAGGACTATGGTAGGGATTCGATTGTGAGCGCCTCTAACAACATTCAGTGACATGACTATTAACTCTGTAAAGTGCTGCAGAAGATGTCAGTGCTATATAAATACATAATAATAATATGGTAGGACATTAGACTAAGACTATGGTAGGATTAGATTGTGAGCTCCTCTGAGGACGGTGAGTGACATGACATTGTACTCAGGGCCGGCCTTAGGTATGACAGCGCCCTGAGCGTAACCAGATTTTGGTGCCCCCCCCCCATTCATCCTCTTCGCGTGTGAGCGCACCACACACATACACTAATGGGGGGGGGGCTTAGTGCCAGTGTAGGTGCCAGGATTTTGGGAGTAGGAGAGAAGGACTCGTCGTCACTCAGGATATTGTCACAGGGCTGAGTGGCACACGTGCTGCGCGCTTCTCTGCAGCAGCCTGAGGCTCAGCGTGCCTCCGTCCATCCTGATTCCTGACATATAGCTATAAGTCCCCCCCAGTATAGGTAGCCAGGCATAGGTGACCCAGTAAAGGTAGCCAGCTATAGATTCCCCCCCAAGTATAGGTTAGCCAGGTAGGTGCCCCCTGTATAGGTAGCCGGTATACTTGCCCCAGTATAGGTTAGGTAGGCATTTGTCCCAGCTATAGGTTAGATAGGTAGGTGCCCCCAGTACAGGTTAGATAGGTAGGTACCTGCAATATAGGTTAGATAGGTAGCTGCCCCAGTATAGATTAGATAGGTAGCTGCCCCCAGTATAGGTTAGATAGGTAGCTGCCCCCCAGTATAGGTTAGATAGGTAGCTGCCCCCCAGTATAGGTTAGATAGGTAGCTGCCCCCAGTATAGGTTAGATAGGTAGCTGCCCCCCAGTATAGGTTAGATAGGTAGCTGCCCCCAGTATAGGTTAGATAGGTAGCTGCCCCCAGTATAGGTTAGATAGGTAGCTGCCCCCAGTATAGGTTAGATAGGTAGTTGCCCCCAGTATAGGTTAGATAGGTAGGTGCCCCCAGTATAGATTAGATAGGTAGGTGCCCCCAGTATAGATTAGATAGGTAGCTGCCCCCCAGTATAGGTTAGATAGGTAGCTGCCCCCCAGTATAGGTTAGATAGGTAGCTGCCCCCAGTATAGGTTAGATAGGTAGCTGCCCCCAGTATAGGTTAGATAGGTAGGTGCCCCCAGTATACGTTAGATAGGTAGGTGCTCCCAGTATACGTTAGATAGGTAGGTGCCCCTAGTATACGTTAGATAGGTAGGTGCCCCCAGTATACGTTAGATAGGTAGCTGCCCCTAGTATACGTTAGATAGGTAGGTGCCCCCAGTATACGTTAGATAGGTAGGTGCCCCCAGTATACGTTAGATAGGGAGGTGCCAAAGTATAGGTTAGATAGGTAGCTGCCCCCAGTATAGGTTAGATAAGTAGCTGCCCCCAGTATAGGTAGGTGCCCCCAGTATTGGCTAGATAGGTAGCCGTTCCCAGTATAGGTTAGATAGGTAGCTGCCCCCAAGTATAGGTTAGATAGGTAGGTGCCCCCAGTATTGGCTAGATAGGTAGCTGCCCCCAGTATAGGGAGGGTAGGTAGGTCGGTAGGTAGGTAGGTACCCCCCCCCTCCCTCCTCTCTCCTCATAGTGGAGGGGGGAGCCGCGGGGAGGGCAGCCCGACCTCTCCCTCCCTTCCTCTCCGGGCCACCCTCCGTGCTCCCCCCTCCGATGCAGCAGAGAGAACAACTCACCTCCCTGGTTCCGATCGCCGGCGCCTCTCATTTGCCACTGGTCTACTCTCTTCTACATGGTTACTGATACACACTAAACTTCCTGTTAAGCAGGAAGTTTAGTGTGTATCAGTGACTAATGTAGAAGATACCAGTGGCAAGTGAGAGGCGCCGGCGATCGGAACCAGGGAGGTGAGTTGTTCTCTCTGCTACATCGGAGGGGGGAGCACGGAGGGTGGCCCAGAGAGGAAGGGAGGGAGAGGTCGGGCTGCCCTCTCCGTGCTGCGGCTCCCCCCTCCATCACGGCGGCCGCACGGACATGTGTGCCCCCCCCCATCACCCCCAGCAGCGGCACCAGGGGGCGGAGCGGGAGGACCCAGCCGGGGCCGCAGCGGCAGTCTCCACATTAAAACATGCGGCCAGGGGACAGGAGCGCGAGCGCCCCCTGAAAGCCGGCGCCCTGAGCGATCGCACCGGTCGCTCAGGTCAAAGGCCGGCCCTGATTGTACTCTGTACAGTGCTGCAGGAGATGCCAGTGCTATACAAATACAGTGGATAATAATAATATGGCAGGACATTAGAATATGACTATGGTAGGATTAGATTGGGAGTTCCTCTGAGGACAGTCAATGACATGACTTGACTATGCACTCTGTAAAGTGCTGCAGAAGATGTCATTGCTATATAAATAGATAATAATAACATGGTAGGACATTACATCACTATGACTGTGGTAGGGTTAGATTGTGAGTTCCTCTGGGGACAGTTAGTTAGTGACATGACTATGTACTCTGTAATGTGCTGCAGAAGATGTCAGTGGCAGTGCTATATAAATACATAATAAATAATAATAATATGGGAGGACATTAGACTATGACTATGGTAGGATAGCATTGTGAGCTCCTCTGAGGACAGTCAGTCACATGCCTATGTACTCTGTAAAATGCTGCAGGAGATGTCGGCACTAAATAAATACAAAATATGGCAGGACATTACACTATGACTAAGGTAGGATGAAGATGTACAGTGGGTTGCAAAAGTATTCAGCCCCCTTGAAGTTTTCCACATTTTGTCACATTACTGCCACAAACATGCATCAATTTTATTGGAATTCCACGTGAAAGACCAATACAAATTGGTAGAGATGAGCGTAATGACCTAATTACGATTTTGCGAAATTTCGCGTAATTAGTGTAATTACGATTATGGCCGTAAGTACATAATCGTAATGAAGAAGGATTTCGCGAAATTTCGCGTAAGCGTAATTTTCGAGTAATTTTCGCATTACAGTCGTATCATGCCGTAATTTCGCATTAAACGCTACCGTAATTTCGCGTTAAACCTTAACGCTCCGTATAATATAAAAAAGCCGCCGACTTTAAGGGTTAATAGCAAAGCCCCCTTAAATGCTAAGAGCCTCAAATTTGGAGAATATATTAAGGAGATCAGGAGAAATAAGAGGAAAAAATTTTTTTTCAAAAAGACCTTATAGTTTTTGAGAAAATCGATGTTAAAGTTTCAAAGGAAAAATGTAAACATTTAAAAACCCGCCGACTTTAACGGTTAATAGCAAAGCCTGCTTAAAGTTTAGAAACACCAAATTCCCAGGGTATATTAAGGGGATCAGTGGGAATAAGAGGAAAACTTTTTTTTTCAAAAAGACCTTATAGTTTTTGAGAAAATCGATTTTTAAGTTTCAAGGGCGAAAATGTCTTTTAAATGCGGAAAATGTCAGTTTTTTTTGCACAGGTAACAATAGTGTATTATTTTCATAGATTCCCCCAAGTGGGAAGAGTTTTACTTACTTCGTTCTGAGTGTGGGAAATATAAAAAAAAAACGACGTGGGGTCCCCCCTCCCAGACCTCTTTAACCCCTTGTCCCCCATGCAGGCTGGGATAGCCAGAATGCGGAGCACCGGCCGCGTGGGGCTCCGCACCCTGACTATACCAGCCCGCATGGTCCATGGATTGGGGGGTCTCGGAAGGGGAGGGGCAGCCAAGCTTTCCCCTCCCCCTCCGAGCCCTTGTCCAATCCAAGGACAAGGGGCTCTTCTCCACCTCCGATGGGCGGTGGAGGTGGAGGCCGCGATTTCCTGGGTGGGGGGTTCATGGTGGAATCTGGGAGTCCCCTTTAAAAAGGGGTCCCCCAGATGCCCACCCCCCTCCCAGGAGAAATGAGTATAGAGGTACTTGTAGTACCCCTTACCCATTTCCTTTAAGAGTTAAAAGTAAATAAACACACAAACACATAGAAAAAGTATTTTAATTGAACAAAAAACATAACCACGAAAAAAGTCCTTTAATATTCTTAATTAACCATTAATACTTACCTGTCCCTTTAAATAAATGATCCCACGCAATATCCTCGGAAATGTTCTATCAGTTACAATGTAACAAAGTTATTATGTAACAACTTTGTTACATTGTAACTACGCCGCACCCGACGCCACTCGCCGCTCAGCCGCCGCATACGCGTCCGTGCAGGACGCTAAGTCCCCGCAGCTCCCGCTGTCCACCCCGCCCACATCTGTGGGTGACATGTGGGAGAGGCGGGGAGGACAGCGGAGCCGGCGGGGACTTAGCGTCCTGCACGGACCCGACAGAGCTCTGAGCTATATAGCTCAGAGCTCTGAGAAGCATCTTTGTATTTGGGTTCCAAGGAGCCCCATTGGTCCTTAGCAGACCAATGGGGCTCCTTGGAGCCCAAATACAAAGATGCTTTTGAGAGCTCTGAGCTATAGCTCAGAGCTCTGTCGGGTCCTGCAGCGCAGACGCAGCGGCGGCGGCGGCGGTGAGTGACGTCGGGTGCGGCGTAGTTACAATGTAACAAAGTTGTTATATTGTAATAACTTTGTTACATTGTAACTGATAGAACATTTCCGAGGATATTGCGTGGGATCATTTATTTAAAGGGACAGGTAAGTATTAATGGTTAATTAAGAATATTAAAGGACTTTTTTCGTGGTTATGTTTTTTGTTCAATTAAAATACTTTTTCTATGTGTTTGTGTGTTTATTTACTTTTAACTCTTAAAGGAAATGGGTAAGGGGTACTACAAGTACCTCTATACTCATTTCTCCTGGGAGGGGGGTGGGCATCTGGGGGACCCCTTTTTAAAGGGGGCTCCCAGATTCCACCATGAACCCCCCACCCAGGAAATCGCGGCCTCCACCTCCACCGCCCATCGGAGGTGGAGAAGAGCCCCTTGTCCTTGGATTGGACAAGGGCTCGGAGGGGGAGGGGAAAGCTTGGCTGCCCCTCCCCTTCCGAGACCCCCCAATCCATGGACCATGCGGGCTGGTATAGTCAGGGTGCGGAGCCCCACGCGGCCGGTGCTCCGCATTCTGGCTATCCCAGCCTGCATGGGGGACAAGGGGTTAAAGAGGTCTGGGAGGGGGGACCCCACGTCGTTTTTTTTTTATATTTCCCACACTCAGAACGAAGTAAGTAAAACTCTTCCCACTTGGGGGAATCTATGAAAATAATACACTATTGTTACCTGTGCAAAAAAAACTGACATTTTCCGCATTTAAAAGACATTTTTGCCCTTGAAACTTAAAAATCGATTTTCTCAAAAACTATAAGGTGTTTTTGAAAAAAAAAATTTTCCTCTTATTCCCACTGATCCCCTTAATATACCCTAGGAATTTGGTGTTCCTAAACTTTAAGCAGGCTTTGCTATTAACCGTTAAAGTCGGCGGGTTTTTAAATGTATACATTTTTACTTTGAAACTTTAACATCGATTTTCTCAAAAACTATAAGGTCTTTTTGAAAAAAAAATTTTTCCTCTTATTCCTCCTGATCTCCTTAATATATTCTCCAAATTTGAGGCTCTTAGCATTTAAGGGGGCTTTGCTATTAACCCTTAAAGTCGGCGGCTTTTTTATATTATACGGAGCGTTACGGTTTAACGCGAAATTACGGTAGCGTTTAATGCGAAATTACGGCATGAACAAAACGCGAAATTTCGCATTGAAAATTACGCTTACGGTATTTTCAATTACGATTTTAATGGCAATTTCGCTACGCTAATTTCGCATCGTAATCGCAAATTTCGCATGCGTAATTATAGTAATGCGAAATTACGAAAATTTCAGCTCAACTCTACAAATTGGTGTACATGTTCCAAACATGTTTTACAAATAAATAACTGCAAAGTGGGGTGTGCGTAATTATTCAGCACCCTGAGTCAATACTTTGTAGAACCACCTTTTACTGCAATTACAGCTGCCAGTCTTTTAGGGTATGTCTCTACCAGCTTTGCACATCTAGAGACTGAAATCCTTGCCCATTCTTCTTTGCAAAACAGCTCCAGCTCAGTCAGATTAGATGGACAGCGTTTGTGAACAGCAGTTTTCAGATCTTGCCACAGATTCTCGATTGGATTTAGATCTGGACTTTGACTGGGCCATTCTAAAACATAGATATGTTTTGTTTTAAACCATTCCGTTGTTGCCCTGGTTTTATGTTTAGGGTCATTGTCCTGCTGGAAGGTGAACCTCCGCCCCAGTCTCAAGTCTTTTGCAGTCTCCAAGAGGTTTTCTTCCAAGATTGCCCTGTATCGGGCTCCATCCATCTTCCCATCAACTCTGACCATCTTTCCTGTCCCTGCTGAAGAGATACACCCCCTGAGCATGATGCTGCCACCACATTTGACAGTGGGGAAAGTGTGTTCAGAGTGATGTGCAGTGTTAGTTTTCCGCCAGTGCCACACATAGCGTTTTGCATTTTGGCCAAAAAGTTCCATTTTGGTCTCATCTGACCAGAGCACCTTCTTCCACATGGTTGCTGTGTCCCCCACATGGCTTGTGGCAAACTGCAAACGGGACTTCTTATGCTTTCTGTTAACAATGCCTTTTTTCTTGCCACTCTTCCATAAAGGCCTACTTTGTGCAGTGCACGACTAATAGTTGTCCTATGGACAGAGTCTCCCACCTGAGCTGTAGATCTCTGCAGCTCGTCCAGAGTCACCATGGGCCTCTTGGCTGCATTTCTGATCAGCGCTCTCCTTGTTCGGCCTTTGAGTTTAGGTGGATGGCCTTGTCTTGGTAGCTGTACAGTTGTGCCATACTCCTTCCGTTTCTGAATGATCGCTTGAACAGTGCTCCGTGGGATGTTCAAGGCTTTGGAAATCTTTTTGTTGCCTAAGCCTGCCTTAAATTTCTCAATAACTTGATCCCTGACCTGTCTTGTGTGTTCTTTGGACTTCACGGTGTTGTTGCTCCCAATATTCTCTTAGACAACCTCGGAGGCCCTCCCAGAGCAGCTGTATTTGTACTGACATTAGATTACACACAGGTGCACTCTATTTAGTCATTAGCACTCATCAGGCAATGTCTATAGGCAACTGACTGCACTCAGATCAAAGGGGGCCGAATAATTATGCACACACCACTTTGCAGTTATTTATTTGTAAAAAATGTTTGGAATCATGTATGATTTTCGTTCCACTTCTCATGTGTACACCACTTTGTGTTGGTCTTTTATGTGGAATTCCAATAAAATTGATTCATGTTTGTGGCAGTAATATGACAAAATGTGGAAAACTTCAAGGGGGCCGAATACTTTTGCAACCCACTGTATCTTCTTTGGAGTAGATCAGATTAATACATTTCTGTGATGTTGAATTTCGCAGTTCTTGTGTGTCCTTAAAGGAGGTAAGTCCACCACTTCCTCCTCAGCAATTTTTAACGATTTTAGCTACTTTTATTCTCTTGGCGCTTCTATTTTTTCTCATACAATTCTATCCCTACTTGTAAGACTTCTGTAAATGTTTGTGGATATAACAATGTAAGGTATCTCTATCTTTCTTGTACGTTTCTTGTATATATCTTGATTGTATGTATTGATAAATCTACGTCCATAATTATCCCTGATTTTTCTTGGCCGCTTATTTTGTTTATATCTGATAAAAGACAATAAAAATCTATTATGGAAATAAAAAAAATGTATATATAATTTAGATGGTTACCTATTGAGATTTCACTAAAAGGTAGAGTCCAAAGTGTAGCAATAGGGGATGCAGCGATTGCGGCCACACCAGGACCTCTGGAACTGAGGGGGCTTCCTCCAGTCGATATGATAGCTCTCTATTGGAGCAGTATAGGGATGGCCACTGTGATGCAAATAATTCCAAGTTGATGCAAGTTTATGCAAATTCTGTATGCAAATATATGCAGCCTGAAAATCGATAGAACAAATTCCACCTCAGTGTGATTAATTTGGTTCATTTTAAAGCTACATACATTTGCATACAAAATTAGCAAAATCCTGCATCAACTTGGAATTATTTGCGTGTCATTTATTATCCCTAGTGCTGTAACAGCAATGATCACCTTTGTATGTGACCTTAACCACTTGAGGACCCACCCTTTACCCCCCCTTAAGGACCAGCGCTGTTTGTTGTGATCTGTGCTGGGTGGGCTCTGCAGCCCCCAGCACAGATCAGGGTGCACGCAGAGCGATCAGATCGCCCCCCCTTTTTCCCCCCTATGGGGATGATGTGCAGGGGGGGTCTGATCGCTCCTGCGTGCAGGCTAGTTGCGGGGGGGGGCACCTCAAAGACCCCCTCCGCGGCGACATTAACCCCCCTCCCTCTCCTACCTCTCCCCCCCGGTGATCCGGGCTGCACAGGACGCTATCCGTCCTGTGCAGCCAGTGACAGGACGTCCCCTGTCACATGGCGGCGATCCCCGGCCGCTGATTGGCCGGGGATCGCCGATCTGCCTTACGGCGCTGCTGCGCAGCAGCGCCGTACAATGTAAACAAAGCGGATTATTTCCGCTTGTGTTTACATTTCGCCTGCGAGCCGCCATCGGCGGCCCGCAGGCTATTCACGGAGCCCCCCGCCGTGAATTGACAGGAAGCAGCCGCTCGCGTGAGCGGCTGCTTCCTGATTAATCAGTCTGCAACTGGCGACGCAGTACTGCGTCGCTGGTCCTGCAGCTGCCACTTTGACGACGCACGGTATAAGCGTGCGGTCGGCAAGTGGTTAATAGTGGTGATCATTAAAAAAAACAATTCTTTTCCTCTGCTTACACATCTCTCACACAATGGCTGTTCTTGGACAGCTGCTCTTGGTGGTCTATATCATGCAATAATTACATATGGTATACTGTTCTGGGGATGGGGGAGTACAGTGTAAAATATGCACTGGGGCCCATGGCTTTGTAGTTGTGCCACTGGGCAGAGTACTTGAAACTATAAATGCCTTGTATGCCTTCAAAATGTATTACTGTATTTTATTATTATTTATTTCTTGACATATCCTGCATTTGTATGAAGTTGTACGATGGACCCTTTGATAGAACAGCACCTCAGTCATGGTGACTTTAATTGTACATTTTTGTTTTTGCCCTTATGATGTAGCACCAGCTTTTTTAACTACATTTGTGCTTTCAGTTCCATAAATGGCGTTCACAATAGAGAGAAATTCATGTAAGATTCAGAAAGCTTTGTTTCCACTACACTTCTCTGCGGTCCTGCGTATTTGCCTCCTTGTATATCTTTCAGCCACCTATACCAAACGCATGTGCGGGTTTTACTCACACGACAACAGATAATGTTAATGTTCCGTCTTTTAGTATATCAGCAGTTAATACAGACTTTACATCTTGTGGGATAACTGTAGCCAAGCACATCCTGAAACTATTATGAGGGGGACACCATCCGCAGATGACTCTCAGCTAGTGCAGCGGCTAAGGCTAGAAGCTGAACCATTTCCACATATGTGATTGAGCTAATGCATAAACTACAGTAACCATCTGAAATGAGTATTAATCATGTGCCTCTAGTTCCCTTCGTGTGAATGACGCAGCCTAAATCTGCTGTAAACAGCTTATATACCCTCTCCTAAAATATGTCTGCTCTGATTGGTTGAACTCAAAAAGCCATTATGTACTCATGTCCTAGTAGTCCAGGCTTATTGTACACACTGGCTTCCTGCAAAGGTGTTTCCTGCAGATAGAAAGTCAGAAGCGGGTTGGAGGAGGGGTGGCTGGTAGAGACACACTCTCATGCTCTCGCTGAACCTCACTCCCCCTCCCCAGCTCTTTCAGTCTCTCAAGGGAAATGTGAACAATCCTGTAGTCATCTACATGCACTGCGTGAGATAAATATATAGCACATGACAATGCTCTCGCACAGAAATAATCACTTAACACTGCAGACTATATTAAATATGAATGGAACGTATAATGTCATATGAGATCCAGCATGATAAGAGTCCTTGGACAAGTTGGAGAGGGTCATTAGCAGGACTGGTTGATGGCGGAGTTTGATTTAAGTCCCTAAATGTCCCACAACACTTTGCCACCAATGTCAAGACATTAATGATTCTTATAAACTGAGCATTCACATTAATGTGTTTTTTTATTTAGAGAGAAAAATGTTTTACAGGTAACTTTTTTATGGTACACTTACAGTAAACTTTATTTTATTCACAATATAGTTCTCTTTTGTCTCAGTGCTTCACAGAGAAAAACATAATTGTCTGTCTCCCCCTCTCAAGGTGCTTACAGTATAAAATCTCTGCTTTACTGCAGGAGCCTTTGTAAGTGAAAGTACTGTACATACAGTTTTGGCCCACCTCCCCCCCCCCCTAACTTTTGCCCCTTTAAAAAAACTAATAGTATGTGTCCTGATTATGAGCTGAACCTCCAATGTCTCTTTTAGGCTCCATTGAAAGCTTGTATCTATAGGTGCCTCCCTTCGTTTCTGGTGGCCATCCTTCTGTCCTAGCAGCTTTGTATATACCACTAGAAGTCCAGTGCTTCACTGTCTTCTCGTTCTGGGCACCCATCTTCCCGTCTCCCTTGCAGCTCCCTTGCGGCAAGTACAGAGCTTCAAGAGAGACAGGAAGATGGCTGCTGGGAATGAGGAGAGGTAACTATAGATATAGACACGCTTCCAATGCGAGCACTTTATATGGGGTCCCACTCACCTCCCTAATAATGGGGTCTACACACACTCACTGTCACTCACTTTTGGGACACTTTTTTTGGTCTCAATTGGTAAATGAACCTATGTATTTGTGTTGTGAGTTGACCACAGAGGAATACCATAAAACCTTCATGCAGCTAATGTTCTTGGTTGGATTCAAAGCCAGGACCAACAGCTACAAGCAATGAGCAAGCTCTAACCACTTATCTTTTGTGATGTCTTCATAGTTTTTTACGACCTCCAGCATTTCACTATGCAGAGTAAGAATTAAGAAAGGACAGTTAAAGATTGCCTAGCAAGCTCATGGTGAACCAGACCTCCTAGAAGTGTTTAACCATCTTAGCGGTATGGACGAGCTCAGCTCGTCCATCACCGCCGATGGCTGCCGCTCAGGCCCTGCTGGGCCGATTTTGTTTAAATAAAGAGCAGCACACGCAGCCGGCACTTTGCCAGCCGCGTGTGCTGCCCGATCGCCGCCGCTCTGCGGCGATTCGCCGCGAGCAGCGGCGAAAGAGGGTCCCCCCAGCCGCCTGAGCCCAGCGTAGCCGGAACAAAAAGTTCCGGCCAGCGCTAAGGGCTGGATCGGAGGCGGCTGACGTCAGGACGTCGGCTGACGTCCATGACGTCACTCCGCTCGTCGCTATGGCGACGATCTAAACAAAACAAGGAAGGCCGCTCATTGCGGCCTTCCTTGTTTATTCTGGGCGCCGGAGGCGATCGGAAGAACGCCTCCGGAGCGCCCTCTAGTGGGCTTTCATGCAGCCAACTTTCAGTTGGCTGCATGAAATAGTTTTTTTTAAATTTAAAAAAAACCCTCCCGCAGCCGCCCTGGCGATCTTAATAGAACGCCAGGGTGGTTAAGGGGCTACAAAGGACCAAAAGGCCCTCTTATTAAAATGCTATGCAAAACAAAAGTTTTCCTTCTTAAAACAGAAGGTATTTATTTATAGTTAGAGTGAGATTATGAGGTCTCCTACAATGCATCACTGCTGAATATGCAAATTGCCTCTTTGCATATTCAGCAGTGATGCAGCGTGGTAGACCTCCTAATCTCACTCAAAACTGAATAAATGCAAATATCTTATGTTTTAAGAAGGCACATTTCTACCACTTCTTCAACTAAATAATAATAATGCACATATTGCATTTTTTTCAGATTTATGTATTTTGTCTGTTTTAAGCTATGTTCACGCATGTCATGACACTGTCCAACTGCCAAAAGACTCTCCTTTATAAACAATCTTTCCATGAAAGTGTTGACACTAAAGATGTGCTCATTCTATGGCGGAGGGAGTTGAGAGAGAACTGGCGCCACAGCAATAACCAGTGGTGGTTAGCCAAGAAAATCTAGCCTGGGTCATTGTTATATTAAAGAACAAAACTGCAAAGAGAAACTGGATGGTGCTGTAAAGAAATTCAATCATTGGCCAGACTGAGTTCTCAGCAGATGTTGGATACGATCTGAAAATACCTGAAACAAATGAAGTAGCAAGTTTTTCGGGGCTTACAGGGAATTGTAGTGAAAATAGCATAATTCATGAAATTGATTAATTTTTTTACAATATTAATTTATAAATTATTTAGTCGGTGTTTGCCCATTGTAAAGTCTCTCCTCTTACTGATTTACATTCTGAAATTTAGCACAGGTGGTGACATCTTTAGCCCTGGCGGTCAGGCGATCTCTGCAGAATGCATCTCTGCAGAATGTTTGTTACTGAGAGTTCTATGCACAGAGGGAGATACTGCTTGCTTGGCATTTGGAAAAAACTGTTATTTCCCACAATGCAACAAGGTTCATAAACAGGAAACTGTCAGGGCTATGGTCCTGACATAACACTGTGGGAGTAGTTTCACCACAATATCAGCCACACAGATGACTCTGATGATCTATTCGAGAAAAGATAAAGCTTGCTTGTCGGAAACTGGGTATTTGCTACTGATTGGGATGAAGTTTAATCCTGGGTAAAGCTGGCCATACACTAGGCCGATTCCCCGCCGATCAACAGCAGATTCGATCACTGGGATCGAATCTGCTGTCACATCGTTATCGCTACACGCTGAATTTCGATCTATTTCGTCCGATTCCGTCAATCGCTCCGTGCGGAAAATTACCGTCGATCGCCCGCGGGTAGGGAGCGCGTCGCTAGCAGCATTCGAGTGCGCGTCGATCGACGCAATAGAGCTGCAATACATTACCTGCTCCGCTGGCGCGACTGCCCCCGGTCACCGCTGCTCCATCTCCGCTCTGGTCTCCGGGTCCGGCATGCTTCACTTCCTCCTGCCCGGCAGGAAGTTTAAACAGTAGAGGGCGCTCTACTGTTTAAACTTCCTGCTGGGCAGGAAGAAGTGAAGCATGCCGGAGACCAGAGCGGAGACGGAGCAGCGGTGACCGGGGCAGTCGCGCCAGCGGAGTAGGTAATGTATGCAGGGGGGCGGGGAGTTGCGGCACCATCACCACAGATTGTGAACGGTTTCAGGCTGAAATCGGTTCACAATCTGTTTGCAGTAAAGGTAGCCATACGATCCCTCTCTGATCAGATTCGATCAGAGAGGGATCTATCTGTTGGTCGAATCTGATGGCAAATCGACCAGTGTATGGCTACCTTTAAAGTTTCTTTTTACACCGATAGGAGCCACAAATTTTATTTGTCCAATATGCGAATTTGGGTTTCATAGAAACCACCTGTGAAATGTATTCCTATGGGCTGCTCGCGATTTTGCAATTTGTTGTTGTGTGTCCATCTTTATGTTTGTGTTCTGGGATAAAACTGCCTGCCTGCATGCAGCATTTTGAAGTATTTTAGCAAAAGAGAAAATAGTACAGCCACTGATGCTGGCACCAAACGCTGACTAGCAAGAGCTGGAGGATGTTTCTCTGGCATCTTCTCTTGAAGATGAGGGAGGAAAACATTGAAGATGAGTGAGGAAACATGCAGTCTAATAGATTTAGGTGTTGAAATTTCAACACACTCACTATATTTCTGAATACAAATGTTCTACCTCAAACCTAACACTAACCTAAACTCCTAGCATAGCAAACACTAACCTCATCCTATATCCCCTCAAATAAACTCCTCTCACACTAACCTACCTATTCCTGTTCAGTAAACAAGCACCTCTTCAGTAGTAGACCTTGGGCAAGACTCCTTATCTGCTACTGCCTATATAGAGCATCCTAGTGACTGCAGCTCTAGCGCTTTGAGTCCCCCAGGAGAAAAGTGCGATACAAATGTGATTTGTCTTGTCTTTGTCTACATAACACAAACTGGAGGCATGTATGTATCCAGTTTGAGTTGCACTAAATCAATCTGGACGCATATATGCGTCCAATGTTGTAGCGGCAGGTGCGCATGCTTGAATGCGTTCCTGCCATGAACACATCGGCATCATTGGTAAAGGGTAATATGTGTTCCCCAAGCCAATCGAAGTGCCTAATGATGAATGGACATGACTGGAATCACGAGTCATGTCCATTCATGAATGTGAAAGTAAAAAATGTTGTTAAGAAATGATCGAACACTTCCTGGTAACTTCCAGGAGAGTGTATAGTGCCATCCCATGGCCAAAAAGTAAAATGAAAATAAAAAATAAATAAATATAATAATTATTAAAACTTTATTAACCTCCCCCGTCCCTCCCCCATAGTTACCAAACATAAACACTTGTTAAAAAAAAAACAGTTAAAAAACAAATACATAAATAGTTACCTTAGGATCTGAGCTTTTTTATTATGTATGTAATGAGGGTATATTACTATTTTAGCAAATAAGGGTTTGCATTTATTCATAGGGTACAAAAAAAAAAAACACAAAGCAGAAAAAAAATTCACCTTTATTTCCAAATAATATACTGTCGCCATATATTATTCTAGGTATATAATTTAAATGTTGTAAGAACCAGGACAAATGGTCAAATAAAATGTGTGGGTCTTATTTATAGTAGCATTGTTAATTTTAAAACTATAGGGGATGGAATTGGAGAAATAGTGTATTTTTTTCCTTGTTTATTCCTATAAAATACATAGAAAATTAAGTAGTTACTGAAAACAAGTATCGCCCACAAAACGCCTCATTTGTGGTAAAAAAAACGAGACATAGGTGTGATAAGCAGTGATAATGTTATGGCCAAATGAATGGGAGGAACGCTGAGCGAAAATGGCTCTTGGTGGTCAGGCTAAAATAGCCTGTGGGGTGAAGTAGTTAAAATAACTTTTCAGCACTTTGCAATTGAAAAAGTGCCAAAAAGTGGGTGAAAAAGTAATATTAAAATTATTTTGAGTATTCTCTTTAACTTTTCATCTCAGGTTTCTCACAGTAGATGTCTTATCATTATCACATCTTATCAATAAAACATACTGTATTTTAGGCTGGATCCACACTATAAGTGCCTTTGTGAGCGCTTGTGATTGCTGAGCGCTTACTGCGCGCTTTTTCCCATTCACTTTCATTAAAATCACGGTAAAAATCACATAAAAGTCACATAAAATACACAAAATACATGAAATAAAGATTTTACGTGATTTTTACTGTGATTTTAATGAAACTGAATGGGAGAAAGTGCTCAGCTAGTGCTCAGTAGAGATGGCCCGAACCTCCGATTTTTTCGGTTCACGAACCGCAATAGACTTCAATGGGGACGCAAACTTTGAAAACTAGAACACTTATGCTGGCCACAAAAGTGATGGAAAAGATGTTTCAAGGAGTCTAACACCTGGAGGGGGGCATGGCGGAGTGGGATAGACGCCTAAAGGCCCAGGGAAAAATCTGGATTTGACTCAAAGCAGCGTTTTAAAGAGACTCTGTAACATGAAAAAGATCCCCTGGGGGGTACTCACCTCGGGTGGGGGAAGCCTCCGGATCCTAATGAGGCTTCCTACGCTGTCCTCTGTCCCACGTATGTCTCGCTGCAGCCCTCTGAACAGCCGGCGACAGGCCCGACTGTAATTTCAATATTTACCTTTGCTGGCTCCAGCGGGGGCGCTGTGGCTGCTTTCCTCTCCGAACTACACGGAAATACCCGATCTCAGTCGGGTCCGCTCTACTGCGCAGGCTCCGGAAACTTGCGCCTGCGCAGTAGAGCAGACCCGACGGCGATCGGGTATTTCCGTGTAGTTCGGAGCCGACAGCCGTCAGAGCGCCTGCGCAGGAGCCGGGAAGGTAAATATTACGTCATGGCTGCATGGAGGGCTGCAGCGAGACCCCCGTGGGACAGAGGACGGCGTGGGAAGCCTCATTAGGATCCGGAGGCTTCCCCCACCCGAGGTGAGTACCCCCCCCCCCCCACCCCGGGATTTTTTGAGGTTACAGATCCTCTTTAAGGGCAGAAATCACATTGAATGCTAAATTGCAGGCCTAAAGTGCTTTAAAACATCTTGCATGTGTATACATCAATCAGGGAGTGTAATTAGAGTACTGCTTCACACTGATACACCAAACGCACTGTGTAACGCACCGCAAACAGCTGTTTGCGTAGTGACGGCCATGCTGGACTACTGCGCAACATGGCGAGAGTGTAGGCCGTGGCGGTTTTTAAGCCCATATGGTCGCCAGGCTGTGGTAGCTCAATGATAGAACAACAGTGACTGTCCAGCTGATCAAATTTGGTCTGTCCACAATGAAGCAACGACCTTATTATCTTCTTGTATGTAGGTAGGCATAGGTAGGAGTCCCAGTATAGGTAGGTAGGCATAGGTAGGAGTCCCAGTATAGGTAGGTAGGCATAGGTAGGTGCCCCAGTAGTTAGCTAGGCATAGGTAGGAGTCCCAGTATAGGTAGGTAGGCATAGGTAGGTGCCCGAGTAGTTAGCTAGGCATAGGTAGGAGTCCCGGTATAGGTAGGTGTCCCAGTATAGGTAGATAGGCATAGGTAGGTGCCCCAGTAGTTATCTAGGCATTATTATTATTTATTTATATAGCGCCAACATATTCCGCAGCGCTTTACAAAGCACAATAAGACGACAAGGGGAACATAGATACAACTAACAAATGTACAGCAGAGTTCCAAGCAGCACAAATATTGTTACAAGAACAGTAAACATTAGGAGGATGACCCTGCCCTTGCGAGCTTACAATCTAATGGGTTGTGGGGGACACACTAGATAAGGGGGTGGAGGATGGATGAGGCAGTGATTCTTTGCCTCTGATTACATTGTGACAGAGAAGTAAATAAGGGCTATAGAATGTTATAAGCTTGTCTGAAAAGGTGTGTTTTAAGAGTGCGTTTGAAGATGTCCAGGTTTGGAGCATGACGTACAGGCTGTGGAAGAGAGTTCCAGATAAGGGGTGATGCTCGTGTAAAGTCCTGGATGCGAGCATGAGAGGAGGTGATCAGTTTAGAGGCCAGGAGAATTTCTTGGGAGGAGCGAAGGTTGCGGGAGGGACAATATCTTGAGATTAGTGAGGAGATGTATAGAGGAGACAACTCGTGAAGGGCTTTGTATGTTAGAGTCAGGAGTTTGAACTGGATCCTCTGGGTAATGGGTAACCAGTGGAGAGAATGGCACAGTGGGGCTGCATCGGAAGAGCGTGTGGAAAGGTGAATGAGGCGGGCCGCTGAATTTAGAAGGGATTGGAGAGGTGCTAGCCTGTTTTTTGGTAGGCCACAGAGCAGGGTGTTGCAGTAGTCTAGGCGGGAGATGATTAAGGCATGAACAAGCATTTTGGTGGCTTCTTGTGTGAGGAAGGGACGGATACGGAATATATTTTTGAGCTGGAAATAGCAGGTGGTGGTTAATGAGGCAATGTGAGGTTTAAAGGAGAGCTCTGAGTCAAGTATAACCCCCAAGCAGAGGGTCTTAGTGGTTGAGGTTATTGGGGTGTTGTCTACCGTTATGGTTGCAATTGGTGGGGGTGAAGATAGCGATGGTGGAAAAATCACAATTTCCGTTTTAGTCATTTTGAGTTTGAGGAAGCGGGAGGACATGAATGCAGAAACGGCACGTAGACAGTCGGGGACTCTGGATAGTAGTGAGGACAGGTCAGGAGCTGAGAGATAGATTTGGGTGTCATCCGCATAGAGGTGATACTGGAAGCCAAAAGAGTTAATTAGTTGTCCCAGGCCACAGGTGTAGGCATAGGTAGGAGTCCCAGTATAGGTAGGTAGGCATAGGTAGGTGCCCCAGTAGTTAGCTAGGCATAGGTAGGAGTCCCAGAATAGGTAGGTAGGCATAGGTAGGTGTCCCAGTATAGGTAGATAGGCATAGGTAGGTGCCCCAGTAGTTAGCTAGGCATAGGTAGGAGTCCCAGTATGGGTAGGTAGCCATAGGTAGGTGTCCCAGTACAGGTAGATAGGCATAGGTAGGTGTCCCAGTATAGGTAGGTAGGCATAGGTAGGAGTCCCAGTATAGGTAGGTAGGCATAGGTAGGTGTCCCAGTATAGGTAGATAGGCATAGGTAGGTGGCCCAGTAGTTAGCTAGGCATAGGTAGGAGTCCCAGTATAGGTAGGTAGGCATAGGTAGGAGTCCCAGTATAGGTAGGTAGGCATAGGTAGGTGTCCCAGTATAGGTAGATAGGCATAGGTAGGTGGCCCAGTAGTTAGCTAGGCATAGGTAGGAGTCCCAGTATAGGTAGGTAGGCATAGGTAGGAGTCCCAGTATAGGTAGGTAGATGAAAATGTATCTCATTGGGGAAAAACTCAGGAGTAAAGTTAATTGAATATAAGGAGATGAAGGTTATTTTCAGAATAGATATCACAATAATGCAGAATTTATTAAGGAGAAAGTATTACTCTTCTGCCCGAGTTGGTCAGTTATAGATACTGTATGTATGTAAGATACAGCATTTCTGAGAGCACTTGATTCATTCGCATTTGCTGTTTTTACTTTTTTTTCTTCCTCTTTTTTTAACTTCATTTAGTAAATATGTCCATTTTAAGACAGTAGACATAAATAACACTGATGTTCAAATAAGAGAGCATGGCAGACAATCATAAGATTAAAGAGGAACTCCAAAAGATTATGTTGGCTTGGCAGTTGGATAGTTATCAGTAGTGAAATTCTTCAAATTCTCTCTCTCTGCTGGACTTTCAGACTTTTTTACAGATTCCCTAAATGAGCCTAACAGATTAATGCAGAGATACCTTACTTCATACTCATTCTTTGACACAGATGGTTTGATTTACTAAGGATTTCCAGGGCAAGAGTACACTGGAAATCAATAGAGAACATAAGTCATTCAGCAAACCTGGACTGAAGTTTTTTTTAACTGTCTTCTGCTAAGTAGCCAAAGTTTGCAACTCTCACCAAACCACAGTGAGGATCCCTGAGTCATTATTGAAATAGTAGTTTTGCATTTATGCAGCTGTAGTGATAAATCCAGAATATTAATTAAGGTTATTTTGCAAAAAATATCCACTGTAGATTTGCAATGTTTGTGTGCAGTTGGGGGTCGCGCTCAGATGTGCCTCCATGAGATGGACAGACTTGTAAAGAAAAGAAAAACCACACAGGGACACCGGGAGCCCAATCTTGTGTAATATTGTACGGTACTTGGAGATACAGAAAGGACAGTATAAGATTATACTCACAAAGCTGGGTTGCTTAGGAAGGCAACAACTCTTAAGAGCATGTGGAAAAGTACCATCCCCATTTGGCCTTGTAAATGAGTTGTGGTGGTCACTGCTCCCAAAAAAAAGGGGAAGGCAGTCTCACTCTATGTGAGGCCGTGAATTGAGTCCCTCAGACGGGGGTCACTGGTTAATATTGGAAAAGGGTAGGAGGTGCCCAATGGTGGTAGTATGTAGGCAGAAATAGGTGGTAATAGTAAAAGTTTTGTAGGATGAAGTCGCAGGGTCAGTTCTGAGCGCTCAAGGCACTTTAAACATACTTGACCTGATGAAGCAATTTTTACTGTTAAACAACTCTCAGAAATGACTAAGCCAGATTAACAGGGGCATGACTAGAAATTAACATCCCCCCCTACTCTGGGAAATTTTGGATGGGCTCACCCCATAAGGCAAAGGAGGCAGCTGCCCCAGGGCCCCAGAGCTTGTAGGGGCCCCCAGTGGCTACAAGAGGAAAAAAAATTAAAATCGGCCTTATAGTTTTTGAGAAAATCGATTTTAAAGTTTCAAAGGGAAAAAAATATACACATTTAAAAACCTGCCGACTTTAATGGTTAATAGCAAATCCACCTTAAATGCTAGAAACCCTAAATTTGCAGGATATGTTAAGGAGATTATTAGGAATAAGAGGAAAAAACAATTTTTCAAAAAGACCTTATAGTTTTTGAGAAAATCGATTTTAAAGTTTAGAAGGAAAAAAGTATACTTTTAAATGCGGTAAATGTCACTTTTAGTAGCAAACCTAATGGTAGTGTAATTTTACATGCATCAAATGAAAGCGCAATACATTTCCTGACGGGGTTTCCAGGGGGTCCATACGCAGCCGCAGCGCTTTGGCCAGGGATCGCTATACAGCCGCAATATGGCTGTATGAAGATCCCTGGCATTTTTTCCTATTTTCCCAATTTTTTTTATGTTTAGAGTGTGGGAATTTAAAAAAAAAAAATTATGTGGGGTCCCCCCTCCTGAAACTTTTTAACCCCTTGTCCCCCATGCAGGCTGGGATAGCCAGAATGTGGAGCTCCGACCGATTGGGGCTTCACACCCTGACTATACCAGCTGCAAAAAAAGTCCCCTAATGCCGATTTTTGTTCCGGGGTATATGTTGGGGGGGGGCCCCCCAGGTTTATATTGCCCTGGGGCCCCATTGTTGCTTAAACCGGCCCTGGTCCCTCCTCTATTCTTTGTCTCTTTACCGCCTATTCTCACCACTCTTTTGTTTTCCATTCGACTGGCTTCAGATGTATCCCCAAACAGGGGCAGAATGGGGAAACAAAGAGGAGGCCGGCCAAGCAGGGGGTTCAGTAAGTATAAGGACCCCATAAATCACACACTGAAATATTTAGATAAGCAGTTTAGGGGTTGAGATAGAAGCATGGGGGGAGGGTGGATAGAGTTGTAAAGAGAATAGGATGGTTAGAGGGGCCAGTTCAGATGTTCTTTAAGAGCCTCGTGCGCACCTGTCTCTCTATCCCCTTAGAAAATGTAGCCTCTTGTGCCACTGTCCCTAAATAATGTCAGTGACAGGCTTTACCTGATAATCAGACAGTATTGTGCCAGATCCCTTCAGTTATCATTTATCACTAAGGCTATATTTCCACTTGTACTGATGTGAGTACGCACCTAAATCTCTCTAACTGTGCCATGCAACACTATGGGGATATGGATGTGTCCTGCAAACAAAATGCAGCAGGCTCCAAGGGTTATTCACATGCATGAAATTGCTGCAAATCACTGAAGCCTCATTAACATATATGAGGCATTTAGCCGCTCATAGATCGGTAACCGATCCCTTGGGTGACATAGCTGGGCCAAGGCTGACAGACGGGTTGTTAGTCTGATGGCTAATGACATGAACTGTTCCTATACCTGGGTGGAGCAGTCTGGGTGTGACATCACACAGTAGGCAGGACAAGTAGAGAGAGCAATGCTCTCCTCTGTCAGTTAGTTGAAGCAAACTTGTGAGAAAATTGCAATGCAAAATCGCGATAGGCGATTGCATTTTGTGATTTCTAGTGCAAATGGGCCCTAACTTTCTTGCATGTCTGAACTCACAATACAACCATAATTTTCAGCCGTACAATAGCTATATATTTTAATGAATTGTTCCACTCTGAATGAATGGTTCCACTATGATAACTCTATTTATAATCATTTTGACGTCACAGTAGTTTTATTTATAAGTCTATATAACCTGATAATGTGTTTATTGACATCATAATAAATATGTTGGCATCAGCATTCTATCCTAGTTGTGAGTACAGAATAATGTCATGATTTTGTCACCACAATACCGGTTATAATGCAATTTTACTATAATGCAATTTTACTATCATTATGACATTACAAGGTCTCCATTGCCAATGCCAATTCAACCAGGATTTTCCGATCACGATTACTTGATTTTTAATTCCTTACTACCATCACTGTGAGATCTCACTCACTAGTGTAACTATGGGGTAGCAGCGGGGAGGCCTGGCAGAGAGAGGCCTGGACTTCTTCTAGACCTACAGATCAGTACAGTGACAGGGCTTACCTCTTACCTTGTCAGGTCTCTTCGGCACTCCCCCTGCAGCCTCTAGGTGTCATTGTCCTCCTTGGTCCTTGCCTCCCTCCCTGTCTAACATATGACACATGACTTCCTGCTCAGAAGTTCAGATGGAGAGGAATGCAGAGACCATGGAGGACAGTGACACCTAGTGGCTGCAGTGGGAGCACCAGAGAGCTGTGAATCCGATCTGTAGGTCTGGGTGACAGATCCAGGGGTGCATAGGAGGAAGGAAGAAGCCCGGCCCCTCCTCTCCATTGGGCATAGGGGTAAGGCAGGGAGGTCTGTATGTAGGAAGGTCCTCCTAATGTTTTGCAAGGGGGCCCTGTCAGGCATAGTTACCCCTGAATTCCAGCCAGGGCACTATCTGCAAGGAGTTTGTATGTTCTCCCCATGTCTTTTTGTGTTTTCTCTGGTCACCCCGGTCTTCTCCCATATCCCAAAAACATACAGATACGATAATTGGCGTCTCCCTAAATTTGCTCCAGACTACAATGGACCTAGAACTATGGTGGGGATCATATTGTGAGCTCAACTGAGGGACAATTAGTGACAAAACAATATATTGTGTAAAGCATCGCAGAAGATGTCAGCACTGTATAAATACTAAAAAAAATATAATTTAATATTGCCACCACTGGGATAAGTTGGTGTGCTCTGTGACATCAGACATAAATATTTGAACATCACAATTCTGTCCCATTTGTGGTGTAGGAAAATGTATATAATTTTGACTTAACTATACCTTAATTTATAATCCCCCCTCCGGGGTTGAGTCCTGCGTGAAAGCGGGTGGACGACGTCCACTTACTTTTTTTTGAGCGTGGACGCCGTCCACCTTAGCCGGACTCATACTTTTCCCCAGTTACTTCCTGGTCAGGAGCAGCGGTCATGTGACACTGCTCAGTCACATGACCGCTCGGAGCTCCTACCTTCCTTCCTCCCTCCTCTCTACAATGCGGGTGGCAGCGTAATGACGTGCAGGGGCAGCACGTCTACGCTTTTCGCCCGCCAAGCACCATTCAGTCAGCCGCAGCCCAAGAGAGAAGTCACAGCACTTACAGCTTAGCGCTATTTGTTTTGACCCATTTCATTTACCTCGCTGAGCACCCGGCCGGCCACTTTGCTCTCGCAGCCATTCTGCCTGCCAGATATTGCCTGATATTGACCTCAGTCTGCCACTCTGCCTGCCAGTGTAATATATCTGCCTGATATTGACCTCAGTCTGACAGATATTGCCTGATATTGACCCCAGTCTGCCACTCTACCTGCTAGTGCCACATATTGACCTCAGTCTGCCACTTTGCGTGCCAGTGCCAGATATTGCCTGATATTGAGCTCAGTCTGCCACTCTGCCTGCCAGTGTCAGATATTATTGCCTGATATTGACCTCAGTCTGCCAGTCAGAGGTGGGACAAGGTCCTTCAGCACCCAAGGCTGAGACAGCAAAGTGCGCCCCCCCATCCCTCCCACCCCGGCCGTCACACACTGACTGCTTATAGTCTAGAGGCGCCCCAGCCCGCCCCAACCCCCCCAACACCTTAATCTCTAGTTATCTGGCTTGCAGTCACTGTCATGTATGCCCTTTTCTTATTTATTTCTGCTTCAAACACAATTGGGAATGACAGCTGAATGAATTGTGCGCCCCCTCCTACACTGCGCCCTGAGGCTGGAGCCTCTTCAGCCTCTGCCTCGGCCCGGCCCTGCTGCCAGTGCCAGATATAGCCTGATATTGGCATCTAGTCTGCCTGTCCACTGCCAGATATATTGCCTGATAATTGGCCTCTTGTCTGCCTGCCAGTGCCAGATATATTGGCTGATAATTGTTATCTAGTCTGCCTGTACCACTGCCAGATATATTGCCTGATAATTGGCCTCTAGTCTGCCTGCCAGTGCCAAATATATTGCCTGATATTGACCTCTTGTCTGCCAGATATATTGCCTGATAATTGGCCTCTAGTCTGCCTGCCAGTGCCAGATATATTGCCTGATATTGACCTCTAGTCTGCCAGATATATTGCCTGATGTCAGGAACCGGCCCGCGGCACGCCTGCGTATATGGTTCCCGACTGCGGGTTTTACCAGATCAAGCGAGGAGCAGCCTTATTCGAGCTACAAACAAGGCTGTGACCCCTCAAAAGCTCCTTACTGCCACCACTAGCGTTTTGCTAGACACGTCCACTCGGCTGTCGGGTGCTCAGCACGCAATCCGCTTTTTCGGCCGAATACGGGAACGCCACGCACACACACGCACAGTTGCAATCTTACACTGTAGTGAAGCAAAACCACTAACAGTCGTTACGAGCGATACTGTTAGCTACTCTGCTGTCGAGCTACTCGCACTGGCGTTTTCGTACGTTGGGTCAGCTGCGCGCTTTAGGCCAACGTATGACAAACGCCCCCACACACAATGCAATTACAATCTCATACGGTAGGGTTACTCAAACGTACAATTAGGCATGGATTTATACACAGTTGCACTTCAGTCTCTTCTAGGCTATGAGTGTTGGTTTAGTACAGCAGAAGTCAAACTTATTTAAATAACGATTTAATATTCCAGGAAAACATGGAACAATGCAGAACTTAATATATACAAAAGATGTACAAAAAAACAAAGTAAAAAAGTTACAAAGATAAAAGTTACAAAAATACACACAAAGCGATTTGCAAAATAAAAGGGGAATAAACGTACCAGCGTATCGATCTGGGCGTTGTACGCACTTTCTGGTCAGGAACCAGGTTAGTTCTAGCCGTGTGCTATCTCCAAGAACTACCAGTTGTGGTAGCTGCTGTTTTATACTGTGAGATACGCCTGGAGGCTGCAACTTCCTTGGGGAGGGGATGAACTAGTTTTAATTATATCTCAGACATAATTCAATTTCCAGAGATCTAACGTCCATGTATGAAAAGTGTATTATAGCTCACACACAACAAAAGACTTCCTTAACATCCGATTTCCCCAGGTTAAAGGTGACAATTGATTAAGGCTTTCACATTGCAGCAGGATGTCATGTGTAAAGTCCTGGCTCAGGCTGCTGTGATCTGCTTCAAAGCATACTGCAGCCAGTCCAGGTGACAATTGCTTCCAAGCACCATACACCTCTGCGACAGTATTCAGACAACAGGGTCGGACCACCTGTATAGGCTTCAAAGCAACTGTCTGATTAAGTGTTTCCTAATTACCTGTTTTCTGGCTGTCCAGAGGAACTGTATGCTAATGTCCCAGCCCCCTGCTTCCAGAGGAATCCAATGCAAATGTAGGTCTATTGACCCACACACACAATCACATGAACAGTCCATGAATCTAGCCTGGCATATCTACACCTTTGACATAATACACAGCAGATTAGAAAAATGATAGAAATATACTCCTGTATTCCTTACATCATCAGCCTCATAACTAGCTGCTATATTCCTGACACCTGATAATTGGCCTTTAGTCTGCCTGCCAGTGCAAGATATATTGCCTGATATTGACCTCTAGTCTGCCAGATATATTGCCTGATAATTGGCCTCTAGTCTGCCTGCCAGTGCAAGATATATTGCCTGATATTGACCTCTAGTCTGCCAGATATATTGCCTGATAATTGGCCTCTAGTCTGCCTGCCAGTGCCAGATATATTTCCTGATATTGACCTCTAGTCTGCCAAATATATTGCCTGATAATTGGCCTCTAGTCTGCCTGCCAGTGCCAGATATATTGCCTGATAATTGGCCTCTAGTCTGCCTGCCAGTGCCAGATATCATGTATATTTGGCCCCACCCATGACCTTGCCCACATTCTGCTGCATGACCATGCTCATTTTTTGGCGCATGGGTTTTTGAAGTGAGTCCACTCACCTTTTTTCCCAGGACTTGACCCCTGCCCCTTCCCCATATATTATGATATAACAATGCCTTCAATAGCATCAGGACTATAAGCATTATGCCCGTTTGTGAGCAGAATTCTTTCATAATTTTGACATCACACATACTGTGATTACAATGCAATATTTTGCACAGTCCAACCAAAGGTGGTATTCCAGTTTGGGCTAAATGATAACCGTGCCAAGATGTTGGATAAACTTACCAATCTGCCTTTTTTAATGCTCTGGAAATCTAAACAGACATTAATATTTATTGGCTGAGCTGCACTAATCGGCATCCATGTAATTAAAGCGCTGGGAAATTTGGTCGCAGGGCAAAGCTGATAAACAGCTCACAGCTCCTGCAAAAGTCCCGGTTGATTACACTACAGCCTATGGCAGCGGATGGTGCGCCAAAATTTCCCACACCATTTTGCGATGTCTAACACTTATTGTCCTATACAGAGCAGCGGGGGAAGAAGAGAGGGAGTAGAAGCAGGAGGCTCCCATAGGCAAAATTCAAGGGGGGGGGGGGGGGGGGTGAATTACAGCTGCCCAGAATCCCCCCTCAGAACAGGGCCGGTGCAGTGTCTGGGGACAGGCACAAGTTGAGACACCAGAATATCTGCAGGCATCCTTCAACTCACAGCACTGCCTCCTTTCTTTCTTTCCCTGCTACGGTTGACTTTGGATGTAGCAGTGGTGTGTGTACAGAGCATGAAGCAGCTCTGGGGAACTTAACAGAGTCATGTATGAGCACAGCCCTAAGCCCTGCTGTGTGAATGCTTCACTTTCCCCTTCATTACCAATGTCGGCTGTCCTCATTATTATCTGTATCCAAACTGCTCCTGATCAATCCCGTTGTTGGTCAGTCAGACGGGAAATTGCATTATGTGTACCCAGCATGATGTCCTACCATATTATTATACTGTATTGTGCATGGCTGAGGGAGACCCTTCAGGAATCCCCACCTTGAAAATCCTGGGTTTGCCCCTGGTTCCCCACTGCAGGTTAGAAAAGATGCTAACAGTCTGCATGCTTTGAGCACGAGCAGCTCTGTGCAGGTGCAAACCCACTGGTGCTTGTGCAGTGCGTCTATGCTCATACATGGAGGGGAGTGCGGCCATGAAAACAAAGAGGGTCCCGTATGGCAGCAGAGGGTTTGCAGAGGATTGGCAAGCCTACTTAAAGGGGTTCTGTGGGGGTTCCTGAGGAGAAAAACTGCCACTTACCTGGGGCTTCTATCAGCCCCCTGCAGTGGTAATGTCCCACGCCGTCCTGCTCCCATCTGCCGATCCCCGCAGCCGGCACCGGGCCATTATTCGTCTGTCACACAGACGAATAATGCGTGTTGCCGTGCCTCCGCTCGCGTCATCTGAGGCTTACTGCGCAGGCGCAGTACAACGGAGCCTTGTACTGCGCTTGCGCAGTAAGCTTCTGATGACGCAGGCGGAAGCAAGCGAGTGCGCGGCCACTGTAGCGCAGCCGCAGTTCGATCCCATGCCGCTTAGACCGGGGCCGGCGGCGGAGAACAGCAGATGGGAGGAGGACGGTGTGGGACATTACCGCTGCAGGGGGCTGATAGAAGCCCAAGGTAAGGGTCTGTTTTTCTCCTCAGAAACCCCTAACAGAACCCCTTTAAGCGTTTAAGTTTTTTAGTCTTTACTCTGCATCCTGTATGAAATACTATTTCCTATATTATATCTTCTCTATAGTACCCCCTGTGTTGGTATTACAGGTTAATCCACCCAAAAAAAACTAAAAAAAACCCTGAAAAGTCTGAATGGGTTACTTTAACTTATTATAGCATAGCTATCTGAAACATCATAATTAAACAAAGGACGACAGCAGCACCTAGTGGCTGCATATAGATGCCATTCCTACACTCATGACTAGGGAAATTATTCCTAATGACAGCTGAAAGAGCGGTATCCAAGGCATGAGGGCTCAAGATAGAAGCACATGTTAAATGCCCTTTGAGGACTATAGGAGCTGCAGTCCACATCTTTTGGATCAAATAGGATTCTCTAGTGTCAAGTTTAATTAGTAATTGTAATTTGTGTTGAAACACACTAGCAGCCAGTGGCGAATCTAGGGTATTTGACACCCGGTGTTGATTATTTACAGCCCCCCAATCATTTTTTTGAGGGGGGTGTGATGGTGTGGCACACTAGTGGTACCTTCCAATGTGACATCCTCAGTGGTCTACTGGTACCCCCCCCCCCCCCATCCCTGTATAGTTTGCCTGGTGGTTTTGTGGCACTCTGCGGGAAGTGGGGGCAACATAATCCCTCTCATGGCCTCCTTGGAGGGGGGTGGGTGGGAATCTAGCTTACCTATACTGAGGGGGGACATCAGGTTGCCTGTTCTTAGGGTGGCGATCTGGCTACTTACACTGAAGAGAGGGGTTGGGGGATTTGGCTACCTATACTTGTGGAGAAAATCTGGCTATCTACAAAGAGGGGGTATCTGACTGTCTATACAGGGGAGGATGTGGCTACCTTACTGGGGGATGGACGGCTGGGCTTATTTTGAAGTCTCTGCCTCTGGTCCTGAAGGACCTTGTCCCAGCCCTGACTATTTAAGGTTCAGTAATGTTAATTTAAAATAAATAGGCTATTTAAAGATAACAAAGCTATTCTTGCAGAGTTCTTCACTGCACCTTTTATAACTGGTGCTTTTCCCTTTGTTGCCATCCAAAGTGAAAAATATAAAGTTAACGGTGCAAAAACTGTTATTTGCGCTTTTCTAAACTTGGCATGATGATGAGGTGATAAATGTAAAGAAAAAGGAGAGAAAATGACTTTCTTTTCTATTTAACTTCTACTAAACTGAAATTCTTCCTATTTTCATTTAAAAAAAAAAGACTAAATAATATGGACCTTATTCAGTTAACTTTTTCTCCTAAGTTTTCTCATAGGAGATAATTTGTCATCTTCTGTTTAAAACAACTTTACAGCACTCTGCACAATAATGCAAATCATTACAGCTGAGTAAGCAAAGAAAAATAATACATTGCAACCTGCACCATTTTTCTGGATAAGTGGATGCATTTCCCATAGAAGCCTATAGTGGAAATACATCTGCTCCGGACTCCAACCGTACCTTAATGGACCATCGGAGTGGATCTTGCACTGTGTGCTCCAGCTGGCGTAAAGGAGGAAGTGTTTGAAGTCACGTGAGCGCCGAGTGGAACGCATCGTGGGAGGCGCCGAGGGACGGCCGGAGAAGACGTCAGAAGGGTAAGCTTGATCCTCCGCCCAGCCCGCACAGCACAGCAGTACTGGGTGTCATCCGGATAACTACTATCCGGATCACCCGAAGATTGCCCGCCGCTGCCCAGACACTGCCCGGACTTAGATTTAAGGCGGAGGGGAGCGCAGAGGGGAGAGCCCCGAGGTGAGGGAGGGGGGGGACCTTCCCCCCTCCCCGCCGAATTGCTGCATGGCTTTCCCCTCATGCTGCGTCCCCTCCAACCCCCACAAAACGGCCCCGAGCGGGCCCCAGGAGGGGGGCCGGGCCCCCCCGCGGGTGCAGGGGCTGCAGGCCCTATTGTTACGCCAGTGAGCTCAGTCACTGACTGCTGCGCGAGTGCAGACCCAGCCTGCCCACCGGAGTGCAAACTAGAACAAGCAAAAATCCTCCCCTACCACCCCCTTTCTCAGGTTTACTTTAATAATTTTTTCAACTGAATGAATTACAAAGATATCTCCCTTGCTAAATTAACCCCTCTATCTCCTCTTAAATCCAGCCTTTTGATTTCTTTTTTTTTTTTTTTTTTTTTTGTTCCTTAATCCCTTCTAAAGCCTTCTAACACCAGTCTTTTAAAGTTATCACCTCAACAATTGTTTACATTTACTGAGCTGGCTACTGATGGCTTTTCTAAATTAGCATGGATATACCCATTGGCCTCAATTCTGGTAGCTAGCCTATATGCGGTTGTTGGTAAAATATCGCAATTGGTATTTTCCGTTTTTTTTTTCCAGCAATTATGAAATGTTTTTATGCATTTCCAAAAATGCAGTAAAATGTATGGTACAATGCACAGAAAATGCGGAAAGTGAGCTAAAATGTTTGGTATTTCAGCGGTAGGTATACGGTAAATAATATTACTCTTTAATTGTCTTCCATGAGTTAGGATAGTCTTTGGATGGTGTTTTTTTGGGGGGTGGGGTGGGGGGGGGGGTGTATTTGATTGATCTATAGGCATCCTCTTAAAAAAAAATCCAGGAAATATTTGGAGATTTAATTTTATTCTTCTTTTCTATTGCACAGCCTGAATAGGAATTCTACTAAAACAGCAATAGGAACTCCACTAAAAACTGCAAAATGCACTCAAATTGACTTTACCACCAGGTACAGGCAGGTCTTAAACTGATCGGTAAATTATAAGCTAACATGCCCCCCTATTTTTCATGAGAATTATGTAAATTCATGTAAATTATGACTAACATCTACTAGAATAGCAAATGCATGTGGTAAAATACCATGTATGTGGTAAAACGGACACTAAGCCTACCAGAATTGAAGCCATTCTCTCTAGTAACATTCTGAGGCAGGACAAAATTTATTGGGTGAATTCGTAAAAACACAGTTTCTTCACATATTTATGAATATTGATATTAACAGTAAATATGCCTGAGTTTATCAAGGGTAGATTTAAAGTGTACCAGAGACGGCACACTACAAAGTTGTTTTACTTACCAGGGCTTTCTCCAGCCCCATAAGCATAGGTGCGTCCCTCTCCGGTCCTCCGTTTAGCGGCAATCAGCCCCGGTATCTGGCTCAGTGATGTTAGCTGGGATCTTCTGTGTATGCCCAGGAGGTCCCCGCATGTACAGAAGACCCCTGCTGACTCAGACTGGAGCCGACTTAGCCAGTTACTGGGGCTGATTGCAGATGAACGGAGGACAACGGGAGGACGGCGAGGGACACATCCATGCTTATGGGGCTGGAGAAAGCACCGGGTAAGTAAAACGTTCAATTGCGAGGTCTCTGGGTTTCTTTAAAGTGGACCCAAACTCGTGAACTCTTGAAAGGTCTTTAGTCCACATATAGTTGCTGAATAAATTCACTTCTCTGTGTTTGGTGTTTGCTTAGGCAGATCAAAATGTCCTGCTTAATTCTTATCAGAAACTGCATAGACTGCCAGAGAGCTCTGCCAAGGCAGCTCTGGCATTCAGTAAACACTGAGGGTTAACCCTTTCAGTGCTCCCTGCAGAAAGTGAACTCTAGTAAAAGTTCAGGTTTTTCTAGGATTACCATAAATTCTAGGATTACCATCAATTGTAATTAAGATTTTTTTCCCCATGAAGGTTATCATGCTGTGGCTAATCTTTTAAAGCAGAGAGGAAATTCTGAGTTTAGTTTCACTTTAAGACCCTTTCCCAACAAACCTTTCTTTGTAATAAAACTTTTTATTAGGCATATCAAAAGTACAGAAACACTGTCAAGGAAAGCTTACAGACCTCAGTTGCAAAACGTATTAGCACAAATACAAATGGGACATTGCACAAAGGCATAAGAAAGTCCAGAAAAAGTTGTTGATACCAAAATCGGAAAGATACATCTAAAGTGCATATGTAAGAAATACCGTTCATGACCGCACTCAATGTCCGATAAACCTACCCTCCAGCGCAGAAAAAGAAGCAAAGGAAGAGGGAAAGAGGAAACAGAAAAGAGGGGTAAGAGAAGCTACCCCAAGGGAAAGGGATAGTAGACAAGACAAGACAAATAACATTTATATTGCGCTTTTCTCCTAGCGGACTCAAAAACTAAACTAGCCTCCCTCAAGAGGGTCTAGACCCATGTTGATTTTTATCACTGCAAGGGGTTGGACTAGCACCACCAACAATAGTATTACTATAAAGGCTTATACAAATGAAATGATGTATTAAAATTGCGTGCAGAAAGGTCTCTTGCACACCCACGCCCTCCTGCACAGTCCACCGCTGGTAAGACTCGCTGTCTCTGACTCTCTAGCGTCTTGCACACTTGGTTTGTCCACTACCTGTCACCGCATTGTCAGCGTGGCCATCCGACCACGCCATTCTCACTGACACTTGTGTTCATTTTCTTGCCATCTTACTTGTCTTCCACTCTTACGTCCCAGCAGGGGCGCCTTTACCTACTGACCACCCAGGCAGCGGCTTGGAGCGGCTTTGATGGGGAAGGCGCAATAAATTACTGTCAGTCCAAGGGGAAATAAAAATTCCTGTCCTGAAAGACCGTTGTAAGGGACTGGAGAGAAAAAGATTTCCTTCTGTTTTAAGAAGGCAAATTACACCAAGCTTTGCTTTTTTAGTAGGAGGGCATTTGGTTCCTTTTATCCCCCTATACATTCCTAGTAGCTTGGGTCACCCTGAGCTGCTTGGTTACTCTGCTCTTTTCACAAATAGCCTTCTGCTAAGTCACTAAAGAATCATTCAGAGTTCAGAATTATAGATACTCCCTAAGAAGGTGTCTCTGGCTTATAGCTGTTCTCTGCCTCTCCACAGAGGAGACAGCAACAGCGCCCTACCCCCAAATGTTACTGAGTCTGCAGAGGGAGTGAGACAAACAAACAAACAAACAAACAGTAAACTCTGCAGACAGCTGTGTGCTCTGCTAGAATGTCTGCATGTCTAGATGTCAGGAGGATCGCCATGACTAGCTATGGATCATCTGATCCTCTCCCCTACACAGCCTGCACTTCTCCCTGAATTCAACAGGACAGTGTTTGAAGTGTGTAATGGACACAGTGGGGGTTGCAGGTTTTGTCTTTCATTGTGTGTGAGTGAATAGGAGGGCAGCATCTAAAGCTCAAACAATGATAATGGACATGTAAGCAATGTGTGTAATTACATCCATCACTACTTATAATTGAAGATGGCATAATAATGTATTACCATTAATGCTGTCTGTTTGCCCTCTCTCTAATGCTATGTACCACCTCACGATTTTTCCAACGATTTTCCCGATGTTCATCAATTTTTTTTTGAGCGACAAGTAGTCATTTACACGATGTCGTGATATCGCTTAGCGTTGTGTGGTGAAAAGTGACCGTCACTGAGGATCAAGTAAAGTACTGAGGTCGCTTGACTTCTCGTTTGCGCCCGTCCTGTAATGTCACGTGACATCTCACATACCCGCTGGCAGGAAGATGAATCGCTGGACGCTTGTCATGAGGGACACCTCGCTGGATCCATCTTCCTGTGTTGTTGCAGTCACTGTGGTGAGTGTGGAGCTTAACTTTGCTTGCCCTCACCCTCTGCTCATGCTCCCTCTCCCACTGTCTCTCTGACCAAACAACTGCTACTTGGGGAACAATGTGCACAACTATGTACACTAGTATGAGCACTCTTCAGGGGAGCCAGTAGCATTTGGAACTATTATTGTGTATTTATGTAGCACTGACATCTTCAGCACTTTACAGAGTACATAGTCATGTCACTGACTGCTCACTGGAGCTTACAATTTCATCCCTACCATAGTCAAACTGTAATGTCCGACCATATTATTATCATGTATTTATATAGCACTGACATCTTCTGCAGTACTTTATATAGCACTGACATCTTCTGCAGTACTTTACAGAGTACATAGTCATGTCACTGACTGTCCTCAGAGGAGCTCACAATCTAATCCTACCATAGTCATAGTCTAATGTCCTACCATATTATTATTATTATGTATTTATATAGCACTGACATCTTCTGCAGCACTTTACAGAGTACATAGTCATGTCACTGACTGTCCCCAGAGGAGCTCACAATCTAATCCTACCATAGTCATAGTCTAATGTCCTACCATATTATTATTATGTATTTATATAGCACTGACATCTTCTGCAGCACTGTAGAGAGTACATAGTGATGTCACTGACTGTCCTCAGAGGAGCTCACAATCTAACTATACCATAGTCATAGTCTAATGTCCTACCATATTATTATTTATTTATTTATATAGCACTGACATCTCCTGAAGCACTTTACAGAGTACATAGTCATGTCACTGACTGTCCTCAGAGGAGCTCACAATCTAACCCTACCATAGTCATAGTATAATGTCCTACCATATTATTATTGTTTATTTATATAGCACTGACATCTCCTGAAGCACTTTACAGAGCACATAGTCATGTCACTGACTGTCCTCAGAGTAGCTCACAGTCTAATCCCTACCACAGTTATAGTCTAATATTTTCAATATAGGATTGTTTTGGGGTAAACCAGTTGACTTATTATGCAGGAGAACAGAGGCGCCAAAAGGATAAAAGGAAGCTAAATGAGCTTAAAAACCAAATTCTTGGTAAATAGAGGAGGTAGTGGTGGACTTACCTCCTCCAAGTAGACACACAACGACTGTAGTAAACACAGTCAATATATTTTATTTATGAACTCCAAATATGCAACGCGTTTCGCAGGTTTGATCCCGCTTCATCAGGCAATAACAACGGAGCAATAGCATATGTGGTCAGTAGAAGAGCCAGGCACCTCTGTCGACTTATTAGTATGTTTTTTAGGATGCAGGAAATGTCTGAAGTGTCTGAAGACAGAAACTCCATGCAGATTTTGCCCTGGCCAATGTTCAAGCCTAGGACTCAGCACTAAAATGCAGTAGTGGTACCCACTGAGCCTCTATTCTACTCATAGATATCTGCTCATCCATGTCATCAATTCTGACCCTCTAATACCCTTCCTCCCTCCATTCTACTTCTCTTCTCTTGTATCACTTACACTACAAACACACTGTGCTTATCTCCAGAATGGATTATGAATCAAACTGTTAGGCCCAGTGCACACCAAAACCGCTAGCAGATCCTCAAAACGCTAGCGGTTTTGGAGCAGATTTCAGAGCGATTCTAGGCATGTTTAGAGACATTTTCTAAACATGCCGAGCGTTTTTGTAAAGCAGATTACAAATATTGTTACAGTAAAAGCTGTTACTGAACAGCTTCTGTAACAAATACGCCTGGAAAACTGCTCTGATCTAGCGGTTTTCAGAGCGGTTTGCATTTTTCCTATACTTTACATTGAGGCTGAATCGCTTCTGCAAACTGCAAATGTGCAGCAGGAGGCACGTTTGCGGTTTGCTAAAAACCTCAAACCGCTGGTGTGCACCATCCCATGGAAATACATTAGCCAAGCGTTTTCACAGACAGATGCGGTTGGCGGATCGCTGCTAAAACCGCTCGATGTGCACTGGGCCTTAAACCACCTTACCATATCAGCCCTTCAATGTCATGATATACCCACTCTAGTCCTACCCTAACAGGTGGTAACATATCTGCATATCTCATAATGTTTGTGAAAAATTATTTTGAAAGTAAGAATGTCTTGCTTGATAATCCAATCTTGCAATGTGAATGCCATTGGAACTTGTAGTGTGGACAGGGCCGGATTTCTGGCAAGGCCACATAGGCCATGGCCTAGGGCACCAGAAGTTTAGGGGCGGCTCAGTGAGTGGCAGTAATGCTGTTCTATGCAGCCATCCCTATCTACAAGGACAGCTTTAACCTTTGAACTCTCTGTCCTGTACTTGTGCTGTCCCTGAAAGATATGTAAGCTCTATCCTGCAGGTACACATCAGCCTAACTCTCATGGTGACACATTGGGTCCATCGTCAACAAGATGGCAAACATACCATAAAAGTTCAAAACATAACATATAATCTATACGCATATTACTAAAATAGGTATTGTCTGTGACACCAATGATGGAAAGTAAGTTGAATTCTCGTTGGGGCACACAGAGCTAACAACCATATAGTTGGCCTAGGGCGGTAAAAAGTACAAATCCGGCCCTGAGTGTGGATGCTGTATTTATTTGAGGTGCATACTGGCAGCATGTGATGTATGGCATACAATGCTGATCATCCACAAGGCAAACTTAGGCAGCTGCCTAGGGTCTAGAGAGAGTTTATGGGCCTGGTGGTTGCTAGCCCCCACCAAATCTAACTAAATAAGCCAGGTGACCATCAGTGGAGGGCAAAGTGTTATCTTGCCTAGGGCCCCATTTCATAGTTATCCCTCTCTGATGGCTTATATCATGTGTGAAGTGTTCTATAATGTATATGATTTTTGTTTTATTTTTTATGGGGGGGGGGGGGGGGGCCACAGGATTTCTTGCCTGGAGTGACAAGAAGGCTAGAGGCGCCCCTGCATCCCAGCACCATTCTCCTGTCACTCACCCCCATATACCCGTGCATATCGATGCAGGGTGCCTATCACCAGTTTGATCCCCATATAGGGACTTTCACTTCACTTCTCATTTCCTACTTTCCAGCGGTAGGTGGGACTGTGCATATATGTATTTATTAACAATTTTGGCATAGTTTGTCCTTATTGAGACAATTATTATATTGTTGCATTGTAGGGCCATACCTTTTGCTTGCAGTTGTTTTTATGGTTTTACAATTGTTGATATTTATTTTATTTATTTATTGTATTTATAAAGCGCCAACATATTACACAGCACTGGGCATTTAATTTAGGTTACAGACAATATTTAGGGGTGACATACAGCAATATGACAATACAGGAATACAAGAAAGACCAGATCTGGCAGCACAGTATGAGTACAAGGTAATGCTTAGTCAGTCACTGGATGGAGCATGGAGATTAGGCAAGTTAGGTTCACTCAGATGCATAGCATGGGTGCACAGTAATGGAGGTGCATGAATTTGTGAATTTGTGATCAATGTAGGTACAGTAGAGCTTTTCCAATTATGTGCAATGAACAACTTTACGCTGATTATCGGTGTGCCCATGAGATTTTTCTTTCTAATTGTCATCCAACCTTGCAGGCTCCAGTGTTTAGGCAGGATCAGTCGGAAAATAAAAATCTAAAATCTATGAGCATTTGCACAACATTAAATTAGGACTTGGTATGCTTCAAAGTTAGTTCACAAAATGTATCTTGTGAATGTCACTGGGAGGGAGAAGGCGCCCCCAAAAATAACCATGGATGTAATAAATATAAAATGGCTTACCTCTAACAAGAAGGGTCAACGCCAATATAGGAAAGAAATTTTAATAAGCAGACACAAAAACGATAACGCGTTTCGCGGAGCACAGTCTGCTTCCTCAGATCAAATAAAGCAGTGTCTGGGTAGCCAAGGTGCAAATCTTGGCGCGCCTTTTTTAGGGGCGCCTTCTCCCTCCCAGTGATATTGTTTACAGCCCCCTAGCTATTAGATGTTGCTGTCAATTGTTTGTTTTGTGTACCCAAACAATCGTTTTTCTGGAGTGCGACCCATAAATTGGAAGACAAAGAGCCCGAGTGGGGACGGGATTTTCTCACTTGTTTTTATACTGTGGTTGCTGGTCTTGCAACCCACCTTTGTGAGTACCTCATCACTTTGCATTTATTCAGAATTTGACATTAATATACTACACCATAAGGGGCTCCTGGTCTCTCTCTGTGTTTTTCCTGTATCCATAGGAAGCCTTGGGACTCCTCTGGAATACACACCTCCTCACATCTATCTTGTGAATGATCTCTCATTGGCTTTTTATCATAACTATATAATGCTTTTTAACCCAACAGTCAAAAAAGTACAAAAAAAATACATATTTTGAGTGATTTTTTTTACATCACAAAAATTGTCTACATATTATCTGGTAATGTGAACAATAAATATGGAGAACCAATTAGAGTTATGATTAAAAAGCTTCTGTGTAAAGAGACACCATGGATATTCAGATCATTAAAAACTTGAGGTGATCAATGAGATGCAAATAATTGTGGCTTGCATGCTAGCCCCATGTAAATTGTATGCAGCTGAGTCCCTGGTCCAAGTCTGGGCCAAACACTGCAAGGAGTTGGGATGTTCTCCCCATGTTTGTGTGGGTTTTCTCAGGGCACTCCAGTTTCCTCATCCAAACAAACATACAGGAAAGTTAACTGGCTTCCCCCAAAAAGACCTTAGGCTATGATAGCAATACATGACTATGGTAGGGACTAGATTGTGAGCCCATCGGAGGGACAGACACTGACATGATTGTATACTCTGTAAAGCGCTGTGGAATGCCCTTGTTATTTCACTGTGTTATTTTCTGATTTAAGTTTTTTTGAAAGAATCATACGATACAAAATGATGGACAGACATCAAATGCACAAGTAACTGGGCATAAAAATCAAACAGTTCTTTATATTGGAGAAACATATGTTAACAAGAGCAACAAACCAAATATCAACTGAAATTGCTTTGAATAACCAATTGGGGTGTGGTGTGTATTCCCTACTAACACCCCAGTCGAACTGCTATTATAAACTCGTTACAATAATACTGTCGTTTTAACGAGTGATTTTAGAACATCGCTGACATCTTGTGGTGATACAGGAGAAATTCAGTTGTTATATGGTTATTTATTTATTTGTGCTTGGTGTGGTTTGCCTTCTTAAAAAAAATGAATTTGCGATAATTCATCTTTATGTGAACATCTGTGGTTACAACAAACAAAGGCAAACCACACTAAGTATTGCTTTTTAGTAGGAGGGCTTTTTGGTCTCTTTTAGTCCCCTATACTTTCCTAGTGGTTTGGGTCACCCCGAGCTGCTTGCTTACTGTGTTATTTATTTGTATACTATATATATATATATATATATATACAGTGCTGGCTATAATTATATATAACCCTGGCAAATTTTGACTTAAAGTTACTTTTATTAAACCAGCAAGCAATTTTTTGACGGGAAATGACAGGTGTCTCTCAAAAAATGTTGTACAAAATAAATTATGGTGAGAAAAAAAAACACATTTCTCAGCTTTTATTTACATTTGAGAAGAAAGTGTCCAGTCCAAAATGATTCATACCCTTCTCAATAATCAATAGAGAAGGGCTGTTTTTCAGCACCAAGACCTAAATCCATCTCTCAGTCCTTAATTCATCTGTAGTATCGGTTATGGGTTTGGGATCCTGTGGATGAAAGATAAATAACGGCTGATAATTTGTGAGATATCCTTTATAAATCAGCCCCATGGTGTCTAACACATTTTTTTCCTGTTTTGTTGAATAAAAGACTGATGCTTCTATATTTTACATGAAATTTTCAACAATGCTTAGGCCACATTCGCAGTGGTGCGTTGCATAATGGCCACTCTGTATCGCAGCTTGCTGCACTGCAATGCACCACTTATAGCGAAGTCCACTGTGGGGTGAGTGAGTTGCAGCACAACGGAGTGCAGCATGGTAATGCATGCTTTTCATTGACTGTATGTTTCACTGTATGTAACGCAACCCGCGGGTGACATGCTGCTTTCCCGATCCATTGCATTGTGTTCCTGCTGTCTCAGAGAATGCAACAGTCACTGTGAACATGGCCTTACAAAATTTATGAGGATTAACTTTTTAAACATATTTTATAAATGACTACATTTTGTTTAATATTGTTTTAGAAGTCAGAGCTATTGTATAAATATTTGATATATTTATACTGAAGCTATTTTCATTGTCAAATTGTCCTTGTGTTTAAAATTTACTTTCTTACTCTTGATCATATGGGTACAACAAACCTTTCCCTTATCCCGAGGCAGGTAATTTGAGTGCCGTACGGCACCTAGTCATTTAAGCACTGCCATTAACTGCAAAATTAATTAGGGCTACAGTGACGCCTGATCTACATTATATATGGCAGAATGAGCAATCCATAAGGAAAACCCTACCATTTCAGAAACCAAACGTTCCTAGCCTTTACAATATTCAGAGGCTTGTCCATGGCCATTCAGCGCTGGGAGTTTGTCGGATCAAGAAGTGCACTGGAGCTCCTTAGAGAATGCTGGTGTTGGATCACATCTGAGGATACTGGCGTGGGATTATCCAAAGGTTCATGGCTAATTTAGAATAAAATACTTTATTTGTTCCTACCTTAATCTAACCCATTTGTATACCCCACGCCTAATCTACCTTTCCCTTCTTTCTGGGGAGAGAGAAGTTTCCACTTACCTTCCTCAATCCTGACAGCTTCTATCTACTTCCTGTCCCGGCGTCTGTCGCTATGGTAACAGCGCCCCCTGTGATGACGTAACCGCATGTCATCACAGGGGGAGCTGTTACCGATGCGATGCGTGCTGGGAGAGGCTGAAGATAGAAGCTCTGTGCAGGATCCAGGCAGGTAAGTGGAAACGTATTTCTCCCCGCTTCCCCACCGCTGCGCCTACCCTCCAATCTACTGGGGGCAAATACCTATCTAATCTATATTGGGGGCATATACCGATCTAACCTTTACTGGGGGCATTTACCTATCTAATCTATAGTGGGGACATATACCTATCTAACCTATATTAGGGGCATATACGATCTAACCTTTACTGGGGGCATATACCTATCTAACCTATACTGGGGGCATATACCTATCTAAACTATACTGGGGGCATATACCTATCTAATCTATAGTGGGGGCATATACCTATCTAACCTATACTGGAACAAATATACTGGCTACCTATATTGGAGGCACCTACCTATATAACCTATATGGGGGCACCTACCTATCTAACCTATACTGGGGGCAACTATATGGACTACCTATACTGGGGGCGATGCGCGCGCCGCTTTGTTTTGAGGTGTGGCTATCCATTTATCGCCTTCGTGGATGGGGGCCTCAAGTTATGGACTGCTTGGGGCCACCAAAACCTTAGCTGCACCCCTGGTTCCGATTTTCGTGTTCTGGGGGAATTTTATATTGCAGTCAATGGCGCTGATTTCCACGTGTAATAGCAAAGCTCTCGTACATGATCTCCTTACCAAATTTGTTAGGGAAATCATTAGGAAAATAATAATAATTTTTTTTTTAAAAAAAGACTGAGTAGTTTTTTAGAAAAGTTTCATAGGAAAAATGGTTTTTAAACTGGCAAAAATGACACTTTGCTACAGTACACTGTACTGCATTCTGAGGATTATACACACATTGTATACATTTCATAAAAATGGACAGCATGGGCCCCCCTAAACCTCTTCAACCTCCCTGGCGGTATGATTCCCGCGGCCGCAAAGGTTTTTTTTAACCTTTTTTTTTTTTTTTTTTAGCACGTAGCTAGCCTAGCGCTAGCTACATGCTTCCCCCCTCCCTGCGGCGTCCCCCCGTCACCTCCGATCGCCGCCGGCGCGTATGCCCATCCGGAAATCCCGTTCTGAACGGGATTTCCATGAGGGCTTCCCCGTTGCCATGGCGGCGCGCACGATGACGTCACCGACGTCGGAGGGAGTCCCGATCCACCCCTCAGCGCTGCCTGGCACTGATTGGCCAGGCAGCGCACGGATCTCAGGGGAGGGGGCACCCTCTGATGCGGCGGGTAGCGGCGAATCGGCGCGGGGCGGCGGCGATCGTGAGTAACACTCAGCTAGCAAAGTGCTAGCTGCGTGTATAAAAAAAAAATTATGCAGATCGGCCCAGCGGGGCCTGAGATATCCTCCTGCGCGGCTTACCTCGTGTCCAGCACGGGGTTACCGCTAAGGAGGTTAACCCCTTGTCCCCCAAGCAGGCTCGGATAGCGTGAATGTGGAGGCCGGACTGTGTGGGGCTTTGCACCCTAAACTATACCAGCCCGCATGGTCCATGGTATGGGGGGGCATTGGAAGAGACAAATAAAGACAATTTATCATTTATTTGAAGAAAACTCTCCACAGTGGTTCGTTAGTGCCTATTTTAATTACACATGACAGTTATGACTGATAAGCGCTGTTGAGTAAAAGCTGAATATGGAATTTATGTTCCTATCTTACAGACAAGTAAATTACTAACCCATAATGGGATATGCATTTTAATTATGAGATTAATTTGGTTTATGTAATAAAAATTATGTTTTACTGAAATATAAATATAACTCAGCACTAAAATTAGACACGGCAAGAATCTGCAATACCAAAAATAAACCAGACAATTGTACGCTGCGTAATGTTGGCATTTTATAAATACAATAAATAAATAAATATGAAGTCAAAAATATGTTTTCCCAAAAAAGAATGGATCCAAAAATATTAGCAGTAAAACTAGCATGGTGCCAAATAGAATTAAAATAAAAATACTGCTTGGGCATGTTGCCCTTACAGAAGTCAGACCTGTCCTGCACACATATGGGTAGAGAAGAGTTGTACACACTCAACAACCACAGTAAGGGCTCTTTTCCACTATGAAATGATTCCGATCGCGTTTCAATTTCCACCATGCAATTGCGATTGCGATTGAGCTACTATACTCATTATAGTCCAGCTCAATCGCATACAAAACGCGGCAGGACGACGATTGCGCTTTGACCAAAATCGCATCGCAATCGGATCGCGCTAATGGAAATTGCTGTTGCAGTTTCCATTAGTTTCATGTACCTTGCGATTTGCGATCAGAAGCAAATCGCAAATCGCAGGCTAGTGGAAAAAGGCCCTTAGTGGCACACAGAGGTCAGTAAACAACTAGCCATTTACCAGACTAGAAAGTGTCAATTGGGGGTTTCAGTTCCGACACTTGTGAAAATGTAGAGTGCTGTTATCTGGTGTGAATCAGCATTTCACACTGGTGTAGATAGATCAGAAATCAGGTGACAGGATAACAGTTGCTGCTCAGACACAAGTAGGGGGTTAATTAGCAGTATTCTTTGCAAACAGATTCAACACCTCTCTTCAGTGGAATTTCTTATGTAAATGATGGTAATCTCATCACTATATTTGTTTCTGTTTATACAGCAGTGGAGAAATTGCAGATACCCCTTTCTCTTGTCTTATCTTAAGCTTAGTTTACTCATGCAACTTCCCATCAGATGGACAGGTTACAACAATAATTTCTGATATGTCCCAGCTGCTCCCAATCATCAATAACGGGATAGATTTTCAAATCACTACTGCAGAAAATGGATCCTTTTGTCAATGGAGTGCAGATCGGACATGTCAGAAATGATTGCTTCAAACCGTCATTCTGATGGGAAATTGTATAACATGTATCTAACATAGGAGTGGAAAATCATGACAATTTACCTCCCGCTAAAGGTACCCACACATTACACGATTTGTGCATACATATCTGGCTGATTAGATCATAATGATCGAATCTGGCAGAGATCGATGCCGCAACATGGCCACTCGATCAATCATTTAATTTGATTTCCTGTCTAATCTGATCCAGCATGCTGGAAATATCTTGCATGAAGGCTAGGTTAGGTGCACGGCAGTAGCGGCATTCTCACTCCATGAAATGTGTCCATCGCCCTCAGTGCCGAGAAGAGTGTGAAAGCAGCTCACTGCTAAAGTCGATATACGGTAAGTGTAAATGATAAATACTGTTGTGAATTGGGCACCAAATGAAAATGAAAAATATCTACATTGGTAATGACGATACATTGGTAAATGTTACTGATACTTTACTACAACGAAACCTAACCCCCTCACTTAAAACCCCCATTCCTGACGCCTAACCCTAAAACCCCCCTTCCTGTTGCCTAACCCTAAAACCCTCCTTTCTGATGTCTAACCCTAAAACCTCCCTTCCTGATGCCTAACCCTATAACCCCCCTTCCTGAAGTCTATTCCTAAAACCTTCCTTTCAGATGCCTAACCCTAAGGGCCCTTTTCCACTAGCAATCGCAATCACAAATCACAAACGCCAGCAATTGCGATTTTTCATTAATTCTGTTATGCGATTGCGATTTTCATTTGCACTGCATTATCATTGTAAAAATTGCTCCAGAAAGCGATTTTCAAATCGCTAGCGATTTGCGATTTTGCGATTCAGCAATCGCAATCACTCTAGTGGAAAAGGGCCCTAAAACCCTCCTTTCTGATGTCTTACCCTAAAACCCTCCTTTCCGATGTCTAACCGTAAAACCCTCCTTCATGACGTCTAACCCTAAAACCCTCCTTTCTGATGCCTAACCCTAAAACCCCCTTCCTGACGCCTAACTCTAAAACCCTCCTTTCTGATGCCTAACCCTAAAACCCCCCTTCCTGAAGTCTAACTCTAAAACCCTCCTTTCTGATGCCTATCCCTAAAACCCTCCTTTTAGATGCCTAACCCTAAAACCCTCCTTCCTGACTTCTAACCCTAAAACCCTCCTTCCTGACTTCTAACCCTAAAACCCTCCTTTCTGATGCCTAACCCTAAAACCCCCCTTCCTGAAGTCTAACTCTAAAACCCTCCTTTCTGATGCCTAACCCTAAAACCCCCCTTCCTGAAGTCTAACTCTAAAACCCTCCTTTTAGATGCCTAACCCTAAAACCCTCCTTCCTGACTTCTAACCCTAAAACCCTCCTTTCTGATGCCTAACCCTAAAACCTTCCTTCCTGACGTCTAACCCTGAAACCCTCCTTTCTGACGCCTAACCTTAAAACTCTCCTTTCTGATGTCTAACCCTAAAACCCTCCTTTCTGGTGTCTAACCCTAAAACCCTCCTTTCAGATGCCTAACCGTAAAACCCTCCTTCATGACAGCTAACCCTAAAACACTCCTTTCTGATGCCTAACCCTAAAACCCCCTTCCTGACGCCTAACTCTAAAACCCCCCTCCCTGATGCCTAACCCTAAACCCCCCCTTCCTGAAGTCTAACTCTAAAACCCTCCTTTCTGATGCCTATCCCTAAAACCCCCCTTTTAGATGCCTAACCCTAAAACCCTCCTTCCTGACTTCTAACCCTAAAACCCTCCTTTCTGAGGCCTAACCCTAAAACCCTCCTTTTTGATGCCTAACCCTAAAACCCTCCTTTCTGATGCCTAACCCTAAAACCCCCCTTCCTGACGTCTAACCCTAAAACCCTCCTTTCTGATGCCTAACCCTAAAACCCTCCTTCCTGACGTGTAAAACTCTAAAACCCTCCTTTGTGATGCCTAACCCTAAAACCCTCCTTTCTGATGTCTAACCCTAAAACCTCCTTCCTGATGCAGTCTGTGTGAACACCGCTCGACCCACCAATCGCTGGACCGTGCACGACCAGGTCAGCAAGGCCCACAGTACACAGCAAGAAGGTCCGCACTTGTCCAGGATTCAAAGTCTTTATTTAGGACGTATCCAGTATAGCGATACACACATGCATCAATAAGCTAACATGTTTCGAGCTACCTCAGCTCTTAATCATAGCTTCCTGATGCCTAACTCTAAAACCCCCTCTAACCCTGCCCCCCCCCTCCCCCGTACTGATGCCTAACCTTAACCCCCATTCTTCCTAACCTTATAATTTTTAAAATGATACATTTGAAAATGATCATGATAAAAATTCATAAGCACATAAGACAAAAAAAATCGAAAACTATAATGTTCTAATTTTAAAAAACGAAAAATGTCGGTTAGGCTCAGCACCTGCTATTTATCAGGTGCCTACATTTTTGTTTTGGTCACCTAATAGCCGATATTTGCATTAGCGCCCAAATCGTACAGTAGCCACAGTAGGCCAAATTTACTGCTTCCACTTGGATTGCTCAGACAACTTCCTCTGGGGTGTACAAATGGTGATAACAGAACAGCCAGTTAGGTCTCTCTGGGTCACTTGAGGTCACATTATAGTAATATGACACAGAGCCATGAGTTGAGGGCATATTTACAGTTGGACGTTGTGGAGCTGCGTTATAAACTCTTATAATGTAGCTTACCGCACTGCAAGGCTAATCCTGTGGGATGTTCACAGTGCAACGTTAGCGTCACATTGTAACGTGTAGCGTTATTGTAACGCACTGCTGCAGTGCGTTACCTTTAAACGCACACATTACCAGGTACAGGAAAGCATACTTTTCATTGCCTGTATGTATTCCTGTACCTACTGTATGCGATGGTAACGCAACGTTAATGTGTGTTACCACCTATTTTTGCGTTTGTAGTGCTGCGTTGTGACTTTAACATTGCATTACAGCGCAATGTCCCACTGTGAATAAGCCCTCAGGCTATTTTCTCACTACATCGGAAAACTGATTTTTTTTTTGTCCCTTTTACCGCATCAGAAAAATTACAGTAAACTGATCCTATTTTATGAATTGGATCTGTCCACACTTTGTGCTGTCCACAATTGTTCTGGGAGAGTTAATGCGTTTCCCATACAGCCTGCGGTTGAAATGCATCTGCCCGGGGCACCAACTGGACTACAATGGACCATCTGAGCTGACCACTCCAGCTGGACCACATGTACACAGATTTTCAAAAGATTGCAGCATGAAACTACTGAAATTATATCAAACTGCACTGTTTGATAGAGTGGGCTGTCAATTCCCCCTGCCGCATCAAATCGATTGAATTTTGCTGTCCGATCATAATATTAATCGATTTTTGCCAGGGAAGTGATCATGATAGATGCGGCGGCTCATTACTTCATAGATAACCATCTGAGTGATAAGGGCCGTTTCTTGGGCAGTGCAGCAAGGCGACCGACCTGGGCGCAGACCGGCAAGTAGAAGAAGTGGGGGCGCAGGCAGAAGGACATAACCACTAAGGGAGCTGGTGACGTGTGGTGCAGCCAAATGGAAGAAGAAAGAAGATTATCAGCGCAATCACCTTCCTTGACTCCTCCTGGGCTGCCTGTGTAAGACGTTAAATCATCATTACGTCACGACCGCGTGTTGACACCTGATGTCCTGTAGCGGTGCTGCAGGCTGTCAGTGCGCGGCGCCTGTGGAGGATTGGCTTTCCGGGCTCTCTTCACCTGTGTGTTTTCCTGGTCCCTGCTTCCTCCTGGATGAGCGGCTGGTCTCTAGTAAGTAGGCAGATCTACTTGTGACCTGTGGCTGTGTGACTACTGTCCCTAATGCTGGGAATACACGGCTCGTATTTAGATGGCATGATAGATCATTTCTGACATGTCCGATCTGCCGCCCGATCGTTTCCGTGCTCGATTCTGCATGAAGGACAATGGCAAAAGATAAGAAACATGAGCAGAATCGCCTGCAGAATTGAGTGCGGAATACGATCGGACGCGGAATCGAACAGCAAAATCGAGCCATGTATGCCCAGCATAAAGAGTAAGAGTCCACGAGGTGGGGGGTGGGAGAGGGGGAATTTAGCCTAGAAACTGCCCTGTGAGTGATCAAGTCTCCCGGTAAAAAAAATGATGCGTTTGGCCAGCTTTATACACAGAACCCCACTAAAAAGCAAACTTTTATCACATTTATAAATCATTTAGATAATTTTTGACTTGAATAAAAAGAAAACCGCTGTAAAGCCATGTGCGACCAAAAAGTACTGAAACTATATACAGAGTAGTTTCGTTTTGCACTTGCAATGATTTTAATTGTGAGATTTGCAAGAGATCCACTAATCATTTGAAATAATGGGTGAATAGACTTCGTGTGCACCCCGCATGTGTCCCCTTGAAAGTTATGTACACAATGAGAGCGGAGACAAGACAATGGGCTTGTAACACCTCTCTCCTTCCCGGCTCCAGAAAGCTGTCACATTTCACACCGTGGCAGCCCTGTGAGGGTATTAATCAAGAGGTCCCTGATCAGAGCATCAGATCACTGAGAGGCAGCACCATGGAAGCCTCTGTGCTTTTCATCTCTCTTCTGTCCCTCTTCTTGCTGGCTGACTGCACCGAGCTCACATTTCAGGAGACAATGCTCCTCAGAGCCCTGGGATTAAACAGAAGACCCCAGCCAGCCTCTCCACGTCCAGTACCCCATTCACTCTGGGCAATCTTTGAGAAAGGGATAAATGCGGATAATCCTTGTAGAATGGAAAGTTTCCAAGTCCCAGGAAATATCGTCAGATCCTACAGCGATCAAGGTAAGTTATTGATGCTAATTGGTCTGTTCATGATGTTATATTATTATAGAAATGTTAAGAAATGTGTAGATTTAAATATACTTATATATACTGTATGTAGAGCTACATATCAGATCATAGATTTTTCTCTGTCATGGTACTAAAACAGTACTGCTATATTTTAGCTATTTGAATTATTTTACACTGGTTGCGTTGTGTTCCAACGGGCATTATCATTGCATAACAACGCGATGCAATGATATTCCTATGGCATGTTTACACTGGGATCGGTGCAGCTAGACGGGGCAGACAGCATGCAGTGCGTTTACTGGACGACAAGCGTGTTTACAGAAGCAGGAAAGCATACTTAGGCCTTGTTCATACTGTACACGTTGCCGTGCGCATTTCGGTAGCGCGTATAGGATGCGATCAGCAAGAACATCAGAAGTGCATAGAGAGCACTTCTGACATTTAGAATATGCGCGCTGGACAGCAGTGAGATGCGCTATCACACTGCTGCATGCATTTTTGCCAAATCGCATTGCTGATCCCATTCACTGTAATGAATCGTATCAGCAGAGCAACGCAGATGGTGTGCGATCGGGTGTGCTTGCATCCCGAATGCACGGCCATACGCGTTGCCTAATGTGAACGAGGCCTTACAATGTACTGTACACTTCACTGTATAGTTGCTTGGTGTGACTTTTTGTCGCTGTTTGGTGATGGTAGGGCAATGCAATGTGCACAGTGTAGGACTCTTACTTCTGTGTAACCTCATGTTCCTGATGTTTCTTGGAGGAGATGGAAATTAGTGACGCTGGATACCCACAGTATTCAGAAACAATGTAGGGTCTTCTGTTCCCCTCTGTAGAAAATAACATTCGGGTTAACTCAACCAGAGTTTGCAAGCTAGCATGCACAAATGAATGATGGTCAAGTTATGCAGACTGATTGCAACAAAGTCTGTACCTCGCTCTCCTTTTTGGCCGATTGTTTGCACAGTGTGTAAAGTCTGGTATGCACATCCAGTTTTGATTGGCCAGTGATTTTACCACTTCCATGTAGTGAAAACTTAAAGGACCACTATCGCGAAAAAAAGTAGGCATTTAAAATCTGACAGAACCGACAGGTTTTGGGACAATCCATCTCCTCACAGGGTATTTCAAGGGTTTGCTTTGTTTTCAACAGCATTTCCTGACCAGCAGTTTAACTGCCAAAATAGCAAGATACCAGCCGGCCTCCCTAATCACTTGCACACTATTACGTCAGTTAGATTTTGCAACTGCTGTTCAGGAAATGCTGTTGAAAACAAAGAAAGCCCTGAAAATCCCCCTTAAAAAGATGGACTGGCCCAAAACCTGTCATCTGTCACATTTTTTAACTGCCTACTTTTTTCGCGATAGTGGTCCTTTAACACAATCTGTAACTGTTCATAGTATTCAGAGCTGTTTGGCCCTCCTGCCACATGGAGGTGGTAAAATTGGACAGTGATTGGCCAATCAAAATTGTAAGTAGGTACCAGGCTTTAGAATCATATAAGTAGGCATCCATCCATGGTTTGGCCTTGAGTGTTTGTAGGCCTCTGATGTGTATTTATGTAGCCCACAGTATCAGTAGATGTGACTGTCATATAACTTGGCAGATCCCTGGTCCGTATTCAATTTACTTTTTCTCCAAGGAGATGTTTCATCAGTTTTAAATTTTCAGTGTTTTGCAATTGAAAAAGTATCAAAAAGTTGTGTGAAAAGATTCTATGAAAAGTATTCTAAATGTTTTCTTGCTTGCTGGTGGCTTAACCTCCTTGGCGGTAACCCCGTGTGTGACACGGGGTAAGCCGCCGGAGGGTGCCGCTCAGGCCCTGCTGGGCCGATTTTAATAATTTTTTTTTTTGCTGGACGCAGCTAGCACTTTGCTAGCTGCGCCAGCACTCTGATCGCCGCCGGCCCCTGCCCGATCGCCACTATCTGCTGCGGCGCGGGCCCCCCCCCCTCCAGACCCCAGCGCTGCCTGGCCAATCAGTGCCAGGCAGCGCCGAGGGGTGGCCCGGGACTCCCAATGACGTCCCGACGTCAGTGACGTCGGTGACGTCATCCCGCCCCGTCGCCATGGCGACGGGGGAAGCCCTCCAGGTAATCCCGTTCTATGAACGGGATTTCCTGATCGGAGATCGCCGAAGGCGATCGAAGCGGGCGGGGGGGTGCCGCTCAGCAGCGGCTATCATGTAGCGAGCCCTCGGCTTTAAAACCTGCTGCGCTCCCTCCTGGCGGTATTTTTCATACCGCCAAGGAGGTTAAAAGGCATTTTATTGACAAGTTGCGAAAATATTACCTAGGGAAAAACTCAGCAGAAAAAGTTAATTTCATAGGGGCCCCTATCCCAAACAAACTGAGATATTGCTATTAGATTACTGTACCTTGTGAGTTGCTATGTTTTCTTTATTACTAATATCGTTCTTTTAGATAGTGTACTAACATTCTGTAATTGTAGGATTAGGCTCTGTTCATAATGCATCAGTTGCGTTGCAGAATAATTTGCATGTCAACCCACTGCCCGTACAATTTTATGGGCCTGTTCACAGTGCTGTGTTCAGTGCGTTGTAACTGATCATGTTATTCTAACTGAGTGACTACATGCAGCCTTTGTATTAAAGTCTATCTCCACTCTCCATTGCAATTCACAGTCATTATGACACGTTATATAACAAGGGTGACCACTGTGAACGAAGCCTTAGGGCCAATTCACATGGGAGGTTTAAATAAAATATAATGCTGGTATCAGACAGCATTTTCCTTCTTTATTCATCTGCAGTCTTCCTCCTTTTGCCCCATCTCTAGTCATTACCAGCATCAATCAAGGCTGCATTACCGCTGGACAGTGCTCCATCTTGCTTTGTGATTAGCTTGCCGCAGCTATTGCCAGATAGTACATACATACAGTACATAGCACTGGTTGGTAAAGTAGGAGACTTGCAGTATGTCAAGTTTCCTCTGTTAGGGGATAGGCTATTGCACCAGTGCTGATTCATTTCAGCTCCTATACTTTCCATGCATTAAAGGAGTGATCAAATTAAAAAAAAAAGATCCACTTACCTGGGGCTTCCTCCAGCCCGTGGCAGATGTCCTGTGCCCTCGCTGCAGCTCTGGTGACTCTCGGTCTTCTCCACTGGCGCCAGGTCAGGTTCCGGGTCAGCTTCTTCTGCGCTCCACTGCACGGGTCACGTGGTCTCTCCGATTTCATCAGGACAGTACTACGCAGCCAATAGAAACAGCCCCGTCTCCTGCAAGTTGGGATATAGGACCCACAGGCTTCTCCAGTGGGTCTAGCTTTCTCCTACCCCCCAGGCAGTGAACAGAGAAAACGGAACAAAAGATGCTTCCCTTGCCTCCCTTCGGTGGTTTAACCTCTTAGGTTCCTGTTTGAAGCTGCAGAGTAGCTAGTGGGAAAATAATCTAAGCATGGCATGCCTATGAGGCGGGGTGAAATGACTTCCTCAGGTGGCAAGTCCCGGGGGGGGGGGGGGGGGGGCAGCACTCACCTGGCTGTTGGTGTGGGGGGCCTCTGAGCTGGAGGAGTTAACGGCAGGAAGGGGGTATTGGGCACAGCGGCAGGGAGGGGGGGTCGGATCCCCCCTCCCTCACCTGGGATCCCAGATCTGCGCTCCCCCTCTAGCTTTTAAAGTGCAGCAGCAGCATATTAATAAAAAGCAGTGGGCGGGGAGCACTCACCCCTTCCGCGTTTCAGCAGGCGTTCTACTGTCGTCACTTCCTGCAATGCCGTCCACTTACAATACAGTGGGCGGCAATGCAGAAAGTGACGACAGTGGAACGCGGAAGAGGTGAGTCATCCCCGCCCGTTGCCTCTTATTAATACACTGCTGCTGCTGCTGCTGCACTTTAAAAGCTAGAGGGGGAGCGCAAATTGGGGGACCCAGGTGAGGGAGGGGTTTCCGACCCCCCTCCCTGCTGCTGTGCCCAATACCCCCTTCCTGCCCACTACCCCCTCCAGCTTGGCAGCCCCCACCCACGGCTGGAGGGGGCGGTAGTTTCTCACAAGTTTGACTCAGGCTGCAAAAAGTCTAGATCCAGCCCTGCATGTGTACTGTCTTCTGGAAGTTCATCTAATCTGTGGCAAATAAATAAAATGTTAGGAAAGACTAATAGACAGATTTACAGCGAACAGAGGCAGTATAACAAACAATACAGCAAAACATGTACATCTAAAGGGATGTCAGGATGCTTCTTACTGTTGTAATGCTGTCTTTGCACTGAGTTTTTTGTCTACTGAACCAGTAAATTACTGAACTTCTACCGCACCTGTGAACCAGGTAAGGTGAGAGAGGCTGCTTGCAGGGGCGTTTTTTTTAGCAATCTGGCCATGACGGGGGCTGACTAGCAAGGGGGGGGGGGATATCTGAAGGGGGGTTTGATATCTTCATTGGGGGACATCTGGGTAACTAGGGGGCGGTACGAGAATACTGGCCGCAGTTATAAATGGACGCGTGTGTTGCCGCAAAGCTCATGTCTAACGGCAACGTTCAATGGTTGATAGCCGGTTGATAGCCGTATACTAAATGTCTTTCATATTTTGTTACGCGTACCTACAAAGCCCCGGGCCCCCCTAGGGCCCGCTCGGGGACTTTTTGGGGGCAGGAGGGATCGCAGCATAAGAGGAGAGCTGTGGCTGCAGATCGAGGGGAGGGGGGAAATTCCCCCCCTTGCCTCACCTCGGGCTCTCCTCTTAGCGCTCCCCCTACTGCAATCATTGGTGGTGCTCGTGGCAGCCGCGGCGGCGGCAGGCAAGCTGAGCACATACCTCCTTCTGGCCGGAGGTCTCCTATCACTAAGTGCTTTATGGAACTTCCTGTGTAAACAGGAAGTTCTATGAAGCTCTTAGTGATCGGAGGCCAGAAGGAGGTATGTGCTCAGCTTGCCTGCCGCCGCCGCCGCGGCTGCCACGAGCACCACCAATGATTGCAGGAGGGGCGCGCTAAGGGGAGAGCCCGAGGTGAGGGAAGGGGGTCGAGATTTCCTGCCTCCCCACCGATCTGCGGCCACAGCTCTCCTCTTATGCTGCGACCCCTCCCGATACAACTTGAGCAGGTACATCAACGGCTAAAACATTCATTTCATCTTTCGGCTTGGAAATTTACAAAACTGACTTTGCCGAATCATAGCCGTTATAAAAACCGATAAATTCAGGCACGGCGCCGATTTGGAAGGTTAATCATAACGGTAACCAAGCTACAATGGGATGAACCTGCGTGTCCATTTCGCGTAGCGCGCCGCGGCGAATAGTGGGGAGGACTGAGGAGCGCGCAGCGACGAAGACTGGGGGGGGGGGGCTGGCGAAAAATGGGCGTGGCCATGACATTGTATGGGCGGAGCTAATGTAATGATGTAACAGCGAGGCATAAGAAAGCAGTGTTTACACCATGATGTGGACAAACGAGACTTTGCATCATGGGTGTGCAGAAACTGTGTGATGCTAATAGTATACCGTAACCACAAAACAGCAAACATAGCCATCTATGACCATTAAATAATAAATGCAGTAACAGTTACCCCGGACACCAGAAAATAAACGCAATAGGCAACATGTCAGCACAAAATAACCGCAATGCGAGCAACATGTCAGTACAAAATAAACGCAATGCGGGCAAACATGTCAGTACAAAATAACCGCAATGCGGGCAACATGTCAGTACAAAATAAACGCAATGCGGGCAACATGTCAGTACAAAATGAACGTCTGGTCACTCTAGTTAAAACATCAAAACCGCTCTGGTCCAGGTCTGGATGCGAAGTGGTTAATTAAAGCAGACTCAAAACAAAAACATTTTTTATTTCAAAATATATAGTTGCACCACTTTGACACATACAAAGATAAATAAACACTCCTTCAAGCCTATGAGCATTTCAGTGCATGCTTTTCACCCTTCTCTTTTCATAACTAGGGTTATACAGGGGGCAGCCATTAGCAATTCCTCCTTTGCCAGACACCACCTACTCCACCAGTTTGCCGGATTCTGTCCCGGCAATATGAAAGGAAGGGAGGGGTTCCTCCAATAAATGTAAAATATTTTATATTTGTCATCATGCAGCTGAAAAAAGGCTGCTATGTATTATTATAATTTAGAAAATAGATTTTATTTCTGAAATCTTGTATTTTTAATTTGGGTCCACTTTAAGTGCCTTATAGTAATGATGTCTCTTTTCCATAGGGCCTTTCATTTCCAATGAAGAATCCCATGATTCCTTGTGCGTCAGGAAACATCTCTTCTTTGACCTTTCTGTGATTGAGGAAAAGGAGGAGGTGACCTTTGGGCAGCTGGAGATCAAGTTCAAGCACAATACTTACCATGGACATGGCTTTCAGCTCCGAATCTATCGCCCTCTTCACATGACATTAAAAGCAATGCGAAACCACCACACAAACAGGAAACTCCTCTTTGCCCACTCTTTTCGGCTGCTTCATAAATCTCTTCATTTCAATCTGACAAAGGTGACACAGGACTGGACCAATTTGGAAAACAACATGGGTCTAATTCTGGAAATATCTGCTGATGGTGAGGACACAGATATCCAGAAATTTTCTTCATGTCATCAAATGCCTTCCTTCATCCACACCTCTCTGCTCACCGTTTCCCTGGACCCAACAAATTGCAAGGCTTCAAGAACCAAAAGAAATGCAGAGCCATCACCACCAACTCCCAGTAACATCTGCAGCAAGAGGAGACTCTACATTGACTTCAAAGACGTTGGCTGGCAAAACTGGGTGATTGCTCCAAGAGGCTACATGGCCAATTACTGTCATGGAGAATGTCCTTATCCACTGACAGAGATGCTTAAGGGCACTAACCATGCTGTACTACAGACCTTGGTGCATTCCATTGAGCCTGAAACCACACCACTGCCTTGCTGTGCTCCAACTAAGCTCTCGCCCATCTCCATGTTGTATTATGATAACAATGACAATGTTGTGCTAAGGCATTATGAGGACATGGTTGTGGATGAATGTGGCTGCAAATAAGGAGGGTACCTTCTGACTGTTCTTTTTTATAAGCTACAACCTACTCTTAGTATAACAGTGTTGACTTTATGATATTACAGTATACAGGCAAGTAACCATAACAAACTGGCTTCCACCCTACTAACCAGCATCTGCATTTTCTACTAGGAATTGCAGGGCAGAGTTTCTACCTCAACCCATCACAGTCTGGACAGTTCTTTGTGTACCTTTTTCAGGTGACTAAATTCCACAATCGTCCTAGTGATTCTTTTACTTTCCCAGTGAGGATACTGGTCGAGTTATGGATGTAATCATGTTGTGTTGCCAACCATTTTCCTCAAGAAAGAAAAAAACATACTTCAATACTTTCAGCAAACATGTCCTTGACTTATTCTTGGAAGACACAAAACAATGCCATCACTGCACGTGACATTTTATATAATCCTACCCAAAGAGACTATACAAAACATATGATGAATCTGTCCTATCTTGGGAGATTATTGTGTTATTGTTTCACTTAAGGCAAAGTTGCTTTTAGACATGCTGGAAAATATCATCCTGACATGCTCGGTTGGCGGTAATGGCGTGCAATAACCGCAGCCGCACACGGTGAAAACCACTGTCCCCCCAATGTACATGTTACACCACCGTGCTCACCGATACTGTATCTGAGAAAAGAGTTTTGTTTAAATGAGTTTGTATATAAGTTAATAAAGTAAAAAATAGATACAATTGTGAATTTTATGTTTATCTGAACAACTTCTTTTCAAAACAGGATAAATAGAGAGCCCTGCATTAGAGGCTACATTTCTGACTTTATTGCAAACTGTAGGTGGCGTGACATTAAACTAATAAGGATTCCAAGCAACACACTCTCCCGCTTAATGCAGCCAGTGCTCTCTGCTTTAAAGAGAATCCAAGGCAAATGTAAAAAATACATAGAGAGAAGCCTCTGAACCCTTCCCATGTCCTTTTTTGTTAGACATGTTCTGGGGGTCTGCGAGCAGCAATGGTTTGGGCTAGGATGACGTGGAAAGTATCTAATTTTTGTTGTCAGACTCACCTCAGGTACACTTTAAGTTGGCCTTACACTATGCAATGTGATTGTACATTCTTACCATTAATGTACAAAGACCATTAGAATGGATGTAACTTAGATATATTGTTCAGGTAGACACTTTACCTCATGTAAATACTGATGTGCAGTGTATGGTCAGCCTTACTGGATGCTAGTTTGTAATGTCTCAGAGTCAACTACTACTGGATTGCATATTAGTTACTCACTCACTGAAACGCATAAGTAAAAGTTTTTGTTTTTTTATTTGGTGCCTTTGGAAGATACCTAATGGCAAACCCTGGCATTCTATTTCCCCAGGATTTCCGTGCAAAAAGTGGTTCAATTAATTTCCAATAATTTTCAACCATTTTTTTTTGGCAATCAATTTTTTTTATATTAAATTCAATACAGGTTATTGTATTGAATTCAATAAAAAAAAAAAAAAGTGTTTGCTGAGAGATGTTGATGATGCTGTGTGACCCTGGTGCCATCAACGCCGATTGACAGGGGATATGTGATCGCCGAGGGAGAAGCAAAATCCCCCAAGGGACCTGGAAGAAGGCACTGGAGAAGCTATCAGAGGTACGCGACGAGGGATCAGCACGCCAATGGTGAGTATAAGACCCAGATGTATAGCCAGGTGTAGTTAGCCAGATGTATTAGCCAGATGTGCAGCCAGGTATAGTTAGCCAGATGTGCAGCCAGGTATAGTTAGCCAGATGTTTTGCTAGGTATATAGTGAGCCAGATGTTTGCCAGGTATATAGGAGACAGATGTGCAGCCAGGTCTAGGGAGCCAGATGTATAGGGAGCCAGGTTTGCAGGTGCCTCTGCCCCGCCATTGCCCCTGATTCCTGTACTCCCCCCGACTGTGGCCAGGTGTCCCTGGCCGAGGACTCCTGTGTGTGTGTGTGGGGGGGGGGAATCCCCTTCTATGCGGGCTGGTGGTGGCCTGCTGGGATCCCCCTTCTGTCGGGGGGGCCTCTCCCTCCCCCCCCCCAGTCAGGAGCCCTGATCTACTCACCTGAGGGCTTTCTCCTGCGGCGGAAGTGGCGCACTTCCTCCTCCATCGCAAAGTCTCGTGTTCTGTGTAATTACAGTTACGAGGCTTGGTGACGTCACCGAGCCTCGTAACTGTAACGACAGAGACCGGGACTTCGCCGATGGAGGAGGAGGGTGTCCATCGCAGCCTGCACAGGAGGAAGCCCTCAGGTAAATAGATCAGGGCTCATGATTGGTGGGGGGGGGGAGGGGCACGGGGAAAGAGATGGGAGAGGCTACCCACAGCCCTCATAGAAGGATAGAAGGGGACACTCCCATAGAAGGGGACAGCCCCCATCCCACTGGGGGATCCCCGCAGGCCACCACCAGCCCGCATGGAAGGGGGAGTCCCCGACCGGCCACGACCAGCCCCCATAGAAGGGGACACCCCCCCCGCACAAAAGGGGTATCTCCGCAGGCCACCACCAACCTGCATAGAAGGGGGATCTCTCTCACACACACAGGAGTCCCCGGCCAGCCTGAACAGAAGGGGGACATTTCCCCCCCCCCCCCTCCCGCACAGAAGGAACGCCCAGCCACCCGCCCGCAGAGAAAGGGGAATCCCGCACGCTGCTAGTACATTCTCTTCCCCGCTGGCTGCACAGGGATTCCCCAGGATGGCTGGATGCTAGTTCTGCACGCTGGGGGTAGCACAAATCGCTACCCACAGCGTGCAGACAGGCATCCAGCCATCCTGGGGAATCCCTCTGTAGTAAAAGTGCAGCGGGTGGTGCAGAGAAATAGGAAATCTCCCTGTTGGCATGGACGAGCTCAGCTCGTCATTACCGCTTTTTGCATGTTTTTCCTGGACGAACTCAGCTCGTCCATACCGCCAGAGAGGTTAACGCTAGGTTCACACTACAGGAAGAAATCTACCTTTTCCTGCAGTGGACCACAGCAGGCATGTCAACGGAACCTGTGTTGAGTATAGAATCCAATCTGATAGGTTGTGTCCTTTGTGGTGACAGAATGCAAAGTCCACCCTGGACAACTTTTCCCAGGATGGAAGTTGTCCTAACTTCCATCCAGGAAAAGTTGTCCAGTGGGGACTTAGCTCATAGGCCTATCTTGTTTCATGAGACACTCTCACAAATCACATTATTCTTGGCTGGATTTTAGGAGCTGTGCCCTAATAGACCATGCTTTATACTGCCCTATTGAAGTTTTTTTTTCTCTTATATTGTACTATATACTGTATGTTTTAATTGAGGTTTATAAACATTTTTCATATTTCTTGCTGCACGCTCATTGAGTGTTTTGACTTGTAGATTGGGTTCTGATTTTCTCTTCACTTCTCCTTACTCAAACCACTTTGAGCCATGTATAATTGTAGGTAGTGATTTATTTTTACTTTGGGATTGGCGGATGTTGGTTGCAACACACCCATTTTTCAATTACTATCTATAACATGTCCCATTCTGGACTGGATAGGAAGCCAGTGGAGGGATTCACAGAGGAGAGCCATGGTGGAGCGATGGGAGTAGTGAATAATTCTGGCTGCCGCAATCATTACGGATAGCAGTGGGGCAATTTGGGTCACAGGGAGACCAGACAGAAGGGCATTGCAGTACTCAAGGTGGAAAATTATGTGGCCATGGCTGAGGAGTTTGGTGGTGACTTGGTGACGGAGGTCAGGAAAGGGCAGATCTTGCAGATGATGTGGAGGTGGAAGTTGCAGGACTTTGTGAGTCCAGGGTGACTCCCAGGACAACAGGCTTGAGAGGTAGGGCAAATGGTAGCGTTAACAGTGACATACACATCTGGGAGGGTCAGGGGTGGCAAGATCATACATTCCATGTTGCCCAAGTTTAGTTTCAGGAACCTAGTTGCAGGGCCGAGCCTGGGCGGGTGCAAGGCACCCAGGCGCCTGCCTCTAAGAGGCGCCGCCCGGCCCCGCTCTCCCCCTGTGGCCGCCGCCGCTCTCCCCCTGTGGCCGAAGCTTGAGCTTCAAGCTCCCTCCCTCTAGCCGCCGGCGCCGCCGCGTCAGACCTCGATCAGGCGGGCGGGCGCTAGGACCTAGCACGCCGCACTGATATGCGGAAGTGACATCACTTCCGCATATATAGAGCGGGTGCGTCCGATGCCCTTTTCCTGGTCGGGTCGCCCGCTGATTGAGGTCTGATTGAAGCTGCTGAAAGGTGAGGGGGGAGCGGAGGATGGAGCGTTGGTGGCGGGGAGTGCTCCTGTCACTCACTAGCTATCCTGGGCACAGATACCCCCTGGCTACCTATCCTGGGCCCACATACCCCCTGGCTACCTATCCTGGGCCCACATACCCCCTGGCTACCTATCCTGGGCCCACATACCCCCTGGCTACCTATCCTGGGCCCACATACCCCCTGGCTACCTATCCTGGGCGCACATACCCCCTGGCTACCTATCCTGGGCGCATATACCCCCTGGCTACCTATCCTGGGGACATATATCCCTGGCTATATATTCTGGGGACACTGTCTGTTTTCCATTATGTGCATTTGCTGGTGAAAAGCTGTCTTATTATGTGCATTTGCTGGTGAAAAGCTGTCTTATTATGTGCATTTGCTAGTGAAAAGCTGTCTTATTATGTGCATTTGCTAGTGAAAAGCTGTCTTATTATGTGCATTTGCTAGTGAAAAGCGGTCTCGTTATGTGCATTTGCTGGTGAAAAGCGGTCTCTTGTTATGTGCATTTGCTGGTGAAAAGCGGTCTCTTGCTATGTGCATTTGCTGGTGAAAAGCGGTCTCTTGCTATGTGCATTTACATGGGGAAAAGCTGTCTCTTATGTGCATTTAGTGGGGAAATTTTGTCAGTAAAAATAATCTTTTGTCAGTAAATTTTTAGGTATTTGTCAGTAAAAAAATAACGTGAAAGGTTGGCAACACTGGCAGGCTGCGCGGCGCAACAGGAAAGATACAGGCAGCCCACCTCACGCTTGGGCTTGGCGGGGGAAGGAGCCTACGACAGCGAGAGTAGGGTGGCCGCAGGCAGCCATAAATACGCAGTGTGTGACTGCGTCGCACTCGCAGAGCCTCTCAGCCTGAGTCAGTCCAGAGACTAGCAGACTCGCAGGAAGCCAAAGCCAGCCAGGAGCAAGCCCATGGAAGAGGGGTAGGAATGGGGTATCACATGCATGCGGAAAGAGGTGGAAGGTGTGGGTGTGATTAGGCAGGACACTGGTGTGGTTATGTGGTTGGGCGCAGTAAATTTAACCACTCCCATAGGCACCAGAGAAAATCTTGCACCCAGGTGCCAGGCACCCCAGGCTCGCCCCTGCCTAGTTGACATCCAGGAGGAGATGGCTAATAGGCAGGAGACCTTGCGCATGGTAATGGTGGCTAGGGCAGGGGTGTGGAGGTAGATCTGGGTGTCATCTGCATACAGATGATAGTTAAAACCCATAGGAGCAGATAACCTTGCCGATAGAGGATGTGTATAGGGAGAAAGACTCCTATTAGACCTACCGGTAATGGAGTTTCTAAGCGTATTCCGGGACAACAGGAGATCCGGTCCCTCCTCCGGATCTGGGGAAACCATAATCAAGAAGGATTAAAAGCTCCCGCCCTCCCTCATCCCTCAGTGCATTTAAAAGTAGAACCGACAAAAAACCACCGGAAATGAAGAGAGAAATCTATACACCAACAAGTGCTCCATACTGACTCCCCCATAGAAAGGTGCCCTATAGACAGGGCCGGGTTATAGGCGTTGTCCCGGAATACGCTTAGAAACTCCATTACCGGTAGGTCTAATAGGAGTCTTTCTCTAATCGCATTCATGGACAACAGGAGAGATAGACAAGAAGTCTTTTAAACAAAAAGACCCACCTAGGGAGGGATCACTGCCTGGAGCACCTTTCTGCCAAACGACTGGTCTTGTTGAGACAACACATCCACTCTATAATGCTTGATAAACGTAGATGCCGTCGACCAGGTTGCTGCTTGACAGATCTGTTGTATCGTTGCCCCTGCTCTTTCCGCCCACGATGTAGACAAAGAACGTGTGGAGTGGGCTTTAATATCATTCGGTATAGGACAATCACTATTTTGATAGGCCAGAACTATGGCATGCTTAATCCACCTGGCTATTGTCTGTTTCGATGCCTGCTGACCCCTATTCTTGCCCGTGAACAGTATAAACAGATTACTAGACTTCCTAAATTCTCTAGATCTAGATAAATATACCAGAAGTGTACGTCTTACATCCAAACAGTGGAACTCCCTCTCTTTACTATTGGATGAATTGTTGCTAAATGATGGCAAAATAATCTCCTGAGAGCGGTGAAACTCTGAAGAGACCTTAGGAAGATAGGCTGGGTCTAACCTTAGTCGAACACTATCGGGACAAATAATTAAGAACGGATCCTTAATGGACAATGCTTGCAAATCCCCTATTCTCCTTGCCGACGTGATAGCAATCAGGAAGGCCAATTTAAAGGAAAGTAGTTTGATGTCGATCTCCTCAATGGGTTCAAAGGGAGACCTCATAATGCTGTTTAGAACCAACGACAGATCCCACTGTGGGAAGATCTTCTGTTTAACAGGAGTCGATCTTTGAATAGCCTTAAAGGGATACTGTAGGGGGTCGGGGAAAAATGAGTTGAAGTTACCCGGGGCTTCTAATGGTCCCCCACAGACATTCTGTGCCCGCGCAGCCACTCCCCAATGCTCCGGCCCCGCCTCTGTTTCACTTCTGGAATTTCAGACTTTAAAGTCTGAAAACCACTGCGCCTGCGTTGCCGTGTCCTCATTCCCGCTGATGGCACCAGGAGCGTACTGCACAGGCCCAGTATGGTCTGTGACTGTGCCGTGTGCTCCTGGTGACATCAGGGGAAGCGAGGACACTGTAATGCAGGCGCAGTGGTTTTCAGACTTTAAAGTCTGAAATTCCAGAAGTGAACCAGAGGCGGGGCCGGAGCATTGGGGAGTGTCCGCGCGGGCACAGGATGTCTGTGGGGGACCATTGGAAGCCCCGGGTAACTTCATCTCATTTTCCCCCGACCTCCCCTACAGTATCCCTTTAAAGAAATTCCTAACTAATTCCTCCTGAGCTAGGTGTCTATCTAATAAAATAGACAGGGCCGAACACTGAACCTTCAAGGTGCTAGGCGCAAGGTTCATTTCCCAGCCATCCTGAAGAAAATCTAATACTGAGCTAGTTAATTCCCTGTTTCTATCTTTAGTAGCACACCATGCCAGAAAAACCTTCCAGACCTTCCGATAAATTTTCTGAGTCACCGACTTCCTACATTTCATAAGAGTCTCGATAACCTTCTCCGAGACACCTTTCCCTCTTAAAATTACCCTCTCAGGATCCAAGCTGCCAGTTTGAATAAGTGGGGCTTGGGATGTTTCAGGGGACCCTGCATCAGTAGGTCCTCTCGCTCTGGGAGAGGATACGGAGGTTTCTCCGATAATCTTAGCAGGGTTGCGTACCATGACCTCTTTGGCCACATAGGGGCAATTAGAATCATCCTTACTCTTTCTTTTTGAAGTTTTACCAGTACCTGAGGAATGAGAATCAGTGGAGGAAAGGCGTAACATAGACTGAAATTCCATGGGAGACTGAGTGCGTCCAATCCCAGAGACCCTGGGCTCCTGAAAAGGGAGTAAAAAAGACTCACCTTTGCATTGTCTGGGGAGGCAAAGAGATCTATGTCCGGAACTCCGAAAATCTCTGTTACCTCTGAAAAAGTCTGTGAATGGAGGCTCCATTCTGACTGATTTACTTGGTGGCGGCTCAAAAAGTCCGCCTCCAGGTTCAATACTCCTTTTATGTGGATAGCAGTTAAAGACAGAACCTTTAGCTCTACCCAATCGAATATTTCTGAGGAAAGGGCCATGAGATCTCTGGATCTCGTCCCCCCTTGTTTCGAATAGATAAGCCACCGTCGTGATATTGTCGGAAAAAAACAAAACGTGTCTGCTCTCTATCATTTCTTGAAATGATCTGAGAGCTTCCTGGACTGCCTTCAGCTCTCTGAAATTGGACGACTTTCTCCTTACGACAGGATCCCAGGAGCCCTGTGCATGTTGACCTTGAACTGTCGCACCCCAGCCCCATGAACTCGCATCTGAGAAGATCTGTATTGGGTTCTGCTGCCTCCACCATCTCCCCTGATGTAGATTCTCCTGAATCAACCACCAGGATAGGCTTGTTCTCACCTGCTCCGGAATGATTGTCTGGAGGTCTAGAGAGGTCTGGGACCTGTCCCAGTTTGATAGAAGAGGATTCTGCAATCGCCTGGCGTGTGACTGAGCCCATATCACGGCCGGGATTGCGGCTGTAAAAAGACCCAAAAGACTCATGATCTGGCGAAGGGAACAATCCTTCGGCGTCAGAAGCCTTTCTACCTGTTTCTGAATCTTTAGAATCTTTTCCTGAGGCAGAAAAATCTTTTGCCTCACGGAATCTATGTGATAACCCAGGAAGGTTATCTGCTGAGTTGGGGTTAATGAAGACTTGGCATGATTTATAATCCACCCAACCCGAGTGAGAGACTGTATCACGATCTCTCTGTGAGCCAGTAAAAGTTCTCTTGACTGGGCAAACACCAGTAAATCGTCCAAATATGGCACGATTGAGATCTGTTGCAGTCTCAGCTCTTTCATCACCTCCGCCAGCACCTTGGTAAAGATGCGGGGGGCTGATGCAATGCCGAAAGGCAGAGCCTGGAATTGAAAATGGCGAATCCGGGAATGATCCTGGATCGCGAATCTCAAATATTTTTGATGGCCTGAAAAAATGGGTATGTGCAGATACGCGTCCTGCAGATCTATTGAAATGAAAAATTCCTGACCCTGAAGGAGAGCTCTCACGGAATAAATGCTCTCCATTCTGAATTTTTTGTAGTCCAAAAATGGATTCAGGGATTTCAGATTCAGAATGAATCGGAAATCCCAGTTTGCCTTTTTTACCAAAAACACGTGGGAATAATAACCCTGGAACTCCTCTGACCGAGGGACCTGGGTTATTACACTTTTCTCCAAAAACCTGTGGATCTCCGATTCTAGGCCCAGAGCCTTCTCTGGATCTCTCGGAATCCGATTCACAAAAATTCTGTGAGGGCGGAAAATTGAAGGCGGTAACCCCGCTTTATAATTTGCAACACAAAGGGATCGGGATTCAATTTCTCCCATTCCAAATGAAAAAAGGTTAGTCTGCCCCCCACTGGAAAGACGTCATTTGTCTTGACTGGAAGGTTTGGGGTTTCCCAAAGTGAAACCCCCCCTTCCCCTTCCTTTCGGAAAGGACCACTCTTTGAATATTTGGCTAGAGCTGCATCTAGTTTAGGGCATTTGATCCATTTATCAATCTCCTCTTGAGCAAAAGGATACTTCCTCTTGGCCGATTTCGGTATAAACAAACGCCTTTCAGGGTCTTGCCATTGCGAGGAAATAATTTCCTGCAAAGATTTGTGGATAGGGAAAACCCGTCCCACGGGCCTAGCTAAACCCGAATATACGAGATCCTGGGGGGTAGGCTCAGACACAGTTTCTTTAATCTGCTCCGTAGCATAAACCGCTTTGAGTAACTCAGAAGATTCATCTGGGGAAAACAAAAATCTAGGGGTTCGGACTAACTGCTCTGAGTCCGACTCCCCAGATTGAACCTGCTCCCCCTCCTCTAAAGAAATGATCTCAGACATGTCTTCCCCCTCCTCCTCCTCTTCCAAATCCTCCTCCCCCTCTCCCCTCAAAACATCAGACATAGCGGAGGGACGTGATGGAAGCCCCGAAGGGCCCGGGAGAGAAACAGAGGAAGGACCAGGCCTAACCTCTGCGGGTGGAGGGATAAAGGACTCCTTAAATTTATCCAAGGTGTCCTGCATTTTAATGTTAACTGACTCCATAACTCCCTTTAAAATGCTGGAAGTCTCAGAGGCTATCAAGGCATCTATGCATGTCTGACAAGCGTTTTTAGGGGCCTCAATAGGAATCTTTACACTACAAAACCCACAACGTTTGTATTTCCTTTCCGGGGCTGTAGTAGAAGTTTTGGGCTCAGATTTTGCCTATAAATGGAGAATGAAAGACAAACCACTGAGTCTTAATTCAGTCTAAAGAAGATTAGAATAAACCTCCTCCAACGGAGGACTCACCCCACCAGAAACTGCTGCTGCCGTTTGGGGCTGAGGCTGGCTGGAAGACTTTGTCCCCTGCTGTGTGTCCATGCTGCCTCCTATGCACGGAAGACGCCAGCCACTTTTCCTCTCTGGGTCTTCCGTATTTAGAGACCTCCCCTTCCGCCGCATGTGACGTCATCACGCTCCTCGAAATACTCCGGCGTCTGACGTCACGACCTCCGCAGTTACGCCTCCCGGAAGTCCTTGCGGCCGACACACGCGCCTAGCTCAGCCGGCGTTGCGTGCGGGAGGCCGGGGAGCAGCGCTGTTCCATACCCTACTGAGGCGCTCTCTCCCCCACTGGAAACCTGGGTCCTCCGAATCCCCTCTGGAACCCCTCTCGGACCTGGCTTCCACAGAAAAAAACCTCACCCTCCGGTAAGGTAAAAAATAAAAAAATGGGAGCTTCTTCTTGAAGGTGTTTCCTGGAGGGAAACACAGATGAACTGAGGGATGAGGGAGGGCGGGAGCTTTTAATCCTTCTTGATCATGGTTTCCCCAGATCCGGAGGAGGGACCGGATCTCCTGTTGTCCCGGAATGCGATTAGAGAAAGAACAGTAAAGTGACAAGGACCAAGCCTTGGGGAACTCCCGCCAAAAGGTGGTTGGGGGTGGATGAAGACTCATTGAAGGAGGTCGTGAAGAAGCAGTTGGAGAGGTAGGATGAGAGCCAGGCCAGGGCAAGGTCATGAATTCCCATGGACTGGAGGAGTAAGGGATGAGACCACTGTGTCAAAAGCTGTTGAAAAGTCAAGGAGGAGTATTATGGCGTATTTTCTTTCAGCTTTAGCTAAGGCAAGGTCATTGACCACTGATTAGGTTTCGGTTGAGTGGGCAGGCGGAAATCCAGATTCCAGTGGGCCCAGTAGGGGAGTTGGCATTGAGGTACTAGATCAGGCATTTGTGAACAGGACACTCAAGGAGTTTTGAGGCAGAGGGGAGGAGGGAGATAGGGCGGTAGTTGCAGGGTAGTGAGGGGTCAAGGGAGGGTTTCTTGTGCAGAAGCAGTACAGTGGCCTGCTTGAAGCCTGAGGAGAAGGTGCCTGTGCATAGGGAGAGGTTAAAGAGGGAAGTGAGGACTGGGGCCAAAGCCAGGAAGTGAGGACTGAGTAAGTCAGAAGGGATGGAGTCATGGTGTGGAGGGGTGATGGTATGGGAAGTCTGCAGTAGGTGGTTGACTTCCTCAGTGGTAGGAGTGAAGGAGGTGAGGGGGAGGATCTGCATGGAAGGGGGAATGGAGGTGAGGCTTGTAGGCTGGATATTTCCTGATGGAGACAATTTTGTTGGTGAATTGGGTGGCTAAATCTTGAATTACACACAGAATATCCTGATGTACAATCTATGCAAATCAGAATTAATGATTGCCCAAAAAGTTGCAAATAATTTTGAGGTGGAATATGTAATTTTAAATCTTAAATGTAAGCAGTTTGTAAGTTTACCAGATCAATTTGGTGGGATTCAGCACAGCGATTGATGGATCGGTTGAAAATTAGGAGAACAATCCCATGGCCTGTGCTCTAGTGAGATGATCTACCAGGCTCATCAATCAGCAACATGATGAGGGGGAGAATTGTACACATTTTAGATTGTTGGCAGAGGCAAGTGTGAACAGTAAGCTTAAGCCACCAACAGGGACACATTTTGAATGAGCCAAATTTGCTTGAGACCCATTTTATAAGAATACTTTATTTTCAAACATAAGGTGCCATTTTACATAATAAACTTCAAATAATGCAATACTACATATATACATATTAAAAAACCCTTTAATATGAGGGCTGCAAAATAGATAATCACAAGATTAAAACCGGTTTATTTTCTTTTGGAATGTGGAAACAAGTCGTAAACACATGGTCACCTGGATTTAAAAAGCAGACCATTACCTGCAGCCACATTCATCCACAGCCATACTCTCATAGTGTCTGAGCACCACATTGTCGTCATTATCATAAAATAGCATTGATAAAGGTGACATTTTTGTGGGTGCACAACAGGGGAGTGGTGTCTCCTCAGGCTCAATGGAGTGGACAAGGGTCTGGAGGATGGCATGGTTAGACCCATTTAGCAGTTCCACCAGTGGGTAAGGACATTCTCCATGGCAGTAATTGGCCATATATCCACGAGGGGCGATCACCCAGTTCTCCCACCCAATTTCTCTAAATTCAATATACAAACGTCTCTTTTTACAGATGTTGCTGGCAGCGAAGTGGTGCTTGGTAGAACTTCTTTTATTTCGTGACGTTTTACACTGTGATGGATGAAGAGTCACTGCAATTAGAGTAGTATAGAGAAAGGTTTGTATTCCCTGGCAGTCCTCTAATGGTCTACCCACCAAGTTTCCTTCTCCTCTTGAAGAGATCTCTAAGATCAAACCAAGATTCTTAAGAGGGTTTCTCCAACTCTGGCAAATATCTGTCAAGTTATAATAAAGGGACTTGTGCAGCAGACGAAAGGTTTGGGAAACCAAGAGATTCCCCCTTACTTTATGGTTCCCCATTCCCTGTAGCAACATGTGTGTGACCCTGTACAGCCGGAGATCAAATATTTGTCCATAGTAGGTATTCCGGCTAAACCGGATCTCTAGTCTTCCCATGGTTATTTCCTCTTCCATTTCCATTACCGAGAGATTGAAGAACAGTCTCTTTTCTAGGCAGAGCGATGCAGAAGATTTACTGGGAAGATGAGGAATCACAAAGTGACCTGAAAAGAGCAGATAGTAAAGATTAGGCATAAAGATTGCTTCTTAATGGTCCTAGACGTAAAGTGATCCTGCGCCTTAGCTTGGGATCAAAATCAGAGCCATACTTTAAAACAAGAGGGAAGCCTCAGGTCCTATTGAGGCTTCCCTCACTGATTTGAAGCCCCGCATTGTTGAGCACAGCTAGTGTTGGGCGAACACCTGGATGTTCGGGTTCAGGAACGTTCGCCGAACATGGCCGCGATGTTCGGCATGTTCGGGCCGAACCCCGAACATCCCGCTTTTGGGGGCCCTATGGGGTCGCAGGCATAAGGGGGGAGCATGCCCCGATCGCGGGGGGGGGGGGGGGGGGTCGGAAATTCCCCCCACCCCCTCCGCTAGCGCTCCCCCCTCTGCCCGCTTCCCCATACAAAAGAAGTGAGTGAGGAGGAGGAGTCCGGAGAGTGACGCGTTGAGGGAGGCCGGGCAGCGGGCGGTTCAGCGGTAGTACCCTTGTGGTACTTCCGCCCTTTCTCTGACCTCACGTCCTCTGCATACGAGGGTACGCGTCACGCGTACCCTCGTATGCGTCATCACGCAGAGGACGTGAGGTCAGAGAAAGGGCGGAAGTACCACAAGGGTATTACCGCTGAACCGCCCGCTGCCCGGCCTCCCTCAGCGCGTCACTCTCCGGACTCCTCCTCCTCACTCACTTCTTTTGTATGGGGAAGCGGGCAGAGGGGGGGAGCGCTAGCGGAGGGGGTGGGGGGAATTTCCGACCCCCCCCCCGCGATCGGGGCATGCTCCCCCCTTATGCCTGCGACCCCATAGGGGGGCCGTATTCGGCCGAACAGGGCCCTGTTCGGCCGAACAGGGGCCCTGTTCGGCCAGGCATTGAGCCGTTCGGGCGAACCCGAACAGTTTGGCCGAACACCACCAGGTGTTCGGCCGAACTCGAACATCACCCGAACAGGGTGATGTTCTGCAGAACCCGAACAGTGGCGAACACTGTTCGCCCAACACTAAGCACAGCCCCCCTCCACAGCTCTTCCTTCTGAAGCGTGGCTGCGCACTAGCCGTGTAAGCCTGCCCACACATATGCAGTAGGGTTACTGCACATGCAGGATAGGTCGGTTATTGCGCTCCCATGCTGGATAGGTTTAGTGACATTGCATTGTCGCCAATCTTCTGGGGGGCTGAGCTCAGCAACAGGAGACATCAGAGGCAGGGAGGGAAGCTTCAATAGGATCCTGGGGCTTCCCTCCCTTTAGGCAAGTATCTAATTTTGTACCCAAGCTGCGGCTCGGGTACTAAAAACGAGAAAAAAAAAAACAAAACAAAACAGTGCCTAAGGGCGCCACCACTTGAGGGGGTCTGATAAAATAGTGGGTGCCTCTGTGCAAATTGTGGCAATAAACAGGGGGTATAGTGTTAGGCATCAGTAGAGGAAAGGGTTCTGTGTATGTGGGATTAAGTCCAGGGGCGTAGCAATAGGGGGTGCAGAGGCAGCGACCGCATCAGGGCCCTTGGGCCATAGGGGCCCTCCCTCAATTGTGGTATTCTCTATTGGTCTTGTAATGATCACTTCTATAGATGCTTTGAATAGTAATCATTAACAAGCTGTTCCCCATCCCCTTCTTGCACCTCTGACACTGTGTTGTCCTTGGCAGGTTTTGGTGCGCCGTATCAATTGTTATGTATAGAGTGCTTGAGGGGCCCCCATGTAAAACTTGCATCAGGGCCCAGAGCTTCTTAGCTATGCCACTGATTAAATCGTAGTAAAATATCAAACATTACAAATAGTTTACTATCAGAATAAGTAGAACATTGGTAATTTTACTAGAAGCAACATTCAGTACCTTTTCTCTCGTGCGCCTTTATTATATGTACACAACTTAAGGGTGCATACACCACATCAGACCATAGTCTTTGGAAAATGAAAGATCACAGACCAATCTTACCCCATTCCATATAGTATGAGAGCCATACCCACACAGTCTATTCTATGGAGCTGCACTCCCCATCAGATAGAAATCTTTGCAAGATGCTGCACACATTCAAAAGATCAGTATCTGCAAAAGATCCGTTCCTGCAAAATGTATTCATAGTCTATGAGATCTGCAGATCCTCATACACACCTTGTTTAACAGACATTCATCTGCAATAGATTAGACTGTGTAGAGTATGGCTCTCATACTACATGGAAGGGGGTAAAATTGGTCTGTGATCTTTCATTTTCCAAAGACTATGGTCTGATGCGTGTATGCACCCCAATACTTAAATATGGCACAGACATGCAGGCACAATGCATAATGGCTCTACAACTCTCAAATGCACACTCCTGGAAGTCTTCCTAAGGCTTCTTTTCCACGGACTGTTGATAGGTAGTAAAATGCCTCTCAAACTTTCACAACTGCTCACTGCTGCCTGGTAACTGCTTGCTGAACACAGCTCAACAGTCCATGGAAGCCTGAGGCCAGAAACCCACTGTGAGCAACAACTTCTAATCGCTAGCGATTTGAAAAAGTGCTTGCTAATGCAATGTTATGGGGGATTTTTATAAACTCTCGTCGCTCAAAAAAAAAAAAAAAAAAAAAAAAAAAAAAAAACGCTCCTAATGGGTTTCTGGCCTAACACTTATTAATTCACAAGTCCCTTTAACATGAAGGCAAGAGCTGTTAGGCCTAGTGCACACCAAAGCGGTTCGGCAGCGTTTTGCGATCCGCTTGCGGGTGCGGATCCGCTTGGGTAATGTATTTCAATGGGCTGGTGCACACCAGAGCGGGAGGCGTTTTGCAGAAACGCATACTCCCGGGCTGCTGCAGATTTTGGATTGCGGATGCGTTTCTGCCTCAATGTTAAGTATAGGAAAACCGCAAACCGCTCTGAAAAACGGCACTTCAGAGCGGTTTTGCTGGCGTTTTTGTTACAGAAGCTGTTCAGTAACAGCTTTACTGTAACAATATATGAAATCTACTACACCAAAACCGCTACACAAAACCGCAAAACGCTAGCTGAAACGCTGCAGAAAAAGAAGAAAAAGCGTTTCCAAATCTGCTAGCGTTTTGCGGATCTGCTTGCGGTTTTTGGTGTGCACCAGGCCTAACAGGGCAAAATCTGTGCAAGATTTCAGGTCCACTCTAAGGTCCAGTGCACACTGAGCGGTTTTAGGTGCGATCCGCATCCGCCTGTAAAAACACTTGGCTAATGTATTTCAATGGGATGGTGCACACCTGCGGTTTGACGTTTTTTCCACATGGCTGCCACATCAGAGATGGCAGATGAGCTCATTTGAAAGCACAGGCTGTTAGCAAGTCTACTTCCATGAATCAGGAAGTAGAGAGAGTGCAGATTTTAGGATTTGTATCAGCTGTAACAAAGACATTTTTGTTTAAAGGTTATTATGCGGTTTATATTTTAGAGCAGAGAGGAGTTCTGAGTTCAGGTCCACCTTAAGTCTACTTGAGATAATGTTCATGAAGAGTAACAGCTGCATTCAGTGGCGTAGCTAAGGAGCTGTGGGTCCCGATGCAAGTTTTACAATTCCCCCCCCCCCCCCCCCCCCAAGCACTCTATAAATAACAATTGATGCGGTGCACCAAAACCTGCCAATTGCAACCACAGTGTCAGAGGTGCAAGAAAGGGATGGGGAACAGTTTGTTAATGATTGCTACTATTCATAGCATCTATAGAATTAATTATGATCCCAGGACCAATAGAGAGCCAATACTATAGTTGAGGAAGGGATCATTGGGGCCCCTGTAGCTCATCGGCCCCCGATGCAGTTGCTACCTCTGCACCCCTTATTGCTACGCCCCTGGCTGCATTGAAAAAGGTACATATATCCTAATATACAGACATTCACATTGGGGACAACCATGCTTGCTCAGAGAATGAGAGGCTCATCACAGCTAGTCTCATTGCTTATCTGATGTAACAATCTTTTTAGTTTACTTAACTTCATGCCCATTTTCAATTAACTTTTCCCCACAGGAGATTTTCCACACCTGGCAAACAAATCCATGCAGTAACTATTACTTTTTAGCCTGCTTTTTAAAATTAGTAGAGGTTTGTTCTTCTCTACAGAATAACTTTCCAACATTTCCTGGAAGAGTTGAGTTAATTGAATAGGAGCCAGCCCATGTCAGGAAAATGACTAAAGGTCATCTACTTTCTAATGTAGTGATGTGAAGGTCATTCTAGACAGTTTGTTGCTCCACAGCCAGCAGAAACTCTACTGGGCTGAACAGGAACTTTGCAGGACATCAGATTGGAAGAGGAATTACTTATCTTTGTCAGCTTGACCGATTAAGGCCCGGTTCACATTAGCGTTTTTTCCGTAACATAACCGGAACATATACATATACTGTACAAACGGAACGGATGTGAATGGATCCAATGTTAACCTATGGATCCATTCACATGCGTCCGTTGGTACGGATACGTTCTGGTCCCCGGACCTAAAAATTGGTGCAGGCCCTAATTTTCCGGACCGTTCTGCTTAGTGGAATGGATCCGGACAAAAATGCAGCAGCATTGGGGCAATGGGAAACGGAATGTTTCTTCACGCTAGTGAAGAAACGGACCGTTCCATGGGGGATGGGGGCATGGGCCGACACAAATCTAGCGATGGGAGGGTGAGGGGAGGGTGCAGCAGCCGGGTGGGTGGGCTAGGGAGGGTTTATACATACATAATCTTCCGTAGCAGCCGGCGGTAGAGGCTTCCATCTTCTTTTGCGGCATGTGACTACATGACGCGTCATGAGGGGAAGCCTCTACCGCCGGCTGCTGCAGAAGATTAGGTATGTATTTGCTGAGTGAAAATGGAGCCGATCAATCATTGATCAGATCCGGTTTTATATGTGAAACAGGCCACGGACTGAGCCATCCGGATCCGGTGAAGCAAGCAGTTACCAGGCAGCAGTGAGCAGTTGGGAGCGTTTGAGAGGCATTTCACTGACTATCAACAGTCCATGGAAAAGAGGCCTTAAAACCCAATCACAGTAAAGGTTATACCCGATCCCATGAATGGCATTGCAGAGCCAACACTGTACAGACACGTTGTTAGCCTGCAGGCTAGCCGCATGTTCTGTTCCTATGCGGTGGGAGTGGACCAATGGATTGGTGGGGTTGTGACATCACGTGGCAGGCATGGTGAGAATAAATCTCTTGGTTGAATCAATCCAACTGGCTGAGCACAGGCCGAGGCATTGGGGGACAATTCTCAGCAGAGGGGTTACTGGCCACCTCAGCTAGGTTCTGTCTAGCATGTGTATGAAGCTAAAAGCCACGTTAACAGTGGTGCCACTTTGTAACGTGGCTTACCGCACTGCAGCAGGTACGTTGTGGTGTGGTAACGCAGGGCATTCAGTGCATTAGCGCTTAACAGTAAGAGTGAAGCATACTGTACTCGACACAAGTATAATATGCAGCGTCACTGTTTCGATGCTATGGTCACAGAGTATGCAACGCAATGGCTGCTGAACATGGCCGAGGGTTAGAACCTCTGCTGGAGTTTTTGCTGCAGTCTTTATGTGGGTAAAGCTCTCAATTCCCCCCCCCCCCCCCCAACAAAGTTTGTGGGGGTTCAGTTCTCCAGCAGGAACGAGACAACTTCTAAATCATGCATTCACTACATTCCTCTCTACAGTTGTGGCATTTACAGTGTGGAGACCAGACCACCATTTTGTAAAATGTATCAAATTAGTATAATTGGTTAATACTTAAACAGAAACCTTAACCAAGAATCAACTTCATCCAAATCAGTATTGGATACCCCAGGCCCGGATTTACCTCACAGGAGCCTGTAGGCACAGATGTCCTGCCACCTTTGACTTTGCTCTACATAAACCTATAAGCCCTCACCTAACTGCACCGCTAGTGGGCTGGCTGGCCCAGCTGTCACTTCTTAGTTCCTTTGCCCATCATAGGTAGCTAGCTACTGGTGCCCGTTCATATTAGGTAGCCAAAAATACCCTCAATATTAAGTAGCTAGAGGTGCCCCCAAGTATTAGGGGGGCTAGAGATGCCCCTGAATGAAGGGAGTTTTTGTCAGTGGAATGCCGAGAGCTGAGTGAGTAACCTCTAATTTACACTCATCAGGACTCTGTATAGGGAAGGAGGTGCTCAGGGAAGGGAGTGAGCCTCCTTTCCATCATCAGGCACCTGTAGGCACATGCCTACAGTGCCGTATGGTAAATCCGGCCCTGGGATATCCACTTTCCCATGAGAAATCTTTCCCTTTTCTCAAACGGATCATCAGGGGCCTCTGTATGACTGATTTTGTGGTGAAACCCCTCCCAAGTGTGATGTCAGTGCCTCACAGCTCTGAAGTCCTGACATCACACTGTGGGAGCCTTGTTGCATTGTGGGAAAGAACAGCTGTTTCCAATTGACAAAAAAGTAAGCAGCATCTCCTTCCAGTGACATCACCTGCCAGCAGTAAAAATTTCACCATGTAATAAATGTCAGAATGTAAATCAGGGAGAGGAAAGATCTTGCAATGAGCAAACACTGACTAAATAATTTATACATAATTATTGTAAAAAATGAAGCACTTTATTGCATTACTAGTAGACCTAAGTTGTAAAAACGGGCTCTAGGTCTGTGTCTGAACTCCCTCCCCTGTGACCGTCACACAGTCAGTGCGCATGCTCGTGACTGCCCACAGTGCGCGCACACACACACGCCCGGCCAACCCCCTGGTCCGTCCTGCTCCCTGGCCCAAAGGTGTCCGTGCGGCACATGCGCAGCAGCGCAAAGCACAGACCCACACACAGGGACGCAGAGACACAGGGATTTTATTATAAAAGATTTTCTCTGAAGTTCCTCTTTAAATGGAGTCATAATTAAGATAATAGTGCACAGACACAATATTGCTTTTAATTGTGTATTAGCTGGGGTGCCTGACTTAGGCCTCTTTTCCACGGACTGTTGAACTGTGTGCTCAGCAAGCAGTTACCAGGCAGCAGTGAGCAGTTACCAGGTAACAGTCAGCAGTTGTGAGGATTTGAGAGACATTTCACTGCCTAGCAACAGTCTGTGGAAAAAGAGGCCTTACGTGAGATCAAATCCTGTTGGTTAATAGTGTATAAAACCCTTAGGGCCCATTCACACTAGAAGCGCTTTTCTGAGCGTTTTGCGATTAGTGTTTTGTAAAATTGCTCCCATTCACCTTCATTAAAAAAAAAAAAAAATTTGCAGAAAAAAAAAATGGCGATTTTAATGAAAGTGAATGGTAGCAGTTTTAAGAAACCAATCAGTCGTTAAACGCTCAGAAAAGCGCTTCTAGTGTGAATGGGTCCTTAGAGAATGTCAAATGACCTTATCCAAAACTAATGCAAACCAACATTGACATTAATCTAAAAAAAAACAACAATCCTGCAGGATATCAAAAAGCATGTAGCCTTCTCGTTCTGTTCATTTGGCCACTCACAGCTACATGAAAAAGAACCTTGTGCGTCAAGCCTCTTTCACACTGCCATCTGACAGGTGCTTGACAAGACACTACCCAGTCAGATTTGAGGGCAACTGCACTCAGACATGACATGTCGCGGTTCTGTCTCTGGGTAACACCAGCAAGTCAGAGCTTGACACGCATGGTGTTACAACCACTGCAATGCGGTTGCATTTAAAATTTCACCCGAATTGCACTGGCTGGCAGCAGACAGAATGCTGAACTGTTAGGTTCAGCCTCCTGTCTAAAAGAGGCCTGAGGCTGGATGCACACTTGTCAGTGCGTGAAATGTTGCGTTTGTCATGTGTGTCTTTACGTTTGTAGTGCCTTTGCTTTTTTTCAGCACATGCGGTTTTAACTTGTTTGCGGTTCACATATACAAAACACGTATGCATTTTGTATGCGTTTTCCATGCGATTTTCTATTGTGTTTTATGCAAATCACTAGGAAGGCAACAGGAAGCGAAAATACACCAGAAAACAAAAAAGAAAAAACCCACCACAAATGAAAACGCATACAAAACGCATTATATTACCATCGTCTTAGGCCTCTTTTCCACAGGCAGTGGATAGGCAGGGAAAAGCCTCTCAAACTTTCACATCTGCTCACTGCTGCCTGGTAACTGCTTGCCGAGCATACAGTTCAACTGCCCATGGAACAGCAGTGGGGAAAGTTCATGTAAGCTCAGGACCCCCAAGCATCATACCAGTCAGTGCAGGATCAGGCAAGCCAAGCCATAGCGAAATAGATATGTACAAAAAGGATCCGCAATCCAGACCAGGTTGAAGTAAAAGGCTGATATCTTTATTCAAAAAATCCACAGACATGCAATAAAATCACAGGATCAACTCACGCGTATCGGGCCTACCATCTGCCCTTAAATCGTACTACGATTAAGGGCAGATGGTAGGCCCGATACGCGTGAGTTGATCCTGTGATTTTATTGCATGTCTGTGGATTTTTTGAATCAAGATATCAGCCTTTTACTTCAACCTGGTCTGGATTGCGGATCCTTTTTGTACATATCAACTGCCCATGGAAATGAGCCCTCGGGGCTCATTTCCACAGGCAGCTGAACTGTGTGCTCTGCAAGCAGTTGCCAGGCAGCAGCATGCAGTTGACAGAGTTTGAGAGCCATTTCACTGCCTATCAACTGCTTGCGTGAAAGAGGCCTAAGGCCTCTTTTCCACAGACAGTTCAGCTGTATGCTCAGAAAGCAGTTAGCAGGCAGCTGTGAGCCGTTGTGAGAGTTTGAGAGACATTTCATTACCTGTCAACTGTCTGTAAAGTGAACCAGAGAACGAACATACATACCTCTGTTTCACTCTTCACTGCTCAGCCTGCTTCTTATCAGCCCTGATAACATCCCCAACTGAGCATTCAGTCTGGCTTTGCTCAGGAATCATTATAGCAGAGTCAGAAGGGGGCGGGCTTGAAAAGACACCAGAAAAGACAGACTCAGCTATAATAGCTGAGGTGTTTTCTCTAATGTTCCCACTGATACATATGGTAAAATACATGAGGGTGCCCCATCTCTGGTTCACTTTAAAGGATACCCGATGTGACATGTGGCATGATGGGATAGACATGGGTATGTACAGTCCCTAGCACACAAATAACTATGCTGTGTTCCTTTTTTCTTTTTCTGCCTGAAAGAGTTAAATATCAGGTATGTAAGTGGAGGGGTTTGCATGAGATCACATGTGCCTATGCGCTCCGTCATCCATCTCCCAGCAGCGACCGCCGCTAGGAGACTGTTAGACAGCGAAATCGCATTCTATTTACATAGTATAGCACTGCGATCTACAGCAGCGCTGTACTGAGTACAGCCGTGTGACAGGCAAGGTAAGTATTGCTGAAAAGTAAAGGTTAAGGAGGTTCAGCAAACAGCGCTTAACCTCCTTAGCGGTAACCCCGTGTGTGACACGGGGTAAGCCGCCGGAGGGTGCCGCTCAGGCCCTGCTGGGCCGATTTTCATAATTTTTTTTTTGCTGGACGCAGCTAGCACTTTGCTAGCTGCGCCAGCACCCCGATCGCCGCCGCGCGCCCGATCGCCGTTATCCGGTGCGGCGCGCGGCCCCCCCCCAGACCCCTGCGCTGCCTGGCCAATCAGTGCCAGGCAGCGCCAAGGGGTGGATCGGGTCTCCCAATGACGTCCCGACGTCGCTGATGTCATCCCGCCCCGTCACCATGGCGACGGGGGAAGCCCTCCAGGAAATCCCGTTCTTTGAACGGGATTTCCTGATCGCCTATCGCCGGAGGCGATCGGCGGGGCTGGGGGGATACCGCTGAGCAGCGGCTATCATGTAGCGAGCCCTGGACTCGCTACATGATTTAAAAAAAAAAAAAACTGCTGCGCTGCCCCCTGGCGGTATTTTTCATACCGCCAAGGGGGTTAAGGCTCCAGACTTCATGCAAGTCATTGGGAAGCCAAATTTATCACCAAGTACTTGTTGTAGGTGATATAAAATCAGTAAAGTCAGAAATGATGCCGACTTTTGCGGTTTTTTAACCACACCTTTTTTTATACATGCGGGAAAACCATGCATGCAATTGCGGTAAATAAACATGCGTAAAATTTTGTGAATGTCAAGATTGTCTCATTTCAGTTGTGAATTTACCACAATTTCCGCATGCATAAAATGATTGTGAATAGAGCCCCATGAAGGAAAAAACAAAAATAACAGACACACATCAATGAACCAGCCATATCCCCATGCAGAGAACCTTTTTCTAATAATGGAAAGCAGCAGTTAGGCATAGCTTACACTCACCTTGGTCAGGAAATACCCTGACAACATTACCAGGAACATTAAACTCCTGCATAAAACACAAGTCTACATTCTTTTTAATGCCTAAAGGTCCCATCCTCTGATTGTAGATCTTCCATAGTATCGCAGGTACCTGAGGCGGAGACACAGGGTTTGGCTTAGCTGGGAACCCCAAATTTTTTAGGAACAAACTTTCTCTGAGCTGGAATTCGGAATCTAGTGTCACTGGAACAAAGAGCACCAGTAATACACCCAGCCTAATCCACAGCATCCTTGTAGCTCCTGTAGTAGCACTGCAAACAATTGCTGATCTTAGCTTAATATCCTTAATCAGCTGCTAATTGCAAAGACTTGTGGTGGAACCAATTGGGTGAAAATCTATAACATGGGCTAGGGGCTACTTGTGTATGATAAAATGGGCTCTATTCACAATCATTTTCCGCATGCGGAAATGCACTTGCGGTAAATTCACGACTGAAATGAGACCATCTTGACATTCACAAAATTGCACGCATGAACATTTACCGCATGCGTAAAATTTTACGCAATAATTAACCGCATGCATAAAAAAATGCGGTAAAAGGCCGCAAAAGTCAGTAGTTCCCGCAAAAAAAAAAATCAAAATTCACAAAAAAGGGGCGCCTTATTTTTTACTTAACTACCGATTTTTTTATCACCTACTAGTACTTGGTGATATATTTCGCTTCCCATTGACTTAAATGAAGTCTGGAGCCTTGAGTGCTGTGTTTGCTGAACTTTAATTTTTTTTTTTTTTTGGACAAGTTTTTTTTATGCCACTTTTTTCCGCATGGTTTCCGCATGTTTACTATGTAATTACGCATGTTTCCCAAATTTTTTACGCATTGTTCTCGCATGCGGGAAACATGCGGAAGATATTTAGTGAATGTGGAAAAAATGCGGAAATTATCACTGGCGGTAATATAGCGGTAAAAAATCGGTACTTATCCGTTAGCCGGGCGCATCCGGCAGGTGGCGCTAATTACTATTCCCCCTCCAGGCCGACATGGATAGTAGGGAAAGCTGTAACTCTGGTGGAGTTTTGTCGCCACCTAGAGGATGCGCCCGGCTAACGGATAAGTACCAAAATCTCTTACCGCATGTGTGATTGTGAATAGAGCCCAATGGGCTCTATTCTCAAAGAGCCAAATTTTCCGAAAAAATGTTACCGCTATATTCCCGCCAGCGGTAAACTCCGCATTTTTTCCACATTCACAAATATTTTCCGCATGCGGGAAAAAAAGATGCGGAAACAGCCATTATTCATGCGGGAATGATGCAGTAAAAAGGTCGCATGAAAAAGTGTTTAAAAAAAAAAAGTTAAAGTCCAGCAAGCACAGCCCTCCACACCTCATTAAAGTCAATGGGATGCGGAATATATCACCTACTACTTGTAGGTGATAAAAAATCGTTAATTAACGACTAAATGATGCGCCTGAACATTTTTGAGAATTGATCTTTTATTGCGGAAAATACCGACTTTTGCGGAAATTTTTACGCATGAATCCCGCACTTTTACCACACTTTTTCCGCATGCGGAAAAAACATGCGAAACATTTTGAGAATTTCAATGTGGCGGTGTTTTGGTCGGTAACTTCCCGCATGCACTTTACCGCATGCGGGAAGTCTTTGAGAATAGAGCCCAATATGTTACCCCTAGTGAAAGCCTCAAGCAGGAAATGCAAAGCTTGTACTAATCATATCTTGCTTTAGGCAGGGGTCCTTTTTGCAGTAAAACGCACATAGGCCTCCATTCACAACACGTGTGGTCAAAAAATGTAACAAGAAATTACAGTTTTTTTCTCCACATTCACAATTTTTTTTCCGAATGAGAGTAAGGGCTGGAACCCACAAGGGCGATTTTGAGAGCATTTTTGGAGCATTAGGCTGTTTTTACAGTGAGACGTTACAGGCACACGTTAGTGCAGCCTGTAACGCTCCCCAACGCACAGCAATGTAACTGCAATGGGCTGTTCACAGTGCCCACGTTGCGTTACATTGTAACGCTGCACGTCAATCTAAAGTGCAGCATGCTACGGCGTTAGAGCGGCTTTGCTGCGTTAGCCTGCTTGCACAGGCGCAGTGATTAGCCACATGGCTAATTAATATTCACTGCACTGTGCTGACGTCACTGGCGGGACCACGTGATGCGGAGTGTTCCGCTCACGTGGTCTCCACCAGCGCACGCGTACTTTAGTACGCATTACGGACACATCAAAGAGCCGCTTAACACGTCTCTTTGCTAACGTCCTCTGCCACCACCACCATGCGTTGCGTTAGGTGCACGTTATGCGACCTTAACGTAGCACCTAACGCAACGTCTTAGTGTGAAAGAAGCCTGACAGAACGCTAGCGTTTTGCCAAAACGCTCAGCTAATGTAAATGTATGGGGCAACTTCCACTGGAGCGTTTGCGATTCCTCAAATCGCAAATGCAAGACATGCAGCATTTTGGGAGCATTAGCGCTTCAATGTAAAGTATATAAACGCTGGCGTAATCGCTCATCAAAACCTGCATGGAGCGATTTTGCTAGCGTTTTAACGTTACCACACACTGTAACAAAATTAAAAATTAATTGAAAGGACCAATCATATTTTAAACCGCTAATCGCTGATCGCTACACAATCGCTGGCAAATTGATACTCTTTGTAAAATCACTTCCTAAAACGCTCATGAAACCACTGACAAACTGCTCATACAAAATGCTAGCGCTTGCGATTAGCGATAGCGTTTTGCAGTGGGTTCCAAGCCTCAAGGTCGCTAAAAAAGTGCATTAACAAGACGGTTGTAGATAAAGAAAGTTGTTAAACAGTCACTAAAAGTGCAGAATAGGTGCGTAAAATATCGTTTTCTGTGGAAACATTTCAAAGTCTAGTAAACACAGCTCAAAAGGCTCTAGACTACTAGGGATGAACACAGTTATGCAAATAATTCCAAGTTGATGCAAATGTATGCCAATATTTCTGCAAATGTATGCAGCTTGAAAATGGACCAATCAATTTAAACATGGGTTTAAATTTATTGATCCGTTTTAAAACTGCATACATTTGCATAAAAATTTGCATAATTTTGAAAAAATTGCATCTCATTGATCATCCCCATAGACTACATGTAATTGGATGGGAAGTTAAAAATAGCAGCAGGTGATAAAAAAATTAGTAATTAAAGGGACCCTGAGCAGAGGGGTAAATTGACAATCTGGTCTTACCTGGGGTTTCCTCTAAAGCTACGTACACACATACGACAACGATCGTTCGTTGTGAACGACGAACGAACGTTTAATTGACGAAAGAACTACCTAAGTAAAGTTAGCTTTTAAATGTGTGTAACAATCTGATCGTTAGAACGAACGTTACATCACGTAAAGCAACTTTTGCGCTTGCGCATAAAAAAAGAAACGTTCCATGGAGAAATAGCGAAATGCGCTTGTCAAGCCTAGTACGAACGACCGTTTTCCAACGATGTACTACTTTTGCAAACAATCGTCAAACAAATCCGCAAGCTAGATCGTTCGTTTTTAACGATCTAGCTCGTCCGTCGTTAGACTTAACCACTTAACGACCAGCTAACGCCGATAGGCGGCGGCTGGTCGTTTGTGGTTTTACATGGAAACGGCCGCTCGTTTGAGTGGCCGTTCCATGTCAGTTCACGGAGGGTGTCTCCGTGAACAGCCTGCGAGCCTCCGATCGCGGCTCGCAGGCTAATTGTAAACACGTGGGGAAGAAATCAATACGGCGCTGCTACGCAGCAGCGCCGTAAAGGAGATCGGCGATCCCCAGCCTCTGATTGGCCGGAGATTGCCGCCGTGTGATAGGCTGAAGCCTATCAGAGGCGGCGCAGAACGCATCGCCGTCCTGTGCCGCCCATGGAGCGAAGGGGAGGGAGGGAAGGAGAGGGAGGGAGGGATCGCACTGTGGAGGGGGGCTTTGAGGAGCCCGCCCCGCTTAGCCACACGGAGCGGCGGCGATCAGGCCCCCCCAGCAGGTCATCCCCCTAGTGGGGAAAAAAGGGGGGGGAAGTCTGATCGCCCTGCCTTTTACACGATCTGTGCTGCGGGCTGGAGAGCCCACGCAGCACAGATCATTTAAAACAGCCCTGGTCCTTGGTCGTTGGCAGCTTTTTTTTAAACGATCGTCGTTTGAAATGATCGGGGAACGATCGTTTCAGACAACTATAGTCGCATGTGTGTACGCACCTTTACACCCTGTAGCCTGCGAGGTCCCACGGCATCCTCTTGGTCCCTTCTGTGGTCCCGCTGGCGGCTCCGGTAATCCAGCAACTTCGCGCATGTGTGCCCCCTGGCGGGTCATCACGCCAGTCGCTGTAAGCCTCCATTTCATGGACGATTCAGTCTTCAGAGGGCCGTGCATGCGCAGGAGACTTACGGTGACCAGCGTGATGATGCCAGCCGAAGTCGCCAGATTACCAGAGCCACATGCAGGACCATGGAAGGGACCAAGAGGATGCCAGGAGACCCCGCAGGCTACGGGGGGCTGGAGGAAGCCCAGGTAAGTCCAGATTTTCAATTTACCCCTCTGCTCATGGTCCCTTTAGGCTGGTTTCACAGTGGGACGTTACAGGCGCACGTTAGAGCAGCCTGTAACGCAGCCCACCGCACATGGAAAAAATCAATGGGGCTGTTCACAGTGCGGACGTTGCGTTACATTGTAACGCTGCGTCACAAGACAACGTACTGCATGCAGTACTTTAGACGCGGCTGAGCCGCGTTAGACTGCTTGCACATGCTCAGTAATGTTGGGGAGGAGCGGAGAGCGGCCAGGCACATGGCTAATTAATATGCACTGCACGTTATGACGTGCAGTGTTTATTTCCTGGAGCAGCCACTCTGTGCGGCGATTGGCCGGCGGGACCACGTGATGCCGCATGCGCACAAGAGTGCGCATCACGGCATCACTGACGCCAGAGTGAGCTGCACAACGCGGCTCACTCTGACGTCCAGATCCAGCACCACCAGGCGTTGAGTTAGGGAGACGTTATGCGACCTTAACGCCCCCTCTAACGCAACGTCCTGGTGTGAAATTAGCCTTAAAGAGGAGCTGTTAGGTATAAGGTCTCAGAGAAAATAAACACATATATCAGTAGCTAAAGATTGGCTGTACTTACATTACATATGCATTTCACTGTCCACGTTTGGATTTCACAGAATTTTTATATAGTATATGCAGAGAATGATGCTCCTGACAGCCCATGGCAGGTTCCATGTTTGTGAAGCCAAATGTGTCGTCATGTCCTGCCTGCTTCTGATCACAGAGGAGCTAGTACAGAATAACACAGTGTGCAGTGAATATTAATGAGCCATGTGGCTAGGAACAATAGCGGACTCCTGCAGAGTAATCTTCCCGGAGATTTATCTGTGCTGTGGCTGGACTGCGTTAGAAGCTGCTGAAACTTGATCCCGTCTTCTCCTTAGCAGCCGAGGGGAGGGCCCCAGAATGCTTTGCAGTATGGAATGCGGCTTGCGTCCTCCTTAGGAGCTTAGATGTGCTGATAAGCACACATTAAATGTAAGAGAGATCTTTATCTTTAGTAATGTCTTTTTGGCTTCTGTCTAAACTGTTTAACACAGGAGAATAGAGGTTTAAATTAGCTTCTGCAGCCTGACAGTTACTCTTTAAGGATAAAACAATGCACTCATTATGAACTTTATTTTATCTCTAAAATTACAATTTTTTACCAACATGTCACCCACTTTCATCACCATTTTCCCCCAATTTTTCCATCAATGTTAATTTCTGCCGAAAAACATTGTGCATGTTAAAATAGCCATATTTTGGTAGATACTTTTCGGACACTGGACACTCTGTTAACGCATGCGGTATAACTCATTAAGTATGAAAGCCAATATGTACCTCTATAGGCCTACTGCATTTTCTGTTGATGCAAATGCATGCAATTTTTTATGCAAATTTATGTAGGTTGAAAATGAACCAATCGAATTTTACCTCAGCAGGATTTGATTGGGTCATTTTTCAAGCTGCATAAATTTGCATAACAATTTGCATAAATTTGCATCAACTTGAAGTTATTTGCATCTACTTGACTATCAATAATTCCTAGCATTTGCACGTGTATAAATGTAGGCATTTGTTACAGTAGCGAATGATTTTCAATGATAAATCACATGTAGCATTTAATTAATCTTAATAATCTTTATTAAAGGACTTACGAGGCCAAAATGGCTAACAAAGCCAAGTACAATCAAGATGTTTAAAAGCACGGAGGACGCCGTCCGCGCCCTCCGTGCAGTTCCGCCGGGTCCCCTTCCTGAGATCGCCCCCCGTGCCGATCGCGACCCCACAGGCCGGGTCGGGCTCTCGTGCTGCTCCCAATATGGCTGCTTCCTCTGGACGCGGCTGCGCAGTCCGCCTGGCTGCGAGTACGGCTGCGCAGCTCTACGGCCAACCCCTCCGATCCACGCTACAGTGATTAGTCTAACGGCTTATGGTGTGAGGAGGTGGTAAGCATAAGTAAGGAAGTAGGAATAAATAGTATCCCCCCCCCCCTTTTTTTGTCTTCTCTTATTAAAATGTAATTGCACTAAGCCACCCAGCCATTGTTCAGCCTGCTGGCTCTTCCGTTAGTCTTTTTATTAACAATGTTTTATATCTTTTTGCAAAGTAACATCTTATACAGGCTGTCATGCTGGAGTGAAATGTATTCATATGCGGGATTCAGCCTGTATTTGTTTTTCCTTGGTTTTGGTCCCATCTAGTGGTTGTAGTGGGGCTAGAGTGGTTGAGCTAAAGCTTAGGAGGCTCTGCGAAAGAGAGATCAAAATATTCTGGATAGTAACGGCCCTGAAAGAATAAGAAAGTAAAGAAATCACGGCAAGGGGCTTCAGACGGTATCAAGAACCGGCGGAATACCGAGATGATATATAGTTCATGGAAAAATGGAAGAATGCACAGGCAGCAATTTTTCAGAATATAGTGCTTGAGAGAACCAAGGAGTAACATGTTGCAGTACCAAAAGAAATTAAAACACTGAAGGAACAATATAAGAAATTGGTGGCAGAGGATTAGAGATGGCTCGAACCTCGAATGCAAACTTCCGCAAAAGTTTGAGTTCATGCGAACTTCGCGATCCGCAATAGACTTCAATTGGGAGGCGAACTTTGAAAATTACAAACATTTATGCTGGCCACAAAAGTAATGCAAAAGATGTTTCAAGGGGTCTAACACCTGGAGGGAGGCATGGAGAAGTGGGATACACGCCAAAAGTCCCGGGGAAAAATCAGGATTTGATGCACAGCAGCGTTTTAAGGGCAGAAATCACATTGCATGCTAAATTGGAGGCCTAAAGTGCTTTAAAACATCTTGTATGTGTATACATCAAGTGATACATGTGTATACATCAATCAGGTAGTGTAATTAGTGTACTTCTTCACACTGACAGACCAAACTCACTGTGTAATGCACCGCAAACAGCTGTTTGTGTAGTGACAGCCATGCTGGACTGGTGGACACCATGGCGAGATTGCTCTTCCTCAGTGATGTCAGGTAATGTCTGATTGCCTTATCAACTTTTGATGGTTCTTTCTTTACCGTTGTTAAAGCTTACAACTATTTTTTTTAAATAACTTTTACTGCTGGCTGTTCAGTACCTTTAACGAGAATCTGTTATGAAGGGCAAGTCTGCCATTCATTCAACTGTGTGACTGATAAACTTTCCATATTACTTTCTCTGTACCATGGTGACCACGGGTAACGGCCGGGGAATCAGGGTTCGATTCTGGTCCGGAGAGGGAGCCTGAGAAACGGCTACCACCACACATCCAAGGAAGGACCCAAATGTGCCGTATAAGTAATCTAACCGTGCTTTGCAGACCAGGCATCCGTGGTCAGATGGACCCTTGACCCAACGCTGTGTGCCAGAGATGACACCACTTGCCTTTCAACATCACGGTACAGTTTGGGTATCGCCTTTTTAGAAAAATAATTGCGGCCTGGTATAGTCTACTGTGGTGTCCCAATCGCCACAAATTTTCAGAAGGCCTCAGAGTCCACCAGCTGGTATGGTAACAGCTGGCGAGCTAACAGTTCTGCCAAGCCAGCTGTCAGACGCCGGGCAAGGGGGTGACTGGCAGACATTGGCTTCTTCCGCTGAAAGATTTCCTTAACGGACACCTGGCTGCTGCTGTGGGCAAAGGAGCAGGAACGGCTACCACCACACATCCAAGGAAAGCAGCAAGCACGCTGTGGGCAAAGGAGCAGGAACGGCTACCACCACACATCCAAGGAAGGCAGCAGGCACGGCACGCAAGTCCCGACTCAGGAAGGTAGTGACGAAAAATAACAATAGAGGAGGACTCTTTCGAGGCCCTGCTGTATACGAGACGAATAAACGTTAAATCCTTTAACGACAATCTGTTATGGAGGGCAAGTCTGCCATCCATTCAAATGAAAGGTATGCACTGACTGCCAGGTATAATACTATGTGCAGTCACAGATGCAGTGAAAGGTATGCACTGACTGGTATAATAATACAATTTGCAGTCACACAGATGCAGTGAAAGGTATGCAGTGACTGTAAACAGCTGTTTGTGTAGGGACGGCTGTGCTGGACTGGTGCGCACTATGGTGAGAGTGAAGGCGATAGCGGTTTTCAAGCCCATATGGTCGCCGGGCTGATGTAGCTCAACGACAGAACAACAGTGACTGTCCAGCTGATCAAATTTGGTATGTCCACAATGAAGCAACGACCTTATTATCTTGGGTGTGCCCCCCCCCCCAGACACTCATATAGCCGGCGGTCATTGCTTCATTGTGATATGCAAGCACCTTCACCGTGGCAAGGTAACGATCACGAAGGGGAATTGACACATGTATATGCCTTTTGTTTTGTTGTTGCAGCTGCAATGCAGCCAGAAAAATTAGGCAGGCATGTACACACACCTGAAAAAATTGTTATTGGTTTTGTTAGCAAATTTAGGAATCCGCCTGGAGTCCTGGACCCTGTTGGTGGTGGCGGAGAAGGCAGTCAAGCGGCCTGCAGGCAGAGATGCTGTGTGGGGACCAACTGAAACTTGGGGCAGGCAGTCACACGGCGTGCAGGCAGAGATGCTGTGTTGGGGACAGACTTAGTCTTCGGGCGGGCAGTAGCCCTCCAGGATCCATGCCTCATTCATTTTTTGACCTAGGCGACTTCTCAGTGACAATGCCTCCAGCTTTGCTGAAGGTCCTTTCTGGCAGGACGCTTGAGGCAGGGCAAGACAGAAGTTGGATGGCAAATTGTGACAGCTCTGGCCACAGGTCAAGCCTGCGCACCCTGTAGTCCAGGGGTTCATCGCTGCTCATAGTGTCTACATCCACACTAAAGGCCAGGCAGTTGGCTACCTGCCGGTCTAAGCGTTGGTGGAGGGTGGATCCGGAAGGGCTAAGGCGAGGCGTTAGACTAAAGTATGTCCGCATGTCCAACATCACCATGAGATCACTGGAGCGTCCTGTCCTTGCCTGCGTGGACATGGGAGAAGGATTACTGGCAGTCGTACCTTTATTCCATTGCGCTGTGACATCACCCTTAAACGCACTGTAAAGCATAGTTGCCAGCTTGTTCTGCAAGTGCTGCATCCTTTCTGCCTTCAGGTGAGTTGGTAACATCTTTGTCACTTTGTGCAGAGATGTTCTAGTAAGGGTCTAGTAGCGTGGCCACCCAGTATACAGTGGGTTGCAAAAGTATTCGGCCCCCTTGAAGTTTTCCACATTTTTTCACATTACTGCCACAAACCTGCATCAATTTTATTGAAATTCCACGTGAAAGACCAATACAAAGTGGAGTACATGTAAGAAGTGGATCGAAAATCATACATCATTCCAAACATTTTTTACAAATAAATAACTGCAAAGTGGGCTGTGCGTAATTATTCGGCCCCCTGAGTCAATACTACAATTAGGTCTTAGTTCCATCAGGAACAGACAGGAGCAGCAGGCCTCTGTATCGTGCAGTCTGTGGCTCCGCCCCTCAAGTCCATTTGCTTGGTGGAGTGCGAGGAGGAAGTTCCTGTCACAAATTCTGGCATCCTCTGTTTTGAATGCTAGAGCAGCACCATGTGGCAGCAGAGAATGAGGTAAGAGCAGCGGGCACATGTCTGGTCTTCGGGATGTCCCCTCACCTTTCTCCTTTGGACTAGATGCTCTGCCCCTCCAGCTTGCCTATATACACTGACTTGAGCAGGGCTGGATGTGGTTTTGCCCCCTCCTGCATGGTCCCGGTTGTGGCTCCGCACCTCCCGTTTAAGCCCCGCTCTCCTGTGAGCTCCATTTGTAGCTCCGCACCCTTTGCATTATAGCACTGTACCTGGCTATCCATTTCTGCCTATACACACACTATCCTCCGCACCAGAGGGGTTGCAGAGGGGGAGACTGTGGCGACTGAACAGACAGAGGAGCTGGCCATTATTTTTCCTCTGCTGCTACTAGACTCCCCTCACCTGTCTGCCAGTGCCCAACTTCACCTGCTTGGGGGGAGACAGCAGAGGATCAGGAACCAGAGAGGGGACAGTGAGCATACTGTGCCCGAATCAGCTATCCATAGAGACTAATGATGATTGCCCCCATTAGCAGCTATCACCGATAAAAATGCTCCTCTCAAGGCACCTTTTCTAACAACATTTGCTGTGGGCAGATGGGGTTAGACATTGAGGGTGTTTAGTTAAGGTGAGGCACTCCTAGGAGGGGGATCAAGGCTAGGCATCACCAATGGAGGTTAAAGCTAGGCATCAAGTGTGGGAGTTAAGGTTCCACCTTACCAGGAGGGGGTGGGATTAGACATCGGTAGAGGGAGGGTTCTGTAAGAGTGTAGGGTTAGGTTATAATGAAATATTGGTAAAGATTACCCATATCTTACATTTAGATTTAACTAGTAAATTTAACTAGTAGAATGCCAGTAAATTAATTAACCGATATTGCCACGGCCAGAGATCTATCAAACAATTACAAGGTTTGTTTAAAAAAAAAAAACATTGCTCAGATTATTTTACAGGATATGTGAGCTGCTCTCTTATATCTTATATCCGCGCTCCTCTCTCAATAGCGCTTCCATATCTGGAAGCTTTTTGTGAACTGCCCATACATAGAACAACCTTGGGAGCATGACTGAGAGAGGTGCGTGGAGTGCCCGTGCAGTAGCCTGCAACCACATCTGTAGTCAGGATTTTTTTTGGAGAGGACAGCTGCACCCTGGAGAGCAGCAGATCTATAGTAAGTGCCCTTTTCCACTGCACAGCTGAATCGCAAAATCGCAAATCACTAGTGACATAACTGCAGAAATATCTTAGGGATACAGATGACTATAAAACAGGTCAGCTCTTCAGCTGGAGTGCGCTTAAACCTAGACCGAATAAACCACAAGGAGGCCCGAAATAAACAATCCAGAAAAAAGGCTATTGCACAATGGATACTGAATCAAGTGGGGAGGAAAATACAAATAGAAAACAGCAGGACAGCACAGAGGAAGACAGGAATTTAGGTAGGGAACAGAAAAATACACATAAGAATGTCCCTTTAGGAAAAGGATACGCAGGGGGAGGGGCAAGACCAAAAGAAAAAACGGAAAAACAAGTGAGCTGGAAAGGACAGAGGCAGGAGAATGAGCAGAGGTCCAAGAAAAGGAAGTTCCACAAGGGGCACAACAAATAGAAATAGTGAATTTGAGTGGGGTCCCCTTTCCCCCAAATTGTGAAGATCTCCTGAAGAAAGGTTTAAACTTTTCTTGTTCCCAGGATTTTGACTTTAGTGACTTTAAAGTGGATCTGTATAAGGGATTGAGACAGATGAATATCAGACAGAGAGAATCATTCCAAAAACAGGTTGACGTAACTGCACAAATTAGCACCCTAGGTTTCATACCTGGAAAGGAATGGAAAATATAGGACTTGCAGAATCTGAGAATCCTTGAGGAGTTATGGAGAGAAAGTAATCCAGAAATGGAAGCTCCGATCGAGGAAACTCACCAGGAAAAATCAGATTTTAGACCATACAGATCTCTAAAACCTTTCCCAGTGGCTCAAGGATCCGCTATTGAGATAGCGAAACCCAGGTAGAGGATGATCTAAAAGCTTTGAGGTATAAAAATGTCAAACCTTATCTAGATAGAGAAGAGGATAGAGCAATAAAAATGGTTAAGGGACAGACAAGAATTAATACTTAAAAAAAAGCTGACAAGGGAGGGGCCTTGGTCGCCATGACATCAGAGCAATACAATAAAGAGTCTTTGTGCCAGTTGGGGGATCAGAAGGTGTAGGTGATGCTTTAGTCACAATTGACGTAGTAAGCCTTTACAATAGAATTCCCCATGATGACGGGGTGGCAGCGGTTAGATTTTTTATTGAGAAAACAAACAAGGACCCAGGCTATATTAAGTATATATCACGCTGATACGTGAAGAGGTCTAGCGTAACTAGTGTAAATCTCAGTTCTAGTGAGCCAGGGCCGGCGCTACCATAGAGGCAAAGGAGGCAGCTGCCCCAGGGCCCCAGAGCTTGTAGGGGCCCCCAGTGGCTACAAGAGGAAAAAACATTTTTTCAAATCGGCCTTATAGTTTTTGAGAAAATCGATTTTAAAGTTTCAAAGGAAAAAAAATACACATTTAAAAACCTGCCGACTTTAATGGTTAATAGCAAATTCATCTTAAATGTTGGAAACCCTAAATTTGCAGGATATGTTAAGGAGATCATAAGGAATAAGAGGAAAAAACTATTTTTTAAAAAGACCTTATAGTTTTTGAGAAAATCGATTTTAAAGTTTCGAAGGAAAAAAGTATACTTTTAAATGCGGTAAATGTCACTTTTAGTAGCAAACCTAACAGTAGTGTAATTTTACATGCATCAAACGAAAGAGCAATACATTTCCTGACGGGGTTTCCAGGGGGTCTATACGCAGCCGCAGCACTTTTTCCAGAGATCGCTATACAGCCGCAATATGGCTGTATGAAGATTCCTGGCATTTTTTCCTATTTTCCCATTTTCTTTTTATGTTTGGAGTGTGGGAATTTTTTTTTTTTTTAAATTATGTGGGGTCCCCTCTCCTGAAACTTTTTAACCCCTTGTCCTCCATGCAGGCTGGGATAGCCAGAATGTGGAGCTCCGACCGATTGGGACTTCACACCCTGACTATACTAGCTGCAAAAAAGGTCCCCTAATGCCGATTTTTGTTCCGGGGTATATGTTGGGGGGGGGGGGGGGGGGCCAGGTTTATTTTGCCCTGGGGCCCCATTGTTGCTTAAACCGGCCCTGAGAAAGGCATAGTCAGGGTCAGGCTGAAGTCGTTCACAAGAGCAGATGAGTGAAGTACAATAGAGTTAAGCAAAATCGTAGTCAATTAACAGGCAGGGTCATACACATAAATCAGATGTCAGCCATATTGGAAGGATCAAACGGTAGCAAAGTCAGGGACAGGCCGAGTCATACACATATATCAGATGGCAGTGGTACAGAAGGGCTAGGCAAGAGCGAGGTCAAGAGGCAGGCAAAAAGTCGGTACACAGATAATATACAATATTACAATATGATAATATTACAAATATATAATACTACAAAATAATACTGTAAGACTGACTGAAAAGAGTACATATATATCGCGCTGATGCGCAATATATGAATTGTAGCTCTCAATTTCTCACTAGCTAGGGCCAAGAACCAGCGAACTGATTAGTATCAAGGCCAACGAGCAAGTGAATACTCTGGCCTTAAGTACCCAGGAGACAGAGCAAAAGCCCAGCCCCCAGAATTGACAGCACCTCCTGCAAAAAGATGTCAGCTGTGATGTCGCCTCCTCAGCCTATAAAGGCAGCTCTGAGCTGCACGCGTCCTGCCAGAAACAACACGGCGACCCACATCTACAGGGGAGCCTGGGATGCCATCATTCTGATTCCCGTCTACAGGGGAGTCGGGGATGCGTTTGACCAAAGAGGAAGAGGAAGCTTCCTCCAGCTTCTGCACGCTATCAGAACAGCCTCCAGAGACCATACCAGATAAGTTTATTACAGTATATATGTGAATGCTTCATGTTTGTACTTTCTCATATTGCTTTTACATACGACGGTAGGTGGTATTGGCAGCTGTCGGGCACTGCCATGGGGACATCGGTGTCATGCACATACGCCAATTTATTTTTGGCATGGTGGGAGCACCAGTATGTGCATGGCCCTGATGTAAACCCATGGTAGTTGCCTCAGGAGATGGTCCAGATTTGTTGATGACGTCCTGGTGTTCTGGTCCGGGACTGAGGAAGCATTTGGTGAGTTTTTTAACTATCTAAATGATGGGAAGAACAATATGAAATTTACATATGAATTCAGTCGTGAACAGGTTGCCTATCTGGACCTCACCCTAAAAATCCAAAAAGGAAGAATAATTTCAAAGGGTTAAAAGAAACTGATTATGGGCAACTCCTTGTTATATAGGCAGAGCTACCACCCTGAACACGTGTTTAGATCGTTACCATATGGACAATTTTTGAGGTTGAGGCGGAATAATACTGAATATGACGATTTTGTGCAACAAGCTAATGAATTGAAAGAAAATTTGCAGAAAAGAGGGTACAATCAGAAAGAACTGGATGAAGCCATGATAAAAGCAAGCCACGCTGATAGGAAAGACCGTGTGGTTAGGAAAAATAAGAAGAACGGAAACCAAGAAAAAGGCGACGAGAGAATGACTTTCACATTTTGATATACACCAATGGCTGATGATATTAAAAAAAAGTATCTTGAAAAATTGGAAAATTATAAAAAAGAGATCCAGTTCTAGGAAAGGTCTACAAAAAAAACACCTTTGGTGACTTTTAAAAGGGCACCCACTATTGGAAGTAAGGTTACTAATAGTGAATTCAGGACACCAAGACCCAATAATTGGTTAGAGTGCATCCATTTAAAGGGGAATTATAAATGTGGACATTGTATAGTATGCCCTTTGATGGAACAAGGCAACAGATTACGAGTAGGCCCGGAGGAAAACAGACCCAGAACTTTTATTACCTGTCAAACTAACTTTGTTGTTTATATTATATGGTGTCCATGCCTGCGGTTTTATGTGGGCATGACCACCAGAAAGCTGAAAGAGAGGATACAGGATATCATGTTCGGTGGTGGCGCCAGGGGGGTGCTTGGGAGTGCTCAAGCACCCCCTAAATTTGTCCAAGCACCCCCAAAGCACCCCCTGGCGTGAACTGACTTCAGGCGTCTAAGAGACGCCGAGTCAGTTCACAGCGGCAGCCCAAAGCAGCAGTGCAGGGCTACGGTAAGATGGCCGCCCGAAGCCCTGCTCTGCAGACTTGGATTCTGCAGTGCAGGGCTTCGGGCGGCCATTTTCCCGTAGCCCTGCTCGCCGGGTAATGCAGGCTGCAGGCAGGAAGTCACGTGAAGGAAGAGGATCGTGGGAGCTGCGCGCCACAAGGAGGTCGGGAAAGGAGGAGGTCGGAACAGGAGGTCTTCTGACTAGGTGAGTAAATGGGTTTTTCTTTTCTTTTTCAAGTGGTGTTGCTGATTGTTGTCAGAACTGCTGAGCATTGTGCATATTGGGGTCAGATCTGCTGAGCATTGTGCATATTGGGGTCAGAACTGCTGAGCATTGTGCATATTGGGGTCAGAACTGCTGAGCATTGTGCATATTGGGGTCAGAACTGCTGAGCATTGTGCATATTGGGGTCAGAACTGCTGAGCATTGTGCATATTGGGGTCAGAACTGCTGTGCATTGTGCATATTGGGGTCAGATCTGCTGTGCATTGTGCATATTGTGGCCAGATCTGCTGAGGATTGTACATATTGGGGTCATATCTGATAAGGATTGTGCATATTGGGGTCATATCTGATAGCGATTGTACATATTGGGGTCATATCTGATAACGATTGTGCATATTGGGGTCATATCTGATAACGATTGTGCATATTGGGGTCATATCTGATAACGATTGTGCATATTGGGGTCATATCTGATAACGACTGTGCATATTGGGGTCATATCTGATAACGATTATGCATATTGGGGTTATTGAACGTGTTTTTTGTTCAAATCTGCTCACATTACGTGTATTTTCTTGAGAAAACCTGCACAATTATGTGAATTTTCTGGGGAAAGGGTCACCAAAACTTGGGCCCTCTGTCTTTGCGATGCACTTTTAAAGGGAACCCGAGGTGAGAATAATATTGAGGCTGCCATATTTATCTCCTTTTAAGCAATACCAGCTGCCTGGCTGCCGTGTTGGTCCTCTGCCTCTAATTCTTTCAACCATAGACCCTGAACAAGCATGCAGCAGGTCAGGGGTTTCTGACAATATTGTCAGAACTGACAAGATTAGCTGCATGCTTGTTTCTGGTGTCATTCAGTTCACTATTGCAGCCAAATAGATCAGCAGGGCTGCCAGGCAACTAGAATTGTTTAAAAGGAAATAAATATGGCAGCCACCATATCACTCTCACCCTGGGTTCACTTTAAATTACAGTTAGCCCCGCCCTCATCCGGTCATGACCACGCCCATTTTTTTCGCCGCGGCGCGGTTGTAGCCACACCCATTTTTTGCCGCGGGTCGTCAGCTCCCCCGGAAATCGGTCCAGCACCTGCATAGCACCCCCTAAAAAAAATTCCTGGAGCCGCCACTGATTATGTTAGATCCATATCTTCAGGGAAAGGCTGTCCACGCCTTATTGAACATGTTAGAAGTCATCATCAAAGTATCCCAGACTGCCTTAGGTTTGCAGGATTAGAACAGGTGGTCGTCCCACCAAGAGGTGGAGATAGAGAAAGACTGCTATTAACCACTTGTGGACCCACCCTTTACCCCCCCTTAAGGACCAGCGCTGTTTTAGCTGATCTGTGCTGGGTGGGCTGTGCAGCCCCCAGCACAGATCAGGGTGCAGGCAGAGCGACCAGATCGCCCCCCTTTTTTCCCCACTAGGGAGATGATGTGTTAGGGGGGTCTGATCGCTCCTGCCTGCCTGGGTGTTGCGGGGGGGGCACCTCAAAGCCCCCCTCCGCGGCGAAATTCCCCCCCCCTCCCTCTCCTCCCTTCCCCGGAGATCCGAGGCTGCACAGGAACGGATCTGTCCTGTGCAGCCTCTAACAGGCTCCTGCCTGTCATGTGACAGCGATCCCCGGCCGCTGATTGGCCGGGGATCGCTGATCTGGTACAACGCTGCTACTGTTAGCAGCGTTGTACGAATGTAAACAAAGCGGATTATTTCCGCTTGTGTTTACATTTAGCCTGCGAGCTGCGATCGGCAGCCCGCAGGCTATTCACGGAGCCCCCCGCCGTGAATTGACAGGAAGCAGCCGCTCGCGCGAGCGGCTGCTTCCTGAATAATTAGCCTGCAGCTGGTGACGCAGAACTGCGTCGCTGGTCCTGCAGCTGCCACTTTGCCGACGCGCGGTATGAGTGCGCGGTCGGCAAGTGGTTAAGAAGAGAAACAAAATGGATAATAAAAACTGATGCATTGGGTGCACTTGGCCTGAACGATTATGTCGATATGGCCTGTCTCCTAGATCCATGAATTAATGTACAGGGTGGGCCATTTATATGGATACACCTTAATAAAATGGGAATGGTTGGTGATATTAACTTCCTGTTTGTGGCACATTAGTATATGTGAGGGGGGAAACTTTTCAAGATGGGTGGCGACCATGGTGGCCATTTTAAAGTCGGCCATTTTTAATCCAACTTTTGTTTTTTCAATAGGAAGAGGGTCATGTGACTGGGAATTTCACAAGAAAAACAATGATGTGCTTCTTTTTAACATAACTTTATTCTTTCATGAGTTATTTACAAGTTTCTCTTTGTTTACAGCCATTGACATGTCGCCGAGATTAACACATGAGGAGCGAATAGAAATTGAGTTGATGTCTGGTGAACGCAGTAACTGGGTCATTGCAGCAGATTTCAAAGCAAGACACCCTACGAGACCACCCATCTGCCATGCTACCAAACTTAACAAACTGCTTGCTAAGTTTCGTGAAACTGGTTCAGTGTTGGACTTGCCTAAATGTGGACGAATGAAATCTGTCACTAATGAAGAAACATCAGTGGCTTGTATTTTTGGAGAGAATTGGTGAGCATTTTTTGAGGCATAAGTAAGGAAGTAGGAATAAATAGTATCCCCTTCCACCTTTTTTTCTAAGTCTTCTTATTAAAATGTTATTTCACTAGGCCACCCAGCCATTGTTCAGCCTGGTGGCTCTTCCGTCTATTTATTAACATTGTTTTATATCTTTTTGTAGGGTTATGCTGGGAATACATGGCTCGATTTTCCACTCGATTCTCCCGCTCGATCGTTTCACCACTCGATTTCCATGGGCGATTCTCTTATCTTCCGCTGATTTTTCTTATCTTTTTCCATTGTCTTCAATGCGGAATCGAGCAGCGAAACGATCGGGCTGGAAATCGGACATATCGGAAATTATCAATCGAGCCATCTAAATCGAGCCATTCCAGCATAATATCTTATACAGGATGTCACGCTGGATTGACATTTATTCATATGCAGGATTCAGTCTGTATTTGTTTTTCCTTGGCATTGGCCCCATCTATTGGTTGTAACTCAGTATATGCGCGCTTATCTTTGTAGTGCTTATGAGCGACAACCAGGGTGGAACGCCCGAACCTCCGGGTAGGTACGTCAGACGTCGCGGCTCCCGGAAGTGGAGGGGCGGGCGACAACGAGCTGCGATCTATGGGAAGTTTCCCCTATTTAAACAGCAGAGATGGCAAAAATGGCGTGCGCAGTGCCTCAGAAGAATCTCAGGTGAGTAAAACGTTCGTCAGGTGGTCCATCGCTCCCACCTCACCCCACAGCCTCTAGATTGGGTAGGGATCTTTTATGGAAACATGAGGTATTGTTTACATTGCTACAGCCGGATAGAAAAAAGCTGCTTTTTACACACAAAGAAGTTGCATGTGCCAACCTACTTTCTCCTTTTGATCATAGACTGTCATGTACTTTCCTATGGGTTTGAGCACGCACTTTATGTGATATTGTACCCAATCTAGCACTCAGTTCCTCCAGTAAAATCTAAACCTGCAGTGCACTAGCGATTGTAGTGCCTGTTGCTCTGACTGTATATATCGTGAAGTATTGCTACATTGTACAACGGAAGCACACGGTATGCAGGAGAGGACGAAAACTATAATTCGGAGGATGTTGAGGGTCCTCTACACTCCTCTGGAGGCGCCTCCAGCCCCTGATGAGTACAGATGTACGAAAACGTGTTGGGCGGAGCTATAGGCGTGGTCAAGTCGGCATGGAAGAATCTGTATTGTGATATGCGTAATTTTACTTTAGAAATATGAGTGCACTACTTTTAAAGTTTTAAAATAAATTGTACGTTTTACACTATGAGAAGCTCATTTAGTTACTAGGCATGCAGCATGATGTTAGGTTGCAAGCTCTACTATTCTGAACAGTGATCCATTCTGCTGAGGCTGTGCTGTTTGAAAACTGCCTGGGAAAATTACAAGCGCTGTTGCTGTCTTATAATTTGGACATCAGTTTATCAGGTGAGAGGCCACGGATGATGGTGGAGCTGATTTATGCATGTGAAGAGAAAGTTATACCGTGGAGATTTAAAGTGCTTTTGTTGCTGTCAGTTGCCTGGCAGCTATAATATATGGTGAGGACCTATGAGACCTGGTTTTAGGTGTATGCACAAGGAGGTGATATCCAACACTGGACATTTGTGGGATAAATTGGAGACTTTAACCTCTTGAGGACCACGGTGTTAAACCCGCCTAGTGACCAGGACATTTTTAGAGAAATTGGCCACTGCAGCTTTAAGGCCAAGCTGCAGGGCCACAGGACACATCACACTAGTGATTTCCCCCCCCCCTTTTCTCCCCACCAACAGAGCTCTCTGTTGGTGGGGTCTGATCGCCCCCCAGATGTTTGTTTGTTTGTGTGTTTTTGTTTATTTATGTTTATTTTTAATAAGAAAATGTTTTTTTTTAATATATGTGTTATACTCCCCCCTCCCTCCCCCCCCCCGCCAGCCAATTTACGTGATCAGCTGTCATAGGCTTCAGCCTATGACAGCCGATCACCCCTGTGCCTAAGGAGGGGACAGCCGTGTCACACGGCTGTCCCCAGTACAGCGCTGCTGTAGATCGCAGCACTGTACATGTAAATAAACGGCGATCACGCCGTCTAACAGTCTCCCGAGCAGCGGTTGCCGCTCGGAGACTGAAGGCGGAGCTCTGCTCCGCCCACCAAGCAGGAGATGCACACGCACCCTGCGCGCAATCTCCTGCAAAACAGAGCCCCAGGACTTTACGCCGATCGGCGTTAGGCGGTCCTGGGGCTGCCGCCCGGCCACGCCCGTCGGAGTGACGTGGTCGGCTACAGTTTAATATGCTTTTGTTGCTGTCAGTGACCTGGCAGCTATAATATATGGTGAGGACCTGTGATACCCTGAAATCTGGTGGATGTATACACAAACGGTTATGTGACAGTGGGTGGTTATGAATAAGAGACATTTGTATCAATACAGTATCACGTTATGGTTTTTTTCTTTTCTTTCCTCTTTTTTTTTTTTTTGAGTGATATCACTACAGAGAACGGAGTTGCTACATGAGCGCACAGTATTTTTGGAGAGAATTGAAGCCTATGACAGCTGATCGCCGTGATTGGCTGGCTGGGGGGAGGGAGGTTTTTAAAAAAATAAATAAATAGTAAAATGTATTAATAAAATAATAACATAAATATTTATAAAAAAATAAACACTGGTGGAGCGATCAGACCCCACCAACAGAAAGCTCTGTTGGTGGGGAGAAGAGGGGGGGGGGGGGAATCAGTTTTGTGCTGAGTTGTGCAGCCCTGCAGCAAGGGCTTAAAGCTGCAGTGGCCAATTTAGCGAAAAATGGCCTGGTCTTTATGGGGGTTAAACACTGCGGTCTCCATGTGGTTAGTCCAATGAGCATGTGGTCCAATGAACTGGGGTTGGGCGGGGTTATGTTTCTCCCATAGATGCGGATAGTTTACCGCATCCATGGCAACTTGCGCGTCATCCATATGCAGTTAGAACATCGCACGCTGGTACTTAGGTGACACGCCCATGGAGAGGCATTGTGTCACGTGCGCCGCACGGTAGTGCACTCCAGTCTCCCTACGTACTGCGCTCCAAAGTCCCATCCTCCTACCGCCTCTATTGCTACCTATCTCGACATGAGTGAATACATAGATATATAAAAATTGTGTCCTTTGCATTATACACATATGAATCTACTTCCATCCATAGTTATATACAGATACATTTATTATAATCATATAATATAAAAAAAAAAACAGATCCATTTAAACGGAGACACATATTGATGTAATCAATCCTGGTACTCTGCTGCCATCTAGTGTGGTGAATTGGGGAGGCATCATCCAAAATGAATAAAGATCTAGGAAAAACTTTTGAATAAATACAGGATTTTCTCAAAAAATTAGCATATTGTGATAAAGTTCACTATTTTCTGTAATGTACTGATAAACGTTAGACTTTCATATATTTTAGATTCATTACACACAACTGAAGTAGTTCAAGCCTCTTTTTGTTTAATATTGATGATTTTGGCATACAGCTCATGAAAACCCAAATTTCCTGTCTCAAAAAATTAGCATATTTCATCCGACTAATAAAAAAAAAGTGTTTTTAAAACAAAAAAAGTCAACCTTCAAATAATTATGTTCATTTATGCACCCAATACTTGGTCAGGAATCCTTTTGCACAAATGACTGCTTCAATGCGGCGTGGCATGGAGGCAATCAGCCTGTGGCACTGCTCAGGTGTTATGGAGGCCCAGGATGCATCGATAGCGGCCTTAAGCTCATCCAGAGTGTTGGGTCTTGTGTCTCTCAACGTTCTCTTCACAATATCTCACAGATTCTCTATGGGGTTCAGGTCAGGAGAGTTGGCAGGCCAATTGAGCACACTAATACCATGGTCAGTAAACCATTTACCAGTGGTTTTGGCACTGTGAGCAGGTGCCAGGTCGTGCTGAAAAATGAAATCTTCATCTCCATAAAGCTTTTCAGCAGATGGAAGCATGAACCCACTTTTGAACCAGAAACAGCGGCAGAAGCGCCTGACCTGGGCTACAGAGAAGCAGCACTGGACTGTTGCTCAGTGGTCCAAAGTACTTTTTTTCGGATGAAAGCAACTTTTACTTGTCATTTGGAAATCAAGGTGCCAGAGTCTGGAGGAAGACTGGGGAGAGGGAAATGCCAAAATGCCTGAAGTCCAGTGTCAAGTACCCACAGTAAGTGATGGTCTGGGGTGCCATGTCAGCTGCTGGTGTTGGTCCACTGTGTTTTATCAAGGGCAGGGTCAATGCAGCTAGCTATCAGGAGATTTTGGAGCACTTCATGCCTCCATCTGCTGAAAAGCTTTGTTGAGATGAAGATTTCATTTTCCAGCACGACCTGGCACCTGCTCACAGTGCCAAAACCACTGGTAATTGGTTTACTGACCATGGTATTACTGTGCTCAATTGGCCTGCCAACTCTCCTGACCTGAACCCCATAGAGAATCTGTGGGATATTGTGAAGAGAAAGTTGAGAGACGCAAGACCCAACATTCTGGATGAGCTTAAGGCCGCTATCGAAGCATCCTGGGTCTCCATAACACCTGAGCAGTGCCACAGACTGATTGCCTCCATTCACGCCACATTGAAGCAGTCATTTGTGCAAAAGGATTCCCGACCAAGTATTGAGTGCATAACTGAACATAATTATTTGAAGGTTGACTTTTTTTGTTTTAAAAACACTTTTCTTTTATTGGTCGGATGAAATATGCTAATTTTTTGAGATAGGAATTTTGGGTTTTCATGAGCTGTATGCCAAAATCATCAATATTAAAACAATAAAAGGCATGAACTGCTTCAGTTGTGTGTATTTGAATCTAAAATAAATGAAAGTCTAATGTTTATCAGTACATTACAGAAAATAATGAACTTTATCACAATATGCTAATTTTTTGAGAAGATCCTGTACATACATTAATAGAAGGCCAGCAAATCTATTTATGGTCCTAGATAGGACCCACATTAGAGAGGGAGTCCGCTACTCACAAACGGGCCCCTATTTATACACGTTACATTTAATATGTCCAGCAAAAAAACACACACACACAAGAGGGGTAAAGAGAGGGAAGATTCCCAGTGTGAAACAGAGATTCAAATCCAAAACTCCCATGTGTCCCAAATGGTGTCTCAAATAAAGGATCCCTCTGATACTCACCTACAGAGGTCTATTACTGTACTTACCAGCAGTGACCCTGTGTGTTGGTTAAGAAATCATGTACCACACACAGAAAACACACCCAAAGTGTATTATAATCCGGTGTACTCACCTCATGTTGTTGTATTAACCTCTGTTGTTGCTATAATACATGAAAGTATACAATATAGGTTACATAGATAAATCTCTATTTAAGAAAACACCCATAGTTTTAATCATCATTTAGGCCCCACGGTTTCTGAGTCTGTAAGTCGTGTATCCATCTAAGTTCTTTTTTCAATAGAGCAACAGATATATTGCCTCCTCTCTCGCTAATCTTCACATGTTGGATACCCATAAATTTCCAACCCCTTAGGTTACCATCATGGTAATCCAGGGCGTGTTCTGCCACTAAGGTCAACGTCCTCCCCTCCCTCCTGTCTCTTTCTGCCAACTTTGCCGTTGATATATGTTTCTGTAAGCGCAATTTCAACTGGTTACTAGTCTGTCCAACATATTGTCTTTTGCAGGGGCACTCTAGCAAATAGATCACTCCCTTCGTCTGACAGTTAATGAAATCTCTTATTTCACAAAGCTTACCTGTCTTGGCACTGGTGAATGTTTTGCTTGTAACCATCCATGGGCATATGGAGCAAGTTCCACACCTGTGGCTTCCCTTTAGATGCGACACTTTATTTTCTCTGGAGAAGTGGCTCCGACATAGAATATTTTTGAGGGTGGGGGCTCTTTTCGCAGTGATGCTCGGATGGTCGGTGATACATTTTTTCAAGAACATATCATTCTGTAGAATGTTCCAGTGTCTGCCCAGAACTTTATAGATTTCGTTCCATGCGTTATTATATGGTGTCACAAATCGTGTCAGATTATTCTTTTTTGTTGTTCCTTGGTTTAGTCATCAAAAGTTCTTCCCTTGGTGTAGCTTTAGCCCGTCTCATTGCCTTTTCAAAGCATTTCCATGGATAACCCCTATGTTGAAATCTTTCTCGCATCTTTCTACTTTCTATTTCAAATGTGTCCTCCGTTGAACAATTTCTCATTAGACGTATAAATTGACCCCATCACCGGGAGTCTGTTGTATGTTATGTTTAGGTAACTGGTGATCTTATCTATTTAGCTAGTATGCCTGTGAAACACTCCTGAAGTTGCAATGAAGGCATCGAATTACATATATGTATGTTTGCAAAAGAATGTTTCTCCTCTGTTATGTCCAATAATAAGCTGTTTTTTAAAATCATGTCAGTATATGCGGGAACCAAGTCAGATGAAGGCTTATTATTAGCTGAAAGCTTACTTTTTATTTATCTCTAATTTAGCCAATAAATGTTATCATCTTGATTCAAAACTTTTTGCTCCACCATAACAAATATGGCCATTATTACCCTCCTCTACGCTTTCTCCCCAATAACAGGTGTGGCCAGCATGATCCTTCCCTCCCAGAACAAGTGTGACCAGAACACCTCTCTCTCTCCTCCAATTAACATATGTACATGTGTGACCAAAAACAAGTTTGGCAAGAATAAGTACCTCCCCAGCAAGCAATGAGCCTTAGCTCTCTTGACACCTGACTTTCCTTCACATATGCAGAGTAGAGCAGTGGAGTAGAGTATTCACAAATCTTTATTTGACACGATACCAAATTCAAAAAAGGTCATAAAAACTTTTTTTTCATCCATGTACATAATCTTCATGAATAGTAGAAGCCTACTCTAAATGCTCATTGCTCATCACGCCAAGCCAGGACCATGATAATTGTTGATTCAGTGAAAGCTACATTTGGTTATTCATGAAGATTATGTACATGGATGAAAAGTTTTTTATGACCTTTTTTGAATTTTGTATTGTGTCAAATTTTGTGAATATTTTTGTACTGCAAAGAATGTGCTATAGTATTTTTTTCAAAAAGACTGTCATTCTCTCTAATGAAGCGAGTGTTTACAGTGGATGTAGTGGATCGCCTACTGTATAAGAGAACTTTGTATTTTTTGCTCTTTTCTTGGAAAGAGTATATATATATATATATATATATATATATATATATAAAATTCAACTGGGAAAGACATTTTTTCCCTTGCTTTTGATCTAGTGTACAGCAGGTCTAGCATACAGTAGAGCAGAAAGGGATGAGTGGCCTTATAGTTTGGCCTCTTCATTTTGTACTGTATGGATCGGTAAAAAGCTAGCAATGCTGGTGGTTGCATTATTTTTCAAACAGATTCATCCTGAAATCTGACAGTTGAGTGGTACAAGGCAACAACTCAATATATCAAGAACTCAGCACCTTGGCTCTTCACTGTCTTGATCTCCTTGCAACTCCTTCTTTCTCTTGTGGGTAGTATCTTGGGCTAGGGTTACACTCGTCTTCCACCCGCCTCCAGCAGGTGTCCCTTAAAGCGGTAGTGTCACCATAAAAATCAAATTTCAACTGCAACTGGTCTGAGTGTATAGTGATAAAGATGCTAATCCTGCATTCAAAACTTTTTCTGTTGTTATGATATGGGGTTATCACATACATTAGGAGCACTGGCCCTTTAATAGCCATTGCCATTCAGTTGCATGCTGAGTTTTTTTTCATCTATAATATATTCCTCCTCTTCCATTTATTTCCCCACCTGCTTATCTCAAACACCTCTGTTCACTTGTGTTTACAAGCAAGGCTGAGGTGACTGTGCAGTTCCTAGTATACACCTCAGTGGGAGTGTCTGCAGACTGTGGGAGGAGGGCAGCTAATTAATACACAATGCGCAAGAGAAGGGAGGGGGGAAAACAAGAGTCAGGGAGGATATGATGTCAGCATTAGCTTGGCAAGATGGCCACTGCCTAGAACAGGATTTTCTGCTTTTCCTTTATGAAATTCACAGGAATCATTACGTGGATAGCACAATACATCTGTTATGTAAGTAGAAGTAGTATTTATCTACATATATATGTGTTTTTTATTTCTAGGTTAGCAAGGGTGTTGCTTGTTCTTTAACAACCTCTTGGAGTCTATCATTCAGAACACCTGTGAGTTTCCTATATAAGGACTCTGTCTTGCCAGAAGGATTGCCAGAATTTTGGAGCTTCTGCAGACGGCTGATGTCTGAACAGAGATCAGAGGCTGCAGAACCAGCAGAGGTGGGTGGTAGAACAATACAAGCAACAGAACCAGCCAAAAGAAAAGATTGGTGGCGGTGAAATCTACAGAGGAAGTCTGCTGGCTGGAGCAATGGTGTATGTTTTGAAGGCTCCCAAGGTTTATAATTGAGTCACTCATTGTTAAATGTTCTTTCAGGTGAACATAAAGGATTTAATTTACACTTGGATCAGTTTAGTTCTGAAGTTTACATTGGACAAACCAGTCTTTTCACGAAACACCAGTGGTCTAATTAGAGGTGTGATGTCACAAAAATGTGTGCAAAGAACTGATCAGTGTCACCACTTGGAACCCGGAACTTGAAGTGATCACAAGTTAATTTCCACATGGCAAAGTGATTGATAACATGCATTGTTCAATGTATCTACTTGGCCAGTCCAAGCAGCTAAGGCTATATTTTCATCCCCCAGCATGCAAAAAAAGTACTCAAAAATAAGTTACCCCAAGTTTTTCTAGACTTAATATTAGTTTTCTTTCTGACTTTTTAGTACTTTAGCACCATCAAGGAACAAGAGTTACTGCCATGGCTTGAGGTCATGTTTTTCTAGCAAGCTGACCTTCACTAGATGTTTACATGACCATGGTTGACACTCTACATAGACTATTGAGGTAATAGCCTATGGAAAAAAAACCCTGCTAGGTGTAGCAATTCACAAATCTGCTGCAAGGCTGTGTACTCCTTACAATCCACTTTATTTCTTATCAATAAAAGGATGATTTGTGTTTTGGTACATTTGAGGAGTGGTGTCCTGTCTGGCTCCGGGTGTTTGTGGCTCCAGGACCAAGTTGTATGAGCGAAAGTTTGAGCAGCTTTCATTTATACTTACTGCCAGGTGCAGCACCTACGCACTTCTCATCACTAATCTATATCAATCTTTGGTGTTCTGAAGCTGGGTCAATTGTAGCTCAACATGCCAAGCCAATCGAACCCTGATTCCTGCCCAACATCGCACGCTCAGTCTTGATAGATTTCAGCAGAAATCTATTGAGCATCAGTCTAACAGCAAGCATTGTACTGCTTGATGCATGCAGTAAAATGCTATGAGGCCAATGATCCTCCACTTCTCCTGCTCTTGCCTTACAGAAATGTACATGTCCAATCAGACTTGATAAAATACATAGGTTTGATTGAATGGGAATCCATTGGATATGTTTGATGACATGATGAATTGACTGAGAATTAAACAGAAAAATCGATACACGCATACCCAGTTTTACTGACTTATCTGTTGGTGATACAGTTTATAGACAAAGGAGAAGGTTAATTTGGCTGAACATCCTGCTGCACTATTTCTGTTCAGTAAACGATGCACTTGTAGATACAAGGAAGCAACCAAAGCATGTCTGGCGAACAAAGCTGCCATCAGAGTAGAGCTTGGGCAAGGTGGTTTTGTTCTTCCAAAAATCTGGGAATGGTGAAAGCGAAAGCATAAGCAATTTAGCCCTAAATGTAGCCCTGAACCTGTTAACTCTTTGGCTGTATTGTGCTTGTACATTGGAGAGGAGTGAAGTGGACCTCTCCCGCTGCTGATAGGAGGTAATGTATAACACTCCATTGCCACCCTGCATTACGTACAGGAGCAGCCCCCCTAGCCCCCGGGTCCCCCGCAATGTTTGGGGATTCCTGAGGGCTATTGTTACGACCTGCCCATACAACTTACCAAAGTTGACTGAAGGAACATGGGGGCAGTTGGGGACAGTTAAAAACTTTGAACAGGGCTGGATTTACATCTCAGGAGCCTGTAGGCACAAAACAATCCAGTACTTTAAACCACACCCCATGAATACACACCACACCCCCAAACACGCATCATGACTCAGTAAATGCCAGCCTGCACTTTATCTGGATATAAATGGACAACTGATCCACATAAGTAAGTTATAAAAGGCCACACAACAGTAGGTGTTCTTCCAAGAGTGACACTGCTAGGCATGTGCCTAATGTGCCAATTGTGAAATCTGGCCCTAGATTAGAATGAATGCAAAGGAACCTGCCAGGCTCACAAACAATAAAAGAAAAACATATCTGACCACAAAACATCACAAACTGTCCTGGAACAGATGTATGTCCAAAACGATGAAATAAATAGTATTAATGGAATAATATGTTTAAAAACTGGCTCGGTTACAGCTATATACACAAATAACGACAAAATAGCATTCACGTTATGTTGCATTATCGTAAATGTTATTTATTTGCAAATTAGAGGCTTGCACATAGGACAATAAAAGAAGATATCTGACTAATGGTAGGGGTACATGGATAATGTTCAGTAATGCCTGCAATATGCCTGTGCACATGTATGATATGAGCTGGACATAACTGATCTGTTATTTGTGAGCGCTTGTATAGTCTTCATAGCCCCCTGCTTGTTTACAGCTCATATTTCTTCAGAGTACACTAATACCACCAGATGCATGCATAATTAAAGCCCTGCCAATTAATCCTTAATGCACCACATGCCAACTTTTTGTTTTCACTGTTAAATGCTAATGTTCACTCATTATCACTCAGTGGAACGGTGTGAAGTGTTTCACATTTGAATGAGCTATTGTTTCCTTTGTTCAGGAGACATTAGATGTGGTAGGTAAAACTGTATGAAGGCCACAGTCCTGCTGTTAAAGAGACACTGTAACCACATATAAAAATTGCACTTCCTGTACCTATATAATGTTGTATATTGGTAAGTAATCCTGCCCTTCCAGTTGAGTAGGGTGAACAAAGAGGGACATCCTGAGAGAAAAAACATAGAGAACACGGGAGCCTGTAGTAAATCACAACTAAAGAGTCGGCTGATTTAAGTAGAGAGTGGTACTCACAAACGGAGGTTGCAGGTGGGCAACCAACCACTGAAGGCAGTGATCAACTACAAAGATCAACAACCCCGACTCCACTACTCCACTCAGGTGTCCAGAGGCACTGGACGAGGTTGCACTCTTAACAAAGGATTCCAAGTTGGTTGTAAGGGCAGGAGAACACCTAACATATGATTTTCATATACTAGCAGGGCCGGCCCGCTCATGAGGCGGGGTGAAACTTTTGCCTCAGGCGGCAAATTTCCAGGGGCGGCAGTGCGGCACCCGCCCGTCCGTGGGTGCGGGGAGCCGGCCCGCCGAGCTGGAGGGGTAGCTGGCAGGACGGGGGTATTGGGCCAGCGGCGGGGAGGGGGGTCGGACCCCCCCCTCCCTCGCCTGGGTCCCCGTCCTCCGCTCCCTTCCAGCCTAAATAGACGCAGCCGAAGTGTAAGAGGCACGGGCGGGGAGGACACTCACCTCCTCCTCGCTCCAGCGTGCGTTCCACTGACATCACTTCCTGCAGGACGCTGCAGGTAGTGACGTCAGTGGAGCGCACGCTAGGAAGAGGTGAGTGTCTTCCTCGCCCGTGCCTCTTACACTTCGGCTGCGTCTATTTAGGCTGGAAGGGAGCGGAGGACGGGGACCCAGGCGAGGGAGGGGGGGGTCCGACCCCCCTCCCCGCCGCTGGCCCAATACCCCCGTCCTGCCAGCTACCCCTCCAGTTCGGCGGCCCCCCAGAGCGCGCCCCCCCCCCCTCTCGGGGGGGGGAAGGGGCGGCGGTGGCAATTTTTTTAAAATTTGCCTCAGGCGGCAAAAAGTCTAGGGCCGGCCCTGTATACTAGCTTATTTTCTTTGTATGCCAGTCCATTTCTTACTTTTTATGATGAAACTACTTTTAAATATTTAAATATGTTTATATATTATATGTTTTCTTGTGCATATGATTTTACTGCATTCGATGTTTTTAGGCACTGTATTTGGCCTGAGGAAGTGGACAAGGACCCACAAAATGTGTTGCCTAGTGCTTAATAAAATTAGTGAATCTTATATACGAATTTGTCATCATTTGAGGTAAGCCACCTCAACCTTTTTACTTTGTTAGCTGTTTTTAATAGTTTTATCACCATTTGGGCGCCTCTTTTTCCCTTGTGCTGCCCTTCCAGTGATGTTTAGCCATAAGTATTCAGTTATTCATCCATCTTCTCTCAAGGCACTCTGGGAGACCAAGTGTTGTGTCTGCTCACTTCAGAACATGCAGTAAACAAACATTCTGCAGTGATATACCTTGCAAGCAGTGAAGATGTCGCCACCAGTGATAGTTTTAAAAATGTAGATCAGAGTAAAGAAAGATTTTACAATGGGCAAACACTGACCACTGACTAAGGCTAGGTTCACAGTAGTATGTTGCATGGCACACGCGTTATAGTGTGCACTGCAATGGAGACTGGCCATAGACTTTAATACAAATCCTGCATGTAGCATGTTAGAATAATGCGATCATTTACAATGCGGTACTGTGAACCGGCCCATAGGATTGTATGGGCAGTGAGTTGACATGCACTTATTCTGCAATGTAACTGATCACTGTGAACTAGCCCTAATTTTTGTTTTATAAATTAAAATCATAAAATATAAACAATTTTAATCATTTAGTTACATATAGTAAAGTTCATCAAAGTTCATTCCAGATTCCACTTTGATAAATGCTGCAATCATAATCCATTTCAGACTTTGTTGCTATGAAAACATCTGAATGGTCTTTCTGAATATCTGGTGGTCTTGGCACCCAGGTAATCAGATGTGGACAAAGAGATAAGAGGCGCCCCCGAACATAAGTCCACCAGGGTAAATGTTTAATTCCATTTGTCCACCCTGAATTAAACAACACACCACAGCAGTACATTCTATTTTCTGGCTTTAGCCCTAGTCTATTGCAATTTTCTCCCTTACGTTCAGTCACAAGAGAAGTTATGTGTGTCTGTCACTCAAGTGATTTGACAGTTATCATTAGCTGAATTCAAAAAAAGTTGTAAGGGAGCTTGTCTATGGAGAAAGTATTTCTGTTTGTTCTGTCTTCCTCCACATTAGTGCCTCTAGTTATATTGCGCTCAGTGTCCATTCTACTCCTACTCCCATTACAGAGTGCCCAGTTACACTGCCATTAATTCTCGCCTGTTTTGGCTACAGTTTCCCTTCATATTACCCTCAGTTATAGCTCCCTGCCCACTCACACACAGTTAAATTGTACTGGGGGGTGGGGGTGGGGAGGGAGTGTTGTGGAGCACTATAAATGAGGATACCATGTCATATTATACTCTACATTTGTAATGATCTGCTCAGCTGCCTGTGCAGGCAGGCAGCTTTTTGACTATTGTTTAGGTTTGCATGCTGCAGGACTCTGGAAAGGAGAGCTTCTGTCAGTTTTGCAGCTTGTGCTTGCTGAGGAATTTGCATACGTTGTCATGCAAATTGCCTGGCCACATTCATTGGAGGCATGTACTATAAGTACTATGTGTTTCCCACAATGCTTGGCTGGTCATAAGGATTCCTTCCTGTGAAACACTCCTGGAGGAGTGTCAGCCTTACTCTTTGTTTGAAGTTCAGCTTAGAGTAATTTCTGAAACTGCGCTAGGCAGGTTCCCCTAGTGCAGTTAGGATTGCTATCTGTTTTGTTTGTTCTGTTGCGATTGTCCTGTCCCAGCGGTGGTTGACAGGAAATCGTTCTGATCTCTGTTCTTGGGGTATAGCTGGTGCAGCGGTTGCTACCAGCTATCTCTTCTGATCTGTCTCACTTGGATCGCACTAGCATCTTGCGCTAGCGCTGTGGATCCTTCTGTTCTGTCTCCTTGGATAGCGCTAGCCACTTTTCGCTAGTGCTGTGGATCCTTCTGTTCTGCCTTCCTGGATCGCACTAGCATCCTGCGCTAGTGCTGTGGATCCTTCTGTTCTGCTACTCTGTCTGCCTGGATCGCACTCGCCTAGCGCTAGTGCTGTGGATCCTTTTGTTCTGCTACTCTGTACCTGGATCGCACTAGCATCCTGCGCTAGTTCTGTGGATCCTTCTGTTCTGTCTTCCTGGATCGCGCTAGCCACTTTCGCTAGTGCTGTGGATCCTATCTCTCGCTTGTCCCTGTTTTCGTGTGTCTGTCTTGTCTGCTACGAACGCTTGCTGGAGGCTCGGTGAGGTAACCGTTAAGCAAGCGCTCGCGTCCTCTGTTACATGTTTGTCTGTCGATGGTTAGTTAGGCGTGCTTGTCTCTATTGTGCTTATCACGTGGAGACCGCGCATGAACGCGTGCACTGTTGCGAATGAGTGCGGTGTTCACGTTCAGTTAGCGTTTGTTATTTTCTGTATCTCCTCATTGTATGTTTTGCTGTGCCTTTGCTACTCTCGTGCTCCGCCTTGCTGTAGCCTTGTGTCACGTCTGGCGATCGCACCTCTCGCGATCGCGTTCCTACTTCTTATCTGCTGTGGTGTGTGCACCGTCACGGGTTGACGACTAGTTTGGTGCACACACATACAACCTGTCCCTTTGCTCGTTCTCATTCGCAATCGCTTCTCTTGCGATTGCGTTCTGCGCTTCGTACAATTCCTATCTGGCATTTGTGGAGGTATAGAGGATTGGTTCCTCTGCACTCCACAACGCCATCTGCCGACAGGAATTTCCCTCTATGGGTGCGTAGCACCTTTTGCTGGGTTCCTGCAATTATACGCTTGTGGAGGATTTCCGCCGTATCAGCGCACGCGTTGTGCGCTGATCACGGAGGAAGTTCCACAATCGTTACAACATTTAGCATTAAACCGGGAAAACTGTTTAGCAGTTCATTTGCCGGTGACATAAATAAATATTACTATCTCCTGGAGATATTTGCTTAAACACCAGTAAGCAAATATAAGAACTTTTGTCAAATAGTGAGCTGAACTGTTCTGATGACATTTGGCATTTCATCAATTCAAGGTGCAAAGGGCTCCAAAACAAGTATTCGTACACCAAAAGCAAAACTGGCATGGCATGTTTCTCACAATCCAAGACACAAGTGTAGATTAACATGCTGTTGTATTAACTGTAACTATACGAACGCATAAAATTAGTGATCTGTAGACATTGTGTGTTGTTTTTTTCATTTATTAAACACTGTAGAATATTCATAGATCATAACTGACATGTGTTGACTCATTGAGTGTCCAGTTGGATGCTATTCCTGGAGTTTCTTTTCCTTAGCAGCTTCCGTCATCTTCTTGGATGGATCCCCTGCCATGGTTTTCACAGAAAGTTATGTTTCGCTATTGTTACGATAGGTGTCAGCAACCAGAGAGAGAATCTGATTCTTGGCGATCTGCAGTATCCCCAAGAATACAGATATACCTGATTATTGGGGATCTGCAGAATCGCCAATAATCAAATATGTCTAACCTCTAGACACCTGAGTGTGTAAGTGTTTTGGTGTAGTGCAGTAATCCAGTAGTGCAAAAGCCCCCCACCTAGCCGACACTGACCACTTCCTGAACTCAGCCGCATAAACCTCCACTGGATCCTTGCCTTGACGCAAGGTTTTTAGTTTCCGCTCAGAGGTAGAAACAATGTCTGGGTCGTCATAAATTATGGCCATGGACTTGAAGAACTCTTCAACTGACCTAAGTGCTTCATGCCCTGTTGGTAAATTATACGCCCAGGTTTGAGAATCCCCTGAGAGTAAAGCCTTAATAAAAGTAATTCTCTGTGCCTGTGTCCCTGACAAATTAGGCCTCAATTCAAAATATGGAAATACATATATCCAGGCACATCGCCTCTAGTTAGGACATTAAATAAATTATTAGGGAAAGGGAGGTGCTGAAGGGGGTGTGGCTAGAAAACAGCAAAAATCTATTAACCCTTCGCACACTCACATGCAAATGTTCAAACAAATGCATTCACAGATTCACTCATCCAGGCACAACTGTTATCCCTACAGCTAAATTAAAAGCCAGGGTTTTAGTTCACAGAAGAATGCATTCTTATGCTTAGTCACCTATACTGCGCAGAAGTACCCAGGTAAACATAGGTGTCCTAACTCTGGCCCTGTAACATGCATAGTGCAGACATGCAAACACATTCATTGCATCAAACCTATCAATGGATTAGGAGCACACATCCTAACTTCCTCTCCTGGGAAAGACGGTGCATCTTACCAATCGCACAAGGGAGCTAACGTTATGTGTCCATGTGCACCATGCGCATACAGCAGCATAAGCTGTGTGCATGCTGACAAATACATACAGGGGGAGGAGGGAGTGCACTGAATTGGACCCTAGCCACAGGGGTCAGTAGTAAAATGGAAATACATATATCCAGGCACATCGCCTCTAGTTAGGACATTAAATAAATTATTAGGGAAAGGGAGGTGCTGAAGGGGGTGTGGCTAGAAAACAGCAAAAATCTATTAACCCTTCGCACACTCACATGCAAATGTTCAAACAAATGCATTCACAGATTCACTCATCCAGGCACAACTGTTATCCCTACAGCTAAATTAAAAGCCAGGGTTTTAGTTCACAGAAGAATGCATTCTTATGCTTAGTCACCTATACTGCGCAGAAGTACCCAGGTAAACATAGGTGTCCTAACTCTGGCCCTGTAACATGCATAGTGCAGACATGCAAACACATTCATTGCATCAAACCTATCAATGGATTAGGAGCACACATCCTAACTTCCTCTCCTGGGAAAGACGGTGCATCTTACCAATCGCACAAGGGAGCTAACGTTATGTGTCCATGTGCACCATGCGCATACACCAGCATAAGCTGTGTGCATGCTGACAAATACATACAGGGGGAGGAGGGAGTGCACTGAATTGGACCCTAGCCACAGGGGTCAGTAGTAAAATGGAAATACATATATCCAGGCACATCGCCTCTAGTTAGGACATTAAATAAATTATTAGGGAAAGGGAGGTGCTGAAGGGGGTGTGGCTAGAAAACAGCAAAAATCTATTAACCCTTCGCACACTCACATGCAAATGTTCAAACAAATGCATTCACAGATTCACTCATCCAGGCACAACTGTTATCCCTACAGCTAAATGGACACATAACGTTAGCTCCCTTGTGCGATTGGTAAGATGCACCGTCTTTCCCAGGAGAGGAAGTTAGGATGTGTGCTCCTAATCCATTGATAGGTTTGATGCAATGAATGTGTTTGCATGTCTGCACTATGCATGTTACAGGGCCAGAGTTAGGACACCTATGTTTACCTGGGTACTTCTGCGCAGTATAGGTGACTAAGCATAAGAATGCATTCTTCTGTGAACTAAAACCCTGGCTTTTAATTTAGCTGTAGGGATAACAGTTGTGCCTGGATGAGTGAATCTGTGAATGCATTTGTTTGAACATTTGCATGTGAGTGTGCGAAGGGTTAATAGATTTTTGCTGTTTTCTAGCCACACCCCCTTCAGCACCTCCCTTTCCCTAATAATTTATTTAATGTCCTAACTAGAGGCGATGTGCCTGGATATATGTATTTCCATTTTACTACTGACCCCTGTGGCTAGGGTCCAATTCAGTGCACTCCCTCCTCCCCCTGTATGTATTTGTCAGCATGCACACAGCTTATGCTGGTGTATGCGCATGGTGCACATGGACACATAACGTTAGCTCCCTTGTGCGATTGGTAAGATGCACCGTCTTTCCCAGGAGAGGAAGTTAGGATGTGTGCTCCTAATCCATTGATAGGTTTGATGCAATGAATGTGTTTGCATGTCTGCACTATGCATGTTACAGGGCCAGAGTTAGGACACCTATGTTTACCTGGGTACTTCTGCGCAGTATAGGTGACTAAGCATAAGAATGCATTCTTCTGTGAACTAAAACCCTGGCTTTTAATTTAGCTGTAGGGATAACAGTTGTGCCTGGATGAGTGAATCTGTGAATGCATTTATTTGAACATTTGCATGTGAGTGTGCGAAGGGTTAATAGATTTTTGCTGTTTTCTAGCCACACCCCCTTCAGCACCTCCCTTTCCCTAATAATTTATTTAATGTCCTAACTAGAGGCGATGTGCCTGGATATATGTATTTCCATTTTACTACTGACCCCTGTGGCTAGGGTCCAATTCAGTGCACTCCCTCCTCCCCCTGTATGTATTTGTCAGCATGCACACAGCTTATGCTGGTGTATGCGCATGGTGCACATGGACACATAACGTTAGCTCCCTTGTGCGATTGGTAAGATGCACCGTCTTTCCCAGGAGAGGAAGTTAGGATGTGTGCTCCTAATCCATTGATAGGTTTGATGCAATGAATGTGTTTGCATGTCTGCACTATGCATGTTACAGGGCCAGAGTTAGGACACCTATGTTTACCTGGGTACTTCTGCGCAGTATAGGTGACTAAGCATAAGAATGCATTCTTCTGTGAACTAAAACCCTGGCTTTTAATTTAGCTGTAGGGATAACAGTTGTGCCTGGATGAGTGAATCTGTGAATGCATTTGTTTGAACATTTGCATGTGAGTGTGCGAAGGGTTAATAGATTTTTGCTGTTTTCTAGCCACACCCCCTTCAGCACCTCCCTTTCCCTAATAATTTATTTAATGTCCTAACTAGAGGCGATGTGCCTGGATATATGTATTTCCATTTTACTACTGACCCCTGTGGCTAGGGTCCAATTCAGTGCACTCCCTCCTCCCCCTGTATGTATTTGTCAGCATGCACACAGCTTATGCTGGTGTATGCGCATGGTGCACATGGACACATAACGTTAGCTCCCTTGTGCGATTGGTAAGATGCACCGTCTTTCCCAGGAGAGGAAGTTAGGATGTGTGCTCCTAATCCATTGATAGGTTTGATGCAATGAATGTGTTTGCATGTCTGCACTATGCATGTTACAGGGCCAGAGTTAGGACACCTATGTTTACCTGGGTACTTCTGCGCAGTATAGGTGACTAAGCATAAGAATGCATTCTTCTGTGAACTAAAACCCTGGCTTTTAATTTAGCTGTAGGGATAACAGTTGTGCCTGGATGAGTGAATCTGTGAATGCATTTGTTTGAACATTTGCATGTGAGTGTGCGAAGGGTTAATAGATTTTTGCTGTTTTCTAGCCACACCCCCTTCAGCACCTCCCTTTCCCTAATAATTTATTTAATGTCCTAACTAGAGGCGATGTGCCTGGATATATGTATTTCCATTTTACTACTGACCCCTGTGGCTAGGGTCCAATTCAGTGCACTCCCTCCTCCCCCTGTATGTATTTGTCAGCATGCACACAGCTTATGCTGGTGTATGCGCATGGTGCACATGGACACATAACGTTAGCTCCCTTGTGCGATTGGTAAGATGCACCGTCTTTCCCAGGAGAGGAAGTTAGGATGTGTGCTCCTAATCCATTGATAGGTTTGATGCAATGAATGTGTTTGCATGTCTGCACTATGCATGTTACAGGGCCAGAGTTAGGACACCTATGTTTACCTGGGTACTTCTGCGCAGTATAGGTGACTAAGCATAAGAATGCATTCTTCTGTGAACTAAAACCCTGGCTTTTAATTTAGCTGTAGGGATAACAGTTGTGCCTGGATGAGTGAATCTGTGAATGCATTTGTTTGAACATTTGCATGTGAGTGTGCGAAGGGTTAATAGATTTTTGCTGTTTTCTAGCCACACCCCCTTCAGCACCTCCCTTTCCCTAATAATTTATTTAATGTCCTAACTAGAGGCGATGTGCCTGGATATATGTATTTCCATTTTACTACTGACCCCTGTGGCTAGGGTCCAATTCAGTGCACTCCCTCCTCCCCCTGTATGTATTTGTCAGCATGCACACAGCTTATGCTGGTGTATGCGCATGGTGCACATGGACACATAACGTTAGCTCCCTTGTGCGATTGGTAAGATGCACCGTCTTTCCCAGGAGAGGAAGTTAGGATGTGTGCTCCTAATCCATTGATAGGTTTGATGCAATGAATGTGTTTGCATGTCTGCACTATGCATGTTACAGGGCCAGAGTTAGGACACCTATGTTTACCTGGGTACTTCTGCGCAGTATAGGTGACTAAGCATAAGAATGCATTCTTCTGTGAACTAAAACCCTGGCTTTTAATTTAGCTGTAGGGATAACAGTTGTGCCTGGATGAGTGAATCTGTGAATGCATTTGTTTGAACATTTGCATGTGAGTGTGCGAAGGGTTAATAGATTTTTGCTGTTTTCTAGCCACACCCCCTTCAGCACCTCCCTTTCCCTAATAATTTATTTAATGTCCTAACTAGAGGCGATGTGCCTGGATATATGTATTTCCATTTTACTACTGACCCCTGTGGCTAGGGTCCAATTCAGTGCACTCCCTCCTCCCCCTGTATGTATTTGTCAGCATGCACACAGCTTATGCTGGTGTATGCGCATGGTGCACATGGACACATAACGTTAGCTCCCTTGTGCGATTGGTAAGATGCACCGTCTTTCCCAGGAGAGGAAGTTAGGATGTGTGCTCCTAATCCATTGATAGGTTTGATGCAATGAATGTGTTTGCATGTCTGCACTATGCATGTTACAGGGCCAGAGTTAGGACACCTATGTTTACCTGGGTACTTCTGCGCAGTATAGGTGACTAAGCATAAGAATGCATTCTTCTGTGAACTAAAACCCTGGCTTTTAATTTAGCTGTAGGGATAACAGTTGTGCCTGGATGAGTGAATCTGTGAATGCATTTGTTTGAACATTTGCATGTGAGTGTGCGAAGGGTTAATAGATTTTTGCTCAATTCAAAATATGACATTACACGATTCTTAAAATTCTGAAAGTCAGATCTATGGCCAGAAAACTTTTCAGGTACAGACATTCTCAAGTCTGTGACTGGAGGGGATCGCACTGAATTTAGAGTCGTCTGAAGGACTTGTAGTGACCCAGATAAGGCACAGATCTGGGCCTGCTGACCGTCCATCACTCTGATGAGATTTTCCACCGAGGTGGTGAGTGTGTCCAGACGAGTGCTAAGTGCGTCCATATTGTTTTGGTCTGGCGTTCTGTAACGATAGGTGTCAGCAACCAGAGAGAGAATCTGATTCTTAGCGATCTGCAGTATCCCCAAGAATACAGATATACCTGATTATTGGGGATCTGCAGAATCGCCAATAATCAAATATGTCTAACCTCTAGACACCTGAGTGTGTGTTTTGGTGCAACAGTAACCTTTCGACCACCGGGGTAGCAGGTGGTCCAATAAGTAGAGAAGACTCTACTGCAGTCAAGGACACCTGGAGAGGGAGTCCCTGACTGATAAGGAGCAGTGTCCCCTCTGAAGAGCAGGGGACCCCTGCGGAAAGGCTGAACACCCTGCGGAGGGTGACAGCCAGAAGGTCAGACAGGCCGGGTCGGCAACAGAGTATCAGATATGCAAAGTACCAAATCAGAGATCAGAAGAATAGTCAGGAAAGCTACAGGTCATAACAGACATCAGAACAAGGCCTAGTCTGAGGTGTGAGGTCTGTGATCTCAACACCCTGGAACTATGCTAGAGAATAACACAGATGATATACAGTATTCCTAGTCTGGGGTGTGAGGGCCGTGATCTCAACACCCTGGAACTATGCTAGAGAATAACACAGATGATATACAGTATTCCTAGTCTGGGGTGTGAGGGCCGTGATCTCAACACCCTGGAACTATGCTAGAGAATAACACAGATGATATACAGTAACTGGCTAAGTGTGGATTCCCAGGTCCTCCTGTTTCCACCACACTGGAGATCTGACTAAGGTCTGAGTGCTAACACATAAGCATTCGCAACGCCAGACAACCAGCAACTCAACAGCAAGAGATATATATAGTAAAGCACCCCACAGCGTCCCATCAACCAATCAATAGCCAGGCAGGAATCAGCTGACCGTCCCGATCAGCTGATCTTCCTCCTATTGGTATAAAGAGCCTGTCTAGCGGCGCGCGCGCGCAGCTCTCCATCTGTGTGCACTACTAGGTCCAGCTAACCCAGACGCATGTTGTTGCGGGGAACCCGCCGCACTGGACGCGGAATCCGCCGCTTTGCCGTCAGAACATGCGGCGGCCCCCACGCCACTCTGCCCATGGGCACCACCAGCTCCAGACAAACCAGACGCATGCTGACGCGGACAAACCGCCGCATCAGACGCGGAGTCAGCCGCCTTGCTGCCAGAACATGCGGCGGCTTTTCCGCTGTTTATCACAGTACCCCCCCCCCCCCCCCCCCCCGAGGAGTGGACTCCGGACACCTTTCACCAGGCTTTCCAGGATGTAAATCATGGAACTCTTTCTTCAAATCCTCCGCATGCATGCGGCAATCTGGCACCCAAGATCTCTCCTCTATGCCATATCCCTTCCAGTGGACCAGGTACTGCACGGAATTCTGTACCAGGCGAGAATCCAGAATCTTTTCAATCTCATACTCTGGTTGGTCATCCACCAACACAGGGGGGGGGGGAGAGGAGTCTACCTGTACAGATGGTTTCAACAGGGACACATGGAATGATCTCACACCTTTCATACTGGCTGGGAGATCAACAGCATATGTGACACTATTAATTTTCTTGGCCACTGGAAACGGTCGTATAAACTTAGGACCTAACTTGGGTGACAATTGTTTCAAGGCCAGATGACGAGTAGATACCCACACCAGATCTCCTGGGGAGAATCTCCACTCTACAGACCGATGTTTATCTGCCTGCTTCTTTTGGGTTTGGAAGGCTTTCCCTAGGTTCCTCTTAACCATTCCCCAAATCTCTTTCAGGGCCCTCTGCCAGTCCTCTAGAGCTGGAAAAAGAGTAGATGCGACTGGCAGGGGAGAAAATTTAGGTGATCTACCAGACACCACTTGGAAAGGGGAATACCCAGAAGAAGAGCTCTTCAGATTATTGTGCGCAAACTCTGCGAATGGCAAAAACTTCACCCAATCAGTCTGTGCATCAGCAACATAGCACCTGAGAAATTGTTCCAGAGATTGGTTAACTCTCTCGGTCTGGCCGTTGGTCTGAGGGTGGTAGCCTGATGAAAATGCGAGTTCCATGTCTAATTGATGCCAAAAGGCCTTCCAAAATTTTGAAACAAATTGGACTCCCCGATCTGACACTACATTTTCCGGAATGCCATGCAGCTGGAAGATGTGCTGGATGAAGAGATCAGCCAATTCCTGGGCCGAGGGGAGTCCTTTCAGAGGGACAAAGTGTGCCATCTTACTGAAACGATCAACTACCACCCAAATGACCGACTTGCCTTCAGACCGAGGGAGTTCACCCACAAAATCCATGAAAATATGAGTCCAGGATTCATTGGGGACTGGTAAGGACTGTAACGTGCCCATGGGCGCCTGGCGAGAGGGCTTACTCCTCGCACAGATCGAGCACTCTCTTACAAATTCCTTACAATCAGAAGTTAAGCTAGGCCACCAGGCACATCTAGCCAGTAGATCCTGAGTTCTGGTGGCTCCAGGATGACTGGCATTCTTGTGAGAATGAAAAAACTGAAGAATTTGTAAGCGAAAGGGCAGTGGCACAAACATGACCCCCTCTGGTTTCCCCTCTGGAACATCCTGTTGGTAAGGACTCAAAGTGGTTGACCAATCTCTCCAAGTCTCAGTGGCTGCTAGGACTACCTTTGGAGGCAGGATAGTCTCAGGAACAGCGGACTGCACTGACTCGGGTTCAAAACACCTAGAGAGCGCATTGGCCTTGACATTCTTGCTTCCGGGAGTATATGTGATTATAAATCTAAATCTTGCAAAAAAACAGGGACCACCGGGCCTGGTGAGGGATAAGTCTCTTAGCCACCTCGATATACTCCAAATTCTTGTGGTCTGTGTAAACCGTGATAACATGTTCTGCACCCTCCAGCCAGTGTCGCCATTCCTCAAAAGCTAACTTGATGGCCAGGAGCTCCCGGTTGCCGATGTCATAATTTTTCTCGGCAGGTGAAAATCTGCGAGAAAAGTAAGCACATGGGTGCAGCTTGCCCTGCAATCCTGACCTCTGTGACAACACTGCTCCTACCCCCACCTCCGAGGCATCAACCTCCACGATGAAAGGAAAGGTGACATCAACATGTCTAAGTATTGGGGCAGAACAAAACAGTTTCTTTAAAGTCGAGAAGGCCGTATGAGCCTCAGGTGACCAATGATGAGTATCAGCCCCTTTTTTTGGTGAGACTGGTGAGAGGAGAGATGATGGTAGAGTAGCCCTTAATAAACCTTCTGTAGAAATTGGCAAACCCTAGGAACCTCTGGAGTGCCTTCAGCCCCACGGGCTGAGGCCACTCCAGGACAGCGGAAACCTTCCCTGGGTCCATCGAAAGACCAGAAGTGGAGATGATGTAACCCAGGAAGGCTACTGACTCTACCTCAAAGAGGCATTTCTCTAGTTTGGCATACAGCTGATTCTGTCGTAACCTCTCTAATACCCATCTGACATGCCTGCGATGTTCAGAAAGATTGGACGAAAAGATCAGTATATCGTCCAAGTATACCAGAACAAACTTCCCCAACACTTCCCTGAACACCTCATTAATTAACTCCTGGAAGACGGCCAGCTCATTACACAACCCGAAGGGCATCACCAAGTATTCGTAATGCCCATCGGGTGTGTTAAAGGCCGTCTTCTATTCGTCACCATCTCTGATGCGAACCAGATTGTATGCACCCCTGAGATCTAGCTTGGAAAAAATCTTGGCGTTGGTCACCTGTGTGAACAAATTGTCAATCAATGGTAAAGGGTAGCGTTTTTTTACAGTGATCTTATTCAGCCCTCTGTAATCAATACAAGGGCGGAGACCTCCGTCCTTTTTCTTGACAAAAAAAACCCTGCCCCTGCTGGTGAACGAGAGGGACGTATGAACCCTTTCGCCAAGTTTTCCCTGATGTATTCCTGCATAGCTAGTTTCTCCGGCCCAGATAGGTTATAAAGATGACCCCTGGGCGGCATACAACTAGATCTCAGATCGATAGGACAATCAAAGGCACGATGAGGGGGAAGTTTGTCTGCAGACTTTGGGCAAAAGACATCTGCAAATTCTGTGTATTGTCTCGGTACACCTTCAACCTGAATGTTGGTATTACCCATGGTTACTTTCGCTAAGCAATGATGATCACAATGGGACGACCAGCTTGTTAGCTGACCTGACCCCCAGTCTATCTGAGGTGAGTGAATTTGTAACCAGGGCACGCCAAGAATGACGGTAGAGGTTGCCATATGCAAGACCAGAAATTGCAGACTCTCCCCATGTAATACCCCAATCTTGATATGCACATTAGGAGTGTGGGACAAGGGGCGTTTACTCTGCAGAGGAGAGTCATCTACCGCAGTGACCAAGATAGGTTGATTCAAGGGAAGCATGGGTATACCCAATTTCTTTGCAAACTCGTAATCGATAAAATTAGCTGCTGAACCAGAATCAATAAAGGCTTCCGTGGAAGCAGTCTGACCCTCCCATGTAACCGAACAAGGGAGTAACAGACGATCGTTATGTAGAGGTAAAGACTGCACGCCCAGGGTATTACCTCTGACTACACCTAGGCGGCAGCGTTTCCCGACCTCTTGGGACAATTCCGCACTATATGACCTTCCTCTGCACAGTATAGACAAAGCTGCTCAGCTTTTCTACGATTCCTCTCTGAACGAGTTAATTTGGAGTGACCATTGGCTCAGGTGGCGGTGAGGCAGGGGGAGAAGTGGCATAAGAGACATATCTAACCCTGTCCCTACCGCGGGTTTGCTTTTGGTATCGTAACCGCCGATCAACATGTACTGCTAGAGTGATTGCTTCCTCAAGCGTTTTAGGTTCAAGGTATCCCAACATCAGTCCAGAAACTGCGTCTGATAACCCCGATAAGAAACAATCCAGTAGTGCAAAAGCCCCCCACCTAGCCGACACTGACCACTTCCTGAACTCAGCCGCATAAACCTCCACTGGATCCTTGCCTTGACGCAAGGTTTTTAGTTTCCGCTCAGAGGTAGAAGCAATGTCTGGGTCGTCATAAATTATGGCCATGGACTTGAAGAACTCTTCAACTGACCTAAGTGCTTCATGCCCTGTTGGTAAATTATACGCCCAGGTTTGAGAATCCCCTGAGAGTAAAGTCTTAATAAAAGTAATTCTCTGTGCCTCTGTCCCTGACAAATTAGGCCTCAATTCAAAATATGACATTACACGATTCTTAAAATTCTGAAAGTCAGATCTATAGCCAGAAAACTTTTCAGGTACAGACATTCTCAAGTCTGTGACTGGAGGGGATCGCACTGAATTTAGAGTCGTCTGAAGGACTTGTAGTGACCCAGATAAGGCAGAGATCTGGGCCTGCTGACCGTCCATCACTCTGATGAGATTTTCCACCGAGGTGGTGTACAGGGCCGGATTTGTACTTTTTACCGCCCTAGGCCAGCAATCAACAAACCGCCCCCCTCCCCTCACCACCACCACGTGTGTACACGGAAACACAATATTATATCACCGATTGTGGGCTCCACTGAGGACAGTCAGTAACATGCCTGTAAAGTGCTGCAGAAGATGCCACTGCTATATAAATACATAATAATAATTTGATAGGACATTAAACTATGACAGGGATTAGATTGGGAGCTCCTCTGAGGACAGTCAGTGACATGACTATGTACTCTGTAATGTGCTGCAGAAGATGTCAGTGTTATATAAATACATAATAATAATATGGTAGGGCATTAGACTATGACTATGGTAGGATTAGATTGCAAGCTCCTCTGAGGACAGTCAGTGACATGACTATGTACTTTGTAATGTGCTGCAGAAGATGCCAGTGCAACAAAAATACATAATTATAATAATAATAATAATATGGTAGGACATTACACGATGACTAAGATAGGATTAGATTGTGAGCTCCTTTGAGGACAGTCGGTGACATGACTATGTACTATGTAATGTGCTGCAGAAGATGCCACTGCTATATAAATACATAATAATTAGGTAGGACATTATGCTGGGAATACACGGTTCGTTTTTGCCTTCGTTTAAACCTTCGTTTCGATTGTGCCTTTTGTCCTTTTCGATCCCGAAATAATCGGTCATACGGTTAATATCACCACCCACGGTTTCGTTTTTTTTTTCGATTCTGATGGTTTCGTTTTTCCAATGATCGAAGGCTGCAAAGAAACGAAACGAAAATCCCTTTTTACAGGGACGGACTAGCATAAACGAACATATAATCGATCTGAACAGCCATCAAGCCTACCAATGGCTCGATTAGATGGATAAAGAGAGATAATATCAAACATGTTCGATCACTAGTCGTTCGTTTTTGGGGTCTATTAATCTAAACTATAATGAGATTATTACTATTTTCACATACGTTTTCAACACTCGATTCGTTTACCGAACGAATCGAAGGTTTAAACGAAGGCAAAAACGAACCGTGTATTCCCAGCATTAGACTATGACTATGGTAGGATTAGATTGTGAGCTCCTCTGAGGACAGTCAGTGACATGACTATGTACTCTGTAATGTGCTGCAGGAGATGTCAGGGCTATATAAATACATAATAATAATATGGTAGGACATTACACTATGACTATGGTAGGATTAGAGTGTGAGCTCTTCTGAGGACAATCAGTGACATGACTATGTACTGTGTAAAGGGCTGCAGGAAATGTCAGGGCTATATAAATACATAATAATAATATGGTAGGACATTAGACTATGACTATGGTTGGGATTAGATTGTGAGCTTCTCTGAGGACAGGCCAGTAACATGACTATGTGCTCTGTAATGTGCTGCAGGAGATGTCAGGGCTATATAAATACATAATAATAATATGGTAGGACATTAGACTATGACTATGGTAGGATTAGATTCTGAGCCCCTCTGAGGACCGTGACATGACTATGTACTCTGTAATGTGCTGCAGAAGATGTCAGTGCTATATAAATACTTGTGGGGGGAAAGGAGAGAGAGAGGTGGGTGAGAGAGAGAGAGAGAGAGAGAAAGTGGAGGAAAGGATAGACGGCATATGATGAGGAATTAAGACAGACAGGGAACAAGATGAGGAAGAGGGTAGGAAAAAGGACAGAAATAGACCTCAGGATGAGAGAACAAGAGAGGGGGAATGAGATCGGAGGAAAAGAGTGAAGGAGGGAAGGAGACGTTAGTTAGGCATGTGGAGAGTTACTGGGAATGGGTAATAAATCAGGCAAGCTAAGACAAAACATTCAGCAGCATCTGGAAAGTCAGCTTATCTATACAGCTACTGGACTCATTACAGGTCAGTGTGAAAGGAGGACTTCTGTCACATACCCCATCTCAACAATGACGCTGGGCAGCACCTGGAAGTGCAGGGTTGAGCGGCAGTGGGGACAGTGTATGTGGGCTAATTAAAACAAAGGCAGCCAGGACCAGGCTTCCCCTAGGGTGATCCCGACGCCAGAGCCACCCCCTTCTCCCATTCCCCTCCATCCTGTACCTTCTTCACTGTCTCCGGAGTCCTGTCCACGAGCTTCCCCATCACATCCAGCAACCAGAAATCCCGCCTGCAGTCACTCACCACCAATCAGTTCCCAGCACCAGCCATCCACCAATCTGCCCAGCTTTGGCACTTCCTCATGCTGCCTCCTCAGCAGTGATTGGCTGAAACTGAATATGGGGGCGGAGGGCAGAGGGATTACCAGTGACTGACAGCGGGCAGAGCTGCAACGATGTGGCTGCTGCTCCTGTCACAAAAGTAAATCTGTCCCTGATTTATGCTGCCAGCGCCGCTTATGCACACACAGACATAGTACTGTGTGCAGTGCAAAGCGGGGGAACTTTGGGGGCGGCTGCGGACAACATTGCCGTTATTGTGTGGCTGGCATGGACAGCTGTTAGGACACTGCCTGCTTGTTAACCCGCCCCTCCCTAAGCTCCGCCCTAGTCCCAGGCCTCTGAGGCCTGCCCACAAATCCGGCCCTGGTTCTGTAACGATAGGTGTCAGCAACCAGAGAGAGAATCTGATTCTTGGCGATCTGCAGTATCCCCAAGAATACAGATATACCTGATTATTGGGGATCTGCAGAATCGCCAATAATCAAATATGTCTAACCTCTAGACACCTGAGTGTGTAAGTGTTTTGGTGCAACAGTAACCTTTGGACCACCGGGCTAGCAGGTGGTCCAATAAGTAGAGAAGACTCTACTGCAGTCAAGGACACCTGGAGAGGGAGTCCCTGACTGATAAGGAGCAGTGTCCCCTCTGAAGAGCAGGGGACCCCTGCGGAAAGGCTGAACACCCTGCGGAGGGTGACAGCCAGAAGGTCAGACAGGCCGGGTCGGCAACAGAGTATCAGATATGCAAAGTACCAAATCAGAGATCAGAAGAATAGTCAGGAAAGCTACAGGTCATAACAGATATCAGAACAAGGCCTAGTCTGAGGTGTGAGGTCTGTGATCTCAACACCCTGGAACTATGCTAGAGAATAACACAGATGGTATACAGTATTCCTAGTCTGGGGTGTGAGGGCCGTGATCTCAACACCCTGGAACTATGCTAGAGAATAACACAGATGATATACAGTATTCCTAGTCTGGGGTGTGAGGGCCGTGATCTCAACACCCTGGAACTATGCTAGAGAATAACACAGATGATATACAGTAACTGGCTAAGTGTGGATTCCCAGGTCCTCCTGTTTCCACCACACTGGAGATCTGACTAAGGTCTGAGTGCTAACACATAAGCATTCGCAACGCCAGACAACCAGCAACTCAACAGCAAGAGATATATATAGTAAAGCACCCCACAGCGCCGCCCAGCTCCCATCAACCAATCAATAGCCGAGCAGGAATCAGCTGACCGTCCCGATCAGCTGATCTTCCTCCTATTAGTATAAAGAGCCTGTTTAGCGGCGCGCGCGCGTAGCTCTCCATCTGTGTGCATTACTAGGTCCAGCTAACCCAGACGCATGTTGTTGCGGGGAACCCGCCGCACTGGACGCGGAATCCGCCGCTTTGCCGTCAGAACATGCGGCGGCCCCCACGCCACTCTGCCCATGGGCACCACCAGCTCCAGACAAACTAGACGCATGCTGACGCGGACATACCGCTGCATCAGACGCGGAATCAGCCGCCTTGCTGCCAGAACATGCGGCGGCTTTTCCGCTGTTTATCACAGCTATGTGTATTACATACCGCTGCATCAGACGCGGAATCAGCCGCCTTGCTGCCAGAACATGCGGCGGCTTTTCCGCTGTTTATCACAGCTATGTGTATTACAGTAAGTATTGACATTTTCATAAGTTCTATCAGGGGTCTGTAGGTCTTTACTGCCTTGAGCAGAAGCATAAACAATGACAAAAAGAGTAGCACTCATAAATAGCAGGGAATAAGGGTGCCAAAGCCTCAATGGATCCCCACACCTTCAGATCCTGTCCATGTAGAAAGAAGCGTTGGAGGCTGGCACTTCTAAAAATAGAAAAAAGCTCTTTATTGAGTCATAAAAACAGTGGTATTACAGCTGTAATACCACTGTTTTTATGACTCAATAAAGAGCTTTTTTCTATACTTGAGCAGAAGCATAGCATATTGCAATCAGCATACATTGATTGGCAACGTAGACATGTCTATAGGGCACCTGCGTGGATCTTAACTTCACTGCAGCATCAAGACCAGAGTGAGGCCAGTTAACTTAAGTGTTAGCATAGACTGAGTTCCAGGGCAAGCCAAGAGCAGAGCCATTTTAAAATAGATATCCTGCACTGGGTCCAGAAAGCGTCGGGACATCTGTACCGGCCGAGTATAGACATACATGAGTTCCTGTGGTGGCCCTCTGTGTCCTTAGGTCTACTATTCTTAGGTGCTTTTAGATCCAGATTTTCTATTGCCGCTTACCTTTACTAAGCTTAATTTGCTCATAAAGCTTCCACTTCTCCCTCCTCCTGGCTGCCTGTGAGATCCCTCAGCCAGATCCAAACCAGGGTCATAACTACAGAGGAGCAGCCCCTGCAGGGGGGCATAGAGCTGTAAGGCGGGCCTCAACTACTACTTTATTACCTCCAATAAAGGGGTTCATCTGTCAGATCAGGTGTTTTCGTGGCTACACTTGTTGATGTGAAGATTATGATGCCCACGCTTATTTTATGACCCTTGCAAGATTGGCCTCCAAGTTGTGAGAGTCTCCAGGGGTAGGCAAGGGAAAAGGTGTGGGAGGAGGGATCAAGGTTTTGCTGGGGGGGCCCATGGTTTGTAGCTATGCCCCTGATTCAAACATTACATTTTCACAGCTGTTAATGAAATGATTGGCAGCTTCTAATTCACCCATCTCTACCCAGCAATCACTTCAGCACAGGAGCGTCTAACAAAAATACATTCTAAATAGTGACGCTTACTGTCAGAAAATGAGAAAGCTGCTAATAATTTTTTCATATGCCTGAATTTTCATGTAAAAAACCCACAGCTTGATATACATAAATCATAAAAACAACTTCTTTCTGCTATTCTTTTTTATTTTTTTTTTGCATTTTTTTTTTTTTTTTTTTTTGTGTTCAAGAACATTTTTTTTTTCCCCCAAAAAAAAGTACATAGAAAAATTGTTACCTTCAAGTGTACACAAGTTCAAGGACCTCAGTCCATTAATTCCTTTACATTAAGTACATTTCAAACGCTAAGGTGAACCCCAGGGCCCCTTAAAAGTAGCAACACGCTTGGCCCCTCTCCCCTGTACCCGAGCCCAACATCCAGCCATATCCAAATAGGCTCTATAAGGGAGGGGGAGGGGGGAAGAGACGGAGCCCCACCCGTGACCTTTTAGGAAGGCAAAGGGAAAAGAAAAAACAAGGAAAATATACAACCAAAAAAAAAAAAAAAGAAACAAAAGAGAAAGACAAAAGACAGAGGTGTGAAGGAAAGACACATCCCCCTGAGATAAGTAAAGAGAAAGATTCCTGCCCCTCTGCCTAAATCCTTGTAATTAGGTACCACCGTCCATTATAAGACCCATTCACCCAGGAATCCTATTCCCCGTCCAGGCCCAAGGAGCTATATATCTCCTCCATCTCTCTTATTTTAAGATCCTGATATTCCACTGAGCCCTTAAACTCAATCCATTTCTCCCACCTCCATGCCTCTCTCCCATATATTATACAGGAGAGCTCCTCCATTTTCTGTATGTAATCTATCTCGTTCAACCACTCCCGAATTGCAGGGCTCATCTGTGATTTCCAATTTCGGCAAATTATAATCCTTGCCGCATTTATCATATGCATACCTAATGAGCCCCTATATTGTTTTAGGTCTATGTCGCTAAGGTGAAGGAGGTATACACAGGGCCGTTTCTAGCCCCGTTCAGCCGGTTCTGCTGAACGGGGCGCCGATGAGAGACAGATTGGGGGGCGCCAGGCAGAAGGAGAAGGATGTGACGTCACCAGGTGGGGTGCGTGCAGGTATGGCTTGTGCTATGGGCGCCATACCTGCCACCAGCCGCTGCCGCCATTGCCTGCGCCCCCCTCTCGCAATAATCCTATCAGTCAGTGCCGCCCCCGCCGCCTGAACATCCTCGTTATTGCAGGCATCAGCGCATAAGCAGTGTCAGAAGGACGCACGCTACTCGCGCACAGTGTACTCCACATGCGGAAGTGACTAATGACGTCACTTCCGCATGTGGAGTACTCTGGGCGCGAGTAGCGTGCATACCTTCTGTCACTGCTTACGCGCTGATGCCTGCAATAACGTGGATGTTCAAGCGGCGGGGGCGGCACTGACTGATCGGATTCATCAGCGGAGGACTGGTTGCCGCAGATCTGAGGTCTGTAACCCCCAGTCAGCACCCAGCCCCCCAAGCAAGCCTGCACCCAGCCCCCCTAGAAAGCCGGCACCCAGTCAGCACCCAGCCCCCCCAGCAAGCCTGCACCCAGCACCCCCCCCAGCAAGCCTGCACCCAGTCAGCACCCACCCCCCAGCAAGCCTGCACCCAGTCAGCACCCAGCAAGCCTGCACCCAGTCAGCACCCAGCCCCCCCAGCAAGCCTGCACCCAGCCCCCCAGCAAGCCTGCACCCAGTCAGCACCCAGCCCCCCCAGCAAGCCTGCACCCAGTCAGCACCCAGCCCCCCCAGCAAGCCTGCACCCAGTCAACACCCAGCCCCCCCCAGCAAGCCTGCACCCAGCCCCCAAGCAAGCCTGCACCCAGTCAGCACCCAGCCCCCCCAGCAAGCCTGCACCCAGCCCTCCCAGCAAGCCTGCACCCAGTCAGCACCCAGCCCCCCAGCAAGCCTGCACCCAGTCAGCACCCAGCCCCCCCAGCAAGCCTGCACCCAGTCAACACCCAGCCCCCCCCAGCAAGCCTGCACCCAGCCCCCCAGCAAGCCTGCACCCAGTCAGCACCCAGCCCCCCGAGCAAGCCTGCACCCAGCCCTCCCAGCAAGCCTGCACCCAGTCAGCACCCAGCCCCCAGCAAGCCTGCACCCAGTCAGCACTCAGCCCCCCAGCAAGCCTGCACCCAGTCAGCACCCAGCCCCCCAGCAAGCCTGCACCCAGTCAGCACCCAGCCCCCCAGCAAGCCTGCACCCAGTCAGCCCCACAGCAAGCCTGCACCCAGTCAGCACCCAGCCCCCCCCCCCCCCCCCAGCAAGCCTGCACCCAGCCTCCCCCCCCCCCAGCAAGCCTGCACCCAGCCTCCCTCCAGCAAGCCTGCACCCAGCCTCCCCCCAGCAAGCCTGCACCCAGCCCCCCCAGCAAGCCAGCACCCTGCGCTAGGCAGCAGTCTGCCCCCAGGCAGCACCCTACCCCAGCATGCACTATGCCTCAGGCAGCCTGCATCCTACTCTAGGCAGCTCCCTGCCACAGCCAGCTCCCTGCCGACAGCCCTCAGCAAGCACCCTGCGCCAAGCCAGCAATTAGGGGACAGCTATGGCTACCTAATATCATGGGGATACATCTTGCAAGCTAATACTAATACTGTATATGTGCACGTGGCTACTTAATTATTTTATCGGGGGAACATGGCTAGTTAATTTGTTTATGCAGGGCAAACTTGGCTACTTAATCATTTTATCTTGACGCACCTGCCTATGTAATTTGTTTGTTTGAGACACCTGGCTGTTTCATTATTTTATTTGGTGGTGTGTAACTACTTCACTATTTTATCTCGATGATTGTGACAACTTTATTTTTATTGTGCGGCACATGTCTACTTATTTTATCTGGAGGCATGGAAGTATTTGATCATTTTATCTGGAGGCATGGAAGTATTTGATTATTTTATCTGGAGGCAGGGAACTTATTAATTATTTTATCTGGAAGTGGGATTGCAACATGTACTGGGAGGGGGGTTGTGGGGTCAGGCCAGTGGGGGGGGGGGCATATTTTTTGACTCTCGAACTGGGTGAAATTTAGCCTAGAAACTGCCCTGGGTATACACCAGCTTCCTCCGATACTGGGATCTCAGCTACCTTCCAAATTAGATGTTTAACTACTCTCCAAAAAGGATGGAGTTTTCTACAGCTCCATAATATATGGAGCAGATCTCCCCTTTCCACAAAGCATCTCTAACAGAGGGGGTCAGCACCACACATCTTGCCAAGTTTCGCTGGTGTGAAGTACCAACGCGTCATAATCTTATAACCTGACTCTTGTATTCTAGTAGACACGGAGGCTCCACATGTCATTTTAATTATCCTATTCCAGTGGGCTGCCGACAATGTTTTACCAAGATCTCGTTCCCATTTATCCCTATACATCTGAGTCCCATCTATTCCTTCCGCCATATATGTGTATATTCTTGCCAAGGTACCTTTCACTTGGCCTTTTTCAATACAAAGTTTTTCAAATTGTGTTAGGCTCCTTGAGAGTTGTTCCTTATTGCCCAACGAGAGGAGAAAGTGTCTAAACTGATTTAAGCTCCACGAATCTACCCTCTCAATATGCAGAGTTTGTGCTACTTCCCTTTCACTTTTCCACTGATTATTTGTAATCAGCGTGTTAATCTGCAATCTTTCCCCCCCTCTCCACTGTTTATAATTTCCCTTTTGCATCCCAGGTTCAAATTTCTGATTCCCCAAAATTGGCATCAACGGAGAGGGGCGAGGTGAAATCTTTTTATCTAATTTTTTAAAAAACTTTAAGTGTATGTTCTATTAGAATCCCCGCTGTTGGATGGCATTTCGGAATATAGGGGAGCCAGGGGGCAATTTCTATAGGCTTCTCCATAAATTCTTGTTCCAAGGAGACCCATTGCTTGGAATCTTTGTTCTTATTCCAATCAATAATTCTGGTAAGGACAGCCGCTTCATAATATCTATGAGGGTCTGGGACTGCCAACCCACCCTTACTTTTTGGTTGGGTTAGGAGAGAGCGCTTTATTCTTGCCTTTTTTGCCTGCCACACAAAGTTCATAAACATCTTATTAACCTCTTCTAAATAGCCCCTAGGAGCGGTGGCCGGGAGAGCCTGGAAGAGATAAAACAGCCTCGGCATAATATTCATCTTCAATGTGTTAATCCTCCCAAACCAGGACAACCTCAGCTTACCCCACTTCTCTATGTCCTTCCTTAACCACTTGAGGACCCTGGGCTTTACACCCCTTAAAGAGACTCTGTAACAACAAAAACCTCCCCTGGGGGGTACTCACCTCGGGTGGGGGAAGCCTCCGGATCCTAATGAGGCTTCCCACGCCGTCCTCTGTCCCACGGGGGTCTCGCCGCAGCCCTCCGAACAGCCGGCGACTGTGCCGACTGTCAGTTCAATATTTACCTTTGCTGGCTCCAGCGGGGGCGCTGTGGCGACTTTCGGCACGGAAATAGACGGAAATACCCGATCTCCGTCGGGTCCGCTCTACTGCGCAGGCGCCGGAAACTTGCGCCTGCGCCGTAGAGCAGACCCGACGGCGATCGGGTATTTCCGCCTACTTCGGCGCCGAGAGGCATCAGAGCGCCTGCGCAGGAGCCAGGAAGGTAAATATTGCGTCACCGCTGTACGGAGGGCTACAGCGAGACCCCCGAGGGACGCAGGACGGCGTGGGAAACCTCATTAGGATCCTGAGGCTTCCCCCACCCGAGGTGAGTACCCCCCAGGGGCCGTTTTGTCGTTACAGTTCCTCTTTAAGGACCGGCCACTTTTTTTCCATTCAGACCACTGCAGCTTTCACGGTTTATTGCTCGCTCATACAACCTACCACCTAAATGAATTTTGGCTCCTTTTCTTGTCACTAATAAAGCTTTCGTTTGGTGCTATTTGATGGCTGCTGTGATTTTTACTTTTTATTATATTCATCAAAAAAGACATGAATTTTGGGAAAAAAATGATTTTTTAAACTTTCTGTGCTGACATTTTTCAAATAAAGTAAAATTTCTGTATACATGCAGCGTGAAAAATGTGGACAAACATGTTTTTGATTAAAAAAAAACATTCAGTGTATATTTATTGGGTTGGGTAAAAGTTATAGCGTTTACAAACTATGGTGCAAAAAGTGAATTTTCCCATTTTCAAGCATCTATGACTTTTCTGACCCCCTGTCATGTTTCATGAGGGGCTAGAATTCCAGGATAGTATAAATACCCCCCAAATGACCCCATTTTGGAAAGAAGACATCCCAAAGTATTCACTGAGAGGCATAGTGAGTTCATAGAAGATATTATTTTTTTGTCACAAGTAAGCGGAAAATGACACTTTGTGACAAAAAAAAAAAAAAAGTTTCCATTTCTTCTAACTTGCGACAAAAAAAAATGAAATCTGCCACGGACTCACCATGCCCCTCTCTGAATACCTTGAAGTGTCTACTTTCCAAAATGGGGTCATTTGTGGGGTGTGTTTACTGTCCTGACATTTTGGGGGTGCTAAATTGTAAGCACCCCTGTAAAGCCTAAAGGTGCTCATTGGACTTTGGACCCCTTAGCGCAGTTATGCTGCAAAAAAGTGCCACACATGTGGTATTGCCGTACTCAGTAGAATTAGTATAATGTGTTTTGGGGTGTATTTTTACACATACCCATGCTGGGTGGGAGAAATATCTCTGTAAATGACAATGTTTTCATTTTTTTTACACACAATTGTCCATTTACAGAGTTATTTCTCCCACCCAGCATGGGTATGTGTAAAAATACACCCCAAAACACATTATACTACTTCTCCCGAGTACGGCGGTAACACATGTGTGGCACTTTTTTACACCCCAAGTACGCTAAGGGGCCCAAAGTCCAAGGAGTACCTTTAGGATTTCACAGGTCATTTTGCGACATTTGGTTTCAAGACTACTCCTCACGGTTTAGGGCCCCTAAAATGCCAGGGCAGTATAGGAACCCCACAAGTGACCCCATTTTAGAAAGAAGACACCCCAAGGTATTCCGTTAGGAGTATGGTAAGTTCATAGAAGATTTTATTTTTTGTCACAAGTTAGCGGAAAATGACACTTTGTGAAAAAAACCAATAAAAATCAATTTCCACTAACTTGTGACAAAAAATAAAATCTTCTATGAACTCACCGTACTCCTAACGGAATACCTTGGGGTGTCTTCTTTCTAAAATGGGGTCATTTGTGGGGTTCCTATACTGCCCTGGCATTTTAGGGGCCCTAAACCGTGAGGAGTAGTCTGGAAATCAAATTCCGCAAAATGACCTGTGAAATCCTAAAGGTACTCATTGGACTTTAGGCCCTTAAGCGCAGTTAGGGTGCAAAAAAGTGCCACACATGTGGTATCGCCGTACTCGGGAGAAGTAGTACAATGTGTTTTGGGGTATATTTTTACACATACCCATGCTGGGTGGGAGAAATAACTCTGTAAATGGACAATTGTGTGTAAAAAAATCAAAAGATTGTCATTTACAGAGGTATTTCTCCCACCCAGCATGGGTATGTGTAAAAATACACCCCAAAACACATTATACTACTTCTCCCGAGTACGGCAATACCACATGTGTGGCACTTTTTTGCACCCTAACTGCGCTAAAGGGCCCAAAGTCCAATGAGTACCTTTAGGATTTCACAGGTCATTTTGCGGAATTTGATTTCGAGACTACTCCTCACGGTTTAGGGCCCCTAAAATGCCAGGGCAGTATAGGAACCCCACAAATGACCCCATTTTAGAAAGAAGACACCCCAAGGTATTCTGTTAGGAGTATGGTGAGTTCATAGAAGATTTTATTTTTTGTCACAAGTTAGCGGAACATGACACTTTGTGAAAAAAAACAATTAAAATCAATTTCCGCTAACTTGTGACAAAAAAATAAAATCTTCTATGAACTCACCATACTCCTAACTGAATACCTTGGGGTGTCTTCTTTCTAAAATGGGGTCATTTGTGGGGTTCCTATACTGCCCTGGCATTTTAGAGGCCCTAAACCGTGAGGAGTAGTCTGGATATCAAATTCCGCAAAATGACCTGTGAAATCCTAAAGGTACTCATTGGACTTTAGGCCCTTTAGCGCAGTTAGGGTGCAAAAAAGTGCCACACATGTGGTATCGCCGTACTCGGGAGAAGTAGTACAATGGGTTTTGGGGTATATTTTTACACATACCCATGCTGGGTGGGAGAAATAACTCTGTAAATGGACAATTGTGTGTAAAAAAATCAAAAGATTGTCATTTACAGAGGTATTTCTCCCACCCAGCATGGGTATGTGTAAAAATACACCCCAAAACACGTTATACTACTTCTCCCGAGTACGGCGATACCACATGTGTTGCACTTTTTTGCATCCTAACTGCGCTAAAGGGCCCAAAGTCCAATGAGTACCTTTAGGATTTCACAGGTCATTTTGCGGAATTTGATTTCCAGACTACTCCTCACGGTTTAGGGCCCCTAAAATGCCAGGGCAGTATAGGAACCCCACAAATGACCCCATGCTGGGTGGGAGAAATACCTCTGTAAATGACAATCTTTTGATTTTTTTACACACAATTGTCCATTTACAGCGTTATTTCTCCCACCCAGCATGGGTATGTGTAAAAATACACCCCAAAACACATTGTACTACTTCTCCCGAGTACGGCGATACCACATGTGTGGCACTTTTTTGCACCCTAACTGCGCTAAGGGGCCCAGAGTCCAATGAGTACCTTTGGGCTTTACAGGGGTGCTCAAAATTTCGCACCCCGCCCACTTGCCAGGACAGTTAACAAATCCCACAAATGACCCCATTTTGGAAAGAATACACAACAAGGTATTCCATGAGGGTAATGGTGAGGTCATTGAAAATTTTATTTTTTGTCACAAGTAAACGGAAAATGACACTTTGTTAAAAAAAAAAAATAAAAAAAAAATTCTGCTAACTTGTGACAAAAACTAAAATCTTTTATGAACTCACCGTGCACCTCACATAATACTTTAGGGTGTCCTCTTTCCAAAATGGGGTCATTTGTGAAGTCTGTCCTGGCATTTTAGGGTCTCTGCAATCATTACATGTATGGCCAGTATTAGGAGTTTCTGCTATACTCCTTATATTGGGTGTACGGGTAATGCACTCTGGGCTGAAAGGAAAAATGAACGGCAAACATACCTTGTTCCACATCAATGGCAGATCTTCCTCCACATCAATGGCAGTGATAACCTCAGGAGAGAGACACCCCGTGCCACCCTGCACTCAGGGTGAGCCACCAACTTATGTGACTGGGCCTCAGAACTTTAGTATACAGCATTATGCCTGTAGGATACAGCAATATGCCTGCCAATAGAGATGACTCTGTGTGGCATTAAAGCATCATCATAGGCCCAAAGTAAATCACATATAAACCGGGGGTGTCCACACCCAAGGGAAATTCAAACATGCCGTCTTATATCGCCAACCCAGGACAGATCAGCAATATCAAGCATGGAAACCGATCCTTCTTCCGACTTTTATGCTTACCTGTTTGGTTTTCAAGCTTACCTCTCCCTGCGACAATGTGCGAAAGACCACTGAGTGTGTGCCTACTCCTGTGTCTGGAGTTCCCTAGGTTCTAATAGTGTACCTGCTCGTGGTACCTCTCAAAACACTGCCCTACGCATAGACCAGGCTGGTCAGGACAGCGGGGACAATAATAAACGGTGTCAGTCCTTGTTCCAGCCCCGCTGCAGACACGGCAACGTTTTCTTCGGATGCGTTGACCTGGGGCACACGGAAGCTGATAGGCGTAATGCCTTCCATGCAGTCGGCTAGTTGCATCTGGGGGGGGGGGGGGGGGGGCCTGGCACCTCCTGGATACAGGATGTCCAGAATGATCTGTTCCTGAAATTGGAGGAAAGATCCAGTTCTCCCAGCCTTACTGTAGAGAACAAAGCTGTTGTAAACTGCCAATTGAATCAGATAAAAAGACACTTTCTTATACCAGCGTCTTGTTTTCCGGGAAATTAAATAGGGCGCTAACCTCTGGTCATTGAAGTCCACCCCTCCCATGTTGACATTATATTCGTGGACGACAAGGGGCCTTTCAATGACATTAGTTGCCCGTTGAATTTGGACTGTCGTGTCTGTGTGAATGGTGGACAGAAAGTAAACGTCCCTCTTGTCCCTCCATTTCACCGCGAGCAGGTCTTCAGTACGCAAGGCGGCCCTCTGCCCCCGTTCAAGTCTGGTGGTAACGAGCCGTTGGGGGAAGCCCTGGCGACTAGGCCGCGCAGTGCCACAGCATCGGATTCCTTCTAACTTTAAGTGCTGAAAGAGGGCCACACTTGTGTAATAATTGTCCACAAAAAGATGGTACCCCTTCTGGAACAAGGGTGACACCAAGTCCCACACAACCTTTCCACTGCTCCATGTATAGCCTGTGGCCCTTTCACAGAGCTTATACAGTTTCACCCCATACCGGACGCGCTTGCTTGGGATGTACTGTTTGATGCCAAGGCGCCCAGTAAAGCGTAAGAGGGACTCGTCTACGCAGATGTTCTGTTCAGGGATATAAGCATCTGCAAATGTTGATGACAGGTGGTCTATGAGGGGCCGAATTTTGTGGAGCCGGTCATAAGCAGGGTGGCCCTTTTCATGACAGGTTTCGTCGTCGTTGAAATGCAGGAAGCGCAGGATGGACTCAAATCGTGTCCTGGACATGGCAGCAGGGTACAAGGGAACATGATGTACTGGGTTCGTAGACCAATACGACCGCAATACATTCTGTTTCATTAGTCCCAAGTGAAGGATAAGGGCCAAAAAGATTTTAATGTCGGAAACTTGGACTGGTTTCCACCGGAAAGGCTGGGCATAGATGCTCTCCGGGTGCTCGGTGATGAATTGTGTGGCTTTACGGTTGGTCTCAACCACAATTAAGTGCAAGAGAACCTGGGTGATGAACAGCAGCAAAAAGTCTAGGGCCGTTCCTAAATGAGCTGTCGCCACCTGGACTCCAGACTGGGCGGTGAAAGGGGGCACTACGGGTGCGGCGGGAATCAGGGGATTGCCAATCTGATTGTGCCAGCACCTCTGGGAGTCTATGGGTACTACGGGCCGTCTTCTTCTTGGTGGCTGCGACGGGGGTACTACTGCACTTGCCACCGTACCAGTTTCAACTTCCATGCTGACGCTCACCACTTCGCCAGGGTCTACAGAAGTACTGGTACCAAGTCCAGGAGATGCTGCGCTGCTGGTGCCTGCCTCACCAAGAAAACTATCATCAGCGCTAGCACCACCCTGCTGCCCTTGAGGCGGATCCTGCGCCACCTGCGGTCTAACGACTTGGGGTCTGGTACGCCTGGCTCTAGCCGGGACCAAAGCCTCGTCATCACTTTCGGTCAGGGAACCACTGCTTTCTACAGGTTCAAATTCGGACCCGGAAGATTCGACGGATGATTCTTCCCAAAAGACCTCATCCGAATGGTCCATGTACCTGTATACCTCGTCATCGGAAAGCCCCCTTCTTGCCTTTGTGGATTACTAAATTTATGGGGTTTTCCTCCGAGACTACCCAGAAAAAAAGAGCACCTACCTAGCAAAAAGGGAGTATTTGAGAGGTATTGGGGTTGGTGGGAAGTGGGGTCTCAGAGGCAATCAAACAATCACGGGACAATCAAATACAATTACAGCACAATCGACTCCAATCACAGCACAAGCAAATCTGATGCACTCGGAAGGTGGTGGTTGGAGGTGGTGGGGGGGAGGGTGGGGTTGGGTGTGGTGGGGGGGAGGGTGGGGTTGGGTATGCCGGGAAGTGGGGTCTCAGGCAATCAAACAATCACGGGGCAATCGAAGCCGATCACGGGACAATCAAATACAATTACAGCACAATTGAATTCAATCACAGCACAATCAAATCTGATGCACTCGGAAGGTGATGGGGGTAGGGTGGGGTTGGGTGTGGCGGGAAGTGGGGTCTCAGAGGCAATCAAACAATCACGGGACAATCGAAGCCGATCACGGGACAATCAAATACAATTACAGCACAATCGACTCCAATCACAGCACAAGCAAATCTGATGCACTCGGAAGGTGGTGGTTGGAGGTGGTGGGGGGGAGGGTGGGGTTGGGTGTGGTGGGGGGGAGGGTGGGGTTGGGTGTGGTGGGGGGGAGGGTGGGGTTGGGTGTGGTGGGGAAGGAGGGTGGGGTTGGGTGTGGTGGGAAGTGGGGTCTCAGGCAATCAAACAATCACGGGGCAATCGAAGCCGATCACGGGACAAACAAATACAATTACAGCACAATCGAATCCAATCACAGCACAATCAAATCTGATGCACTCGGAAGGTGATGGGGGGTGGGGGGGGGGTTGTTGGGAAGTGGGGTCTCAGAGGCAATCAAACAATCACGGGACAATCGAAGCAGATCACGGGACAATCAAATACAATCGCAGCACAATCAAATACAAGCGCAGCACAATCGATACAATCACAGCACAGTCAAATACAATGCACTTGAACGGTGATTAGGGGGGGGGGGGGGGGGGGTCTGAGGGTGATTTGAGGGGGGGGGTTGATCAGGAGCCCGCACGGGGCAGACTGAGTCCTGATCTGATGAGAGGCAGACACAGGGGGTTACTGATTAACAGGGAATCATTCAGCTTCCAGCTCCAGGGACCATGGCCCGCCACCCTATATCCAATTTGTAGCTTAATAGGGGAATGATCAGAAATTGATGAGGGTTCAATCGTAGAACTGATTTCCTCCGATAGTAAATTATGTGCGATAAAAAAATAGTCTATCCGTGAATAGGAGTTATGGGGATTTGAGTAGAAAGTATAATCCCTGGTTGCCGGATGCTGAATACGCCAGATATCTACTAATTGCCTCTTAATCAAAGCTCGCTTGGCCTTCTGTATCGCTCCCTGAGAGAGAGAGGATCTCCCAGAGGAAGAGTCCAAGGATGGGTCCAACACCAGATTTAGATCTCCTGCTACTACCACTGCCCCTTCAGCGAATTGATCTACCTTACTTAGAAATTGTTCCAAAAATCCTACTTGTCCCGAATTTGGTGCATATACCACCCCCAGGGTCATTCTATGTGAGTTAATGAGTCCCTTAATCATCAAGAATCTACCCTGTTGATCTCTACATACCTCCATTTCTTCAATCCGAACGCTACCTGCTAATATTATTGCTACTCCGCTAGTTTTGGAGACGGGGTTATTACTATACAGTATATTGCGACAGGGAATCTCCTATTGGCAATCCTAGGGTGCTGATCCCCTCTGAGATGGGTTTCTTGCAGGAAAGCAACCTGAATTTGTAATTTGTGTAGCTGCTGCAATAAAATCGATCTTTTTTCTGGTATATTTAGGCCATGGACGTTGAGGGAAAACATCCTAAGTAGGGAAATAAAGCAACTCTTTTACCCTCTGTTCTAGGCACCAGTTGTATCTTTTTACCCTTCCACCCTCTTCAGGGATCAGGGAAGCAGACTGAGGAGCAGGGAAAAAAAAAGAAAGAAAGAAACTAGTATTAGAAAGCAAAACAAAGATCGAGATAAAAACAGGCTGAACCATCAGCCTATAGAGTCGTAGTGCACGTCGTCCACTCGTCCCCCCCAAGGGGATCTGGAGATTTCTTCTCCTTCGGGGAAGTTCTTTACTCCCCTTTTTTTGGGCATCTTGCCCATCAGGAGGTTGAGTCATCACAACGAAGTCCTGAGCGCCCCCCCCCCCCCCCAATCCGAGTCATCTATTCATTCCAATCCCCTTGAGTGCACCCTTTCTCTAATTTCTCACCCCACGGTCTCCAGAACATAAACCGGTCCAAGGAGAGAGGCCTCGCGTCTATATTTACACATAACACCACAAATATAATACCTGGCGTCCCAGAACCGATATTGAGCTCCATTCCCTAGGTCAAATCCCCCCCTTCCTCCTCCCGTGACACCACAGTGTTGCTTTATAATAGAAGCGGTGCGGGAGGGGGGGGCACCCAGGCCATCACCCCCCACCATATCGTATCATCCCCGCCCCTTAATCACCCCCCCCTCACCTCCCACCCCCCAAAGACCTGTGCCTATGCGTGTATGCTTCACCCCCTTGTGGTACTTTATTCCATGTGCCATTCTTTCAATACCTTATACTATAAAAAACCCACTAAGTATTGCATTACACCCATCACTTAGTGATCTTTTTACGTGTACCAACCCCCCTCTTCTATTTCTCTTTTCAAGAAACACATCAATCATATATTAGCAATACTCATCATTTACAAGTGCAGTCCCTTCTACCCAGTTTTCTCGTTCCAATCATATAAATCTTCTCCATGAGGACCAAAACCATGCAACATCACCACCTCCCCCATTACACCTCTTCTAGGGTGCGAGGTGGGGGGGGGGGCCTCAGGCCCTCCCCCAAGGCACCACCCACTCAATATTTTTTCCATTCACCATGTATAACCTAACATTACATCAGTAAAAAAAAAAAACAGAAAACGCATACAATTTTACAATACATCAGAACCCTTACCCTATAACAGCGCCACCCCCAGCCCCTCCACACTCTTCCCTCCCCCATCCCCCACTGAGACCGCAAAGTCACATATTGGTATTACTCTCTAAGCCACGGGACTTGCCAGATTCTTCTTATCCAAGTCTCTCAGTACACCCATAGGTTATTCTTGTAAGATCTGGGACCATATGACAATCATACAGAGAGTCCTCTACTCCCCTGAGCAAAGCAAAGCAATATACCACACAGAGGAAAGGCAAGGCTCCTTTAAAGGATCCCTCTATCACAGCAGACATTGATATCATAAGAGACTCTTCAGCGGGGTTTCCGCGTCTTACCCAAAAAGATGCCCTCAGGGTCCCAGTCTGGTAGTTCTACTGCAGGAATATTCAATGCCCTAAATAAATCCGGATCCTCCGGATCCCTCAGGGCAAATACTATCGCCCCCTTCTTAATATTCAGGGAGAATGGGTGTTCCCACCTATACCTCACACCTTCCCCCTGTAGGGCCTGTATCAGGGGCCTCAAAGCTCTTCTCTGCTGGAGCGTTGAAGTCGCCAGATCCTGGAATAGTTGAATTGGTTTCCCCTTTAAGGATATCTCTGGGTTTTTCCAGGCCGCAGCCATAATAGCCTCTTTTTCAGCATAATAGTGTAGGCGGCAGATCATGTCTCTGGCTTTTTCCCCTGTTTTTGGCGCCGGCCTCAGTGCTCGATGTATCCTGTCAATCAATATCCCTTGCTCTTCAGGTCTTTGCAAGATCCTATTGAAAATTCCCTGGGCTGTCCTCTGTAGATCCTCTGCGCCCACTGACTCCTGGATCCCCTTGATCCGGATATTTTGCCTACGTGAGCGATTCTGTGTATCCTCCGTCTGGGCACACAGGACTCTATTGAGCTTCACCTGATTGCTTTTGTGCTGCTGGAGCTCCGCTATAGTAGTTTTAAGTTCACGGGATTCCGCCTCTAACATTTCTATTCTAGTTTTGGCGGCCATTAACTCCTCTCTTACGCCAGCTACTTCAGCATGTGTAGCTGCAAGGATCTGCTTTGTCTGCTCACTTATATCTTTTTTCGTAGGAAGAGTCTTCAGGAAGGCCCAGACTTCCTCCAGACTTGCAGATTTTTTGCCTGGCAGGGTCTGTGGTGAACCACTAGGTTCAGGCCGTGTAGCCTTCTCAGTGGCCTTTTCACGTGGGCTATTTGCCGCTCCAGGGGCAAAAAGTCAGCTGCTGCCCTCTGTGGTGTCTTGGGCGCACTAGCCCCAGCGTTTCCCGCAGTTCCAGTACTGGGTTCCGTGCCCCTTTTCTTGGTGCCCCCTGCCATAGTTGGAAGTGCTGACCAGTTCCCAGTCTATTGGGACTTACCCAGTGAAAAGGGGTCCAGAGTCTGTGGGCAAGAGTTCAGGTCCCTGGTCCCTCTGGCTGTCCCAGCCCTCCGGGTAGCAATAAAGGAACCAGCTCGCAAGGACTTCCAGTGGGGAGCCGTTTCTCTGGTCCTTAGAGGTGCCGCCGTCAACCTATGTTGATGAAAGTGTTGGACAAAGTCTGGCACTTTGATCCTCCCCAGCAGGTCAGAGGGTGCTAAGTGTACAGTGTGCATGTGGACAGCATGCAGGTACGTGCACTATGCATGGTGTAATAATATTAATCATAATGCAAACATTTGTATAGTGCCTTTTATTCCTGTCGGACTCAAAGCCGACACGTTCAGTAGTTGGTAGCAGTGTTAGGGTGACTAGTCAAAGAACTACTTACTGAATAGGTACGGGCTTAGTGGATAGGAAGAGCCGAGATTTGAGCCCAGGTGGATAGGGCATGCGTGTATAGCTACGGATTCAACTTCTTTTTTATGGGACCAAACACTGCCAATATTTCAAGTAACCTACAGAAAGCTGTCTTGATACAGTCCTCTAAGCCTAAAGATAATTATCTTATTTATTACTAAGTGTGGAGGAGTAGTACCAGAATAGTTCACGTGTGCGTTATTAATCAAAGTGTGTCTCTTTGTACGTCTCCAACTCTCTCACATAATGGTCATTGTCTTGCTTCTCTCTCTAGTTTGAGTTCTCCTTGACTGTAACACGCCCTGCTTCTTTTCATGTTGGTCAATGTTATGGTCCACTTATAGAAAATTATGCTCCTTTACCAATTAGGTAACTACTACTTTGGATAGTAGTTTACTTTTCTATGATGATCACAATACTTCCTTCCCACTTAGTGACTAGGTCTCCCCTTTCTACAGTGACGGTCACTCCTCAAACAGGGATTTCATTTGTGGTCAGTGAATCCCACTTCTGACTTAAAGTGAACCTCCAGACTAAAAATCTACTGAACAGCACTGAAAAGGCTTTGTGTTTCTTTAACAGTTTCACAGCATCAGAACTTTGTTTTTCTTACAAGCCTTATTTTTAGCTGCACAAAAGCTTAAGCTCCGCCCCATCAAAGAAAACTGCCCGGGCTTTTTTCCCTGATGCTGTGCAAAGCATGATGGGATTTCCTATGTTGTTATTCACATTGCCTAGTAACTGGGAGGGGTGATCAGCACACAGGACAGTTGGAACTGTGTCTCATGCTCCCTGTCACCTCCTTTCAACCAAAAAGATGGCTGCCCTCATGAAATCAAACATTTGCCTGTTCTTTTAAAACAAGGTGGGTAAGAGATTATATAACCTATCTATTTTAATTAACATAACTAATGTAACTTAATGACAGTATGTTCTTTTAGACTGAAGTTCTTCTTTAAAGAGAAACTCCAACCTAGAATTGAACTTTATCCCAATCAGTAGCTGATACCCCCTTTTACATGAGAAATATAATGCTTTTCACAAACAGACCATCAGGGGGCGCTGTATGACTGATTTTGTGCTGAAACCCCTCTCACAAGAAGCTCTGAGTACCGCGGTACTTTTGGCAGTTTGTTACAATGTAACAAGGTTCACAGACAGGAATTAGCTGTTTACAGCTGTCTCTAACAGCCAAAACAGCTAGCAGCAGCTACATAACCTGCCCACAGTAAAAATGTCACCATGTAATAAATGTCAGAATGTAAATCGGGGAGAGGAAAGATTTTACAATGAGCAAACACTGACTAAATCATTTATACATAATTATGGTAAAAAATTAAGCACTTTTTTTTACTACATTATTTTCACTGGAGTTTCTCTTTAAGGACTCTGTTTGGTGTTCAATGGATTCCCTCTGTCCAAATAAGGGCTTTCTTGGTGATCATTGGATGCTTACCTAGCTATGGGCTTAGTTGGTGGCCAAAATGCCCCTGCAGTAGCTTTCCCTTTTGAGGCCTTGGTAGTTAGTGGGACTGGGCCCCATTTCCCACATAAATAACCATTCCATGGAATATTTACCATATTTATATTTTACCATATTTTCCATAGAACTTTGTTCCACTATCTGTGTCTGGTCCTGTCCCCTTACCATATATGTATAGCTCATCTCTCATCTGAAACTATTAAAAATATTATTACATATTTATGTAGTGTAATAATTTGCACATACACACTCCACACAGATAGAGTGCTGGCTTGACCCGAAACCTGGAACTCTAGCATGCAAGTAATATAAGAGCACTAACCAAACACCCATACTATGCTGCTCTTCTGAGGGAAGTTATAGATGGAGCACTTCTCATCTTTACATCTCCTGTATAGTTTTGGCCAAGAGTAATGGAGCTACACTGGATGGCAGAGGAGACAGCAGAGGACTACTGGTGGTGAAACAAGTTGCTAGGGTTGAGGGTCGGTTATTAAACATGACTTAATCTAGTGATGTTCTTGTTTTCTGCCACAGAGTTAGATGCTGGATGGAGCTGTCTGTTTAAGGTTGGTTACCCTTTTTTCCAAGTATGTGAGCAATGTGGGTAGATGGTAACAGACTGTATAGACAATAGATGTGACTCCTGTGGTAACAGAGTGAACAGTTTAGTGGCCAACTAGTGAGTTGTAATACTTTTTATAGGATATAGTATGTCTACAAGTAATGTTGGAACACTTATATTGTTATGAAACATCAGATGGACTAATGTGAAAAAGAACTGGAAGATAAACACAAAAAGTCACTTGGTACACCTCCACACAATGTTTCTTCACAGCAAGGCAACAATGCATAGTGCCGACATGAGCAGGTTATTCATTCTTTTTCAGCAGCATGAAAACAAAAGGGGAACACTTGGCTCTCACAAAACGTGTGCAGACTGTGTGTGAAATCTAAGCCCAGTCATTGAGTCCAGAAGTGACATACTGATATCTATCTTGTTATTTGTCTTGTAGCACAAGTAAAATGATGCACTGTGCTTTGTTCTTTCACTGCAGTGCCATATGCCACCAGCCACCAGAGCTTGAATGCACATTACTTTTCTGCTTTGTATAATCAATGGGGTCTCAATTACTCAGTCAACCTGTAGTAGCTAACTGCGTACATGAACAACACGTACAGAGTAGTATAGCAGGTTATTTGGCATATTTTGCTGCCGTTAATTAAATGTCAATATACAGCTATGGTAACAATATACCTTACTGAGTGTACACCATTTGGGGCAGTGTCCCCACTTCTCCTGTGTTATGGATTTGTGATGGTCAGGTTTATAATCTTCTACACCCTTATTTATTATATACAGTTTCATGGGATCGCATTTCAATAAGGATGATGATGATAATAACAATAATACTAATAATCTAAGTGTATCGATTCACCATCACTCAACTACTGATTGGTTATAGGCAATTGTTTGTAGGCAGAATTTAGCCTCCTCATGCAGTGTTAGAATATTTCTGTATTCTACTTCCTTCCTCATGCCTGCCGTAGTGCTGAGGCGCAGCTCACACTGCAATGTAAAACCTTCTTTTTTTTCTCTGTTTTTCCAGATGTGATTGAATGGAGTAATTTCTACTTGTCAGTCTGCAATGCAAAAATCCAACCTGCATGATTTTTCAAAAGCCTGTGGTGGAAACACATCAGCTCTGGACTCCAGCAGACACTGCACGCTGGCTGTTAAAGCGGTCATAAACTCAGAACTTCCTATGTGCTCTACTCTCTAAATACACACACGGTGCATTTCTGTTTTCCTTCTGTCCTGTGCAAGAGTTCAGGTCCACTTTAATTAGCCCGGGCCATATGAATTGAGCCTGACAAGTGTGAACGGATCCAATGAACAACATAGGATCAATTGGACTATCAGTTTTTGTGATCCAATGTGAGCTGGCAAAACGGACAAAAATGTCTTTTTTTTGCATTGCAGTGTGAAATGAGCCTCAACTGCCTCAATCTGACAGCCTAACATAGTGGTTACCATTCACTGTGTGCAGGGTATTCAACTTATCTGTACCGGTAACTGTTACAACACATTAATTACAGAACATTTATTAGGGTTCATTTACACTATGGCTATCATTCATAAAGCGTTCCCGCATGCGGAAATGCTAAAAACAGCCGACTTTACCGACCACCAAGCAAAATGTGTATTCATAAAGGCTGTTTCCGCATGCGAAGCGGACTTTCCCGAGCAGAGCGATAAATTACCGCATTGTGCTGTGATTCTATGCGGAAATGTAACAAAATATCAATTCATAAAAACTAACGCAGGCGGTATGTGGACAGGGATTACCGCTCCCCTGGATGTAGCGATAGGCATGCGGAGTATATGTAAGTGAATGGGACAGACCTCCCAAGCAGCAGCAGAGAGAACACCGCATGGAGGGACTCGGCCAGCTTCTCCTATTTCCGCATGCCTACCGACAGCCTACAGCGGGATATCTCCGCACTCCTACCGCAACAGGCAACATTTTTATGAATGACCACCCAGAAGGCTAAAATACCGACAGCGGTGTTTCCCCGCACGGATTTCATTTACCGACAGCACTTCTATGAATGATAGCCTATGTGAGTTGCAGTGAGTTTTGACTCCCAGTTTTGACTCACTGCAAAGTGTGCATTTTACATGGGAACATATCATTTTATTATCCACACTACAACAGTGAGTTGCTGTGCAGTGCACTTCAACAATGAGCTAAAACTCATGGAAATGCACAGCAACTTACAAACCCAATCATACATTTTTTTATGCATGCGTTTCAACTCACTGACTAGTGTGAATGAGCCCTAAATACTTTTGTGTTATGTAGCAACTGACCTCCCATAAACTGTCTCTGACTTGGCAGTGAATGCAGCTGTTGTCCACAGAGACCAATTTGCAAAAGGAAGCAGGCCAGAAACACATACAAAAATAAGTGATTCGAGCACATTTTCAGCAGGGAGAAGAGTTACAGATCAAGCTTGATAGTATAATTGCTGTATGACAAGTGCTTCTGTAGGGACCATGATAAATCTCTCCCATTGCCACATCGCAGGGGCCTGATGCAATTCCAGGAGATACATACAAGTCTTAATACCATCCTGTACTGTACTAAAGTTAACAGATTCCATTTTTTTTATAGGTATGTTTTATTGGTGATTGAAAAATGATACAAAACAAGCCTCAACATAGCCTTCACCATATTCATCCAGACTTCCCAAAATAGGGAGTATTCGTCGCCTTAAGGGTGACCTGGACTTACTTAGTATAAAAAAACAAGCCAATCACCAGGAGTAGTTAACATGTAATGGCATGTATCAGAGTAGGCTTGTCCCCAGTAGGGATTCAAAGGGCGTATTTCTCCAGTTTGTAATAACTGCTGTGTCTAGACTAACATATGTCAAAAGCCATATTAGCTAATATGTCAAAAGCTAACTATTGATAGTTAGTGATGGCCATGTCAAGGAGAACTCATGGAGAAGCATGTGATCAGTGTGGTCAGGTGATAGATATGTAAGCTTCTGATTTACTAGTCAAGTTCATGTGCTAAAGCAGGAAGTAATTGTAGCAAATCAGAGCTTTGAAAATCTACCACCTGTTCAAACAAATCACATGCTTCTCTATGAATTGTCCTAGACATGACCACCACTATTATTGATAGAAGAAGTTTGGATCCAAGAGAAATTCAATGTTGATGAGCTCAGTAAGTGCAGACCGCACCTCCTTCCCCCATACTTGCAATCGAGGTCAGATGAAAGAAGGGCCCCGAGCCCAATAATACATTTAGGATAGTTACTGTATCAGGTATAATTGAGAACTTCAGGCAGATTCAATTATTTGTTTCTGCATGCCAATGTCTGTGTGATTTCATCCTCACATTAAAGTAATCGCATTGCAGATTTTTATTTCTTTTGTGGCGCTGTCTTCAGAGTCACACAAAACGTCTCTCCTTAGTGTTTTATTTCTGTGTTATTCATTCATAAATTATTTGTAGTAAGATTTGAGAAATAAAATTACATTGCGTGCCTAACCATCGGATGCATATATGTGAGGGATCCCTTTATTTAAAGTGGAACAGAACTCTTGCAGAGCACACAATGAAAAGTCTTTATTCCACATACAGTTACTGAAGAAATCCACTGCTCTGAGTTCATGTGCATGTTTAGCCAGATGAAAGTGTCTAATTAGTTCTTATGAGCAGTAGTGAACAAAGTGCAGGATCACCACTATGCCATGCTCTCTACCCATACAGTAAACACGGAGGCTTAACCCCTTCAATGCTCCCTGCCAAGTGAAACCGAGTTCAAAATTTAATTTTGTTAGGACTTCCATTGTCCATGAAGTTTATCATGCTGTGGCTAATCTTTTACGACAGAGAGGAAGTTCTACATTTTCTACATAAAAGGTTAAAACCTCAGTTCCTCTCCACGTACATTTAAAGTTGAATGCATGAATTGTCTGCTTACATGCTGGTATAAGGGGACCAATCTTAAGGAGGGAACCTTGATGATTGCGGATTGGCTTAATTTTGAGAATGCTGCAGCATTTTTAGAGAAATACGATCCTCCATTTTAATTGGCTGTTTTTATTTCTGTGTGCTATGCTATAAGTGTAGGCTTTGTGTGTAAGGGTCATTATTGATTTGCATTTGATTTGGCTATGCCCGTTTGCAACTCCCTTTCCCCTTTATACAGTATGGTATGAGTAGGATAAGCACAGCTAACTTGTTTGTTTCAAGGTTCAAGGTTATATCAATATACATTTTTTAACCAATGAATATTGGTAATAAAAGCTTTATACAGCGAGTAATAAATAAAAACAAATACTTTATTTTTTATTTTGTTATACTTAAGAAATACTGTAACATTTTATCAGAGCCTGCAGCATATGCGCCTCAAAAAATAAAAGCGGTATTAATGGTTGATAACATGTTTAACACTCTAGTTTCAAGATGGGTAAATTATTTTGTAGAACTGACAATACAGTAAGTAGTTAATTAAAAATAATCCAATTGGTTGTAGCACAGTTTTGACAGTGAAGATGAAAACCTCTCTTTACTGGACGGAGATAAAGCACAGGACGAGTGAATGCAGGAACACTGCTGTAGGCCGCTATGCTCTCTTTTTCTTTACAAAGCCATTTACTATGTGTTGTCTAGATGAAGAGAAAACAAAACATACGTCACTATATTACATGCAGGAAAAAACCATTACGCAGCTAAGGATTGAGTTGTACATACAGTTTTCATTCACAATAAATATGTCAATGCATCTGTATTTTGTCAGAAGTGAACGTGGTGGCTTGTGTACATTATCTTCAACGCTTACCTTTTTTTTTTTATGGCTATGCTGCCAATGCTCATTTTGAGCTATGAAGATGATGGTTTATGCTAAAGTGTTAAGTTTATATGGAGGAATCCTCAAAGCGCTTAAAGGAAACCTGAGACGAGAACAAAAAAAAAATAATATATATTTACCTGGGGCTTCCTCCAGCCCCCTTCATGGCTCCCTCGCTGTCCTCCCGGGCTGCCTCGATCCTCTGCTAACTGACCCAATAATTCATGTCGTTGCCATGTACAGCTGCTCACATACCCTCTCTGCCCTCTAAGTCCTTCCAGCATTAAAGTGTACCTGAGATGAGAACAAAAACAAATTATACATACCTGGGAGGACAGCAAGGAAGCCATCCGCCTAAAGGGGGCTGGAGGAAGCCCCAGGTACGTATACATTTTTTAAAATTCTCCTATCAGGTACACTTAAATGCTGCTACCCTACCTGTTTCGCGATGCACATCATCAAGGCCTTCTCCTTTTACTGGTTTCACGATACACGTCATCAAGGGCTTCTCGAGTGGTATAGTGTGGCAACGGTGAATAAATAAAGTACAGTGCAGTCGGGATAAATGGTGGACCAGGTGACTGTGTCCATCCCTACATGGCATATTGCATATATCCATCCTGGGTGTCTGGTTGTTTTGTAGACATATGAAGGTTACAAGAGCTGTAAGAGAGGTGGATTTTTTCTGTTGGCCTGGTGGCGACACTCCTGTGTTTCGACCTTATAATCTGGGTCTGTTATCACTCCGATCACTCCGATAAGCCGATACTCTGATGGGTGATTGGTGGAGGTACTGACAGAAAGTAGCACTGAAGTTTTTCTATACACTTTAATGCTGGCAGGACTTTATAGAGGGCAGAGACGGCATGTGTCCTAAATAAGCTGCCAGCACAAGAACTTATAAACTATAACTAATAATTTCATAATTATTTAATAAGCATTTATGATTATTGAAAGAACTCCCCATTTAAGTCATAAATTACAAAATGATGTTTTGTCCCAATAATTTTTGTTCTATGTATTATACAAATAAGGGTGTACTGATGGTTAGGGAAAAGAAAAATTGTCAAATAAAGCTTATTCACAATCTTTCCCCTGCAGACCACCACAGAGGCTCTACAGAAGGTATTAAGACCCTCAGTGGTGCATCCCACATGGTCTGCCTGTCACTTACAAACTCTCAGCTGCAATTTCATTTTTTATAATACATCAGAAGAGAGGTCCCAAGACCCCTTAGTGATGTGTTTGTATGGTTCAATTAAGATAAGAACAAGGTAATACCTTCTATGACTAACTGCACAAGATTTCCTTGCAAGCTTTCAAAAGTTTAAGTTTCTTCTTCAGGCCTGATACAGAACTGGATCAGAACTGTATAAAGCTATATCTTACATACACATGCTTATATATGATATTCTGGTTGTATACAGCTACTTGAGTTGATTCCATGCAGTTTAAAGCGCTCTAGTGGGCCCCAGGCCTAACAGTCTACAGAATCTCTACCCATACAGAAGAGGACCGTCTTTTGGACTCCCACCACTGGAACACGAGCTCGGTATTTGTAGAATTCAACACCATTGGGCTAACTATTATAACAGAACTAAAGAATAAAGCCTTGTATACGAACTAGATGGTTCTAGGCCGAGGAGGATGGTTGTGGCCACCTCTGTAATGAATTTAGCATGTGTATGGCAGCCCCAATGCGTCGGCGAGAGATATTGCTTGCAGGATTATTGTCATCCAGGTGCAGGCCAAAGCTTACTCCCTCTGCTCTGCGTACCAAACCGTCATACCTCCACCGCCTCCACAACAGAACGTGCCTCTAGACTGAGTCCTGTAAGCAATAGTAATTGTGCGTGTGTACACATCTCTTGGCATACAAGCACTATTAATGGTTGTGGTTACACCGACTAGGCCTTATAAAAAAAACAATAATAAGATCAGAAGAAGGCACCAGACCAAGGACCAGAGGAAAGAATCAGAAATCACTTGGCAACATTTTTGCAACCCAGCAACACCTGGGACAGACACTATTACATCGCAAAGATCCATTTATATTACAATCATTTTGTGTACTATGAAAATACCGTACACATTTTCCTTTCTTTCATTGTTACAGCAATATAATTGTATCTATTAAACTACCAGCTGAATGTCAGGATCTTTTTACTTACTTGTTGTTCACTGTGTTCTTGTGTCGCAATGTTTTAGTATCATCTGAGACTTTTACTTTCTGGTTTTCAGAAATGTCATATTCCCGGACATCATTCACTTCTTTGACTTGGCCTGTTATCACTTTAACGACAAACATCACAATGTACTGAGGGAGAAAACAGAAGCAAATACTGAGCCAAAAGCAAAATACTTGCATGAATATATTTCGACTTGTAGCTGCTATAAGAAAATAATTTGATATAAGAAGTTGATGCTGCTAAAGGTTTGTCTTTTTTCAGACGGGGGGCGGTAATATTATACTTCTGAGGTGTATGACCTGCTTACAGGAAGATGACTACTAAGAAACTTCCCAACTGCATTCGCAGTGTGAGGAAGCAGATTTTTTTGCAGCAGCCCAGTACCAACACAAGAGACGGGAGGAACAACTGGCTCTCTGAAGAAAAGAAAATGCCTTCACCTGCATAACAGGTCACAGTTGGAATAATGGGCTCAGAGGACCAAAGGAAAAATACAGATGGTGCAAATTGTATCTCTCAGTGAGAAAATTATTTTGAACCCATTCAGTTTCATACAGAGTCTTTCTGTCTTGTCTGGCACTTACATTGACCTGAGGAAGTGCTTGTGATACTGAGAAACACGATGGGCTTGATGCAATTGTCAGACTCGCCAGCAACCATCAGATGACGATTCAAATGCACTTAGCCCTAGGCAGGGTGTTAAAAAACTCCCTTGGGCGATTTTATTGCCCAGCAAGTTCTTTACAACCTGCCCGTCAGACATGAGCGTTAGCTTAAACCTGCTTAAGCCGCTGCATCTGGGAGTCTCCTTTACTAAGGAGATCCTTAGAGCTCCCCATCTGTCCGTCCGCGCAGCGACAACACCCTCCCCCCCCCCCCCCCCCCCCCCCCGCGATTGAGCCAGGTACCCGACCCTAAACATCATAAACATCCGCCACCTCTCCCGTCACTTTAATTGACTTTGAGCCCCAGCAAAGCATAGTTGAAGCTCCCGCCGGGGCTCCGCATTGATCCATGGTCTGGACCAATGAAGATTTTCATTGGTACAGACAGTGGACCAATGGGGAGCCCTGGTGGGAGCTTCATAAATGCTTTTCCGGGGCTCAAAGTCAATTACAGCGACACAAGTTGCAGCAAGGGGCAGCGAATGTTCGGCAATAAGTGCAGGCTCTCGTGATAGGTAGGCTCGGAATGAGCCACTGAACCACCGATTTTTCCATCGGTGGGCCCCGGCTGCCCCGCCTCCTGGGGGCCCCAGAGCTGAGAAGGAGGGGGGCACAGCGCCGGAAGGTGGGAAAGTGGGCACAGAGCGGTGGGGGGGGAGGGGGAAGCCTCCCCCCCTCCCTCACCTAGTCCCCCCCCCTTCCGCGCTCCCCGCCACTCCAGAATTGCAGCTAGCCAGCGGAACGGCTTACCGAGAGTGATAGCTCTGCGTGCCGCTGGTCTGGTCTTCTGCACTGACACTATCCAATCACACTCACACAGTACTTCCTGTGAAAGCGTGATTGGACAGTGCAGTGCAGGAGACGGAGACCAGCAGCAGCATGCAGAGCTCTTCTCTCGGTAAGTGGAGGGGGCGCGCGGAAGGGGGGTCCTAGGTGAGGGAGGGGGGGCCCACTGCCCCCCCTTCCAGCATGGGGACACTGTCAGACCTTCCTACCTAACTGGGGGGAGCGCGGAAGGGGGGGCCCCTAGGTGAGGGAGGGGGGAGGCTTCCCCCCCCTCTCTGCCGCTGTGTGCCCACTGCTCCCCCTTCCAGCATGGGAGCCTCCACTAACTGGGGACCTGCCTTTCTGGGGATATTTGCCGCCAATCTGATTGCATTTTGTGGGGTTATCTGCTGCCAATCTAATTGCATTTTGTGGGGATATCTGCTGCCAATCTAATTGCATTTTTTGGGGATATCTGCCGCCAATATGATTGTATTTTGTTGGGAAATCTGCCGCCAATCTGATTGCATTTTGTGGGGATATCTGCCACCAATCTGATTGTATTTTGTGGGGAAATCTGCCACCAATCTGATTGCATTTGTGGGGATATCTGCCGCCAATGTGATTGTATTTTGTTGGGAAATCTGCCGCCAATCTGATAGCATTTTGTGTGGAAATCTGCCGCCAATCTGATTGCATTTTGTCGGGAAATCTGCTGCCATTTGACTACTTGATGAATTAATGAATTATCATGAGGCATGTAACTACTTGATTATTTTTATCTAAAATGTATCTGGTCGGACCTAATCTCTGTGAATAACACCGCTACTTATTTTGTGTATTTTTAAGTCTGCCCATGAGCCATCATGACCACGCCCATGTTCCAGTGCGTGGTGACACCCATCTATTTTTGCCACAGCACACCACGCGCGCCGCATGTGGACTTGTCCTTATTGGAGAATGTCCTCAGAAGTGCTCACAATCTATTCCCTACCATAATCATGCAAAATTTCTAGAGTACATGTGTATGTGAGCCTAAAATGCGGGGGTCCTTGGGGTGATCGGGGGGGGGGGGGGGGGGTCCGTGGGGTGATAGGGGGGGGGGGGGGGGGGGGCTCAGGCTCAAACTTCCTTGGTGGGCCCTTGGTGTCCCAGTCCGACCCTGGTGATAGGTGCACGGGCATCTCCTGGGGGAGAAAGGCAGTAGTACCGTGGTGCTGCAGTGCCTTGCTGTGGTGCTGAAGGACAATGCTGTGGTGCTAAAAAACGGCACCACAGTGCAAAACCTCGCTCCCCCCATTGCCCGGAATATGAGATCATCGCATCGCTCAGGCTTTTGCCTGAGTAATGCTCCCTAATGATCGTGCATCGCACAAGTGAAACTGACAATAGGATTTGTCGGTAATCCTCGTGCGGTGTCCAGGGAATAAGTAGCTCGTATGTGAAAGCTACTTATCACCTTGAATTGCATCAGGCTCTTCTTTTTGTGTAATAATGTTGTTCCAAACATTGGTTAATGTTTTTCATTTTGAGATAAGCCAACATTATCCTTTTTTTAACCAGTTTAGCTCTTTTTATAACTTTTGGGCGTCTGTACCTTTTCGTCTCTGAGTTTCGTCTGGTAATCAGAGCATGCAAACCAACCCTACCCTAAATGGCTACAGTTCCTCCTAAATGCAATATTTTTATCTGTTAATTAGAGACAAACTGCTGAAAAATGTGCTGCTTAATATATTTCAGTGATGAAAACCTGGCTCTGATAATTGAATTAAGGTAACAATTTATTTTAGACACAATGTAACTTATGATTATTTCCGCACACAATCACACTCCTTTATGTAAGTATTTATCATATCTTTTCACGAGGTTTTCAATCACTTTGTTGTAGTAGCACCACACAAGCTCTGTAAAAACAGTGCAAGAGATTTAAACACAGTTGGGGCCACTATAGGCTGTAATAGGAATTACAGCTATAGCTGCGCTCAGTGAGTGATTTGGGCGCCGTCAAAAGATGGAGCACAAATTACTACAAAAACACTGTAATTCAGCCGCCAGCAATAGCTGGGAGCCGAATTACATCTTTCCCCACTATCCATGGGGGCCTGGAGGAGGAATAGTAATTCCCACCGCCAGGACTAGTGCAGGAGCAGGGTAAGCCATTTATCAGCTTTACCCTGCGTGCAAATCTCCCAATGGCCGATTCATAGGTACACGCACCATACTCCTATGGGTTGGGGGAGAGTTCATGTTAAAGGAAGCCCATGGTGAAAAAAAAAAATGATGCGATAAAAATCCTTCTATTCCTGAAAATGACTTTTTTTTAGAATATAAGAGTTTTATTTTGTTTTTAAAAGCTAAAATAGTAGGTTTAATGTTGTATTCTCTCATATAACTGATCCTATTTTTCAGTGTCCATATACTGGTGCCAAATTATACACTGAGTGCCGCTATACCGCCCTATGCCTCACCCAAATTAGCAGGCACATGGAGGTGCCAAAATTAGCCACTATGAACAGAGGGAGTGTCTGGATCGGCCTGTAAATAGGGAAAGGTTTAGAGCCTAACAGGTTGATACCAACTCATATCTGCACTGTCTTTATATCAGTGTGACTGGTTTTGTCAAGAATTGATGATGAACGGAACAAATGTAAGTTTTTGTTGCTGGAGGTATTGTGTGAGGAATATTCTGGATCTCTTCTGAGGTGCAGTGAGACTGCAGGGAAGCAGCACACCACTAGCAGCAGCAAGGATAGAATGATACTGCAGGAACAGGACTGCAGCACACTCTGACCTTGTTCTTTTCTCAGACTCAAAACATTCTGCTGCCAAAGCGAAAGAAGGAAAATCAACGGTTTTCAAGATTTCACTCAGATAGATTTATATACTTTCCCTGAAAGACTGAGATAAAATAGTGACATAGCTGATGTCAGCAGGACTGTCAGAGCAACTCAAACCATTCTGCAGAACCTCCCAAACCAGAAAAGCATCATCAGCTCCTAGTGAAGCACATTTTATTACAGCACTTATTGCTTAGGAACCTGTCCCATACTACAGAGAATGAGTGGTGAATAAACGACAGTGGCACACCTGACGAAGGGAGTTGCCTGAAACATGTTGTGTTCTAATACTCTGTAACTGTATGATCACAATACAGCTTACTTGAAGAAGCCTTCCTGTGTGCCATCTTCTATTTTGTTTTGTTGGTAAATAAATGAGTGCACCATATAACCATATCTGGGGAAAATAACAGGGCCAACAACTTGATCCCATGTAAATACAGACTACTGCAGGGCAGGACCATGTTCATATAGAGAGGAAATGCTGATTTACTTAAGTTCCTCTGGCCGGACGACCACTGGAGAATGTGATTCAGCAAATCTGGCATGGATATATTAAAAAGGGTTTGCTATTAGGTGGCACCTGTTAGAAACCCTTACTTGGGTCACATCAGAACCACATGAAAGGTCAGTGAATCAGTTGTTGAGGCAATGCAGTTACATGACCACACTCACTCTGAAACCACACTCACTGCCCTGGAGAAAATGAGTAAGGCCTTTTTTCTACGGATGACCAAACTGCATGTTTGTCGAACAGTTGAACCGCCAAGCTGCCAACCACAAGCAGCAATTAGCTGCAATTACATGCAGCCAAATAGCACGTTTGGTAACAATTGTGTGTCAATTTTGGTATGTGGCGGCGTTACCCAATGGCGTAAAAACATCTCATGTCACATCTGAACATGGCAACTGCAATAGAGGGGGCAACATGTCCACTCCCCGTGCTGAGCTGCTTGTAGAAATTAGGCCTTAATCAGGTCTAGTGTGTGCAGCAGTCATAAGATTAGAATCCAATCTATCAATTAATCAGAGAACCATTGGCTTCTAAACAAGTCAGCTCTCCTATTTTTATCTTGTCAGATGCCGTTTAAAATAGTAGAGGTCTCAGGTATTAAAATGAAGTGTGTAGAGCTATATAGCCCTCACTATGAACAACATTATTTCATAATTTAGTCACACACTGCCTGATAATGACTATGAGAAAACTGCCTTTACTAACAGCAACTGTAAACTCTGTTTGGTGATTACATAAAATGCTGAGAAATATGATGCACATACTGTAGAAATAGGTTCACACCGGCATGGTTGAAAAACTGATCCATGGAAAAACTAATCCATAGAACAGATCAGTTTTCTGTTGATCTGGAAAAATCACTCCCACCCCAAACTTACGGTCCATTCGACGAAACGGGGCAAACAGATCTGTTTTAACAGAGCAATGTGAACAGATCCTATCGATTAACATAGGATCCATTGACATCCGTTTGGATCTTGTCAGTTTAGTTCCGCTATAGGATCGGTTTTAATCCCAGTGTGAACCGTGCCTAACTAAAAATAAGAAAGGAAAGTGAAACTTTAAAAGCTTTGAAACACTGGTGATATGCACATTCTTCTCCTGCTGTACTGTAATATGCAGCTTATGTATCCCACATGCTAAAACTGACATTCAGCACATGACAACGCAGCCTTTGTTAATGTAGAATGTGAAAAGAAACAAAGCCTTCTCTGTAAATCACAGCCTTATTTGAAATGTGCAGCTCTATCAAATCCATATTTAACAATGATATTAGCTGGTTGATGTAAATGTAGGTTTACTTGTCCTCATGCAACACTGAAGAGATACCACCAATTCAGCCTGAGAAAATGCCTCAAAGTGCAATCATGTGCAGAGATGTCAGCGCCACAAACCTGCATGTATATGGAAAGCTATAAGTCTGTCTTTACGTGATTGAGTCTTTATCCTTTTCATGTTCAAACAGGGGGATACTGCATAATGGGGGGAATGCTACCTCACTGTCTGACTGGAGTGGTGGATGCTGGCTAATCGGGGGGTCACTTATTATTTCTAGGGAAATGCTACCTGATGGGGAGCTAATTACTATTTGGAGGGGGTATTGCCTACTAATGCGGGGGTCATTATTTTGAGGGTGGTAGCTGCTGGGGAGGGTGAGAGGTGGTTAGTCATTGACTATTTGGAGAGGGGTGCTGCCTAATAAGGGTTATAACAGCATTTCAGGTAGTTGTTTTTGCCTAGAGGTGCCGTGAAAACATTTCAAAGCCATCAAGGACGCCCTCTCACAAAAAAGTCCAAAGATCGAATTTGAAGGAAAAATTGTTCAGTTTATGGGCACGTTAATGCAAAGGCAGCTGTTACTTATGGTCCTGCTTTAAAACCAGGGGCCCTTTTATTCCATTCAGTTTCTCTCCTAAGTTTCCTCCTAGGTTATATTTTTACACCTTATCAATAAAATGCCTCAACAGCAAGCAAGAAAATACTCTATCATCTACTTTTGCTACTTTTTGAGTGCTGAAAAGTTATTTTAAACAGATGATGAAAAATTATCTACTAGTAGAAAACGTAGGATAAGAAGAGAATTGAATAAGGGCCAATGAGATTATCCACATTAGGACTTAATCAGAAACAGATGAACATGGGAGCAGAACTGAGGAGCGTACATACCTATAATTTGTATTGCCTGTCAGTATCAAGCTGGATCCTGCGGGTGACAGTGTGGGGAAAGAGCACTGTACAAATGTGCTGCTCTGCTATATATTAGAGAGATGTGTACTGTCTTTATGGGGATAGGAGGAGGGTTGACAGCACGGTGCACGATGGAGCAGCTTCTGGTGGGCGAAGTAAGGAGGGGAACAATGCGCTTGCATAAAATGACCTGGCACTCTGGATCTTTCTCATCCGTACAAATTATTTTAAAGGTAAACCAAGGTTAGTTACATATGGAGGATGGCATATTTACTTCCTTTTAAATAATACCAGTTGCCTGGCAGTCCTGCTGATCTTTCATACATCAGTAGTGTCTGAATCACACACCTGAAACTAGCATATGGCAAATACAGTCAAATGTCAGTCAGAAACATCTGATCAGCATGCTTTTTCAGGGTCTATGGCTAAAAGTTTTAGAGGCAGTAGATCAGCAGGATAGCCAAGCAATGCGCATTGTTTAAAAGGAAATAAATATGCCTCCATATGTCTCTCACCTCAAGTTCCCTTTAAGTATAACCACACGTTTACACTTTTCCTCATAGAAAACATTAAAAATATCCCCTGGTGAATAATGCCTACATATTACAGGAATGGTTCTACTTCTGTAAGAAGCTTTGTGAATGTAGCATAAAGCCTGCATTCTTTGTCTGCCGTGCTGTCAGCACTCTGAGCTTGAGGCAGGTGGCCTGGGCATCATTTGTTTGGAAGTAGGTACTGGGCTCAACCACCTGCTTTGGCTGTGTGACAGTGATTTTGGCATCCGGTGCTGAAACACTGATCTATCTCAAACTGCATAGCCAAACTACAGCGTAATGCTAAACAGCCAGCGCAGAATACAAACTACTTTGTTCTTTGATACTTTCATCTGCCTCTCAGTCAACCTGCTACTTAAATGAAGCAATTTATGGGTAACGGGTAATATTATCTAATGAAGTGTTTATTACAAGCTACAACAGCAGTAACTAACCATATTCAATGAATATTGTGGACATAACACTTAAAAAAATAGACTAAGTATGCTGCAGCTGTAAACCTTCTAGATGCCATTTGATATCAAGTAGAGGTTTGCAAAGAATAATAATGTTGCATAAAGCCATATTTATAGCCTGTGTAAAATATACACTGTTCAAATGCTTCATACATATATACATGCCTATGCTAAAAAAAACCCCAAACAATTCTTTTTTTAAAAGGGGCTTTCAGTGTGAGAAATGAAAAGCCTTCATTGAATGTAGATATAGCATGTCCTTCCTCTAACCACATTCATCAGCTGTGAGGAGACCAGAAGGAGCCAGGATACTGGCAGCTCAGCATTTTTATATAAGCTCCAGCTGCAGAGAGTCACTGACTATAATGTCTCCATCAACAAAGCTGAACAGCTGATATTTATTTAAACATATTATTTTAATTAATGTTATTCCTTTGCCCATACAGATGATGTACATACATTCATGCATCAGAGTTTATGAATCCTTCTGAATTATCAATATGTCTGTAAGAGGATGGCCTAAAACCTGATCTGTTCTTCATGCAAGTCCTAGAACTAGAACCCAACACAGATTTGTGAAAGTTTGTTATGGAGATTTCTCAAGACCTCCGATAAACAGTTACCGATGCTCACCAGACTGGAAAGGGTTACAAAACTGTGTATAAAGACATGAGACTCCATCGGTCCTCTGTCAGGCACATCACGCACACATGAAGACAATTCACCATTGTTACCTCCTCTAAAATGTGTCACCAACAGACACTGCAGAAACAGCAAGCTGTGCAATGCTCTGGGAACTCCATGCTAATGTCAAAGGATCTAAAAGTCTCTCCTGCATTGGTGAATGTCTGTTTATGAGTCCACCATCAAGAGAGATTGTATAGCAAGGTTGCAAGAAGAAACCCACTACTATTCAAAAAGAACATTGTTGCTCATTTACAATTTGATAATTGCCAAGTAGATAAGTCTAAATCTATTAGAAGAATAAAACAAAAACAGAACATATTTACTGAAAGGTGTTTGGCAAAAGGCATACACTGAAATCCAATATAAGAACCTTATCCTATCAGTGAGACATGGTGCTGACAGGATTATGGTTTGACCTTGTTTTGCTGCCTCTGGACCAGGCTCACTAGAGGTCCTGGGCACTATGCAATTCCTAACATCACCAGTGATATGCACTGGCAAGTTCTAAAATTAGGCACCTAGTGGACCAATGGGGAGCCCTATCAGGAGCTATGGAGATGTTTTTGCTGGAGATCAAGTGTTACAAGAAGCAGAGAAGGCGGTGCTTACAACTGGTCCAGCGGGTCTGCGCAGAGCAACAGGGTGCCACAGTGTCAGGAGAGCATGACATGCTACATCAGACGTCAGGTAAGTGTCTAGGAGCTTGGTGTCTCTAGCGGCAGAATAATTGGATGAGTTGGTGGTGGACTCCTATCAGAGAAGTTGCAAACAGGATTGCATTATGATTTGTTATGATCTGTTTATTCTTTGAGGATAATTTGGAGTAAAGAGAACACACTGAGAGGACCTGCTTTCCACACAAGAGGATTCCCCATCTGTTGAACGTTTGCCTCCAGTCAGCACATCTCTGTATGTACTGCATCTCTAACAAGTTATGAGGTGGTTTTTCTATGTAACACTGATAAGAAGGGCAGCAAAGATGCATTTTACATTGTCATGTCACTAACTGTCCATCAGAGGGGCTCACAATCTAGTCCCTACAATAGACATATGACTATGTATGTATTGTGTAGCGCATGTATCATAGTCTAGACCAGAGCTCCCCAACCCTGTCCTCAAGGCCCACAAACAGTACATGTTTTGCAGGAAACCACAAGGATTCACACAGGTGGGGTAATTAGTTTCTCAGCATAGCTGATGAACAAACTCTGTGGATTTCCACAAAACGTACCGTTGGTGGGCCTTGAGGACAGGTTTGGGGAACACTGGTCTAGACTATGCTTTCTTGCCTGGTGCACCTAAAAGGTCAGAAATACTCTTGCCTGTGATTGTACTGTTGTCATTATTGCCTGGAAATAGATCTCAATTACAAAAACAAAGAAAAAACTAATTGAACACATACTAGAATGGAAATGTGTAATTTTTATGATGTAATTTTTAGACACATTACAATGCAAAGTGGTTTGCATATCAATTATAAATGCAAACTCTGATTTTATTGAACCTGAAGTTTTCCTTAACAGTATGACTATATTTCTCATGACACTAAGATACATAACTGCAGTTTTTATGAAATTAGAAGTACCACGTGCAAATATAACCTATGACTTCTTTTAATATTCATTCTGCATTATTAAAACAGGAATGTTACTGCAATTAATAGGCAAACCTACAAAACACACTGCTTTTAAAGGGCGTGAACTAGATCAATATTTAAAAGGGGTTTTATTATTTTTTGTTTTGCATACACAATGGAACTGCAAATTGAAAATGTAAATACAATGAAAAATGTGTATGTATTAAATGGCATATATGACTGACTTTTTGTCTCAATTTCAAGTAGATCCAAACTTTTAATAAAAAATAAAACTAATTATCATCACCTCATCAGCCTCATTTAAAATGCTTCTTTTGAAAAATGAATCTACCCAAGTCCTGACAAGTCTCCTAAATTGCCTGCACGTTATTGATATTATTTGGTGTATGGTGCATTCTGGCAAGTTTATGCTACAACAACATATGCTGATGAGTGAATGGTAGAACAGTTTTATGATGATTTGCAACAGCTACTGGACACAACACCCAAGAAAGACATTACATACATTGTAGGTGACTAGAATGCTAAAGTTGGCAACGAACAAGAAAGCGTCTGCTTCCAGAATCCATGAGGCAGGGCCTCATTGTAGTACTACCCAAGCATGGTAAGGATCCCCTCCGTTGTGAGTCCTATAGGCCCATTTAGTTTCTGACTGTGGATATTAAGATTCTTGCAAAAGCTTTGACCATTAGAGTTAATACAGTTATCCCCTCCCTTTTGCACCCTGACCAAATCGGTTTTAGGCCCCCTGCACACTGCAAATCCGATTTGCGATTCCGATTTGGGAGTCCGATTTCCCCAACCGTTTTGTTTCAAGGGGCCGGGTCAACATACTTCAGACTGCTGGGGGGCCGGAGTATACATAAAATGATTACAACAAAGAGAAAATGTGTGCATCAACCAAGTAGTACCTGATAAATCTGGCTTTGCAAATTTGGCCTATTGGCTAATCACGAGACATTGCTTGTTATAATTTAAGTAGGCCTCAGTTATTTGGACTGAGTTAGTCAAAAAGGCTTGATGAGCAGACCTGCCCTTTAAGGGGATTTTCTCTGAAGAGAGAAAATCTGCAGTTCTGTCAGCAGAACTAGAACATACCAAGAAGCTGTTCTGAACAAGGCCGCAGGTCTCCCTGACCTGGGCCTGGAACAATAAACATCAGTCATGTTTTGTAAATATTCACATTCCTGCATGTATGTCAAATGTCTCATTGATTATTAATCGAGTAGGCGGGTATGATGACGCCACGAGTGGGTCCACCAATAGACTGATATAGGGGGTGGCGAAGATGATGTCAGATTTAACTCTTTCCTAGTCGGTATTAAATCTGGAGCGAGCGATGGAGAGGGCACTTCTGCTTCTTCCTTCCTCACTAGCTCGCAATACTGACTGGAACCCAATTATTTCTCTAAGCATGTTCTTCCTTTATGTAAGCTGATATAATGTATGCTATGTACATAGGTAGTTTAGTGTAACGTAGGTAGGAAGAAGGTACCTGATAGACTTCGGTAGGGAGTCTAATCAAGAGCTTGTAATGCAACATGAAGATCGGCATAGCTAGGATATGATGACTGTATCTATCTGTCTTTCTGTGACTTGAATAAATAACGGAAACATTGGAGAAGCCTGAGAAAGTCTATTTCCTGTTTGCTGTGTGGAGAGTCAAGTGATCTCACAGTCTGTGAGACGATGGTGTCGAAGCAAGGTGATAAGAACAGTTTATAACAGTGGTGCCTGAAATCCTTCCCTGCCTAGCAATACAGGCAGACGGGGCCGGGGCCGAAGGAAAATGGTTTCAAGATATTCCACAGCAAAACAAGCGGAATAGACGGACACGGACTGTAAAGCTTATCAAGCTGAGACTGATAAGCTGGTGTGAGTAGTGTGTGGGAGCCGAGCACACACGGGCTGCAATTCGAGAGAACCAGCGGCGACACTCGTGGATGTTAAACTTAGACTGAAAGTGCACATCAGTCCTAGCCTAAACCGGATCGCAGGTGTCTGGAAGCTCCGAGGCCGGCTGGCAGCTGCCGCTGGAGATTGATCCGCTGAGCCAGTGTGGGTACACAGAGCTGACGCTCAGTAGTTCCAGAGATCCACTCAGTGTCGTGGAAAGTTGCCAAAAGCTGGTCGAATTCGCAGGCTTACAAAGTCTTCTGCTCAGGCAAGTATGTTTTACGTTGTTATATGGCGTTATCTGTGTTAATGTGTACATTCTGTGTTAATTGCAGAGTGGAGGCTGCGGGCTTCTCATCTCTCCTGTGCGTGAAGGGAGGGGTGAGGAGAGGTGCAGCTCCGATGTAAATACAGAACGTGTTTTCAGGGTTTATGCGCTTTGATTGTTTCTTAGGATTCAATGTTCCTGTGTGGCAGATGTTTTGTTTTCTCTCTCTCTGGGTTTTGTTTTGTTTTTCTCTCCCTGTCCAGAGACTGGGCAGGATGATAGATAAGGGGGGGGGGGTCCCCCGCGGCAGAGGGAAACCAACAGTGTTAGTGGTGGACAGGGGGGAGAGGTAGCAGAGTAGACAGGAGAGAACAGTTGTAAAACTTAGAAGTACGTTTTTCTCGGGGAGCTGGGTGGACAGCCCTTGTCTCTGGGTAGCTGTGGAAGTTCGCAGAGGGACAGCTGAGATAATGGGTGAGGTTTTTGTTTGTCTTTCCTCCGCGCGTTTCCAGTCAGAGTTGCTAACATGCTTGTAAATATCTGCATCTGTTATGTTGTTCAGCCAGCTCGTCTGTTGTTCGTCTCAGTAATAGCGCTGTAATAGTTCTGAGTTATGGCTGAGATAAGCTGCAGATGAGTTGTGGAGAGAGGGGATAGAGGGAGAGAGGAGGAAAGCGAGTGTCTTTCTGTTTGTGAGATGTTCTGCACGTTTCTCGCATTTCCAGTCGGTGCTGCTGCTAACATGTTTTTTCAATGTCTGTATTGTGTTGAAGTTCGAGCTGGGATGTTAACAGTTAAAACAGTTACAGTGGTTTGGAGTCGTATAGCTCGCTCGGGCGGTTCTTAGTTATGTCTGTGATAGAGTGAGAAAGATTCCTACGTCTCTGGGGATCCGTATGTCTGATTGCAGTTCGGATTACAGCTAAGACGTGAAGGAATGCTGAGGCTGATTTTTGTGCACTGTGGATAGATGCTGTGTGTAACTATGCATAAAATAAATGTATGTTCTATTTGAGTTTGTTTTCTTTCATAAGGTATAGGAACGAGAGGCTGTTATGGGAGCAGCCATCTTAGCTGGCAGTCCAGGACTCAAAATGGCGGCAGTGGAGAGAGCCCGCCCCCGAGAGTCATGGCCCCCACACGTCATGGCAGGGGGGGAGGAGGGGCTGGGGGATCCACGTCACGTCAGGCTGTGCTCGCGGCTCCGGGCAGAGCAGCTGAAAGGAAGGGGGGTAGAAATACAGAGACATTCTCCTGTGTGTCTCGGTTCTCAGAGTATTTCCCCAGAGCTTTTCCCTGGGTCCATGGACAGGAATGCCAGAATAGGAAGTGTTTCCCAGCTAGGTGCAGGGACACACGTAGCAGTGCAGATCAGGAAAGGTCCTGTACTGGGTTGCTTATGGGATTATTCCTGTAAGTGGGGCACCTTAATGGGTGGTGCAGCATGAGTTCCCAATAGAGTATAGGGGGGGACAGTGCATCAGGGGGGTGCCGGAGTTGGAAAAAAGGGAGTTGACCAATTCGGGTTTCCGTCGCCGCTTCTGCAGAGCGGTAACGTTTTTTCCGGTTTTTGTCGTGGACAGGGCCAGAGCTGGACTGAGAGGTCTATGCTGGGCTGGGGCTGTTTTTTTTGTGCGTTTTTTTTCGTCCACTGATTGGTCAAATATGTTTTTTCCAGCTCTTATCAATTGTAGCACAAAGAACAAGGACTGACAACAGTTCATGGGGCAATTATGCAGATGATAAAATTGCCGTTTACAGAGTGACAGTGTATCAGTACGCTGTTTGCCATGTGACTACCTTCCATGTGGGCATTCAGGGATCTGCATACAGGCATGTGACGCTGGTATGCTTAGCCCTGCACCCTGTGTAGTTTAAGTGTAAAGTGCTCCTTCCTACAGGGAGGCAGACGTTTTTTTTGTGAAGTCTGGGGGTAGTGGCACGGCAAACATGGATCAGAGGGTACAACACACAGAACTTCTAGCAGAGCTGGTATCGCGATGAAGTTCTAGATAAGTAAATGCGATAATGAGTAAGAGCATTGCAGGCTCACCTGCAAAGCAGCATCAGGTGTGGCATCCATAATCTGTGCATGCGACGGCCGCGCATGGACAGATGAGGGGGGATGTGGAGTGAGCTGCAATGGGGTGAGAGCTTCCAAAGGTGAAGCGAGCTTCCATAGGTGAAGTCCGCGGGAGCATATTGTAAACAGGTAAGTACTGAGGATAGTACTGAGGTAGGGGGGGTGAAGTTTAACTCCAATCTACCAATAAGAGTAAACAGAGTTCATGAGAACCATAAAGCAACGAGATCAATTACGGTATATATTGATCAATTTAAAGTGTAAAGAGTACAAGCCGCAGGGCGAATCCCAAATCATTAATAAGAATTGATTTGTTTGTATTTCGATTTCAGGTGTTTGGCAATATGGAATTGAGACAGCTGCAGTGCTGGCAGCAAAGATGGAGATGTCAGTCGGATAAGCGAAAGGTTCCAGATGCCAATCTAAGCTTGGAGGAACACGAGATTCCTGAAATTGGAAAGAGACTAAAACACGAGATTCCTGAAATCGGAAAGAGACTAAAACACGAGATTTCGGAGATCGGAAAGAGACTAAAAAAACTGTCTGAGCAAAGCATAGTGCAAATTGCTAATGTTTTTCTTTCCCAAGGTGGTGCTTTTATAATGAGGAGTACCGTGCTGATGGTGATCCTAGGTTGCCATTTCGTCCTAGGAGAACGAAGAGAGGACATTCTCATGTATAATAAGGGGTTAATGAGAATGCAAGGCCCAAGCATGTTAATGTTTGGTGACAAAGGTACTAATCCTTTCACACCTCCCTCCGCTTGGCACAGACGGACCATGCAGGGACGGAGGAAAAGAGCACTTGTGCCAGGAGAAAGCAAATTTCATGGCACAAGGTGGGTGAAAGGTCTGAAGGGTCAAGTGTGCGGGCAGTGGGAATTTAATGGCAGTGTAAATCTGCTATTGAATGCCACACTCCCAGAATCGATGCACCGATCCAAAGGTTTGTTAAAAGGTACATTGCAGTACAATGGGTACATGCAAAAGGTGGAGTGTGTGATTCAGGGGTACCTTGTCTTGGTTATGCAGAGTGAGATGGGTCCAGATTGGAGAGGAACGAGCAGGAGGCGTCAATTCTCTTACCAGAGAGACGCAGGGGACCACATCACACTCTGGAGCTACCAACAGAGAGTGCCTCTGAAACAACTATACACACGTAAAGGCTGGAAAGCCAAGGGTGGGTGGTTCTCGAAACAAGAAGTAACAATCGAGATCAAGCCACATTTCCAGGTGACAAAGAGGGTGGGGAGAGCGGTCCCGGGGGAGGGAAAGCCCACACAGGGAACCCCATTCACACCACACGGGTCACAACAGGGGACGATATTACACAGTCCATATGCAGCAGCTTATCCTCATGATAGTTGGGTAAGTGATGAGGTACTGTTAATCGAAAGATTGCAGAGAGTACAGTCTTCCCGACCTCCGGTACATAGTGTGCCTCAGGACATAAGGGGGGAAGAGGTCCAATCAGGACAGCTGGGGACATATTTTGTCAGCGAGAGATTGGACAAGGGGAGGTATATTAATTTTTCTGGAGAAGGATCTTTTGCATGGCAGCTTCGAGATGTTTGGGTGAACAAATGGAAACGGTGCAACATTCCTTTAGGCACCGCTACTTCCTTAGTTCCCACCTCAACCCGTGTCTTACACCAGGACCTGAGAGGTCAACCTTTTTTGGTGCTAGACGGGGAGGTGAAGCAAGTAGAGTTGTCCTCATGCGGGCAATTCTTGCAGAAGTATCTGCGTTGGCCGGGGCAAGCCAAATTTAGTGAAGAAGCCTACAGGCTCAATAACGCAGAATGCGAGGCTACCATTCAAAAGATCCACCCTGAAGCCAAACCAATAGTTCCCGTGGCTGAAGGAAGGGTTTGGTTTTTTAACATAAGGTCTAATGATACATTCAAGGTATATTCTCATAATTGTTCCGATAAGGGGGATTTTCCAAGGGGAACATATTGTGTGAGTGGAGATCCCATATGGATCCTGTCATCCAGGCTGGATGACGTTGTTTCTCAAATTGTTAAGAGAACTCTAAAGGTCAAAGTTTCACGGGTAGTTCCCGTCCTGAAAGAGAACACGACATGGGACGAAGGGGAACAGGGTTTGATCCAAGATGACCACATTTTGTTACAAAGGTTAAACAAACAGTACACTAAGTTAAAGGTAAGATTTCACCATGATACAGGTGATCTTAACGAGGTAGAGCACAAAAATGAGCAGGTGAGTTCCAGTCTGCCCTGGTGGACAAAGGTTCCGGTGATGTTCCAGGGACACTCGGACGGGGCATCTGCAGTTCCAAAGTTCTTTCTACACCCACTGGTCGTCTGGATGGGCATGACAACTTTAGGCATCATTATCCAGGTGAGGTTGCGGGTTAAAATGACGTAAAATAAATTAACCTGGTCCAGAGATTGGTGCCTCATAAACAATCTCCGGAACCAATAGTTTAAATTAAGGGATATACAGGGTTACGGGTATAGGTTTAGTAGTACCTGTGATGGAGCTGATTGTATAAAGGCGCTCTTTTAGAAGGCACCTGGCACTGCTCCGTTTTGTAACAACCAAACGAGTTTCACTTTTCTGTGGTCATGCAAGTTTGTGAGTGATACGCAAGTGACGCAAATGCTGAGCATGTGGTATAGAGGGACTTAGAAGTAGGGCTTCCCCAGAGAGCCTGGTTCCAGGAAGACCAAGAGGTCTTGCTCTCTCTCTTCCAGGGGTAACCACCGAGAGCAGAGAAGTTGTGTGAGCACGAACATCGAAAAGTGAAACATAAACGAAAGAAACCAGGTACTGGGAGGTTCAGACGCTGGGATCTGCGGGTCAAGCCGTTTTAGGGGGGATTGTTATAATTTAAGTAGGCCTCAGTTATTTGGACTGAGTTAGTCAAAAAGGCTTGATGAGCAGACCTGCCCTTTAAGAGGATTTTCTCTGAAGAGAGAAAATCTGCAGTTCTGTCAGCAGAACTAGAACATACCAAGAAGCTGTTCTGAACAAGGCCGCAGGTCTCCCTGACCTGGGCCTGGAACAATAAACATCAGTCATGTTTTGTAAATATTCACATTCCTGCATGTATGTCAAATGTCTCATTGATTATTAATCGAGTAGGCGGGTATGATGACGCCACGAGTGGGTCCACCAATAGACTGATATAGGGGGTGGCGAAGATGATGTCAGATTTAACTCTTTCCTAGTCGGTATTAAATCTGGAGCGAGCGATGCAGAGGGCACTTCTGCTTCTTGATTCCTCACTAGCTCGCAATACTGACTGGAACCCAATTATTTCTCTAAGCATGTTCTTCCTTTATGTAAGCTGATATAATGTATGCTATGTACATAGGTAGTTTAGTGTAACGTAGGTAGGAAGAAGGTACCTGATAGACTTCGGTAGGGAGTCTAATCAAGAGCTTGTAATGCAACATGAAGATCGGCATAGCTAGGATATGATGACTGTATCTATCTGTCTTTCTGTGACTTGAATAAATAACGGAAACATTGGAGAAGCCTGAGAAAGTCTATTTCCTGTTTGCTGTGTGGAGAGTCAAGTGATCTCACAGTCTGTGAGACGATGGTGTCGAAGCAAGGTGATAAGAACAGTTTATAACATTGCTCATGCAAATATGCATTTGTTTTTGCATGCCAAAATATGCAGGGTCTAAAACTAATACCGCAAAGCGGTTGCCCTACGGGGATTAGCTCATGCTACATTAGCATTATCCAGGAGCGCAACGGGGAGGCTCCCCAATGCCCCCATACAACCGGACGGCCACAAGCCCTCTCACTGCCTGGAATCCACACAGCAGCACCCTGGAGGGGGAGGCTGGAAGGTGCAGGCGACCCCCCCAGCATGGCCAGCGCCGGGAAGAGCTGCCGCACCCACCTCCCAAAATTAAAGACAGGCACTTACCTTAACGTCCATTGTGTTCTGCTGCATGAGCATGACCTGTGCGCGACACATAAGAAAGGAGTGAAGCATGGGCCCCTCAAGCTTGTAGGGCTCAGGGGTAGCTCTCACGCAAAACTCCAGAGGGGGGGGGGGGGGGGGAATAGGTGCATACAGCTTGCTCCAGGGCTCTCACCTCCTAGAACAAGCCATTCACGACCCTCCTCCAAAGGATAGAAATGCAATACTGATTACAACAACGAGAAAATATGTGCATCAACCAAGCAGTAAAAAAGCCTCAGGGGCCTTAGTTTAAAGACCACTGCCCTAGATGCTATCAAGGCAAAATGAAAAAGGCAGAAAAAATGCAGCACGCAGTCCCGATTAACCACTTGAGGACCACAGTCTTTTCGCCCCTTAAGGACCAGAGCCTTTTTCTCCATTCAGACCACTGCAGCTTTCACGGTTTATTGCTCGGTCATACAACCTACCACCTAAAGGAATTTTACCTCCTTTTCTTGTCACAAATACAGCTTTCTTTTGCTGCTATTTGATTGCTGCTGCGAGTTTTAGTTTTTATTATATTCATCAAAAAAGACATGAATTTTGGCAAAAAAAATGACTTTTTTAACTTGCTGTGCTGACATTTTTCAAATAAAGTAAAATTTCCTATACATTTGAGCGCGAAAGTTATTCTGCTACGTCTTTGATAAATAAAAAAAACCATTGAGTGTATATTTATTGGATTGGGTAAAAGTTATAGCGTTTACAAACTATGGTGCCAAAAGTGAATTTTCCCATTTTCAAGCATCTCTATCTTTTCTGCGCACTTGTCAGGTTTCATGAGGGGCTAAAATTCCAGGATAGTACAAATACCCCACAAATGACCCCATTTTGGAAAGAAGACATCCCAAAGTATTCAGTGAGAGGCATGGTGAGTTCATAGAAGATTTTATTTTTTGTCACAAGTTAGCGGAAAATGACACTTTGTAAAAAAAAAAAAAAAAAAGTTTCCATTTCTTCTAACTTGCAACAAAAAAAAATTAAATCTGCCACGGACTCACTATGCTCCTCTCTGAATACCTTGAAGTGTCTACTTTCCAAAATTTGTGGGGTGTGTTCACTGTCCTGGCATTTTGGGGGGTGCCTAATTGTAAGCACCCCTGTAAAGCCTAAAGATGCTCATTGGACTTTGGGCCCCTTAGCGCAGTTAGGCTGCAAAAAAGTGCCACACATGTGGTATTGCCGTACTCAGGAGAAGTAGTATAATGTGTTTTGGGGTGTATTTTTACACATACCCATGCTGGGTGGGAGAAATATCTCCGTAAATGACAATTGTTTTATTTTTTTTTTACACACAATTGTCTATTTATAGAGATATTTCTCCCACTCAGCATGGGTATGTGGAAAAATACACCCCAAAACACATTATACTACTTCTCCTGAGTACGGCGATACCACATGTGTGGCACTTTTTTGCACCCTAACTGCGCTAAGGGGCCCAAAGTTCAATGAGTACCTTTAGGATTTCACAGGTCATTTTGAGAAATTTCATTTCAAGACTACTCCTCACGGTTTAGGGCCCCTAAAATGCCAGGACAGTATAGGAACCCCACAAATTACCCCATTTTAGAAAGAAGACACCCCAAGGTATTCCGTTAGGAGGATGGTGAGTTCATAGAAGATTTTTTTTTTTGTCACAAGTTAGCGGAAATTGATTTTAATTGTTTTTTTTCACAAAGTGTCATTTTCCACTAACTTGTGACAAAAAATAAAATCTTCTATGAACTCACCATACTCCTAACGGAATACCTTGGGGTGTCTTCTTTCTAAAATGGGGTCATTTGTGGGGTTCCTATACTGCCCTGGCATTTTAGGGGCCCTAAACCGTGAGGAGTAGTCTTGAAACCAAATGTCGCAAAATGACCTGTGAAATCCTAAAGGTACTCATTGGACTTTGGGCCCCTTAGCACACTTAGGGTGCAAAAAAGTGCCACACATGTGGTACCGCCGTACTCAGGAGAAGTAGTATAATGTGTTTTGGGGTGTATTTTTACACATACCCATGCTGGGTGGTAGAAATATCTCTGTAAATGACGATTGTTTGATTTTTTTTTACACACAATTGTCCATTTACAGAGAGATTTCCCCCACCCAGCATGGGTATGTGTAAAAATACACCCCAAAACACAATATACTACTTCTTCTGAGTACGGCGATACCACATGTGTGACACTTTTTTGCAACCTAGGTGCGCTAAGGGGCCTAACGTCCTATTCACAGGTCATTTTGAGGCATTTGGATTCTAGACTACTGCTCACGGTTTAGGGCCCCTAAAATGCCAGGGCAGTATAGGAACCCCACAAGTGACCCCATTTTAGAAAGAAGACACCCCAAGGTATTCTGTTAGGAGTATGGTGAGTTCATAGAAGATTTTTTTTTTGTCACAAGTTAGCGGAAAATGACACTTTGTGAAAAAAAAAACAATACATATCAATTTCCGCTAACTTGTGACAAAAAATAAAATCTTCTATGAACTCATCATACACCTAACAGAATACCTTGGGGTGTCTTCTTTCTAAAATGGGGTCACTTGTGGGGTTCCTATACTGCCCTGGCATTTTAGGGGCCCTAAACCGTGAGGAGTAGTCTTGAACCCAAATGTCTCAAAATGACCTGTGAAATCCTAAAGGTACTCACTGGACTTTGGGCCCCTTAGCACAGTTAGGCTGCAAAAAAGTGTCACACATGTGGTATCGCCGTACTCAGAAGAAGTAGTATAATGTGTTTTGTGGTGTATTTTTACATATAAACATGCTGGGTGGGAGAAATATCTCTGTAAATGACACATTTTTGATTTTTTTTACACACAATTGTCCATTTACAGAGAGATTTCTCCCACCCAGCATGGGTATGTGTAAAAATACACCACAAAACACATTATACTACTTCTCCTGAGTATGGCGATACCACATGTGTGACACTTTTTTGCAGCCTAGGTGCGCTAAGGGGCCTAACGTCCTATTCACAGGTCATTTTGAGAAATTTGGTTTCCAGACTACTCACAGTTTTGGGCCCGTAAAATGCAAGGGCAGTATAGGAACCCCACAAGTGACCCCATTTTAGAAAGAAGACACCCCAAGGTATTCCGTTAGGGGTATGGTGAGTTCATAGAAGATTTTATTTTTTGTCACAAGTTAGTGAAAAATGACACTTTGTGAAAAAAACAATAAAAATCCAATTTCCGCTAACTTTTGACAAAAATAAAATCTTCTATGAACTCATCATACACCTAACAGAATACCTTGGGGTGTCTTCTTTCTAAAATGGGGTCACTTGTGGGGTTCCTATACTGCCCTGGCATTTTACGGGCCCAAAACTGTGAGTAGTCTGGAAACCAAATTTCTCAAAATGACTGTTCAGGGGTATAAGCATCTGCGAATTTTGATGACAGGTGGTCTATGAGGGGGCAAATTTTGTGGAACCGGTCATAAGCAGGGTGGCCTCTTAGATGACAGGATGTTTAGGGCCTGAACTGATGGATAGGAGTGCTAGGGGGGTGACAGGAGGTGATTGATGGGTGTCTCAGGGGGCGGTTAGAGGGGAAAATAGATGCAATCAATGCACTGGGGAGGTGATCGGAAAGGGGTCTGAGGGGGATCTGAGGGTTTGGCCGAGTGATCAGGAGCCCACACGGGGCAAATTAGGGCCTGATCTGATGGGTAGGTGTGCTAGGGGGTGACAGGAGGTGATTGATGGGTGTCTCAAGGTGTGATTAGAGGGGGGAATAGATGCAAGCAATGCACTAGCGAGGTGATCAGGGCTGGGGTCTGAGGGCGTTCTGAGGTGTGGGCGGGTGATTGGGTGCCTGCAAGGGGCAGATTAGGGTCTAATCTGATGAGTAACAGTGACAGGTGGTGATAGGGGGTGATTGATGGGTAATTAGTGGGTGTTTAGAGGAGAGAAGAGATGTAAACACTGCACTTGGGAGGTGATCTGATGTCGGATCTGCGGGCGATCTATTGGTGTGGGTGGGTGATCAGATTGCCCGCAAGGGGCAGGTTAGGGGCTGATTGATGGGTGGCAGTGACAGGGGGTGATTGATGGGTGGCAGTGACAGAGGGTGATTGATAGGTGATTGACAGGTGATCAGTGGGTTATTACAGGGAATAACAGATGTAAATATTGCACTGGCGAATTGATAAGGGGGGGTCTGAGGGCAATCTGAGCGTGTGGGCGGGTGATTGGGTGCCCGCAAGGGGCAGATTAGGGTCTAATCTGATGGGTAACAGTGACAGGTGGTGATAGGGGGTGATTGATGGGTAATTAGTGGGTGTTTAGAGGAGAGAAGAGATGTAAACACTGCACTTGGGAGATGATCTGATGTCGGATCTGCGGGCGATCTATTGGTGTGGGTGGGTGATCAGATTGCCCGCAAGGGGCAGGTTAGGGGCTGATTGATGGGTGGCAGTGACAGGGGGTGATTGATGGGTGGCAGTGACAGGGGGTGATTGACAGGTGATCAGTGGGTTATTACAGGGAATAACAGATGTAAATATTGCACTGGCGAATTGATAAGGGGGGGTCTGAGGGCAATCTGAGCGTGTGGGCGGGTGATTGGGTGCCCGCAAGGGGCAGATTAGGGTCTAATCTGATGGGTAACAGTGACAGGTGGTGATAGGGGGTGATTGATGGGTAATTAGTGGGTGTTCAGAGGAGAGAAGAGATGTAAACACTGCACTTGGGAGGTGATCTGATGTCGGATCTGCGGGCGATCTATTGGTGTGGGTGGGTGATCAGATTGCCCGCAAGGGGCAGGTTAGGGGCTGATTGATGGGTGGCAGTGACAGGGGGTGATTGATGGGTGGCAGTGACAGGGGGTGATTGATAGGTGATTGACAGGTGATCAGTGGGTTATTACAGGGAATAACAGATGTAAATATTGCACTGGCGAATTGATAAGGGGGGGTCTGAGGGCAATCTGAGCGTGTGGGCGGGTGATTGGGTGCCCGCAAGGGGCAGATTAGGGTCTAATCTGATGGGTAACAGTGACAGGTGGTGATAGGGGGTGATTGATGGGTAATTAGTGGGTGTTTAGAGGAGAAAAGAGATGTAAACACTGCACTTGGGAGGTGATCTGATGTCGGATCTGCGGGCGATCTATTGGTGTGGGTGGGTGATCAGATTGCCCGCAAGGGGCAGGTTAGGGGCTGATTGATGGGTGGCAGTGACAGGGGGTGATTGATGGGTGGCAGTGACAGGGGGTGATTGATAGGTGATTGACAGGTGATCAGTGGGTTATTACAGGGAATAACAGATGTAAATATTGCACTGGCGAATTGATAAGGGGGGGTCTGAGGGCAATCTGAGCGTGTGGGCGGGTGATTGGGTGCCCGCAAGGGGCAGATTAGGGTCTAATCTGATGGGTAACAGTGACAGGTGGTGATAGGGGGTGATTGATGGGTAATTAGTGGGTGTTTAGAGGAGAGAAGAGATATAAACACTGCACTTGGGAGGTGATCGGATGTCGGATCTGCGGGCGATCTATTGGTGTGGGTGGGTGATCAGATTGCCCGCAAGGGGCAGGTTAGGGGCTGATTGATGGGTAGCAGTGACAGGGGGTGATTGACGGGTGATTGACGGGTGATTGACAGGTGATCAGGGGGGATAGATGCATACAGTACACGGGGGGGGGGAGGGGGGGGGGGAGAATCTGAGGGGTGGGGGGGTGATCAGGAGGGAGTAGGGGGCAGATTAGGGACTAAAAAAAAAAATAGCGTTGACAGATAGTGACAGGGAGTGATTGATGGGTGATTAGGGGGGTGACTGGGTACAAACAGTGGTCTGGGGGGTGGGCAGGGGGGGGTCTGAGGGGTGCTGTGGGCGATCAGGGGGCAGGGGGGGGGAAATCAGTGTGCTTGGGTGCAGACTAGGGTGGCTGCAGCCTGCCCTGGTGGTCCCTCGGACACTGGGACCACCAGGGCAGGAGGCAGCCAGTATAATAGGCTTTGTATACATTACAAAGCCTATTATACATACGTGCAGCGGCGATCCGGGTGCTAGTAACCCGCCGGCGCTTCCGAACGGCCGGCGGGTTACAGCGAACGGTGGGCGGAGCCAGTCCCCGGCGGCTGATCGCGTCACGAATGACGCGATCGCCGCATAGCCACTCCCGCAGCCGCCCCCGCCGATGGGCGTATTGCGGTCGTTTGGGCCCGGACTTTGCCGCCACCCATCGGCTGGGGGCGGTCCTTAAGTGGTTAAAAATCGCAAATCGGAATCGCATGTAAAATCGTGTCAAAATCGCAAATTGGAAGCACATGTAGAGTGAAAGAGGCCTTATGCCTGCTAAAATTATGGCTCTTTATATACACAGACTGACTTAGCCCTGACTAGGCTGACCTGAGGTAATCGTGACGTCATGCCCATGCGCAGTGTACTCCCGACTGCGGGCGTGCGTCCTACATGTAGGACGCGTGCAGCTGGGAATGTGCCTGTGCACTGATGCCCGATCCGGCCTATATGGGAGAGGCTGCTGGGGGGATGCTCACATGTTTGCCTCAGGCAGCAAAAAGTCTAGAACAGGCCCTGAGTGTATGAGGCTTAAGGGTGCAGACATGCATCCAATTTGGAATGACCAGTTTTATGCCAATTTTATCACTTCCATATAGTATGAGAGCTTACCTACACAATCTGTTCATTGTATTCAAAATATGTTGGCCCTCATGTCACATGAAAGTGGTACATTGCCTCAAATTTGGATTTGTGTATGGATATTTAAGCCTGGCACATACCCTCAATTTTGATTGGCCAATGACTGGCATATCTTACCACCTCTATGTAGTATGAGGGTCAACTCATTGTCAACTGATTGTGTAGGTAAACTCTCATACTACATGAAGGTGGTAAAATTGATCAGTGATTGGCCAATCATAATTGAAAGTGTGTACCAGACTGTAGTCTTCTGTAGAATATTTATGAAGCGCCACTTTAAAAATCAGAAACCATTCAATGACGAACATATGCAATAAAAAGGCAAATCAGGAAGAGGCAATTAGTTTTTCAAATCATAGTAAGATCTCAGTAGGATCAATGACGACATAAAGGCACAATTAACATCGCACACTGGTTAAGGTACTGGCATAAACACAGGGAGTGTAACTACTTATAAGCTTCTTGCATACTCACCAGAAACCAATAAATATTCATGAGTGTCAGTGCAAATAGAAGAAGATTGAAGAAGAAATAAAACGGGATATTTGGGTTGGAGACGAGGCTGGAACAGCACGTGACATAAAGCACTTTCATGGGAAACCAGTAGAGTCGGAACCAGAACCTGTGAGCAGAAATGTGACAAACTATAGAACTATTTCAACAATTTGATAATAAAAAGCAGGGATGACAGAATGACAGGTGACAGACTCCTGTGAATAAAGACTTACCAACTCACACTAAACAGGACTGATCCGATATCTGTAATGATGCCATTAACACTGTGATAAGTTCCACCTCTTGTTTTGAAGTAGACGTTGAGTTTGGAAAACTCTAATAATATGTCATTTATATCATGATGAAAAAGTACCAGGATCCCAATGTTGTGGTATCTAAAAGAGTGTAAACAATAAGAGAAATATGTTTTTAGAATATTCAAATAGTATGGCCTTGTCCAACATTAAACTGGCCACAAGTACGCTATATCTGAAGAGCAGGCATGATAAACAAAGTGGAAATACATAGTAGCCAAACCACAATCACTTTACTCTGGTAAGAAGAAAGAGAGATGACTTTCAGAACAAATGCTTATTGATAGGGTTTGGAACACCTACAAACTTAACATTGGACCTCAGTCAGGAATACTTAATTCCTGGCCCCCATGGTTAATATACATTCCAGCTGCCTCTGTCTGAGAACTCTGCCAAGCTTCGCTAGAGCACAATTTGATATATTACAATATATTATTACATTGGGCTCCAAACCTATCTGATGATTCTTTGGATGCCTGATGGCTGATTATCCTAGCCGAACGTTGTAAAAACAGCGCAGGGGATTTGGGAGCAACCGGTGCCAACATAGGCCTTAATAGGAATTAAGACTATGTGATTTATAATATGAATTATGCTCAGTGAGTAATTTCAGCGCCGGAGACCAAAAGACGGAGCACAAATTACTAAAAAAAAAACACTGTACTTCGGTGGGCACAGAAATAGCTGGCAGCCGAATTACATCTTTACCCCACTGTCCATGGTGGCCTGGAGGGGGAATAGTAATTAATGCCGCCGGGACTTGTGCAGGAGCAGGGTAAGCTGTTTATCGGCTTTACCCTGCGCCCAAATCTTCCAGCAGCTGAATCATAGGTACGCATACTAGCCTGTGTATGGCATTACTTCATAAGATATGCCATATGGTGACACTGGCACAATACGGGCCTTATCTAAGGCCTCTTTAGTGGGGATATCAAAAGAGATCCAGCACACCTAGGTTGTTTTTTTTAAAGCAGAACTGTTTTTCATACAAAAAAAACTGTTTCAATTACCTGGGGCTTCCCCAAGACGCTATAGCGGGCGGGAAAGCAAAGAAAGCTTCTCGCAGCCCTGGGTGCGCAGGCGCAGTTGCCGTCAACGACGGTAACGAAACTAGCTGGCGCGGGAGAACGGAGGCTCGTTGAGGACCGCCGCAGGACAGGAAGGCTGCTGGGGGCTTGGGGAAGCCCCAGGTAAGTGAAACAGTTTTTTTTTCTTTTAATGAATTTACAGTTCCGCTTTAAGTGCAGAGGACTGGGCTTCTGAGAGCAAAGTATTTTATGGCTGTAATTCCTTATCAGTACTCCAACTGGGTCCCAAATCGAGAAAAACAGTCAGTTGCATAGCTGGATATTAACTCTTTTAGACAGAGAAATAAGAAAAGCATCACTGCATATTTATTTGTGCGCTTGGCACGGTACATCCACATCTCATCATGTCACACGTCACTTAAAGAGGATCTGTGTTTAAAAAAAAACCTCTGGGGAATACTTACCTTGGGAGGGGGAACCCTCTGGATCTTAACGAGGCTTCCCCGTCCCTCCTTGCTTTGCCGAGACCCTCCCAATCACGGCGAGGTAAATATTTACCTACAGTGATCCTGCGCAGGCGCCCTAGCTGCTCTTCATTTGAGTTAAGGAGGAAATAGCCAAACCCGATCGATCCGCTCTACTGCGCCTGTGCAGTAGCGCCGATCGATCGGGCTCAGCTATTAGCCTTAGCTGAACAAAGAGCCGCTAGTATGCCTGCGCAAGATCACAGAGAGGTAAATAGATCTCTGTTACGGGGGAGCCAGCGCTGCATTCCCCGAAGCTACAGGGGAGGGGGAAGCCTCATTGGGACCCTGAGGCTTCCACCTAGGTATGTATCTCCCAGAGGGCTTTTTTTTTAATACACAGTCTCTTTAAACTTCCCTTTAAGGCAGTTAGTTACCGTACGTATCAAGTTTGAACATGGATAACTAACAGGTCTAAATCTAATAAAATCTATTTTTGGAACCTCTAATTTCATATATATATTTTATAGACATGCACCTGCATGTTAACAGTAGTCAGAAATTCTGCCACCGTTGGTGCCAAGGTGCTTTTCCATTTCAAAGCTATCAGTCTCCTGGCATAAAATAGAAGTAACCTAGTTAAGGGCCTATTCACACTGAATGCTGAAAAAACGGATGTGTTTTAACAGATCAGTTGTTACGTAGCAGTGCATCGTGAAAAAGCTTCAGTTAAAATGCATCTAATGTGAACTGAGCCATAGGGAAACATGGACATTACCTTTCTAATTAGTTGTCAGTTAGTTATAACTGATAGCAACTGATTCAGCGTTAATGGACCCTAAAAGTATTTTCCGCTCTGCAATGGATATCTCTCCCAAAAAGTTAAGAGGCATGACTCAGCTCTTGATAGGATTGGCTGATGTCGGATAAGTGTGCTTTCTGGTTGCTTGAGACTCAATGATAATAATAGGCCTAGCTAATACAGTACTATATCCCAGTCTATATACATATCATGAACTCTGTATTTAAGGTTAAAACACAGTAACTGAAAGTATATTAAAGAGAAACTCCGACCAAGAATTTAACTTTATCCCAATCAGTAGCTGATACCCCCTTTTACATGAGAAATCTATTCCTTTTCACAAACAGACCATCAGGGGGTGCTGTATGGCTGATATTGTGGTAAAACCCCTCTCACAAAGAAATTCTGAGTACTTACTCTTGGCAGTTTCCTGTCCGCATTGTGGGAAATAGCTGTTTACAGCTGTTTCCAACTGCCAAAACAGTAAGCAGCAGCTACATCACCTGCCAGCCATGTAATAAATGTCAGAATATAAATCAGGGATTTAAAATATTTTACAATGGGCAAACACTGACTAAATCATTTATACATAATTATTGTAAAAATTAAGCACTTTTTTTTATTACATTATTTTCAATGGAGTTCCTCTTTTACCTTTGTGGAGCTGTGGAACAGCAGCAACACTAACAGCCTAAGAAGTTGGCCTTCACCACTGCGAGAACTGCCAGCGATTTGTGCTGACCAGAACATATGGAATAATTACGCACCTCATGCATTACATCTCCAGCACATATCTTGACTAGTATTCTCCATAGTTGAGAGCCTATAAAGTATAAGGTGTGTCTGGTATAAATATTTAAGAGCAGTAGTTTATGATATGCTGCTATAGGTGTTTTCTAAAAGCATGAGGTAACCTCCATTCACTCATCCTCAGATCAGAAATGTCTTGTTTCCAAACAAGCAAAGTTTCCTAACACTGCCCATGTCAGCCTTTATTAAGATTCCATAATGTAAGGAGGTACCAGTAATGTCCGTGTGGCCTGAATGACTTAACAGTTCTTTCATAGAGTGAGATTTCATAATCAAATTGTGAGTGCCAAACTGAGCCTGGAATGCGTAGCGGAGCTGAAGATAATGGAAATACATATAATTAGGTAGGGAATATTGGGGTTTAAGGGTATTACACTGCATAATGTCCTGCCCTTCTGTGATGTCCCAAAGTTTCACAATGCCTTTATCAACCCACATACGAGGGTCAGGAATTGGGGGAATACATCTTTAGTGTAGGTAGTGGGTGGTAGGAAAAATAAAAACTGAAATTGGGTTTTAAGCTTCATGAACTGAATTCTCTTTATTTTCAGTTGCACTTTTCATCATGGCTTCTTATATTATCTTTAAACAAGCCTGTTCCTACAATAATAGACGTAAAGTAGAACTGCACCAAGTGTAAACAGGTTCTCATTACTCTAATGAGTCATTTATTTTTCATAGTCACAGGTTGATAGTTGATTAAGCTTAGTTACCCTGTAAAGCGGAGGAAGTCATCACCACTAAAAGTATGGTGAAATTGTTTTATCAGCTGATAAAATAGAGCATGACAATTTTACCAAACATTGACACAAGTGCACATATAATTCTACATAATGCGGACATTGCTGGTATAATTCGCAATGATTCCTACTGAAGAGGAAATATATGAGTACCGGGGTTAACTGGTAGGTTTTAGTAGTTAAGTGCCAATATTAGGTGGGTTACTGTTTGGAGACAGGGAAAGGGGAGGTTACTTTTTACTTCTTATTGTTAGCAAGATTAAAGTACACCTGCAGCTTAAAAGAAAAAAATTACATACTTATGTCAGTAGGTGGAAGCCTCTTGATGCTCCAGGTTACCCTGATCTACCACAACCCCTCCACTGCCTGCCTGGACCCTATTCATCTTTGCAGCCACACTCCCCTCCAAGTACGAGCGTGGCCGCACTATGCAAGCATCAGTGACTTTGCACTTATGCAGTAGTATGGAATCAATCATGCACAGAGAAAAAAGTTGTGCACAAGCGGCTCCAGGCTACTGCACTCTTATAAACACAGGCTAGCAGGGCTACTAGCAATATTCAACATTAAAGATGAAGATTGTGTAGAGGGTCCCAGCAGAGGAGGAAGACTGGGGAAACCTCTGAACCACCCAGAGGCATCCCCCTACTGAGGCTTTATTTTTTAAAGTCACAGGTGTCCTTTATGTTCGCTATTAGCAAGGGGATTACAGTATGTTAGACAGAATGGTTCGGATCAGGTGGTAAGAAGGGGATTGTGTTGGAGAGGAGGTTAGGGTTACATCTCAGGAAGGAGCGTTCTTTAAGCAGTCAGAATTTACAGTAGGGGAATACACTAGGATTAGGCAAATTAAGAGGGACAAGTGCCAATACGTATCAGTAAGGGTACTTTACGAATATTCTTAAATTACAACTGAAGTGAGCAGAATAGCAAGGCTGCCATATTTGTTTCCTTTTAAACAATACCAGTTGCCAGGCAGCCATGCTGATCTATATGGCTGCAGTAGTGTCTGAATAACACCAGAAACAAGCATGCAGATTATCTTGTCAGATCTGACAATAATGTCAGAAATATCTGATCTGCTGCATGCTTGTTCAGGGTCTCCGGCAAAAAGTATTAGAGGCAGAGAATCAGCAGGATAGCCAGGAAATTGGTGTTGCTTAAAAGGAAATAAATATGGCAGCCTCCATCTCCCTCTCACTTCAGTTGTCCTTTAATACCACCTTTTCTTGTGCCATATCTCCCTTAGGACAGTTTTACTCGTGAAGAGACTTCTACAAGACTGTATTAAAGCTATTTTATTTTCAAACTACTCTGACACACATACACACTGAAATACAGTGGTGCCCATAATTATTCATACCCCTGGTAAATTTTTACTTAAAGTTACTTTTATTCAACCAGCAAGTAATGTTTTTAACGGGAAATTACATAGGTGTCTCCCAAATGATAATAAGATGATGTACAAGAGGCAGTGTTAGAAAAAAAACATTTCTCAGCTTTTATTTAAATTTGATCAAAAAGTGTCCAGTCCAAAATTATTCATACCCTTCACAAACTGTCACAGTCTGTGGGAAAATCCAAAGTTCTATACCATTCCAAATAGTCCAAGCTGTTCTAAAGCATCCTAATTACCCTGATTAATTGCTAACAGCTGTTTTAATCAACTTAACAGGTGAAAAACAGCTCTCTGCAGTTGGTTTGTGTACAGACATGGCTAAGACAAAGGAGCTCACTGAGGACCTGTGGCTGTGTATTGTGGCTACTCACAAGTCAGGAAAGGGCTACAAGGCCATTTCTAAATGTTTTCAAGTTCCAGTGGTTACCGTGCAAAGTATACAAGATGTTCCGTACTGTGAAAAATCTCAGAGGACGTGATCGGAAGCCAAAAGTTACACCTGTGCTGGCCTGGAGGATAGTGAGAGAGGTGAAAAATAGTCCAAGGATCACCACCAAGGCCATCCTGGTGACTCTGGGCTCTGCTGGTGGCAATGTCTCAAGGCAGACAATCCAACGAACACTACACACTGCTGGGTTCCACAGATGCAGACCAAGGAGGACACCACTTCTTCAGATAAGGCACACAAAAGCTCCCTTGGCATTTGCAAATGCTCATCTGGACAAAGAAGAAGACTTCTGGTCTTCCGTGTTATGGTCAAATGAAACAAAAAATTAATTGTTTGGTCACAATGATGTTTCCTTCATTTGGCGTAAAAAAGGAGAAGCCTTCAACCCAAAGAACACCACCCCCACTTTCAAACATGGTGGTGGAAACCTAATGCTTTGGGGGTGTTTTTCAACCAATGGACCAGGGAACCTAATCACAGTAAACGGCACCAGGAAAAAATAGAAATACATGAGGATTCTTAACGACAACATCAGGCAGTCTGCAGAGAAACTTGGCCTTGGGCACCAGTGGACATTTCAGCATGACAATGACCCAAAACAAACAGCAAAAGTAGTGAAGAAATGGTTAGCAGACAACATTAACGTTTTGGAGTGGCTCAACCAGAGTTCTGACTTAAATCCAATTGAGAATCTGTGGAGAGAGCTAAATATCAGAGTGATGGCAACCTGAAAGAATGGGAGATCACTGCTAAAGATGAATGGGCAAAAATACCTGTGAAGACATGCAAAATGCTGGTCTGCAATTATAGGACACGTTTGATTGCTGTAATAGCCAATAAAGGCTTTTCTATTGATTATTGAGAAGGGTACGAATAATTTTGCATAAAGAGAAAGTTTCATGAATTGGCCTCAATTCTCAAGTTACAATACACAAATAGCTGTTTAAAAACTGTTTCTGCGCAGAATTCAGTATGTATTTAAAACCGAGAAGCCTTCCCACATATCCTCCAGATGTTCAATCTAGGTTTGTGTGCATGGAGTCTGTCAAAGGACTCTTATGCTCCATGCACACAAGTCTGGTCTGCCTGACTGTCACTCAACAGCACACCACCATACACACAGCAGCTGCTTTCCCCCTTGTGGGGATAAGTCCTTTTGTAGATTAGCAAAGAAGCTGCAGCAGAAGCATAAGCCGGCCAAGCACTAGCACAGTTCCACAAAACTTCACAGGCAGATATAAAGCAACAAGAAGCGGATAGGAAGCGTCATCAATTATGCATCATTCCTCCAATATTGTCAATATACTTGCGCCAGCCTGTTGAGCGTGTCAGTCCCTCACTTGCTCCACATGTCCTCTCGCATCCAGGTAACTGTTGCTGTCCCTTTGAGGATGCTGGGCTCACCACACATGCTCCCCTCAGCAGGGCCCGTCTCGGCTATGACCACCTCCGGTATTGGCATGCTGCACAAACGCGCTCATGGTGTCCTTCACATGTGCGGAGCATCTAGGCTCTAGGATGGGCACAGTTCGCTTTGGCTGGCGTAGTGCAGGTTAGGCCAGGCTAGCTGACAGTGTCGGCGCTAGGCAGCGGGGCCGCTTCACAAGCGTAATGCGGCGATAGGCTCCTCCCACCGACGCGTTTCGCATCACATGACGCTTCTTCAGGGCGCTTCTTTTGGAGCAAGTGAGAGACTGACACGCTCAACAGGCTGGCGCACGTATATTGACAATATTGGAGGAATGATGCATAATTGATGACGCTTCCTATCCGCTTCTTGTTGCTTTATATCTGCCTGTGAAGTTTTGTGGAACTGTGCTAGTGCTTGGCCGGCTTATGCTTCTGCTGCAGCTTCTTTGCTAATCTACAAAAGGACTTATCCCCACAAGGGGGAAAGCAGCTGCTGTGTGTATGGTGGTGTGCTGTTGAGTGACAGTCAGGCAGACCAGACTTGTGTGCATGGAGCATAAGAGTCCTTTGACAGACTCCATGCACACAAGCCTAGATTGAACATCTGGGGGATATGTGGGAAGGCTTCTCGGTTTTAAATACATACTGAATTCTGCGCAGAAACAGTTTTTAAACAGGTATTTGTGTATTGGTTCCTTAAAGAAGCCTACTTGTAACTTGAGAATTGATTGTGCAATCAAGAAATAATGATTGAATCCAGATAAAGTGGTGTTTGAGGCCAATTCACGAAACTTTCTCTTTATGCTATTTCTACTGGCTACACCAATGCATGGGTTCAAGTAAATCAGGGAAGGGTTATGCACGGTCGGACTGCAGCCCTATGGTAAATTCCAAATCTTGTACGAATAATTTTGGACTGGACACTTTTTGCTGAAATGTAAATAAAATCTGAGAAATGTGTTTTTCCACCACAATAATGCCTCTTGCACATCATCTTATTGGGAGACACCTATGTCATTACCCGTTAAAGTTACTTTTATTCAACCAGCAAGTAATTTTTTAAGTCAAAATTTGCCAGGGGTATGAATCATTTATGGGCAGCACTGTATGTGACAATTGCGGATGCTACCTGGATAAATAATTACAAATGAGTATGCAGCCACACAGACTGAGCGTTTAGCTCTTCTGGGACCAGGAGCAGTTAGATGGTGCTCATATTGCTACAAGTTTCTTCTAGCAGCTAATGAAGAAACACATCACAAGAACATCAACAACAGATCCATGCATGACTTATAGTATTTAATGAGTGACCTAACTGATACCAGTACAAGTGACTCTGCTGTTCTGCTTTCCCTTCTACCACCCTGCATAACCAATAGTTTACTCACCGGAAGGCATAGGAGAAAATGATTAGGGTAAAAGTGACAACATGGTGCACAATCATGACAACAGAGTCCTTTCTCCATGCGTCCATATACAGGGTTGCATATGTTGAATGTGCATAGAAACTGCCTTGAACAAGATATAGAAGGGCAATTTCCGTAGGAATATCTGCCCCCGATGTCCAACCTAGGATCCACCAAAGAAAAATTAAAATGTTATCTGAAACTAAAAGAGTTCATGGCCTAACATGTATGTATAAAACACAGAAAAGTCGGAATCTGTGGCATTGCTCTGGAACACACAACCCAACCAAACTTTGCATTAGGTACATCCAGAAAATAAGCATGTCTCTGCTTACTAATTGTAATTCCCTTCACTTCTAGCCTAATTTACTAATGCCCTCCAGGGCTGGACTACACTGGAGTGCACTGAAGCAATAAGGCATCCAGCAAACCTTGGCTGCAATTTATTTACCGGTCTACTAAGTGACAACAAATATGTACCTGCTATAATAAATCCAGGCCAAGCTGTAGTTATAATAAATATTTCTCCATTCAGATGTGCAGGTGACTGCAAATGTATGGTTGCCTCTTGATTAACCTTTCAGGAATCCTTGCTGTGATCTGCAGTTATTTAATGGTTTAAGACACTGACATGTTACATGTCAGTGCCTTAAACAAGTTACTGAGGGTAACATGTTTTCCAACACCTATGTGATGCAATCAGTAGTGGTGCAAGAATTTGCAACACTTCAGTTTCTTAAACAATTAAATAATTCAGCGTACGGTTTTTGTGACACCTGTGGTGTAATCACTGGTGATGCAACAGGTCAGTGTCTTAAACAATTAAATAACTATGCCAGAACTGCAAATTTTTGTTATCTAACAGCAAACAATTATTTTGAAATACATATTCAGACCAGATTTGCTGAATTACGTAGGTTGTTTTGTTCTTCAGCCTTGTAGAAGCTTAGTAAATCAGGCCTCCTGTGTAACCTTTGAAAGGCAGTCTTCTTAGAAATTAATTCTGTACAACACTATTCATCGAACAAGGCTACAAAACAGCTTCCAGTTACACCTGTGAGTGGCGTACATCTCTGCAGATATTTGAATCTTGTACTTGTCTGTCCTTCACATCAGCATGTTACAGCTGAGCAGGTCTAAGGCAGATAAATAATTCACTGAGAGTCTGTCTCTGTTTAGCTCAGTATAAGATGTGATGTCAGACAGCAGAGTGCACAGAGGCAGAAACTTTCCAAGCATGTGGGACACTGAACTGCATACTAAACACTTAGCCATTTTAAGAAACAGAAAAGTAATAACTAGTTATATTTAGTCATGACCACTAGTCCTTTGAATACCATATCCTGGTCCAGTTGTCCTAAGAGTACGTTCACACTATGCATAAGTTACAATGCAATGGGCACGCCACATACACAACAGTGCGTTGGCTTCACGGTGCATCAGACTCCATCATAATAATGCGAGTCAAGCTATGAGCTACCAGACAATGCACTCATTAAACATGCTTAACAAATGAATGGTAATGAGGTAACGTGCATTGTGATGCAAGCGTTACTGCAAGATGCTAATTTTAACATTTATAGCAATGTGCCGCATGCACATCACAATGGATTCAATGTGAACTTAAATTGAGGGAGGATTCAGACTTCGCATGTAACTTGTGATTTTCCAAAATCGAGAAAACCGCACATCTAGTGTATTTCAATGGCATCAGTTTTTATCTGAGCGTGTATGGGAATTTTCAATCAGGATCTTTCTGCACTTAAGGTCTGATTATTTTCATGTACAATGTGTGTTTCAATGCAAGTCAATGGGAAAGCAGAATAATCGCAATTTGCATGAAAAAAAATCACATGCGGTTTTCAGTTAATGAGATTTATTTTCATGTTATTTATCTTCATTGGTATTCACAGAAAAAAATGCAAACTTTCGCCTACCGATACAAATTGCAAAAATGTGCATGAATGTTTGTTCATAAATTAAAAAAAAACCTAAAATCACAAACCCAGAATCGTGCATGCACAAAATGCAAGGTGAGACCGCCCTCTAAATGCTAAATTTGTGTTTAAATATTGCCAAAATATATATAAGCCCTACACCAGACTTTCTGTCATTTTCTACAACTATATAAAGAGCTTTATATCTCAGCCTGCATGATTTAAATATGCTTACTTGCACCCCCTGGTGGCAGTACACTTTTTGGGGAACATCACAAAAATTCCCTCAGCATACATTCTAACAATTCATCTGTAGACACACTTACCACTTTCTGCTCAGGTGATGAAATGGACCTTGTTTGCTATGTAATGGAGGCTATTACCTACTATAAGGGAGAAATGAAATAGGTGGACAGTGCACTGTAGTCATGACCTGTGTAAGATGTGTGTTGTTTTTTTTTTGCTACATTCTATTGCATTGAACATGGACCTCTTCAACAAAAGTGTATCTATGGGCTTCTGGATGTTTAAGCCACTCAACTCTATGGTATGGTTATAAAGTGCATGGAAATCTACTTTTACCAGTGAGCACAGACCAGAGAGCTCCTACAATGGGGAAGCCAAGCACTCATCTATACTAAGATAGTTACAGGTGAATGATGTATGTATATGGCCAGGCTGAAAGGGAACTTGAAATGAGAAGTGTATGGTGGCTGCCACATTTATCTCATCTTAACCACTTCAGCCTTCAGTCGTTTTTCACCTTATGCATCCAAGCAATTTTCACCTCCCATTCATTCAACAATAACTTTATCACTAATTATCACAATTAATTGATCTATATCTTGATTTTTCCACCACCAATTAGGCTTTCTTTGGGTGGTACATTTTGCTAAGAATTATTTTTTTTCTACATGCATTTTAAATGGTAATATTAGGAAAAAATCATTATTTCTCAGTTTTTGACCATTATAGCTTTATAATAATACATGCTACCATAATTAAAACCTATGTATTTTATTTGCCCATTCGTCCCGGTTATTACACCATTTAAATTATGTCCCTATCACAATGTATGACACCAATATTTTATCTGGAAATAAAGGTGCATTTTTTCAGTTTTGCGTCCATCACTATTTACAAGCTTTTAATTTAAAAAAATGTTTGTAATATACCCTCTTCACATGCATATTAAAAAACGTTCAGACCCTTAGCTAACTATTTATGTTTTGGGTTTTTTTTAGTTGTCATTTTTTTTCCATTAAAAATTGTATTTTGGTAATTTTTGGTGTGAGGTAAACAGTTAAATTTAAGTATAATAATGTGTGGTTATTTCATAAAAAAAAGTATGTAGATGTAGTTTTACTATTTGGCCACAAGATGGCCACACTCAAATTTTTTTTTTCCAGTCCTGGAAGCGAGAGTGGTAGTATAGTATAAGGAGGACAGGAAACTTTTTTTTTCTTCAGAAAGATCGCAGCTTCTCAAATAAGCCGTCGTTCTTTCTACCGGGGACTTATCAATGAATGGGAACTATGTCCCATTCACTGATCTCAGGGCTAAACGGGGCGGCACGGGAGCACGCAGGAGCGCACAGTAGCAGCCTTTTGGACATGACAGTCACGTCCAAAAGGCTAAAATGGTTAAAGCAGTAGGATCAGCCATACTATGCCAGAGAAAAAACACATATATAAGTAGATAAATACTTGATCTACTTACATAACACATATATTATACTGTCCATGTTTTGATTTCAGTGAATGTTATATAGTAAATTATGAGAATTCTGTTCCTGGTGAGGGCCATGTCTTTTGCCCACAGTTAAGGCTAACTCGTGATGTCATTTCTGCCCTTTACTTTTTATCTTGTCTCCTCCAATCGCTGAGTCGCCTCAGCCTTGCTTGTAAACACAAGTGAGTAGGGGATTCGGTTTCAGATAAGAAGCTGGCAGGGAAATAAAGGGAAGAGGAGGAATAGATTATAGATAAAAAGAACCCCCAGCATGCAATTCTTTGTCACGACTACTAAAGGGCCAGTGTTCCTTAAGTAAGTGATAACTCCAAATCATAACAGCAGAAAAAGTTTTGAAAGTTTTGAATGCAGGCTTAGCATCTTTATCACTTAATACACTCAGACCAGTTGCTGTTGAAATTTGATTTTTATGGTGACGATACCGCTTTAAACAATAGCTGCCTGGCAGCCCTGCTGATCTATTTGGCTGCAGTAGTGCAGCAGTGTCTGAATCACACCAGAAACAAGCATGCAGCTAATCTTGTCAGATTTGACTTCAAGGAATACTATTAAACTATAGCAATTTGTGGCAACAGTCTAAATTATTGTATTAACATGTGTAAGGATGGGCAGGGTAAATATTATTGCTGTGTGTAGTCATTCTATTTTTAATTACCCTATAGGCAGCATCCCCTTATCAAATTGACAGCGACGGAGAAGGGGATTATATCATTATGAGAGGGGGGTTCCGTGTTCCTATTGACATACTGTAGTACTACGTGCTTCCTCACATCAGAGCGGAGAGCACGTGACCTGCCTCAATTAGTTACTCTGAGGAGCGAGAGGCTACCACTCTCGCTACTATTCTGCCCCTCAATAAAGTTTATTATTCTTAATCTTGAAATTATCTCTAATACCAGCAGCCTTCTGTGGAAAGCTCTCCACAGAGACTGCCAGTGGCTGCACCCATCCCCACCTTCGGCTCCGGGTTTCTCCGTGATTACGCGGCAGCTCTACCGCCCTCCTCTGGCTCTCTTGTTTGCTGTTGCATAGCAACAGCAAACATTCAGTGACGCAGGCTCGCAGCGGCTCTTCTGAAACCCGAAGCAGGAGCCGAGTCTCTGTGGAGAGTTTTCCACAGAAGGCTGCCAGCATTAGAGATAATTTCAAGATTGGGAATAATAAACTTTATTGCGGGGCAGAATAGGAACGAGAGTGGTAGTCTCTCGCTCCTCAGAGTAACTAATTGAGGCAGGTCACGTGCTCTCCGCTCTGATGTGAGGAAGCACGTAGTACTACAGTATGTCAATAGGAACGCGGAACCCCCCTCTCATAATGAGATAATCCACTTCTCCGTCGCCGTCAGTTTGATAAGGGGACGCTGCCTATAGGGTTATTAAAAATAAAATGACTACACACAGCAATAATATTTACCCTGCCCATCCTTACACATGTTAATACAATCATTTAGACTGTTGCGACAAATTGCTATAGTTTAATAGTATTCCTGTAAAGAGAACCCGAGGCGTGTTTGTTAAATCATATTAGGACACAGAGGCATGTTCTGTGTACAATGACCTGCCTCTGTGTCCTTCTATTGTGCCTTCAGCCCCCCCCCCCCCCTTAAAAAAAAGCACCAGGCTAGCGATGCGCAGATTGTCGCTAGCCTGCTGTTTAACTCAACCTGTCACTCATCTCAGCTCCCCCGTCTCCTGTATTACACGGCTCCCCCGCCTGCATCCCTTCCCTCCCCACCTCTGTAAGCTTCCTCCAATCGGCTTACGGAGGCGTGGAGGGAAGGGACACAGGTGGGGGAGCCGTGTAATACAGGAGGCGGGGGAGTGGCGATGAGTGACAGGCTGAGGTGAATAGCAGGCTAGCGAGAATCTGCATGTAGCTAGCCTGGTGCTTTTTTTAGGGGGGACAGCAGAGCCTGGGGCGGCTGGAGCCACAATAGAAGGACACAGGGGCAGATCATTTTACACAGAACATGCCTCTGTGTCCTAATATGATTTGACAAACACGCCTCGGGTTCTCTTTAAATGTCAGAAACACCTGATCTGCTGCATGTTTGTTCAGGGTCTATGGCTAAAGGCATTAGAAGCGGAGGATCAGCTGGATAACCAGGCAGCTGGTATTGCTTAAAAATAAATAAATATGATATATCTGTCTCACTTAAAGTGAACCTCCGGACTAAAAATCGACTCAGCAGCACTGAAAAGGCTTCGTGTTTCTTTAACAGTTTCACAGCATCAGAACTTTGTTTCTCTTATACAAACCTCATTTTTAGCTGCACAGAAGAAAACTGCCCGGGCTTTTTTTCCCTGATGCTGTGCAAAGCATGATGGGATTTCTGATTTTGTTGTTCTCTTTCTGCTGTTTTGGTGCAATTTTTTTTTTTTACATTTTGAATTTGACATTTGAAGCCTAGCGCATGCAGCTGGGAGGGGTGATCAGCACACAGGACAGTTGGAACTGTGTCTCCTGCTCCTTGTCACCTCCTTTCAACCAAAAAGATGGCTGCCCCCATGACAAAGATGGCAGCCCCCATGAATCACAAACATTTGCCTGTTCTTTTAAAAGTGGGTAAGAGATTATATTACCAATCTATTCTAATTAACATAACTAATGTAACTTAATGACAGTATGTTTGTTTAGCCTGAAGTTCCCCTTTAAGGTGTCCTTTAAAGTCCAGTGACTGGTCCCCTGCCTAATTTTCCTTTACAGAAATATGTAACTAAAATTGTGGTTGATGTTAACGTTCGATCTACTCATATATTGCAAGATTTTGTATATTGTAGCTTTGCTACTAAACTGAATTAGAGTGGAAGTCAATTTCATGTTTTGTTTTAGAGTGTGAACAACGCCCACTGTCAGATTTTAATGCTGTTTGTGTCATACTTTTTATTGACAATATGCTTTGCTGTTTGCCCTTTTTTTCCTGTTCCGTTATTATTTTTACAAGAAACGCAACGGCCACTGTGAACAAGTGAAAGTGAAATTTGACTTCTGCCAACTGCCCCATTAGGAGATTTTCCACAGTTTCTGTTTTGGTCGTAAAATGTTCACCTTTGGAGGACTTCCTGTCCCAGTGCCACCTTTAACAGTGACACAAAGTAAAGGAACATGTCACACTAAAGACATAGACATGAAAAGTATGATGGAGGTTCTAACAAGAGGGGTAGCAAGAGGGGATGAACAGGATGCAATAGCACCATGGGCACTATATAAATAAATAATAATAATAATAATAATAAAGTGGTCCCAATGGGCTTAAATAGGTCCCTCCTCCAACTGCTGCATTAGATCTTTATTAATGGTCTAGTGGTAATGATCACCTCTGTATGCCCTTCGAACAATTTTAATCATTGTCAAACGATTCCTTTTCCTCTGCTAACACCTCTCACTCACACAGTTTTGGTGGTCTGTATTATGCAATAATTATGCATACAGAGCTGGGGATGGAGAGTGCAGTGTAAAATTTGCATTGGACCTATGGATCTGTAACCAAGACGTTGGTTCTAACCCTTCTCCACACTATCCTACAATGAACAGTTTTGCCTTGACTTCTACTTTAGTACTAAGAATGTGCAGCAGCTGCTACGTAATGGGAACTGCTGTCTCGACAGATCCTCCTTGTGCTGCCACACCTGTGAATTTGATGATGGTTCTTTAAACCACCATAAAGTTCATCTGGGCAGAGTGCAAATGTCTGGCAGAAAGTGAAGTGTAGAATTAGTGTGCATGGAACCTTAAGCTCATTCTGACGTCAGTTCAGCATCAAGTTAACATGAGTTTGACTGCAGGTCAACTGCAGTTGGTAGTACACATGAACCTTTGTTTTCCATTGAATCCGATTTCCCATTAAATCGTATAACTTGAACATGAACTGATGCCAACCGGAATGTAACCTGGAGTCAAATATCTGAGTACACTATCCATTACTGAGATTTTCTCAGGTAGAGCTCATTAGAGAACATAAGCGATCCTGCGAACCTACATTGATTCTGTATCTTCTGCTACTACAAGACAATAATAATAACAGACCTGGCTTGTATAACCTAGTTCAGAGCAGACCATAGTGCGAGTTAGTTAATAAAGAAGGGCTGGGAATTAGCAGCAACTTGCAGGCACCCACAGCAATTTTTTAACAATAACTCTTGTTGCTTTATTAGTCTGGCAGTAACATTGTGCACATGTAAAATGGGCATCCTGGTAATTTGGGCACCAAAGATAGTCGCTGGTAGAATATCGGTAAAATATTCTTCTACTGGACAGTGGTAATTCCGCTAGTAAAAGATCTGTAAATTTTACAGATATTTTACTCTTGCTGAACCTAGCCCTATTCTCACACAGAACCCTCCTTCTACTGATGCCTTAACCCTAATTGTCCCCCAGCCGCTAAATCTGCCAATATTTAACACTAAACCTAACCCTATTCTCACACTAACCCTCCCTATCTCTAGAAGATAGATGAGAAACTCGCCAATTTATTGATTCAGTCTTATCCTATCAGCCTTGTGATAAATGTTTCTCCCAAATTCCACACTAGACTAGACAACCTACCAGTCTGGCCCATCGTGGCTTGGTTGGACTTTGTATTTGCCCCCATAGCTAAATATGTGGACAGACTTATGAGACCTTATGTTGTCATGCAGAAATCTTATCTGTGGGACACCCACATGTTCCTCAATATTATCCAAAGCATGCAGCCATTGTAAGGGGAGTATCTCCTCATCACTCTGGACGTGCAGAGCCTCTATACCTCCATTCCACATCAGGGAGGTCCCTTCGTACAGATCAGATTTGTATGTGCATTACTTGAGGTTCAAAAGTCTCTCATGTATATGGATAAGCGCTCAATGCTTGCTTGCAACTCAAAATATAGAGGCAGATAAAATAAGCCCCCCCTTCGGGGAAAGACTCACCAGAGGATGCGGCCTTCAGGGCCCGTTATCGCTTTCGGGGTATTGGCCACCCCGCGGCCTCTCTGGCAATCCACAGGTTACTGCTCCAGGTCTCACTGGCAATCCACGGGTTACCGCTCCAGGTAGCACATGTTCCTGCAGCTTCCCTTGTCTGTCTCCAGCCTCTCAAACAGCCGCGCTGTTAGCTTCACACTGTATCCTAGTGGATCGCCAGAGAGGCCGCGGGGTGGCCAATACCCCGAAAGCGATAACGGGCCCTGAAGGCCGCATCCTCTGGTGAGTCTTTCCCCGAAGGGGGGGCTTATTTTATCTGCCTCTATATTTTGAGTTGCAAGCAAGCATTGAGCGCTTATCCATATACATGAGAGACTTTTGATTGACTGATGGTGCACGCATCTGGGAAGAGCGCTCCCACTATTACAACATTTTGTCTATATTAGACTGACCAGTGGTCGCTTGCCTGCCTATATTGGACTTGTTTAAACGTGTGTGAGCGCAGTGTCGGGGTGCTTTGTTGTATTTTCATTACTTGAGGTTGTACTGAAATATAATTACTTTCGATTTAAGGACCAATTCTATAATGTTAATGAGGGGGGCGGGATGGGGTCTAATATAGCCCTGTCCTATGCAAACATCTATATGGGCATTTATGAGGAGATGTATGTTTACAGGAACATGCTTTTTCAGAATCATGCACTACAATGGTATAGATACTGTATATTTAAGCGTATGGGCGGGGCCATATTCAACCCTTTATAACTTTGTAGCCGAGATGATGTCAAGGTGTACAGACATTAAATTAACATTACATAGTTCCATGAAACAGACCAGTTTCCTGGATACTATGGTCATGAGAAGGGGTTAGAGGTTGGTCACTGAGCTCTATATCAAGCTGACGAATGTGAATTCCCTGTGGCACTTCGGAAGTTTTCATCTGGAGTCTACTAAGGTGTCAATCAGTCAGTTTCAACAAGTTGAGAGGAGAGTGGTGGAAAGAGCAAAGAATTGATGAGATGCAAAGCAAATGACTACAAACGGGCTATCCTTGGAGGTTGTGGGCAAAGTGCAGGACAGATTGGCTGGTTGTCACAGGGGACACCAGTCTCAGGATACGATTGGACTTATCCACTTCATTACCAGATATAGGCACTGAGAGCAACAGTATAGCCAAGGTAGTGAAACGCCATTGGCATTTACTAACAAATAGTTTTCAAGAGGTTGAAACATTAAAAAATTCCCCTATTTGTTCATATAGGAGGGCACCTAATCAAGGAGATAAAGTGGTGCATGCTGATATGGGCAGGGGGTCACCCAATCAATCCAGATTGACACACAGGGGCACTTACCATGGTCTGAACTATGTTCACCGTAATTGCAAAAATCTGTTCAACATTATTGCCCTAACTAAAACGCTGCATCCCCGTGGCTGAACTCTAACTAAATCCCCCCAATCTTCCCTCGCAAAATACATGACCTTCTTGGTCGTGGATTTTGCTGCACTGGGAGGCAGAGCTTTCAGCTGCAGCTCTGCCTCCATGTGTGTCAATCCATGCATGTCTCCGCCTCTCCCCTGTCCCTCTCAGTGAAGGAAGACTGAGAGGGGCAGGCGGAGGCGGAGATACGGGCTGATAGACATGTGTAGAGGCAGAGCTGCAGCTGAAAGCTCTGCCTCTCATGGAAGCGCTCCCCGCAGTGTGCGCCGGGGCGTTTGGGAGGATTTAATTAGATTTCAGCCACGGGGATGCAGCGTTTTAGTTGGGGCAATAATGTTGAACAGGTTTTTGCAATAAAAAGCTGAATTTTCGGAGATTTCAGAGTCTCTTTAAATATGCTATTAAAGAAAAACTCGAGGACCAGTATGTCCCCTATCATTTCCAAGTACCCAAACATAATGTCAGTCAGCCAAGGAGAGGAGTGTCAAAAAATTGTACACTTAGGGATTGATTCAATAAACATGGGTAATATTACCGTGCACACAAAGAAATATTACAGTTACTTCCGTACGTAAGTATCATGAGATATGCTAGCAGCATGACCCGCGGTTCTCCAGTAGTGTGCCTGCTACTACGATAACAAGTGCAGCATCCATGTCTATGTCTCCAATCAGATATTGGCTGCGTAGTTTCCCATCAGGTCTGGCTAGGCATAGACCTGTGTGATTGGTGTAAGGGCCCATTCACACTTTTAAACATTAAACTTATGTTGGTGAATAATAAAATCACTGTACACTTCACACTTTCTTTGCCATTGCAATTAGCGCTTTTATAGCATGCTAATCGCGATCGCACTTCAATGGTGGGAAACCGCTGCATGCACCGCATTTACCGATTGCTGCTAATCACGAATCGCTCGCGATCTACGACAATCGCGGCAGTTAGATCACTGCTATAAAGTTAATGTTGCACTAGGGCTTTAAAAAGTGCTAGTGGTTCGGTAATTAGTGGTAAACAGCCACTAATCGTCCTAATGTGAATGGGCCCTAAGGGCTTTGAGCCCACTCATTGGGCAGAGTCTCAGAATATAAAAAGGCTGTTGTACAAAACTTCTTGGTCTGGATAGTGTACTGGTTAAGGGCTCTGCCTCTGCTATAGGGCTTGAATAGGGCTTGGGCTTGACATGGGTTTAAATCTCTGCTCTGCCTGTTCAGTAAGTCAGCAGCTATTCAGTAGGAGACCTTGTGGTACTTACTCTCTAACGCTGCTACTGCCTATAGAGCGCGTCCTAGTGACTGCAGCTCTGGCACTTTGAGACCACTAGGAGAAAAGTGCGATATAAATGTTTTGTGTCATGCAGCATAATACATAATGGCCATATGCAATTCACTTTTTCTCCTGAGTTATCTCCTTGGAGATAATTTTTCATCTTCTCTTTAACCACTTGAGGACCAGAGGTTTATACCCTCCTAGTGACCAGGCCATTTTTTACAATTCGGCACTTCACAACTTTAACAGTTTATTGCTCGGTCATACACCCAAATTAACCTTACCTTCTTTCTTCTCACAAATAGAGTTGTCTTTTGGTGGTATCTGATTGCTGCTTTTTATTTTTTTTTATCGGTTAAAAAAGACTAAAATTTTAGCATTTTTTTTAAACCCCCCCCCCCCCCCTAAATTGGCCCTACACTATACATACATAGACATATGACTAAGCTAGGGATTAGATTGTGAGCCCATCAGAGGGACAGTTAAAGAGACTCTGAAGTGAGTATAAATTTACTTTTTTAACATGCAGTCATGTTAATCAGTATAATCGCTGCTAAAACGGCGCTATCGCGCGGTAAAACGAGGGGTTTATACCCCGAAATCCCCTCTCCTACCTCCGGGGAGAGCTTCCTGATGAGGCAGAGCTTATGGCCTTAGCTCTGCCTCTCAGCGAGTCAATCCCGGCTGATCGCCGCCTCTCCCCGCCCCTCTCGATCTGCCTTCACAGAGAGGGGCGGAGGAGAGGCGGAGATCCGTGCGCCGATTGACGCGCATGGAGGCAGAGCTGCAGCCGTAAGCTCTGTCTCCATGAGCAGCAAAATCCACGACCAAGAAAGTTGTGGATTTTGGAGGGGGGTATAAACCCCTCGTTTTGCCGCGGGATAGCGACGTTTTAGCAGCGGTTATACTGAAAAGTAAATTTATACTCGCTTCAGAGTCTCTTTAAGTGACAAGGCAATCCTATGTGCAGCGCTGCGTTAGATGTCAGCGCTATATAAATATATTTTTGCATGTAAATAAAGAACACAGCCTGCCAACGCTGATCAGCCGCTGGCAGGCTGATCGCTGGTGCCTGTTGTTTATAGTGACGGCAGCTTGCGCTCATGCAAGCTCCCGTCTAATCTCGCTCCTCACAGGATGATGCCATATGGCATCATGGAGCAACAACAGAGCCACTCTGCGGCTGCCGACCAGCGTTAGGCAGTCGCAGAGTGGTTAAAATAACTTTTCAGCCCTTTGGAATTGAAAAGTACCAGAAACTCAGGAGAAAAAGTGAATAGCATATGGCCCAAGTTGTCTTCATGCAGCATAGCTTGTGAAATAATTACTAGCTTTGAGGTTTTGAAATGTTGCTGATTGTGCTATGTGACTGCCTATATAAAATCAAGAGCATAATATACTTCAACCTTGGATGGTGGCAGTCAGCAGCACTAACCCTCCTTTACCAATACCTAAGCTTAACCTACTTCCCCACCCCACTCATCCCCAGCCTATTTATCAGGTGCCACCTGCATGGGCGCTGCCATAGCTGCAATAAATATTGTGTTCTATGTGGCGTCCATTTTATCATGGTGCCACTGGCACCGAAATTACCTGCTTCAGCAACATTTGCTATGGTCGGGTTTGACTAGTGTTGACAATTTTAAATAACTCCAGAACAAGTTTGCAGGATCACCTACATTCTCCAGGCTAGGAGTACCTTACTAAATAAGGCCCAGGATGTGCAAACAGGTCAGTCGGGTTTATCTGCTAATCAGAACAATAATGACTATGACTAGCTTTTTTTAATCCCCCCCTAAATTATCTCTCCTTACTTACGGTATTTCTCACCTTATCTATAAATTGATTATTCGAACAGAAAAAAGAAAGAAAGAAATCACTCACAAATGATTTTCTACTTTTTCGCCTTATTTTTAGTCCTGTTTTGTTTGTTGGGTACAGAAAAGCTTTTAGTGCAAAACAGATAAAACGAGATAATTCATGAGAAGAATTTTGTGAATGGGCAAACATAAACAATATTGGCACATCCTGTGCAACGATCATATAGAAATAGCATCTTCACACGTACCATGGAAGGTTGAGGCTGGGTCATGAAAGAAGTTGTGTTTGGTAAAGAATAGGAGGTATGAGCAATAAGACCATGATGCACAGTAGAAGAGGAATTTCCAGGCACTTTCCGGAACCTTCTCTGCTTCTTTTGGCTGCAGTTGGCACCATTTACTAAATGGCTGAAAACAGAAGCACAAATGTATCAGTGGACTCACTAAAGGCTGGAAGCTGCTATGCACACAGTTATTGTATAACAACTTGTGAATCCTCAGAAATGTTCTAGGGTTATAGATGAATAGATCCTTTAGGCTCCTTTCCCCACATTTGCATTTTCAAAGCATTTTCAGTGTTGCAATGTGCTCCTCAGGGGCATCAGAAGAGCTTAGATGCACTTTTTGCAAGCATAATATGTATTTGTGAATTATTTATTTTTGATTTATCACCTTTCACCTAGTTTTTGGACGTACCAACTCTTATCAATTACAGTAATTATTGTTGCAAATGTATTCATCATAATTCATTCAAGTCAATGTTCAACCTGCACTCACTGTTGCTGTATATCGCTTCCTAAAATAAATTAAAAACATAAAAGCTAACTTAGAAAATCTGCAAAATGCTTTTGGATCCACCGGTAAGCTTTGAAGGCAGCACCAGGGGTTAAAGTAGCCGGATAAGCACAGACACCACCCTTGTGATGATACATATATAAACCCCCTACCAACAGTGAAAGGGCTCACCGAATTGTAGCCACCTCGAAAAACCAGGTGGATCTAGCGTGTTTATATCTCGATCACTCCTTCTGAAGAGAGAAAAAGCAGCTCCTCCACACCTCAGAGGTTACAGCAACAAGGTTTTAATCCAATCTCATAAAACATAAACATAAAAACCAGGGCTGTGGAGTCGGAGCAATTTTGGGTACACGGAGTCGGAGATTTCATAAACTAAGGAGTCAGAGTCGGATGGTTTTCGTACAAAATCCACAGCCCTGGTAAGTAGTAGACTAAGAGGCCAGAGTAGAGGACTCAGAGTCTGAGCCATTTTGGGTACCTGGAGTCAGAGGTTTCATAAACTGAGGAGTTGGAAGATTTTTGTACCGACTCCACAGCCCTGATAAAAACAATCCATAGTGTAATTCTGTTATCAAGCAGCTTCTCCTGCTAGCCAATTATTGCATGTGTCCAACAAGTTAAAAGCACATCAATAGATCTAGCCTGTCCAACCAGGCACTTCTAAGGATCTCACGGCGGAGCCCTGCTTGGTATCCCTCTCTGCCTGGCTTGCACAGCAGACACGATTCCCGCTAAACAACTGGCTGGTACATCCTTCAATGACGTCAAGATGCTCTGGCTCAGCCCAACGAGTTTAATCCAATAGGACTCATCAGCCCCTGATGGAGGCCTGTTGGACGAAACACGTTGTGGGAAGCCATAATAAATAATTTTGTTTTCCGTTATTCATGCATCTTTGCTTATGGGGAACTTTTCTGGATTTATTGATATGCATGATTGCCCATAGATTTGACTATGTTTCCAACCATGCAATGCGTTTTACTGTGGAATCACAATGCATGTTTTCCAACACATTCTTGCACATGCATTTCGATTTCCATTCATTATAATGCAATAAAAAATGAATGAGAGACTGCTCCTGGCATAAACAGTCAATGTAACTAATTAGTTCAATACATAGCTGGAATTTCGTCAACTGGCAGTAACTCCAGTTATGTGTAACTAACTTGTGTGACTTGTACTCAGTGATTGGTGTGTTTGTGCATAATATGTCAGTACGTCAAATATATTTGGGGCTTTTCTTATTTTAATGGTCTGCTACATATCATATTACAGCATTTCTGTGGAGCTGATGTCAGAACTTTGATTGGCCAATCTAAAACACTGAATATGTTCTGTTTGGCCCAGTTGTCTCTTGGATCTCTATTCAGTTTTAGATTTTACAAATCATTTTGTTCCCATGATTTTTCAAGCATAAGCATCTTTAAGATGCCCTGAAATATATTCTTCCTGAAAGCTCAGAACCAAAATTGGGGACTTTATAAATTGCATCTTAGTTATTGGGGTCTGCTCACAAGCCCTGGTTCCATATCCCATGAAATGAAAAGGTTAGAAATTCTTCTAAAATGTAATTAATGGATACACATGTGCAAATATTTTACTTCTCTTAATAACATTAAACACTTGTTATTTATTTTATCATTTAATCATAAAGATACCACATACTGTGCAGAGCAATATACAAAATAATGTGAATACACACTGGCCACTTCTCAAACAACCTTATAGCACAGGGGGTCAATAAAGATACGACAATGAAAAATACTGTAAGATCACTGCTATGAAAGTATAACTGCAATGACGAGTACGCAGTTACCAGACCACTCACTGTTATAAGTAGCTTACATAACTTTAATGTTATCAACAATTATGCCTCCTTTCCTTTAAACAGGCACCTTCCCTTGGGAGGTTTGGTTACATCTGAAAGTGCTTAATGTCTGTAAATTAGCAATCCCTCTACAGATCTGTTACATAAACAGCAATGTAAAATACCTCTTTCACTCTTCTGGGCTTATTGTTCTCTCTGAACCTCTGTTATGTGTTTTCAGCTGTACAGCTTTGTTATCTGTGCCTGAAGGAAACCGGCAAATCACATCACCGTAGGATCTATCAGCATTGTATGCGTACACACCTTTGTGGGCAGCGAGTGCTGTACAGACACATTGCTTTGCAATATCTGAGCAGCATGTACTGTTTCTATGGAGTGGGGAGGAGGAACAACAGCACGGTACATAATGGTGCAGCTTCCAGTTGCTGGGGTATGGAGGGGAATAATGTGCTTGGCAGTTACTATTGTTTACTGTTGTTAAACCACTCTGCGACCACCTGAAGCTGGCCACTAACTGTCCAATTTCTAGCGAAAAATCGTTCGAGCGATCAGAAATTCTGATCGGATTGGTTGTAAATAATCTCCATTGATGGACACAATAGATTATGAACGAGTGAAAAAAATGTCGCCCGAATGAATTTTCGTCGAACGAAAATTTGGATTTTCTTGGTGGTCGTGATAGATAGGAAGCAATGATTGGTTAGTTGATGGTGTAGTGAACGATTTTTCGTCCGATCAGAATTTCTGATCGCTCGAACGATTTTTCGCTAGAAATTGGACCGTTAGTGGCCAGCTTGACACTGATCGGTGGCCACAGAGTCCTTCGCTAATTGCCCTTATGTCTACCCAGTGATGCTGGTGGTGGAATGTCACTTGCTCATCTTCCTTCTCCCTTCTCTGTAACACAGCACATGCTTCTGAAGACAGAACAGCAGAAGTTGTTTAGGTAATACCTTTAATGACTAATTGTACAAGATTTCCTTGCAAGCTTCTTCTTCAGGCATGACACAGACAAAAGCAAATCAAATTTGCCTGCTGTCATGAAAAGTAAATATACTGTAAACAAAACACTTATATCCACAGAGCCCAAGTGGTGGCTCTGTGCTACTGCGGGCAAGCTCCATGGACGTTTAGGGGTCCCAGTATTGGAACGGAGGGATTGAGGTGGACAGTAGTGTTGATCGAACATAAAGATATTCGGGTTCAGTTCGGTTCAGCCGAACATGGTCCAGATATTTGGCATATTCGTGCCGAATCCCGAACATAATGGAAGTCAATAGGGACCCGAATATTCCTGCTTTGCAGACCAGAAAAACCACAAAAAAATAGGGAAACTTCTGCAAAATGGCTTGGAAATAATGGCCTCAATTCACGGAGCATTATCAAACACTTTATCAAACGTTTGATAATTTACCTCATGGGTAAAATTTCACTAAGGTTTTATATATTTGTTGAACGTTTTATCGGTAAAACATTCGATAAATATATAACACTTTAGTGAATTTAAAATGAGATTTTACCCATGAGGTAAATTATCAAACGTTTGAGAAAGTGTTTGATAAACGTTTGATAATGCTCCGTGAATTGAGGCCAGTGTGTGTGTGTGTGGCGGGGGGGGAAATGAGATCCTGAAAAGCTGTCGTAGTACCAATGGGACCGGCAAAGCTAACCCAGCACACAGGATGGAAGAGGAGGTACAGGAGGAGAAGTCCACGCTTTGAGACATAACCCAGGCCTGGCCTGAGGACAAAATGCATGCGTAAAGCAATGCATTGTGTCGCCATGCAGTGATAAATGTAATAGAAATGAGATATTCCTGAAAATGGGACCGGCAACGCTAACCCAGCACACAGGATGGAAGAGGAGGTACAGGAGAGCAAGGCCACGCTTTGAGACCCAACCCAGGCCTGGCCTGAGGACAAAATGCATGCGTAAAGCAATGCATTTCGTCGCCATGCAGTTATAAATGTAATAGAAATTAGATATTCCTGAAAATGGCACGCTAACCCAGCACAGATGTTTATGGTGCTTGGTCGAGGGGTGTTGCGAAGTCGTTTCCAATCCACGATTTAGCAATAAATTGTGTTTATTTTAGAGCCACAAGTGATTCCACCTGGCACTGAAATGACTGTTTTTGGTTCAACACTAAGACAAAATTATTTGCAAGAAAGTGTGTTTTTTTGGAGACAACTGATCCCACCTGCCACTAAAGGTACTGTCTTTTGGTGCAACACTGCTGCTGGCAGTGCCTGCTGGCAGTGGTGAGTCAGAGGCCCTGTGGGTGCTGTCAGCGGTGAGGATAGGGCCCTGTGGCTGGCCTGGCTGGCAGTGGTGAGGCAGGGGCTCTGTGGGTGCTACTGTCAGCGGTGAGGCTGGGGGCCAGGGACCTGTGGCTGGCCTGGCTGGAAGTGCGCTATGCTGACGCTCCCTCCTACCTACCCAAAGCTAAACCCCAAAGCAAATGGCGTCGATAATGCGCGTTCGGGTATTTATAGTCCCGAACCACGTGACCCCCTCGGCCAATCACAGCACGAGCCGCGCGTTTGGGTGACCGCTCGGCCACAGTTTGGTGCACGCTCGGCCAAGTTCGGTGCATGCTCGGCCAATCACAGTAGGGGGGAGGAGTTCGAGCAGCTTAGCCGAGCATCGTCACGAACACCATGCGATGTTCGGCTGTGCTTGACTTGAACCCGAACGGCCCATTATTCAGGGAATAACGAATAGTGTTGAGCACTGTTCGATCAACACTAGTGGACAAGAGTAACCTATGTAGGATCCAAAGGGTTCCCTCTCCCGAAGTACGTATCTACATATTTGCCTTTACTATCTTCGGATTTCCTTTAATTATCCTGGTTTCAGCATCAGAAACACTTCAGATATTTACAGTATGTATTGCTTTATATTGGTAAGTTACAACACCCTCCCAGTGATGTTTAAACCTATGCTATTTAGTTTTGAGCCTTATTCTCCCAGTGCACTCAGGGAACCAGGTGTTGTTTCCAGGGTTGTGGAGTCAACAGTAAAATCACTCCAACTCCGACTCCGCAGTTTATGATTCCTCCGACTCCTCTAATTTACATATAACAATCTTGTTGATTAAGAGTATGTAACAAAAAGACATTTCATCAGTACCAAAGCTTAAGAATTTTAAGGTAGCTGACACTCTAACCTGTCGGCCATCCCATTCATGCAGAATTGGTACAGGAGCTGAGAATGTGGTAACACTGAAATACATTCATTAAACAAATGAAAGCTCATATGAAAATGACTGCTCTTTTGTAATGTTCTAAACACATATTAAAATGATATATGAATGCCAGTTTGCAAAATAGCTTTGTATGTATGAAAAGGTATGCAGCTTCAGGGTAGGAACACACTAGGCAGAAACGCTGGCATTGCAGAAAATGCTGCCAAAACGCACATAATGCAAGTCTATGAGTGAAAAAATGCATATGTTTGCATTCTGCAATGTGTGTTTTTAAAAACGCTGGTCTTGCTGGATATTTTTCCAAAACGCATCTAAAATGCACATAATGAAAGTCAATGGTGACGCAGAGGTCTTGCGTTTTAGTGCGTTTAGTGCAGCAAAGTTAGCGTATTGCTGCATATGCATTTGTGCGTTTTGTGTGCGCCTTCAGTGCGTTTGTGTTTTTGTTCTTGCATTTGTGTCCGTTTTAATGTGTTTGCGGGTGGCATATATAAATCACATATGCGTTTTATGTTAATCACTAGGAAGTCAACAGGAAGCAGAAATACATAATCAAACTCAAACGCACTAAGACGCAATACCTCTGCATCACTATTGACATTCATTGTGTGCGTTTTGGAAAAATATGCAGCAAGTCCTGCGTTTTAAAAAAAAACACACATTGCAGAACACAAACATGCGTTTTTCCATGCGGCCTATTGACTTGCATTATGTGCATTTTCTGCTGCGTTTTCTGCCACGCTTGCATTTCTGGCTAGTGTGTTCCTACCCTGAAAAATGGACCAATCAACTCCTGCAAAGGAGGAATTTAATTAGTTGCATACATTTGAATACAAAATTTGCATAAACCTGCATCAGCGCAGAATTATTTGCATCTCATTGACCATCCCCACTGGTGACACAACTACTCGTTGGGCTTTATTCTTATTGCAGAGATGTTATATATAAAAGATACCTGTGTACACATCAAATATAGCCAGTTACATATGTATCTGTATTTAAAGTGAACCTTAACCAAAGTAATGAAAAAGAGATTAATTTATCTGGGGCTTCTACCAGCTCCCTGCAACCGTCCTGTGCACACGCAGGTCCTTAACGATCCTCCGTTCCCCCACCGGGGATTAGTTTCGGAGCCACTGCGCCTGCGTGGCCCAGGCCGCACACATCCTCATATGTATTCACGTTGGCAAGAGCGTCGTACTGCACTTGCGCAGGACACCCTTGTCGGAATAAACACGAATGAGGATACGTGCGGTCAGGAGAAACAGAGGATCGTTGAGGACCTGCATGGGCACAGGATGGTTGCATTAAGTAAAGTTCCTCTAACTGTATAATATTTTAAAAGCCCTTCATGGAGAAATTCCAAGGGGCGCACACTTTTCTTACAGCCCCATATTCCTTTCTGTTATAAGAGCAAAGATAGCCTGATAAGTTTATTGCCTCTATGTATCAGGAGACATGCGTGCTAAAACCCAATATACACAAGGAAACATAATGCATGAATAAGCATTGCTTTGTGGTAATTAAGCAGTCAGGCTTGAAGCAATGAATCAGGGTCCTGAAAAGGAATGAAGTCTATGGCAAGAAATCTGGCAGGATCTGCACATGCAAACCCTCCTGAGGTGAATGAAATAAACTTCAGTGAGGGGACACTGTCAAGACAAACAATCCCATTCCCACCCAAAGCAGTGGAAGAATAGAAATATCCTTGCAGGCAAGATATAGTATGAATGAAAGCGTACAGTCTGTGTGAAGAGGTTTTCTTTCTGCCGTCAGCTTACTATGTTTAGGATGAGAGGGAATCGTACCTCTTGTTTCCCTCAGCAGTTTTCCTGGGCTGTTCCAAGACTGGAGTCTATATTTAGGCTCCAGCTATCGGGATATCAACACGGGACACAGAACGGGTATTCTCCATATAATAGCACACATACAAGCCTCTGCTTATTACAATGCAATCAGTATCATCTATCTACTGCAATGGTCACACATAAGATATATCCGAAGAGATAACAACAAAAGTTGTTCAGGTGATACTTTTAATGACTAACTGTACAAGATAGTCTATGTAAGATTTCGAAACTTTAAGTTTCTTCTTCAGGCATGCTGCAGAACTAAATCAGAACTGTTCTGATCCAGTTCTCTATAATGCCTGAAGAAGAAATGTTTTGAAAGCTTGCAAAGACATCTTGTACAGTTAGTCATTAAAGGTATCACCTGAACAACTTATGTTGTTATGTCTTCGGATTCTCTCCATGACTAAAGGTGGCCACACACCATACAATTGAAAGATCCAATTTTTCACCAACTTGATAATTTCGAACGGTTGTCCCAAAAAATCATGACCTTTTCTTTTTTTCTGATCGATAAATCCGATTTAATTTCCCATTGCTTTTTTTCAATTTTTGGAGGTTGGATATGTTGGAAATTTCAGACCAAGAATTGTATAGTGTGTGATGGATTGTCAATTACTTGATGTACAGTTCCAATCAAATTTTTCTGAGCTTTCAATTATTTTATGGTATATTGGTCAGATTTTTGAATTGTTACAATCAGTCAGAAAAATGGATTCCTATTCTTGAATTGAACAGATATTTAAAAAATTGTATGGTGTGTGGCCACCTTAACACTAGACCACACACAACTGACATAAGGTAAAGCTCAATATCATTTCAGTAAAGAATTAGTCCCGCCAGTTTAAATTTAACGGACAAAATGTATTAGAACTGACAGTCCATGTTAATCATGGGGCATATTCACTTCTAATATGTTTTTGCATGCACATTAAACCCACTGTTGGCATGTGGTATTATTATCTATATATATAATAGGGTAAGTGCCTCAACCTTCAAGCAAGAAGAAGAAGTAGCGCCCTGCCCCCACGGCCGGTCCAAGCAAGAAGAAGGGGCTGGTCCAAGCAAGAAGAAGAAGTAGTGTCATATCAAACCAAGGGCAAAGAGGGATAATTTGCATATTCAGTAGCGGTGCATTGTGGGTACCCACAAATGTTCACTTATAGCTGAATTATTGCAGATTTGCTTCTGTTTCAAGAAGGAAAATTACACTAAGCTTTGCTTTTTTTAGTAGGAGGGCTTTTTGGTCTTTTTTATCCTCTTATACATTCTTAGTAGTTTGGGTCACCCTGAGCTGCTTGGTTACTCTGTTGTACTGGTCCAAGCCCTATCTCATACAGCCTTATCAATCCCTGCTATGTACTGATGGGGACCAAATGTCTGAAATAGGCTGTCACATGTGGGTTTGATATGACTGTGTAAAACGTAAAGCTATAGGCTTGCTTGACTTACCAAGAGTAAAAAGGAATGCTTTGCATATTTAGTAGCAGTACATTGTGGGAAAGCACAAATGTTCATTTATAGCTGTATTATTGCAGATTTTCTTCTGTTTTAAGAAGGCAAATTGCACCAAGCTTTGATTTTTTTAGTAGAAGGTCTTTTTGGTCCCTTTTATCCACCTATACGTTCTGAGTGGTTTGGGTCATCCTGAGCTGCTTGGATACTCTGGTGTACTGGTCCAAGCCCTATCTCATACAGCCATATAAATCCTTGCCATGAACAGATGAGGACCAAAAGTCTGAAACAGGCTGTCACATGTGAGTTTGGTATGGCTGTGTAAAATTTAAAGCTGTAGGCTTGCTATACACCAGTGGTTCTGGATGCTTGCTTGGCTTACTAAGGGTGAAAAGGAATTGTTTGCATATTTAGTAGCAGTGCATTGTGGGTAACCACAAATGTTCACTTATAGCTGAATTATTGCATATTTCCTTCTGTTTTAGGAAGGCAAATTACACCAAGCTTTGCTTTTTTTAGTAGGAGGTCTTTTTGGTCTCTTTTATCCCCCTATACATTCCGAGTGGTTTGGGACACCCTGAGCTGCTTGGTTACTCTGTTGTACTGGTCCAAGTCCTATCTCATACAGCCATATTAATCTTAGCCATGTACTGGTGTGGACCAAAAGTCTGAAACAGACTATCTACATGTGGGTTTGATATGACTGTGTAAATTGTAAAGCTATATGCTTGCTATACACCAGTGGCTCTGGATGCTTGCTTGGCTTACCAAGGGGGAAAAGGGGTAATTTGCATATTTAGTAGCAGTGCATTGTGGGTAATCACAAATGTTCACTTATAGCTGAATTATTACAGATTTCCTTCTGTTTTAAAAAGGCAAATTACTCCAATACAGTGGGTAGCATTGCTGGAAGTGACGACAGTGGAACGCACAATGGAACACGGAAGAGGTGAGTCATCCCCGCCCACTGCCTCTTACTAATAGTCAAGGCTGCTACTGTGCTTAAGCAGGAGGGGGAGCGCATATGGGGGACCCAGGTAAGTGGGGGGGTGGTTTCTGCTGAGCTTAAGCTGGAGGTAGAACACACATGGGGGACCCAGGTGAGGGGGGGTTCCTGCTGAGCTTAAGCTGGAGGTAGAACACACATGGGGGACCCAGGTGAGGGGGGAGTCCAATCACCCTTCCCGCCGCTGTGCCCAATACCCCCTTCCTGCTCTCTACCCTCTTATGCGGCGTATGCTACGCCGCGGGTCGGCTAGTATAATATATTATATTATGTGCTGCTGCAGTAACACATGCATGAATGCGTCAAATAATGTACATGGCTGAAGTTAATGAAGAAATAATGAGCACAGACTTCCCCGATTTTCATCTACACCCAAAAGTGATCTTTCATTTTCATATTGTTGCCAATAAGCTGGCTTACATGCTTGCTTCTTGTATTAGTTGGTGACTATAGTGTTGAGATATTCTCATTAAAATTCTCCACTCCACCCATTTGTCACAGCTGTCACCCTTCAGCATAGAACTCATTCCTAAACTTCTTGTTCTAGGTTTTCATATCATGGGGAATAGTTACAAAACTTTGTCAGTTTTTTAAAATGCACCTGAAGAGATATGATTATTTTCCTGCACTGCAAGGGTTGCTTACTGCTGTGCCTCCCTATCCCCTGTGGGAAGGAAAACTGCCAGAAACCCCTGGAAGATGTCAAATCCTTTTCTGCACGCTTGCATAAAAGCAATTGGACCGACACACTGGCAGACGACCATGTGACCCGGCCCTTATGCATTCAAGCAATTTACATTTCAGCGCTCCTCCCATTCATTCACCAATAACTTTATCACTACTCATCACACCTAAATGATCTATATCTTGGTGTTTTTTTTACACAAATTAGGCTTTTGAGGCTAATTTTTTTTTAGCAATTACTTTATTTTTTATGCATTTTAAAGGAAAAAATAAGGTGGAAAAATGAAAAAGTACCCTATTTCTCTATTGTCAACCATTATAGTTTTAAAATAATGCTACTGAAGATAAAAACCCACACATTTTATTTGCCAATTTGTCCTGGTCATCCCAACATTTAAATTATGTTCCTAGTGCAATGTATGGGGATAATATATTATTTGAAAATAAAAGTGTATTTTTTCTACGTTGTGTTTTTTGTTTTCTCATTGCACCCTAGCAATAATTGCAAGCCCTTATTTGCAAAAATAATAATAATATACCCTGATGGCATACATATTTAAAGTAAACCTGAGATTAAAGAAAAGGAATCATTCATACATACCTGGGGCTTCCTCCAGCCCCCTTTGGCCTGATCGCTCCTTTGTTGTTCTCCGCCTCCTACAGGAGTTAGGGCACGTTGCGCATGTGCTGCCCAGCCCTGGGAGCATGACAGGGAGCACGCGCAGCTGCACTGCGCCCGTGCTGACTAGTCCCGACTGTCCGAAGTTACTGGGAGGATTTCGGAGGGTCCAGGAGGCGGAGGACATCGGCAAGGGAGCAATCAGGTTGAAGAGCACAGGAGGAAGCTCCAGGTATGTATACATTTTTCCTTTTATTTTGTCTCAAGTACACTTTAAAAAGCTGAGTCCCCAAGGTAACTACTTATGTATTCCATTTTAGATTCTTGACTTTGGTTTCTTTTTACAAGCTTTTAATTTTGGTACCTTATTTTAATCATGAGTTGTAGAATACATTTTTATCCACCTGATAGCTTAAACCCATCTTATATAAAAAATAGGTAGGGACAAACTCAACTCAACAATCAAAAAAATCACACTTGGGAAAGTTCCAGCAAACTAGTCGGTAGCTTACAAAACACCCCCTTTTGAATTGCTCTGGTTGTCAGCTCTCTATAATGGTGACACTTGTGGCCTTTTTCTGCCATCCAGACTCTTCTTCTGGGGCTATGCAAACAAAGTATTACGCTAAAATAATTTGTGGGAAAAAGTGGCACACAAAGTGTGTACAAAGTCACATGCACACTTCAGAGTTAATCACATGCTAGATATCCAGACAGTCATCAGATAATGTACATGGGATTAGATTTACCTGCCAGAATTTCCAACGCTTCCAATGTTGGAAATTACCTATCTAACAATCTATCTGCCTAGCAATTAGGCCTTGTTTCCATCTGTGCGCTTCTGTTTGCTTTTCAGCCCGCCGGATCGATTTCCCGCTCGATCCCTGCGGGCGGACAATAGCGGGGATTCGACCGGAAGATAAGGAAGCGCCCACGGGGACGAGCGGGAATCGATCTGGACGGCGGCGGGAGTCGATCCGGTGGCTAATCGAGTCGCTGGGTCGACCCGTGTATGCCCAGCATAAAGCCCTATACACACACTCAACAGCGGTCTTTTAGGCTCTCACAACTTTTCTTGTGAAACACCTAAAAAAATCTCTTGCTATTGTTCAAGCAGCTGATAAGATTGATAAGAAGTCAATACAAATGATGAACAATAGCAAGCCTAAAAGACCGCTGTTGAGTGTGTGTTTAAAGGTGCGTACACACGCACTTCAGCAGCCAACGATGGGTCCGTCGGCACCTCCCGCTGGGCGGGTTTTCAGCAGACTGTAGTGCGTGTGTATGCACTGTCAGCGGACTGATACGGCTGTTCCTTACAGAACAGCCTTATCAGTCCGCCCGACAGTGCATACACACGCACTACTGTCTGCTGAAAACCCGCCCAGCGGGAGGTGCCGACGGACCCGTCGTGGCTGCTGAAGTGCGTGTGTACGCACCTTAAAGAGAAACTCTGACCAAAAATTGAACTTTATCTTAATCAGTAGCTGAAATCTATTCCTTTTCACAAACAGACCATCAGGGGGCGCTGTATGACTGATATTGTGGTGAAACCCCTCCCACAAGAAAAGTTCAAACTTTTGGCAGTTTCCTGTCTGTGAACCTTGTTGCATTGTGGGAAATAGCTGTTTACAGCTGGTTCCAACTGCCAAAAACCATGCAGCAGCTACATCACCTGTCAGCAGTAAAATGTTCACTGGAGTTCCTCTTTAAGTCTTGTGAATTATTTTTAGTGTCAAACTTACATTAATGATGTCTATTACTGGCTGTAATAGACATCATTCATTATAAGGCACACTGATTGGTTCAGGGATCATGATCCCTTGCACCAATCATTACTGCCTTAGAGCGGCATAGGGGGTGAACGTGCACTGTTTTCAAACAAATCTTGAACTATTAAACTTTGTATCTGTTACTTGCACTCAGATTTGAATTGCTTCATTACCTGTAATTAGATATCAGCGAGACTTGTGCTGTTTCGATTGCAGTCCAAACTCATATAAAGATTTAGATTGTAAGCTTGCAAGGGCAGTGTTGTGTTCAGTAGTCACGGAAGCAGGATAACTGGAACTAGGTTTAATTACAGGCTTCACTAACTCTCTACATAAGCAGCAGCTTCACTCTGTAGCCCTTATACAATTGGCTTTCACTCCTGAGTTTTCTTCTAGGAGAGAATGTTTAATCTTCTGTTTAAAATAACCTTTTCACTCTGTGTTTGACAAAGTATCAAAAAGTAGAGGAGAGTTATGCTGAGTATTGTCTTGCTTGCTGGTGGCTTAAAAGGCATTTTATTGATAAAGTGTGATAATATCACCTAGCAGAAAACTCAGGAGAAAAAGTAAATTGAAAAAGGGCCATGCTCTAGCAGGACATAATAGCAACCAACAATCCGCAACACTCTAGATAATCTTATGCAGGTATACAAACAGAACAGTGTTCTGTTCTACAGTCTAAATGTATGGACACCACAGACAGGGCTCTCTCATCTCTCTCAAATGCCACCAGAAGGAGAAACAATGGCTTGAGTTATTGTTTTGTATTTGAAGCACGGAACCTGCACTTTGCATGTACTTATTGCTTCCCCTGTGGCACTGGTAGGTGCAGCTTACAGCACTTCCATCCTTCTCACACATGTTTACAGTGAAAACAGGGGCCTTTTATAACCACCATCTTATAATTGCTAAGGCAGTGTGCCATTAACAAAATGAATTCATTAATTTCTTGGCCTTAAAGTGGAATTCCAAACAAAATTAAAAACACACGAATGCTGCCCCAGCCTCCTACATAGAAAATTTACGCAAACTTCAGTATCATATGGCACTGTGTGGAGTCTGTGTCAAGTACCTAGGCTCTGCCTCCTAGAAGGAGCCTGGAGGCAAGCTATCAACACGGGCCATAATACTAGGCTTTATACTAGTTTTTATAAAATTGTACTTCTGTTTACTTAAAATTACAATAAACATGTATGTGGACTTAAAATCTTTGGTAATTCAACGTTACCAAAGATTACTGTGAGAAAGCGCGGAAGAGCTGCCGCCATGAGCCAGCGGCGGGCGGCTCTTTCCGCGCACAGTGGCCACACACACGGAGAGGCAGCCGCCTCCTCTCAGCATGAGGCGGCTGTCTCCGTGCAAGGTTGTGCGGAGCGCGGGGAAACCGCCGCGTTGGACGCGGCGGTTAGCGCGCATACCGCCGCTGCGGAGGTACCACAGAGCGGGGCTGGTGTGGCTGGGACATGTAGTCCCTCTAGATTTAGAGTGACGCGCGCGTGCGCACTCAGGAAGGGTTTATATGACAGCCAGAGGTAGTCAGCTGACCAGGCTGGTCAGCTGACTCTGGCTTCACCTCTCATTGGTCCAGCACTGTGGGAGGTGCTGGAGAGGGATATGTGTATATATACTGCTGGTTGGTCATTCCTCGGGTGTCTGGCGTTGCGATCACATATGTGGGAGCACCCAGATCCGTAGTCAGATCCGCAAGTGTGCCGGGACCAGCTGGAGCTGTAATCCTACACTTAGCTAGATTCTGTTGATAGCTAAAGTACTAGTTTGATTGTGATTATCTGTTATGACCTATTGCCTGCTCGACTATCCTCCTGAACTCTGATCTTGTACCTCGATTTTTCTGATACTCTGTTGCCGAACCCCGGCTCGTTCCTTGACTCTGCTTCTGTCTCCTGATTTTGTACCTCGATATATCTGATACCCCGTTGCCGAACTCTGCCTGTACCTAGACCCCGCCTCTGCCTCCTGATCTTGTACTTTATCTGTCCGTGTGTGTACGACCTGGTTTGTCCGACCCCGAGAACCGACCTCACTATTGGAGGCGGTTCCCCGTCCTGTCAGTGGCACCTCCTCCTGAGTGTCACTTTCAGACAATCCTTCCTACTGTCGGTCTGACTCCTCCCGTCTTGGAGAGCTCAGGTCTGCGGAAGGAATCTGCGTTGTACTTCTGACTGCGCTGAGGCTTGTCCTCAAAGTGTTACTGTTACACCAAAACACTACACTCTACTCAGGTGAACAGAGGTTAGCTTGTATATCGGATTATCGATGATACTGCAGATCACTTATAATCTGGTATACGTCTGTATTCCCCGTGATACTGCAGATCACCGGTAATCAGACCTCTCTGTGCTTCATCGATCGTTACAATTACTTATTTGTTTGAATTTGCAGGCACCTATATATTTCTAAAACTGAAATGGAATCAATGCTCTGTGTATATAAACTGGGCAGGTATTTTCCAAGGTAAAAAGCTGTGCTGAGCTGGAATGGGCTTGTTCCCCTACTTTTGCATTGTTGGTACACTTCCATTTTCTAGTCTTCAAGTGTCAAACTTCCCAATCCCTGCCATGCTTATCTACACTCCTGTGGGCTTCATCTGCAGATCAGGGGTGTAAATATGCACCTCTCAAATTGTTGTCAGTGCCACGTGCGATCGAACGCCCGCTTCCGCCCTGCCAGTCCGTCATTGCCAAAGCCAATCAAAGTGTCTGCAAGTTTGAATGAGCACTGCCAAAGCTGATGGCACTGCTCATTCATTCAGAAATGTATAAACAATGGATTCAATTGACTAAGTTCATCTCCTGTCTTTAATAACGTTTCTGAGCTGTTTCTAGTGTTATCACCATGGTGATAAGGTATGTAGTATTGACTAAACAATTTACCTCAGGCAAACCTGAAGTTAAGAATTCTGTCTTTAACCTCTTGCCGACCGCGTCACGCCGGTAGGCGTGGCCGCGGCGGCAGCCCCAGGACCGCCTAACGCCAATTGGCGTAAAGTCCTGGGGCTCTGTTTTGAATGAGATCGCGCGCACGCTGCGCGCGCATCTCATTCTCGGAGGGCGGAGCTCCGCCCCCTCTTCAGTCTCCGAGCGGCTATTGCCGCTCGGGAGACTGATAGACGGCGTGATCGCCGTCTATTTACCCGTACAGCGCTGCGATCGGCAGCAGCGCTGTACTGGGGACAGCCATGTGACACGGCTGTCCCCCTGGGACACTGGAGAGCGATCGGCTCTCATAGGCAGAAGCCTATGACAGCCGATCGCCACAATTGGCTGGCTGTGGGGAAGGAGGGAGGGAGGGAGGGAATAGATTTAAAAGAACACGCTTTTTTTAATAAAAAAAGAAACAAAAATATTTGTAAACAAAAAAAAAAACAATCTGGGGGCGATCAGACCCCACCAACAGAGAGCTCTGTTGGTGGGGAGAAAAGGGGGGGGAAATCACGTGTGTGCTGTGTTGTGCAGATCTGCAGCTTAGCCTTAAAGCTGCAGTGGCACATTTTGCTTAAAATGGCCTGGTCACTAGGGGGGTTTAGCACTGCAGTCCTCAAGAGGTTAAGTTAAGCAGAGATTTCTAAAGTCAAGGTTTCAATCCTTAAAATAGCGACAGAATTCTAAAGTTAAAGACAGGATGTTTATTCACAGAGAGGAGTGCAAGTGTTGAGTGTGTGAGAAGTTATCACCTGGCCTGAGCTGTCGATAAGTGGAGTGTTACTACAGCCTGCAATGTAGAGTGCAGCATTCTGAGCTGTCTGCTTTTTTTTTTTATTAGTCTATGCAGAAGGGGACTCTGTACAGAGAGAAATATACACAGCAGGCACACAAAGAGGGAGGGAGGGAGAGAGAGACACCAAGTATATACAGTACAGACCAAAAGTTTGGACACACCTTCTCGTTCAAAAAGTTTTCTTTAATTTCATGACTATGAACATTGTAGATTCACACTGAAGGCATCCAAACTATGAATTAACACATGTGGAAGTATAGTACACAACCAAAAAGTGTGAAACAACTGAAAATATGTAATATTCTAGGTTCTTCAAAGTAGCCACCTTTTGCTTTGATTACTGCTTTGCACGCTGTTGGCATTCCCTTGATGAGCTTCAAGAGGTAGTGACCTGAAATGGTCTTCCAACAGTCTTGAAGGAGTTCCCAGAGATGCTTAGAACTTTTTGGCCCTTTTGCCTTCACTCTGCGGTCCAGCTCACTGGAAAAACCATCTCGATTGGGTTCAGGTCTGGTGACTGTGGAGGCCAGGTCATCTGGCGCAGCACCCCATCGCTCTCCTTCCTGGTCAAATAGCCCTTACACGGCCTGGAGGTGTGTTTGGGGTCATTGTCCTGTTGAAAAATAAATGATGGTCCAACTAAACGCAAACCGGATGGAATAGCATGCCGCTGCAAGATGCGTGGTAGCCATGCTGGTTCAGTATGCCTTCAATTTTGAATAAATCCCCAACAGTGTCACCAGCAAAGCACCCCCACACCATCACTCCTCCTCCCCCATGCTTCACGGTGGGAACCAGGCTTGCACAGACCATCCGTTCACCTTTTCTACGTCGCACAAAGACACGGTGGTTGGAACCAAAAATCTCAAATTTGGACTCATCAGACCAAAGCACAGATTTCCACTGGTCTAATGTTCATTCCTTGTGTTCTTTAGCCCAAACAAGTCTCTTCTTCTTGTTGCCTGTCCTTAGCAGTGGTTTCTTAGCAGATATTCTACCATGAAGGCCTGATTCACACAGTCTCATCTTAACAGTTGTTCTAGAGATGTGTCTGCTGCTAGAACTCTGTGTGGCATTGACCTGGTCTCTAATCTGAGCTGCTGTTAACCTGCAATTTCTGAGGCTGGTGACTCGGATGAACTTATCCTCTGCAGCAGAGGTGACTCTTGGTCTTCCTTTCCTGGGGTGGTCCGCATGTGAGCCAGTTTCTTTGTAGTGTTTGATGGTTTTTGAGACTGCACTTGGGAACACTTTCAAAGTTTTCCCAATTTTCGGACTGACCGACCTTCATTTCATAAAGTAATGATGGCCACTCGTTTTTCTTTACTTAGCTGCTTTTTTCTTGCCATAATACAAATTCTAACAGTCTATTTAGTAGGACTATCAGCTGTGTATCCACCTGACTTCTCCACAATGCAACTGATGGTCCCAACCTCATTTATAAGGCAAGAAATCCCACTTATTAAACCTGACAGGGCACACCTGTGAAGTGAAAACCATTTCAGGTGACTGCCTCTTGAAGCTCATCAAGAGAATGCCAAGAGCGTGCAAAGCAGTAATCAAAGCAAAAGGTGGCTATTTGAAGAACCTAGAATATGACATATTTTCAGTTGTTTCACACTTTTTGGTTATGTACTATACTTCCACATGTGTTAATTCATAGTTTGGATGCCTTCAGTGTGAATCTACAATGTTCATAGTCATCAAAATAAAGAAAAGAAATCTCTTTGAATGAGAAGGTGTGTCCAAACTTTTGGTCTGTACTGTATATATATATATATATATATATATATATATATATATATATATATATGTATATATATATATATATATACTAGCTGTTGGCACGGGGTTGCCTGGGTATGTATTTGGCTGATGTTGGCTCCACCCACTTTTTCTAACCCTAACACACAATTACTCAAATGACCTAGTTTGTGAGCTTTGCGGCCTTTGGCATCAATAATTTGCATTGAAATTAAACAAATCTGATTGGCTGTGGCTCCACCCCCTTTTCTGAATTTGAACCCCAGTCACCCAATGACCAACTGTACCAGGTTTGAGGCCTGTGCCATTGACAGTGCAAGAATGGCAACACTTAAAGAGGAACTTCAGCCCAAACAAACATACTGCCATTAAGTTACATTAGTTATGTTAATTAAAATAGATAGGTAATATAATCTCTTACCCACCCTGTTTTAAAAGAACAGGCAAAGGTTTGTGATTTCATGGGGGCAGTCATCTTTTTGGTTGAAAGGAGGTGACAGGGTGCATGAGACACAGTTCCAACTGTCCTGTGTCCTGATCACCCCTCCCAGCTGCTAGGCAACGAGAACAACAACATCACAAATCCCATCATGCTTTGCACAGCATGAGGGGAAAAATGCCCGGGCACTTTTCTTTGATGGGGTGGAGCTTAGCTTCTAAGAAGCTAAAAATTAGGCTTGGGTATGAAAAACAAAGTTCTGATGCTGTGAAGCTGTTAATGAAACACCAAGCCTTTTCAGTGCTGCTGAGTAGATTTTTAGTCTAGAGGTTCACTTTATATATTCCCATTAAATACATCTCACATAATGCACTTCAATTCCATGATCCATGAAAAGACATTCTGCTGCTAGAGTGCCGTTTTTACATCAATGTTTCACAGCTGGTTTGTCAACAAGCAGTGATTAGAAATATCAACAATCAATCCCAAAATGTCCAAAGAAGAGAAAAGATTGACGCTGAAGGAAGACAATTTAATGAAAGATGGAGAAGCAAATACATGTCCGTGCTTCGAGAAGATAAATTGGTATGTGCTGTGTTAGTAGGCAGTGTTGGTGATGAAGGAACACAATATATGTTGGCATTTTGACACCAGGCATTGAGCTAAATGTGCTAAATATAAAAACAGCAAACTGTCCAAGAATTAAAAGGCAGACTAATCACAGAGGAAATGTTTACTAACGCTACAGCCAAAAATGTTGCAGCAGTTTAGCAATATTATTATTTTGCTTGATGATAATGTTGAAGAAAATACATGATTTTTTAAAATTTAATTTATTAATCTTTTCCAGACCAATGTAGTTAAAATGGTGTGTGCTGGTGGCTGTGCGGCTCTGACAAGGCGTAGATTCAACTATTCACCACCTTATTCCCTTGCTGCACCCATTCGTCAGTGACAGCAGAGTTTCCGCATCTCGGTCAGGAGCAAATTTTATTGGCTCCGGATCCTGTGATTACTGTGAGCCAATCGCAGAAATCACAGGGCTGAATAGGGAAAGGGCCGCTGTGGTCCTTAAGGCCTCATTCACATAAATTAGTGCAGGTGGCTGTGCGATTTGAACGCAGCGCATACGATCGCAAGCCATCTGCGCTGCTATGCTGATCCAATTCTTTACAGTGAATGGGTCAACGCTGCGATTCTTGAAAAATGCATGCAGCAGTGCAATTGCGCATCACACTGCTGCGCAGCACATATGATGGGAACGGTATCGTTCCCATCATATGTGCTGCGTGTCGTACATTATATGCGCTTCTGAAATGCGCAAAGCAGTGCGTATAGTCTGAACAAGGCCTAAGGGGCCAGAACCGTCCAGTCCCGAAAGGGTTAAGGGAAAAGGTTGTTGCCCTCTATCAATATTGATATTTTTGATTGAAACGCTAGTTTGAAACTGTTCAACAAATGTTAAATCAGTTAAAAAATGTGACCTGCAACTTAAGCCCATGTTTCAGATGTTGGTCCCTTATGTGATTAAGTTTGACACTTCTGCTGTAGTCCCTCTCTCTTACCAATATTCCAACACCAGCCAGACACAAACATTACAGCACTCTCAGGACAAATACCTTCTTATTAACCATCCTGCCCCTAAACATTTGTTTTAATGCAACACAAGCCTTCCTTTATGAGAACAATCAACTATGTTATTGCCATAGAAACCACTACCCACTCTTTATTATACTCCCAAGGTTTTACCAGTTACGTAGGTTGAAAGAAGACAAAGCTATAAAATCCACCCTCTCCCTTCCGCTCCAGTTGTTCTGATCCGCAAGAAGGCAAAACAAACCACACTGGCCAATAAGTATTTATGTGTTATTAAACAGTACATTGTAAAACATACTGTCTCGGATTCTTCCTCTATAAAATGAATAATCATAAGCCTAATCTTGTGCTTTATCTATATGAAAGGCAGCACGGTGGTGTAGTGGTTAGCACACTTGCCTTGCTTCTCTGGGTCCCTGGTTTGATTCCCAGCACTATCTGAATGTAGTTTGTATGTTCTCCCCGTGGGTTTCTTCCAGGCACTCCGGTTTCCTCCCACATCCCAAAAACATACCGATAAGTTAATTGGCTTCCCCCTAAAAATTGACCCTAGACTACGATAAATACATAGACATATGACAATGCTAGGGATTAGATAGTGAGCCCCTCTGAGGGACAGTTAAGTGACTAGACAATATACCCTGTACATTGCTATGGAAGATGTCAAAGCTCTAGAAATACTAAATAATAATAAAAATGATAATAAAAGTCGCTTCCAGTGCCATGTTGTATCAAATTCATATTCCTAATGTATAAATAACAGCACTTAAATTATGATTTCTCTTTATTTCCTAAGATTTTTTTGCTTATTTTTTTTTATTTATGCAAATTGTTTGTTTATATTATTGATACCAACTTTTCACAAATATATTTTAACTACGGTATATTATACTGTATTTCTTTTAGTTATTTTGGAATGTATTATTTAATTGCACAGTGTAGTGGAAGGTGATGGCACTATATAAATCAATAATGATAAATGTATTTTATTTCTATTTAAAGGAATACTATCGAAGTTGACCAAATTCTAGCAGCAGTATGAATCAATATACCAACAAAAGTTAGAGTGAACACAGCATATGATTTTGCTGTGCTGCGTGTCTTTTTTTAAATCTACCTTTCTGACGGCGCCCCCTGTGCAAACTGACGGCGTCGGGTTTTGGAGCAGGTCATTATGCTAGAGGCAGGGGCGTAGCAATAGGGGTTGCAGAGGTAGCGACCGCATCGGGGCCCTTGGGCCAGAGGGGCCCCAAAGGGCCCTCCCTCAACTATAGTATTAGCTCTCTATTGGTCCTGTGCTCATAATAATCACTTCTATAGATGCTTTGAATAGTGGTAATCATTAACAAACTGTTCCCCATCCCCTTCTTGCCCTTCTGACACTGTAGTTGCCATTGGCAGGTTTTGGTGCATCGTATCAATTGTTATTTATAAAATGCTTGGGGGGCCCCATTGTAAAACTTGCATCGGGGCCCACAGCTCCTTAGCTACGCCACTGGCTAGAGGTGATTCTTCTACCTGAGTACAATGTGGAATGTTCCATTCTGATGTTCTCCCACAGGCAGCAGAGTGACTTATGCAGCGCGCGACGTGCATCATCAAGTTAGGAGCGAGACGAGAGACAACCGCTCTCGTTCCTAGTCTTTTCAGCCACTCTGGTCTGCCCTGCTTCCGTGTTCAGGCAGACTTCCGTGTTCAGCGCTGCCGCCGCGTCATTGGTTGTTGCTACGCGACG